>NW_028274919.1:0-600900 GCF_037043125.1 Eumetopias jubatus | reverse complement strand
GGTTTAACAAGCTGCTTCCAAACTTACGAAAAGAGATGGTAGTCGAAGGACGGCAACAAAATAGATTTGTTCTTAGAGTTAAACAAACGTATGCCATCTTCCTTAGGCTTGCTCACATCATCCATTTCCATACATCGTTCTTCATGTCATGACTGTAGGCACATTCGACACGGAGAGTTAAGTCTAGCCCATGTCCGTTACGCCTTCACACCCACTACGGAAAACATTTTCATCTCACTGAAACCATAGGACACCTGAGGGAAGCCTACTTCAGAAGAGGTTTCTCCAGCACCGTCACAGGGCCCTTTCAAGATGCCTTCTCCGTTTCATGCTAAAGTTCTTCTCATTCTTAACGTGTATGGCTTTCCTAATGGATTTCTTTCTCACAATGAAAACCTTGACACGTTCCATCTGCTCTCTCTCCTACTCTTGAAAACACTTCTCACAGAACAAGGTTCGAATGGGGACAGACATTCTACAGTAAGTATGTCTGTGGGACAGGCACGGGGCACATTCCTTGCGATTTCACACTTACATGGGTAACGTCTACCATGTTCAGGGAAGATGTTAGTAGAAACACGGTTTCTCTGCAGTGGTGTTTCTTCAGACTGCATAGTACTCCCTTTGCTTAGGATTCAACCCATACGTTTTGTGACTATGAATTCCTCGCGAACCCAGATGGGAGCTCGAAGTCGCGTTTGAGATGGACTTGCTTCGCAGAGATTCATGTATGCCTTTCCTTTGGCGAAGTCACATACATTTGAAAACCCTTCCCTCTTCGTGACCCATGGTGTTCGTTGAGAAAAGCCCTCCATAAGAAGTTGTTCGGCGACTAAGGTATGTCTCTCTTCCTTCCCCTCCGTACTCTTTCACACTTTGCTCCAAGCCGCTTCGTTCCTTAGCAAAGCAGATGGCAGTCGAAGGACCGCACCGCCACAGCGTTGTTTCTTCGACTTAAGTGTATCACACGTCCCTTATGCTTCCTCCTATTTCCAGACACACACCTCTCTAGGGGACTACTAGTGGGTTGGTTGTCACATTCGACCCACATTTTTCTTCACAATTCAGCGTGTGGCGTTTTCCTGGTGTTTTCAAACAAAGTACTGACAAGGCTTCTATCTTCCCGAAACAAGATCTGAGTTGGGAGAGGCTTTCGATACAAGTTCGTTCTCAAGCAGTGGTATATGGCACAGTATTTGTGCCTTCGCTTTTAACGTCGGGACTTTCCTCCATTTTCTTCCCTGTAGATGGTAGTGGAAAGGCGATTTCTCTACCGTTTTGTTCCTTGAGAGCTGAGTGTTAGACACTTACACCTATATCTCCAAAGGCTTCACGCTTCCCGAACCAAGAGGTTAGCAGGAAATCCTGTTGGACGTGGCCTTGTTTCTCTGAGTTCAGTGGAAGGCGCTGCTGAGGCGAGCTCGCGTACATTTGAAGGCCCTTCCAACTTCATGACACAAGACTTTCGTGCAGAGAAACCCTCCACACAACGTGTTCCTCACCGTAGTGTACCGCGCTTTCCGTCTCTTTCCTTTTGCACTACGTTGTAAAAAGGTGCTTCCATGTGTAGGGAAAGAGCTGGTCATCGACGGACGGCAAACCTCTAGATTTGTTCTTAGAGTTAACCATGGGAAGGCAATCCTCCTTATGCTTCCTCACATAATACATATCCATACTCATCCTTTTTCATGGAACGACCGCACTTCCACAGCAGTGTTTTGTAGAAATAAGTGTATAGCACTTTCCTTACGCTTCCTCCGATTTACAGACACACACCTCTATAGGGGACAACTTGTGACTTGGTGGTAACATTCGACCCATATTTTTCTTCACAATTCAGCCTATGGCATTTTCCTTGCGCTTTCACGCCAAGAACTGAAAACACTTCTAGCTTCCTGAAACAAGATCTGAGTAGGGAGAAACTTTCGACACAACTTCTTTCTCAAGCAGTGGTACATGACACAGTATTTGTGCCTTCACTGCGAACGTTGGAAATTGCTTCCATCTTCGTCCCTGTAGGTGGTAGTGGAAAGACTATTTCCCTGCAGCTTTGTTTCTTGAGAGGTGAGTATAAGAACCTTCCCTTAGAGAGCAGCACATATATCTCCAAGGGCTTCTATCTTCAAGAACCAAGATGTTCGCACGAAAACCTGTTTGACGAGGCCTTCTTTCTCAGAGTTCAGTGTAAGGCTACTAGGCCTGAAGGGAGCCCACGTCCATTTGAAGACCCATCCACCTGCATGACACAGGACTTAAAGGAGAGAAACCCTCTGCACAACGTGTTCCCCGCTGTACAGGAAGGCACGTTCCACCTCTTTCCTTGCACACAATGTTTAACAAGCTGCTTCCAACCTTACGAAAAGAGATGGTAGTTGAAGGACGGCAACACTCTAGATTTGTTCTTAGAGTTAAAGAAACGAGTGTCATCTTCCTTAGGCTTGCTCACATCATCCATTTCCATACATCGTTCTTCATGTCACGACTGTAGGCACATTCGCCACGGAGAGTTAAGTCTAGACCATGTCCCTTACGCGTTCACACCCACTAGGGAAAACACTTTCATCGCACTGAAACCATAGGACAGCTGAGGGAAGCCTACTTCAGAAGAGGTTTCTCCAGCACCGTCACAGGGCCCATTCAAGATGCCTTCACCGTTTCATGCTAAAGTGCTTCTCATCCTTACGTGTATGGCTTTCCTGATGGATTTCCTTCTCACAATGAAAACCTTGACACGTTCCATCTGTTCTCTCTCCTACTCTTGAAAACACTTCCCACGGAACAAGATTCGAATGGGGACAGACATTCTACACTAAGTATGTCTGTGGGACAGGCACGGGGCACATTCCTTGCGATTTCACACTTTACATTGGAAAAGTCTACCATGTTCAGGGTGAGATGTTAGTAGAAACACGGTTTCTCTGCAGTGGTGTTTCTTCAGACTGATTAGTACTCCCTTGGTTTAGGATTCAACACATACGTTCTGTGAGTATGAATTCCTCGCGAACCCAGGTGGGAGCTCGAAGTCGCGTTTGAGATAGACTTGGTTCTCACAGATTTGTGTATGCCTTTCCTCTGCCTAACTCGCATACTTTGGAAGACGCTTCTATCTTCGTGACCCATGCATGGTGTTCGTTGAGAAAAGCCCTCCGTAAGAAGTTGTTCCGCGAGTAAGGTCGATCACGCTTCCCCTCTGCTTTCTTTCACACTTTGCCTCAAGCCGCTTCGTTTCTTAGCAGAGGAGGTGGCAGTCGAAAGACCGCACCTCCACAGCGCTGTTTTGTAGACCCAAGTGTATAGCACATTCCTTACGCTTCCTCTCATTTCCAGACATACACCTCTCTAGGAGACAACGAGTGTTTTGCTTATGCTTCTCTCTACCGAAACAAGATCTGAGTTGGGAGAAGCTTTCGACACGACTTCTTTCTCAAGCAGCGCTATATGGCCCAGTACCTGTGCCTTCGCTGTGACCGTTGGAACGTTCTTCCATCTTCTTCCCAGTAGATGGCAGTAGAAGGACTATCTCCCTCTACCGTGTTGTTCCTTGAGAGGTGAGTGTAAGGCACTGACACATATAGCTCAGAAGGCTTCATTCTTCCCGAACCAAGATGTGAGCTCGAAATCAGTTTTCACATGCCGTTGTTTCTCTGAGTTCAGCGTAAGGCTCTGCTGAGGCTAGCTCGCCTACATTTGAAGGCCTTCCAACTTCATGACAGAAGCCTTCACACTTGGTGTAAAGCCGCTTCGATCCTTAGGAAAGCAGAAGGGAGTCGAAGGACCGCTCCTCCACAGCATTGTTCTTGAAGAATTAATTGCAGAGCTCGTTGCTTATGCTTCCTCCGATTTCCATACACACACTTCTATAGGGGACAACTTGTGAGTTGGTGGTAACATTCGACCCACATTTTTCTTTACAATTCAGCCTATGGCATTTTCCTTACGCTTTCACGCAAAGAACTGAAAATGTTTCTAGCTTCCTGAAACAAGATCTGAGTAGGGAGAAACTTTCGACACAACTTCTTTCTCAAGCAGTGGTACCTGACACAGATTTGTGCCTTCACTGCGAACGTTGGAAATTGCTTCCATCTTCATCCCTGTAGGTGGTAGTGGAAAGACTATTTCCCTGCAGCTTTGTTTCTTGAGAGGTGAGTATAAGAACCTTCCCTTAGAGAGCAACATATATATCTCCAAGGGCTTCTATCTTCAAGAACCAAGATGTTTGCACGAAAACCTGTTTGACGAGGCCTTCTTTCTCAGAGTTCAGTGTAAGGCTACTAGGCCTGAAGGGAGCCCACGTCCATTTGAAGCCCCATCCACCTGCATGACACAGGACTTAAAGGAGAGAAGCTCTCTGCACAACGTGTTTCCCGATGTACAGGAATGCGCGTTCCACCTCTTTCCTTGCACACAAGGTTTAACAAGCTGCTTCCTTCCTTACTAAAAGAGATGGTAGTCGAAGGACGGCAACGAAATAGATTTGTTCTTAGAGTTAAACAAACGTATGCCATCTTCCTTAGGCTTGCTCACATCATCCATTTCCATACATTGTTCTTCATGTCATGACTGTAGGCACATTCGACACGGAGAGTTAAGTCTAGCCCATGTCCCTTGCGCCTTCACCCCCACTACGGAAAACATTTTCATCTCACTGAAACCATAGGACACCTGAGGGAAGCCTACTTCAGAAGAGGTTTCTCCAGCACCGTCACAGGGCCCTTTCAAGATGCCTTCTCCGTTTCATGCTAAAGTTCTTCTCATTCTTACGTGTATGGCTTTCCTAATGGATTTCTTTCTCACAATGAAAACCTTGACACGTTCCATCTGCTCTCTCTCCTACTCTTGAAAACACTTCTCACAGAACAAGGTTCGAATGGGGACAGACATTCTACAGTAAGTATGTCTGTGGGACAGGCACGGGGCACATTCCTTGCGATTTCACACTTACATGGGTAACGTCTACCATGTTCAGGGAAGATGTTAGTAGAAACACGGTTTCTCTGCAGTGGTGTTTCTTCAGACTGCATAGTACTCCCTTTGTTTAGGATTCAACCCATACGTTTTGTGACTATGAATTCCTCGCGAACCCAGATGGGAGCTCGAAGTCGCGTTTGAGATGGACTTGCTTCGCAGAGATTCATGTATGCCTTTCCTTTGGCGAAGTCACATACATTTGAAAACCCTTCCCTCTTCGTGACCCATGGTGTTCCTTGAGAAAAGCCCTCCATAAGAAGTTGTTCGGCGACTAAGGTATGTCTCTCTTCCTTCCCCTCCGTACTCTTTCACACTTTGCTTCAAGCCGCTTCGTTCCTTAGCAAAGCAGATGGCAGTCGAAGGACCGCACCGCCACAGCGTTGTTTCTTCGACTTAAGTGTATCACACGTCCCTTATGCTTCCTCCTATTTCCAGACACACACCTCTCTAGGGGACTACTAGTGGGTTGGTTGTCACATTCGACCCACATTTTTCTTCACAATTCAGCGTGTGGCGTTTTCCTGGTGTTTTCAAACAAAGTACTGACAAGGCTTCTATCTTCCCGAAACAAGATCTGAGTTGGGAGAGGCTTTCGATACAAGTTCGTTCTCAAGCAGTGGTATATGGCACAGTATTTGTGCCTTCGCTTTTAACGTCGGGACTTTCCTCCATTTTCTTCCCTGTAGATGGTAGTGGAAAGGCGATTTCTCTACCGTTTTGTTCCTTGAGAGCTGAGTGTTAGACACTTACACCTATATCTCCAAAGGCTTCACGCTTCCCGAACCAAGAGGTTAGCAGGAAATCCTGTTGGACGTGGCCTTGTTTCTCTGAGTTCAGTGGAAGGCGCTGCTGAGGCGAGCTCGCGTACATTTGAAGGCCCTTCCAACTTCATGACACAAGACTTTCGTGCAGAGAAACCCTCCACACAACGTGTTCCTCACCGTAGTGTACCGCGCTTTCCGTCTCTTTCCTTTTACACTACGTTGTAAAAAGGTGCTTCCATCCGTAGGGAAAGAGCTGGTCGTCGAAGGACGGCAAACCTCTAGATTTGTTCTTAGAGTTAACCATGGGTAGGCAATCCTCCTTATGCTTCCTCACATAATACATATCCATACTGATCCTTCCTCATGGAACGGCCGCAATTTCACAGCGTTGTTTTGTAGAAATAAGTGTATAGCACTTTCCTTACGCTTCCTCGAATTTACAGACACACACCTCTATAGGGGACAACTTGTGACTTGGTGGTAACATTCGACCCACATTTTTCTTCACAATTCAGCCTATGGCATTATCCTTGCCCTTTCACGCGAAGAACTGAAAACACTTCTAGCTTCCTGAAACAAGATCTGAGTAGGGAGAAACTTTCGACACAACTTCTTTCTCAAGCAGGGGTACATGACACAGTATTTGTGCCTTCACTGCGAACGTTGGAAATTGCTTCCATCTTCGTCCCTGTAGGTGGTAGTGGAAAGATCATTTCCCTGCAGCTTTGTTTCTTGAGAGGTGAGTATAAGAACCCTCCTTTAGAGAGCAGCACATATATCTCCAAGGGCTTCTATCTTCAAGAACCAAGATGTTCGCACGAAAACCTGTTTGACGAGGCCTTCTTTCTCAGAGTTCAGTGTAAGGCTACTAGGCCTGAAGGGAGCCCACGTCCATTTGAAGACCCATCCACCTGCATGACACAGGACTTAAAGGAGAGAAACCCTCTGCACAACGTGTTCCCCGCTGTACAGGAAGGCACGTTCCACCTCTTTCCTTGCACACAAGGTTTAACAAGCTGCTTCCTACCTTACGAAAAGAGATGGTAGTCGAAGGACGGCAACAATATAGATTTGTTCTTAGAGTTAAACAAACGTATGCCATCTTCCTTAGGCTTGCTCACATCCTCCATTTCCATACATCGTTCTTCATGTCACGACTGTAGGCACATTCGACACGGAGAGTTAAGTCTACTCCATGTCCCTTACGCCTTCACACCCACTAGGGAAAACACTTTCATCTCACTGAAACCGTTGCACAGCTGAGGGAAGCCTAACTCAGAAGAGGTTTCTCCAGCACCGTCACAGGGCCCATTCAAGATGCCTTCACCGTTTCATGCTAAAGTGCTTCTCATCCTTACGTGTGTGGCTTTCCTGATGGATTTCCTTCTCACAATGAAAACCTTGACACGTTCCATCTGCTCTCTCTCCTACTCTTGAAAACACTTCCCACAGAACAAGATTCGAATGGGGACAGAGATTCTACAGTAAGTATGTCTGTGGGACAGGCACGGGGCACATTCCTTGCGATTTCACACTTTGCATTGGAAAAGTCCACCATGTCCAGGGTGAGATGCTAGTAGAAACCCGGTGTCTCTGCAGTGGTGTTTCTTCCGACTGAATAGTACTCCCTTTGTTTAGGATTCAACACATACGTTTTGTGACTGTGAATTCCTCGCGAACCCAGATGGGAGCTCGAAGTCGCGTTTGAGATAGACTTGGTTCGCAGAGATTCGTGTATGCCTTTCCTCTGCCTAACTCGCATACTTTGGAAGACGCTTCTATCTTCGTGACCCATGCATGGTGTTCTTTGAGAGAAGCCCTCCATAAGATGTTGTTCCGCGAGTAAGGTAGATCACGCTTCCCCTCTGCTTTCTTTCACACTTTGCATCAAGCCGCTTCGTTTCTTAGCAGAGGAGGTGGCAGTCGAAGGACCGCACCTCCACAGCGTTGATTTGTAGAACTAAGTGTATAGCACGTTCCTTACGCTTCCTCCCATTTCCAGACACACACCTCTATAGGGGACAACTTGTGACTTGGTGGTAACATTCGACCCACATTTTTCTTCACTCTTCAGCCTATGGCATTTTCCTTACGCTTTCAGGCGAAAAACTGAAAATGCTTCTAGCTTCCTGAAACAAGATCTGAGTAGGGAGAAACGTTCGACACAACTTCTTTCTCAAGCTGTGGTACATGACACAGTATTTGTGCCTTCACTGCGAACGTTGGAAATTGCTTCCATATTCTTCCCTGTAGGCGGTAGTGGAAAGACTATTTCCCTGCAGTTTTGTTTCTTGAGAGGTGAGTATAAGAACCTTCCCTTAGAGAGCAACACATATATCTCCAAGGGCTTCTATCTTCAAGATCCAAGATGTTCGCACGACAGCCTGTTTGACGTGGCCTTGTTTCTCAGAGTTCAGTGTAAGGCTACTAGGCCTGAGGCGAGCCCACGTCCATTTGAAGACCCATCCACCCGCATGACACAGGACTTAAAGGAGAAAACCCTCCGCACACCGTGTTACCCGCTGTACAGGATCGCGGGTTCCAACTATTTTCTTGCACACAAGGTTTAACAAGCTGCTTCCAAACTTACGAAAAGAGATGGTAGTCGAAGGACGGCAACAAAATAGATTTGTTCTTAGAGTTAAACAAACGTATGCCATCTTCCTTAGGCTTGCTCACATCATCCATTTCCATACATCGTTCTTCATGTCATGACTGTAGGCACATTCGACACGGAGAGTTAAGTCTAGCCCATGTCCGTTACGCCTTCACACCCACTACGGAAAACATTTTCATCTCACTGAAACCATAGGACACCTGAGGGAAGCCTACTTCAGAAGAGGTTTCTCCAGCACCGTCCCAGGGCTCATTCAAGATGCCTTCTCCGTTTCATGCTAAAATTCTTCTCATTCTTACGTGTATGGCTTTCCTAATGGATTTCTTTCTCACAATGAAACCCTTGACACGTTCCATCTGCTCTCTCTCCTACTCTTGAAAACACTTCTCACAGAACAAGGTTCGAATGGGGAGAGACATTCTACAGTAAGTATGTCTGTGGGACAGGCACGGGGCACATTCCTTGCGATTTCACACTTACATGGGTAACGTCTACCATGTTCAGGGAAGATGTTAGTAGAAACACGGTTTCTCTGCAGTGGTGTTTCTTCAGACTGCATAGTACTCCCTTTGTTTAGGATTCAACCCATACGTTTTGTGACTATGAATTCCTCCCGAACCCAGATGGGAGCTCGAAGTCGCGTTTGAGATGGACTTGCTTCGCAGAGATTCATGTATGCCTTTCCTTTGGCGAAGTCACATACATTTGAAAACCCTTCCCTCTTCGTGACCCATGGTGTTCGTTGAGAAAAGCCCTCCATAAGAAGTTGTTCGGCGACTAAGGTATGTCTCTCTTCCTTCCCCTCCGTACTCTTTCACACTTTGCTTCAAGCCGCTTCGTTCCTTAGCAAAGCAGATGGCAGTCGAAGGACCGCACCGCCACAGCGTTGTTTCTTCGACTTAAGTGTATCACACGTCCCTTATGCTTCCTCCTATTTCCAGACACACACCTCTCTAGGGGACTACTAGTGGGTTGGTTGTCACATTCGACCCACATTTTTCTTCACAATTCAGCGTGTGGCGTTTTCCTGGTGTTTTCAAACAAAGTACTGACAAGGCTTCTATCTTCCCGAAACAAGATCTGAGTTGGGAGAGGCTTTCGATACAAGTTCGTTCTCAAGCAGTGGTATATGGCACAGTATTTGTGCCTTCGCTTTTAACGTCGGGACTTTCCTCCATTTTCTTCCCTGTAGATGGTAGTGGAAAGGCGATTTCTCTACCGTTTTGTTCCTTGAGAGCTGAGTGTTAGACACTTACACCTATATCTCCAAAGGCTTCACGCTTCCCGAACCAAGAGGTTAGCAGGAAATCCTGTTGGACGTGGCCTTGTTTCTCTGAGTTCAGTGGAAGGCGCTGCTGAGGCGAGCTCGCGTACATTTGAAGGCCCTTCCAACTTCATGACACAAGACTTTCGTGCAGAGAAACCCTCCACACAACGTGTTCCTCACCGTAGTGTACCGCGCTTTCCGTCTCTTTCCTTTTGCACTACGTTGTAAAAAGGTGCTTCCATGTGTAGGGAAAGAGCTGGTCATCGACGGACGGCAAACCTCTAGATTTGTTCTTAGAGTTAACCATGGGAAGGCAATCCTCCTTATGCTTCCTCACATAATACATATCCATACTCATCTTTTTCATGGAACGACCGCACTTCCACAGCAGTGTTTTGTAGAAATAAGTGTATAGCACTTTCCTTACGCTTCCTCCGATTTACAGACACACACCTCTATAGGGGACAACTTGTGACTTGGTGGTAACATTCGACCCATATTTTTCTTCACAATTCAGCCTATGGCATTTTCCTTGCGCTTTCACGCCAAGAACTGAAAACACTTCTAGCTTCCTGAAACAAGATCTGAGTAGGGAGAAACTTTCGACACAACTTCTTTCTCAAGCAGTGGTACATGACACAGTATTTGTGCCTTCACTGCGAACGTTGGAAATTGCTTCCATCTTCGTCCCTGTAGGTGGTAGTGGAAAGACTATTTCCCTGCAGCTTTGTTTCTTGAGAGGTGAGTATAAGAACCTTCCCTTAGAGAGCAGCACATATATCTCCAAGGGCTTCTATCTTCAAGAACCAAGATGTTCGCACGAAAACCTGTTTGACGAGGCCTTCTTTCTCAGAGTTCAGTGTAAGGCTACTAGGCCTGAAGGGAGCCCACGTCCATTTGAAGACCCATCCACCTGCATGACACAGGACTTAAAGGAGAGAAACCCTCTGCACAACGTGTTCCCCGCTGTACAGGAAGGCACGTTCCACCTCTTTCCTTGCACACAATGTTTAACAAGCTGCTTCCAACCTTACGAAAAGAGATGGTAGTTGAAGGACGGCAACACTCTAGATTTGTTCTTAGAGTTAAAGAAACGAGTGTCATCTTCCTTAGGCTTGCTCACATCATCCATTTCCATACATCGTTCTTCATGTCACGACTGTAGGCACATTCGCCACGGAGAGTTAAGTCTAGACCATGTCCCTTACGCGTTCACACCCACTAGGGAAAACACTTTCATCGCACTGAAACCATAGGACAGCTGAGGGAAGCCTACTTCAGAAGAGGTTTCTCCAGCACCGTCACAGGGCCCATTCAAGATGCCTTCACCGTTTCATGCTAAAGTGCTTCTCATCCTTACGTGTATGGCTTTCCTGATGGATTTCCTTCTCACAATGAAAACCTTGACACGTTCCATCTGTTCTCTCTCCTACTCTTGAAAACACTTCCCACGGAACAAGATTCGAATGGGGACAGACATTCTACACTAAGTATGTCTGTGGGACAGGCACGGGGCACATTCCTTGCGATTTCACACTTTACATTGGAAAAGTCTACCATGTTCAGGGTGAGATGTTAGTAGAAACACGGTTTCTCTGCAGTGGTGTTTCTTCAGACTGATTAGTACTCCCTTGGTTTAGGATTCAACACATACGTTCTGTGAGTATGAATTCCTCGCGAACCCAGGTGGGAGCTCGAAGTCGCGTTTGAGATAGACTTGGTTCTCACAGATTTGTGTATGCCTTTCCTCTGCCTAACTCGCATACTTTGGAAGACGCTTCTATCTTCGTGACCCATGCATGGTGTTCGTTGAGAAAAGCCCTCCGTAAGAAGTTGTTCCGCGAGTAAGGTCGATCACGCTTCCCCTCTGCTTTCTTTCACACTTTGCCTCAAGCCGCTTCGTTTCTTAGCAGAGGAGGTGGCAGTCGAAAGACCGCACCTCCACAGCGCTGTTTTGTAGACCCAAGTGTATAGCACATTCCTTACGCTTCCTCTCATTTCCAGACATACACCTCTCTAGGAGACAACGAGTGTTTTGCTTATGCTTCTCTCTACCGAAACAAGATCTGAGTTGGGAGAAGCTTTCGACACGACTTCTTTCTCAAGCAGCGCTATATGGCCCAGTACCTGTGCCTTCGCTGTGACCGTTGGAACGTTCTTCCATCTTCTTCCCAGTAGATGGCAGTAGAAGGACTATCTCCCTCTACCGTGTTGTTCCTTGAGAGGTGAGTGTAAGGCACTGACACATATAGCTCAGAAGGCTTCATTCTTCCCGAACCAAGATGTGAGCTCGAAATCAGTTTTCACATGCCGTTGTTTCTCTGAGTTCAGCGTAAGGCTCTGCTGAGGCTAGCTCGCCTACATTTGAAGGCCTTCCAACTTCATGACAGAAGCCTTCACACTTGGTGTAAAGCCGCTTCGATCCTTAGGAAAGCAGAAGGGAGTCGAAGGACCGCTCCTCCACAGCATTGTTCTTGAAGAATTAATTGCAGAGCTCGTTGCTTATGCTTCCTCCGATTTCCATACACACACTTCTATAGGGGACAACTTGTGAGTTGGTGGTAACATTCGACCCACATTTTTCTTTACAATTCAGCCTATGGCATTTTCCTTACGCTTTCACGCAAAGAACTGAAAATGTTTCTAGCTTCCTGAAACAAGATCTGAGTAGGGAGAAACTTTCGACACAACTTCTTTCTCAAGCAGTGGTACCTGACACAGATTTGTGCCTTCACTGCGAACGTTGGAAATTGCTTCCATCTTCATCCCTGTAGGTGGTAGTGGAAAGACTATTTCCCTGCAGCTTTGTTTCTTGAGAGGTGAGTATAAGAACCTTCCCTTAGAGAGCAACATATATATCTCCAAGGGCTTCTATCTTCAAGAACCAAGATGTTTGCACGAAAACCTGTTTGACGAGGCCTTCTTTCTCAGAGTTCAGTGTAAGGCTACTAGGCCTGAAGGGAGCCCACGTCCATTTGAAGCCCCATCCACCTGCATGACACAGGACTTAAAGGAGAGAAGCTCTCTGCACAACGTGTTTCCCGATGTACAGGAATGCGCGTTCCACCTCTTTCCTTGCACACAAGGTTTAACAAGCTGCTTCCTTCCTTACTAAAAGAGATGGTAGTCGAAGGACGGCAACGAAATAGATTTGTTCTTAGAGTTAAACAAACGTATGCCATCTTCCTTAGGCTTGCTCACATCATCCATTTCCATACATTGTTCTTCATGTCATGACTGTAGGCACATTCGACACGGAGAGTTAAGTCTAGCCCATGTCCCTTGCGCCTTCACCCCCACTACGGAAAACATTTTCATCTCACTGAAACCATAGGACACCTGAGGGAAGCCTACTTCAGAAGAGGTTTCTCCAGCACCGTCACAGGGCCCTTTCAAGATGCCTTCTCCGTTTCATGCTAAAGTTCTTCTCATTCTTACGTGTATGGCTTTCCTAATGGATTTCTTTCTCACAATGAAAACCTTGACACGTTCCATCTGCTCTCTCTCCTACTCTTGAAAACACTTCTCACAGAACAAGGTTCGAATGGGGACAGACATTCTACAGTAAGTATGTCTGTGGGACAGGCACGGGGCACATTCCTTGCGATTTCACACTTACATGGGTAACGTCTACCATGTTCAGGGAAGATGTTAGTAGAAACACGGTTTCTCTGCAGTGGTGTTTCTTCAGACTGCATAGTACTCCCTTTGTTTAGGATTCAGCCCATACGTTTTGTGACTATGAATTCCTCGCGAACCCAGATGGGAGCTCGAAGTCGCGTTTGAGATGGACTTGCTTCGCAGAGATTCATGTATGCCTTTCCTTTGGCGAAGTCACATACATTTGAAAACCCTTCCCTCTTCGTGACCCATGGTGTTCGTTGAGAAAAGCCCTCCATAAGAAGTTGTTCGGCGACTAAGGTATGTCTCTCTTCCTTCCCCTCCGTACTCTTTCACACTTTGCTTCAAGCCGCTTCGTTCCTTAGCAAAGCAGATGGCAGTCGAAGGACCGCACCGCCACAGCGTTGTTTCTTCGACTTAAGTGTATCACACGTCCCTTATGCTTCCTCCTATTTCCAGACACACACCTCTCTAGGGGACTACTAGTGGGTTGGTTGTCACATTCGACCCACATTTTTCTTCACAATTCAGCGTGTGGCGTTTTCCTGGTGTTTTCAAACAAAGTACTGACAAGGCTTCTATCTTCCCGAAACAAGATCTGAGTTGGGAGAGGCTTTCGATACAAGTTCGTTCTCAAGCAGTGGTATATGGCACAGTATTTGTGCCTTCGCTTTTAACGTCGGGACTTTCCTCCATTTTCTTCCCTGTAGATGGTAGTGGAAAGGCGATTTCTCTACCGTTTTGTTCCTTGAGAGCTGAGTGTTAGACACTTACACCTATATCTCCAAAGGCTTCACGCTTCCCGAACCAAGAGGTTAGCAGGAAATCCTGTTGGACGTGGCCTTGTTTCTCTGAGTCCAGTGGAAGGCGCTGCTGAGGCGAGCTCGCGTACATTTGAAGGCCCTTCCAACTTCATGACACAAGACTTTCGTGCAGAGAAACCCTCCACACAACGTGTTCCTCACCGTAGTGTACCGCGCTTTCCGTCTCTTTCCTTTTACACTACGTTGTAAAAAGGTGCTTCCATCCGTAGGGAAAGAGCTGGTCGTCGAAGGACGGCAAACCTCTAGATTTGTTCTTAGAGTTAACCATGGGTAGGCAATCCTCCTTATGCTTCCTCACATAATACATATCCATACTCATCCTTCCTCATGGAACGGCCGCACTTCCACAGCGGTGTTTTGTAGAAATAAGTGTATAGCACTTTCCTTACGCTTCCTCCGATTTACAGACACACACCTCTATAGGGGACAACTTGTGACTTGGTGGTAACATTCGACCCACATTTTTCTTCACAATTCAGCCTATGGCATTATCCTTGCCCTTTCACGCGAAGAACTGAAAACACTTCTAGCTTCCTGAAACAAGATCTGAGTAGGGAGAAACTTTCGACACAACTTCTTTCTCAAGCAGGGGTACATGACACAGTATTTGTGCCTTCACTGCGAACGTTGGAAATTGCTTCCATCTTCGTCCCTGTAGGTGGTAGTGGAAAGATCATTTCCCTGCAGCTTTGTTTCTTGAGAGGTGAGTATAAGAACCCTCCTTTAGAGAGCAGCACATATATCTCCAAGGGCTTCTATCTTCAAGAACCAAGATGTTCGCACGAAAACCTGTTTGACGAGGCCTTCTTTCTCAGAGTTCAGTGTAAGGCTACTAGGCCTGAAGGGAGCCCACGTCCATTTGAAGACCCATCCACCTGCATGACACAGGACTTAAAGGAGAGAAACCCTCTGCACAACGTGTTCCCCGCTGTACAGGAAGGCACGTTCCACCTCTTTCCTTGCACACAAGGTTTAACAAGCTGCTTCCTACCTTACGAAAAGAGATGGTAGTCGAAGGACGGCAACAATATAGATTTGTTCTTAGAGTTAAACAAACGTATGCCATCTTCCTTAGGCTTGCTCACATCCTCCATTTCCATACATCGTTCTTCATGTCACGACTGTAGGCACATTCGACACGGAGAGTTAAGTCTACTCCATGTCCCTTACGCCTTCACACCCACTAGGGAAAACACTTTCATCTCACTGAAACCGTTGCACAGCTGAGGGAAGCCTAACTCAGAAGAGGTTTCTCCAGCACCGTCACAGGGCCCATTCAAGATGCCTTCACCGTTTCATGCTAAAGTGCTTCTCATCCTTACGTGTGTGGCTTTCCTGATGGATTTCCTTCTCACAATGAAAACCTTGACACGTTCCATCTGCTCTCTCTCCTACTCTTGAAAACACTTCCCACAGAACAAGATTCGAATGGGGACAGAGATTCTACAGTAAGTATGTCTGTGGGACAGGCACGGGGCACATTCCTTGCGATTTCACACTTTGCATTGGAAAAGTCCACCATGTCCAGGGTGAGATGCTAGTAGAAACCCGGTGTCTCTGCAGTGGTGTTTCTTCCGACTGAATAGTACTCCCTTTGTTTAGGATTCAACACATACGTTTTGTGACTGTGAATTCCTCGCGAACCCAGATGGGAGCTCGAAGTCGCGTTTGAGATAGACTTGGTTCGCAGAGATTCGTGTATGCCTTTCCTCTGCCTAACTCGCATACTTTGGAAGACGCTTCTATCTTCGTGACCCATGCATGGTGTTCTTTGAGAGAAGCCCTCCATAAGATGTTGTTCCGCGAGTAAGGTAGATCACGCTTCCCCTCTGCTTTCTTTCACACTTTGCATCAAGCCGCTTCGTTTCTTAGCAGAGGAGGTGGCAGTCGAAGGACCGCACCTCCACAGCGTTGATTTGTAGAACTAAGTGTATAGCACGTTCCTTACGCTTCCTCCCATTTCCAGACACACACCTCTATAGGGGACAACTTGTGACTTGGTGGTAACATTCGACCCACATTTTTCTTCACTCTTCAGCCTATGGCATTTTCCTTACGCTTTCAGGCGAAAAACTGAAAATGCTTCTAGCTTCCTGAAACAAGATCTGAGTAGGGAGAAACGTTCGACACAACTTCTTTCTCAAGCTGTGGTACATGACACAGTATTTGTGCCTTCACTGCGAACGTTGGAAATTGCTTCCATATTCTTCCCTGTAGGCGGTAGTGGAAAGACTATTTCCCTGCAGTTTTGTTTCTTGAGAGGTGAGTATAAGAACCTTCCCTTAGAGAGCAACACATATATCTCCAAGGGCTTCTATCTTCAAGATCCAAGATGTTCGCACGACAGCCTGTTTGACGTGGCCTTGTTTCTCAGAGTTCAGTGTAAGGCTACTAGGCCTGAGGCGAGCCCACGTCCATTTGAAGACCCATCCACCCGCATGACACAGGACTTAAAGGAGAAAACCCTCCGCACACCGTGTTACCCGCTGTACAGGATCGCGGGTTCCAACTATTTTCTTGCACACAAGGTTTAACAAGCTGCTTCCAAACTTACGAAAAGAGATGGTAGTCGAAGGACGGCAACAAAATAGATTTGTTCTTAGAGTTAAACAAACGTATGCCATCTTCCTTAGGCTTGCTCACATCATCCATTTCCATACATCGTTCTTCATGTCATGACTGTAGGCACATTCGACACGGAGAGTTAAGTCTAGCCCATGTCCGTTACGCCTTCACACCCACTACGGAAAACATTTTCATCTCACTGAAACCATAGGACACCTGAGGGAAGCCTACTTCAGAAGAGGTTTCTCCAGCACCGTCCCAGGGCTCATTCAAGATGCCTTCTCCGTTTCATGCTAAAATTCTTCTCATTCTTACGTGTATGGCTTTCCTAATGGATTTCTTTCTCACAATGAAACCCTTGACACGTTCCATCTGCTCTCTCTCCTACTCTTGAAAACACTTCTCACAGAACAAGGTTCGAATGGGGAGAGACATTCTACAGTAAGTATGTCTGTGGGACAGGCACGGGGCACATTCCTTGCGATTTCACACTTACATGGGTAACGTCTACCATGTTCAGGGAAGATGTTAGTAGAAACACGGTTTCTCTGCAGTGGTGTTTCTTCAGACTGCATAGTACTCCCTTTGTTTAGGATTCAACCCATACGTTTTGTGACTATGAATTCCTCCCGAACCCAGATGGGAGCTCGAAGTCGCGTTTGAGATGGACTTGCTTCGCAGAGATTCATGTATGCCTTTCCTTTGGCGAAGTCACATACATTTGAAAACCCTTCCCTCTTCGTGACCCATGGTGTTCGTTGAGAAAAGCCCTCCATAAGAAGTTGTTCGGCGACTAAGGTATGTCTCTCTTCCTTCCCCTCCGTACTCTTTCACACTTTGCTTCAAGCCGCTTCGTTCCTTAGCAAAGCAGATGGCAGTCGAAGGACCGCACCGCCACAGCGTTGTTTCTTCGACTTAAGTGTATCACACGTCCCTTATGCTTCCTCCTATTTCCAGACACACACCTCTCTAGGGGACTACTAGTGGGTTGGTTGTCACATTCGACCCACATTTTTCTTCACAATTCAGCGTGTGGCGTTTTCCTGGTGTTTTCAAACAAAGTACTGACAAGGCTTCTATCTTCCCGAAACAAGATCTGAGTTGGGAGAGGCTTTCGATACAAGTTCGTTCTCAAGCAGTGGTATATGGCACAGTATTTGTGCCTTCGCTTTTAACGTCGGGACTTTCCTCCATTTTCTTCCCTGTAGATGGTAGTGGAAAGGCGATTTCTCTACCGTTTTGTTCCTTGAGAGCTGAGTGTTAGACACTTACACCTATATCTCCAAAGGCTTCACGCTTCCCGAACCAAGAGGTTAGCAGGAAATCCTGTTGGACGTGGCCTTGTTTCTCTGAGTTCAGTGGAAGGCGCTGCTGAGGCGAGCTCGCGTACATTTGAAGGCCCTTCCAACTTCATGACACAAGACTTTCGTGCAGAGAAACCCTCCACACAACGTGTTCCTCACCGTAGTGTACCGCGCTTTCCGTCTCTTTCCTTTTGCACTACGTTGTAAAAAGGTGCTTCCATGTGTAGGGAAAGAGCTGGTCATCGACGGACGGCAAACCTCTAGATTTGTTCTTAGAGTTAACCATGGGAAGGCAATCCTCCTTATGCTTCCTCACATAATACATATCCATACTCATCTTTTTCATGGAACGACCGCACTTCCACAGCAGTGTTTTGTAGAAATAAGTGTATAGCACTTTCCTTACGCTTCCTCCGATTTACAGACACACACCTCTATAGGGGACAACTTGTGACTTGGTGGTAACATTCGACCCATATTTTTCTTCACAATTCAGCCTATGGCATTTTCCTTGCGCTTTCACGCCAAGAACTGAAAACACTTCTAGCTTCCTGAAACAAGATCTGAGTAGGGAGAAACTTTCGACACAACTTCTTTCTCAAGCAGTGGTACATGACACAGTATTTGTGCCTTCACTGCGAACGTTGGAAATTGCTTCCATCTTCGTCCCTGTAGGTGGTAGTGGAAAGACTATTTCCCTGCAGCTTTGTTTCTTGAGAGGTGAGTATAAGAACCTTCCCTTAGAGAGCAGCACATATATCTCCAAGGGCTTCTATCTTCAAGAACCAAGATGTTCGCACGAAAACCTGTTTGACGAGGCCTTCTTTCTCAGAGTTCAGTGTAAGGCTACTAGGCCTGAAGGGAGCCCACGTCCATTTGAAGACCCATCCACCTGCATGACACAGGACTTAAAGGAGAGAAACCCTCTGCACAACGTGTTCCCCGCTGTACAGGAAGGCACGTTCCACCTCTTTCCTTGCACACAATGTTTAACAAGCTGCTTCCAACCTTACGAAAAGAGATGGTAGTTGAAGGACGGCAACACTCTAGATTTGTTCTTAGAGTTAAAGAAACGAGTGTCATCTTCCTTAGGCTTGCTCACATCATCCATTTCCATACATCGTTCTTCATGTCACGACTGTAGGCACATTCGCCACGGAGAGTTAAGTCTAGACCATGTCCCTTACGCGTTCACACCCACTAGGGAAAACACTTTCATCGCACTGAAACCATAGGACAGCTGAGGGAAGCCTACTTCAGAAGAGGTTTCTCCAGCACCGTCACAGGGCCCATTCAAGATGCCTTCACCGTTTCATGCTAAAGTGCTTCTCATCCTTACGTGTATGGCTTTCCTGATGGATTTCCTTCTCACAATGAAAACCTTGACACGTTCCATCTGTTCTCTCTCCTACTCTTGAAAACACTTCCCACGGAACAAGATTCGAATGGGGACAGACATTCTACACTAAGTATGTCTGTGGGACAGGCACGGGGCACATTCCTTGCGATTTCACACTTTACATTGGAAAAGTCTACCATGTTCAGGGTGAGATGTTAGTAGAAACACGGTTTCTCTGCAGTGGTGTTTCTTCAGACTGATTAGTACTCCCTTGGTTTAGGATTCAACACATACGTTCTGTGAGTATGAATTCCTCGCGAACCCAGGTGGGAGCTCGAAGTCGCGTTTGAGATAGACTTGGTTCTCACAGATTTGTGTATGCCTTTCCTCTGCCTAACTCGCATACTTTGGAAGACGCTTCTATCTTCGTGACCCATGCATGGTGTTCGTTGAGAAAAGCCCTCCGTAAGAAGTTGTTCCGCGAGTAAGGTCGATCACGCTTCCCCTCTGCTTTCTTTCACACTTTGCCTCAAGCCGCTTCGTTTCTTAGCAGAGGAGGTGGCAGTCGAAAGACCGCACCTCCACAGCGCTGTTTTGTAGACCCAAGTGTATAGCACATTCCTTACGCTTCCTCTCATTTCCAGACATACACCTCTCTAGGAGACAACGAGTGTTTTGCTTATGCTTCTCTCTACCGAAACAAGATCTGAGTTGGGAGAAGCTTTCGACACGACTTCTTTCTCAAGCAGCGCTATATGGCCCAGTACCTGTGCCTTCGCTGTGACCGTTGGAACGTTCTTCCATCTTCTTCCCAGTAGATGGCAGTAGAAGGACTATCTCCCTCTACCGTGTTGTTCCTTGAGAGGTGAGTGTAAGGCACTGACACATATAGCTCAGAAGGCTTCATTCTTCCCGAACCAAGATGTGAGCTCGAAATCAGTTTTCACATGCCGTTGTTTCTCTGAGTTCAGCGTAAGGCTCTGCTGAGGCTAGCTCGCCTACATTTGAAGGCCTTCCAACTTCATGACAGAAGCCTTCACACTTGGTGTAAAGCCGCTTCGATCCTTAGGAAAGCAGAAGGGAGTCGAAGGACCGCTCCTCCACAGCATTGTTCTTGAAGAATTAATTGCAGAGCTCGTTGCTTATGCTTCCTCCGATTTCCATACACACACTTCTATAGGGGACAACTTGTGAGTTGGTGGTAACATTCGACCCACATTTTTCTTTACAATTCAGCCTATGGCATTTTCCTTACGCTTTCACGCAAAGAACTGAAAATGTTTCTAGCTTCCTGAAACAAGATCTGAGTAGGGAGAAACTTTCGACACAACTTCTTTCTCAAGCAGTGGTACCTGACACAGATTTGTGCCTTCACTGCGAACGTTGGAAATTGCTTCCATCTTCATCCCTGTAGGTGGTAGTGGAAAGACTATTTCCCTGCAGCTTTGTTTCTTGAGAGGTGAGTATAAGAACCTTCCCTTAGAGAGCAACATATATATCTCCAAGGGCTTCTATCTTCAAGAACCAAGATGTTTGCACGAAAACCTGTTTGACGAGGCCTTCTTTCTCAGAGTTCAGTGTAAGGCTACTAGGCCTGAAGGGAGCCCACGTCCATTTGAAGCCCCATCCACCTGCATGACACAGGACTTAAAGGAGAGAAGCTCTCTGCACAACGTGTTTCCCGATGTACAGGAATGCGCGTTCCACCTCTTTCCTTGCACACAAGGTTTAACAAGCTGCTTCCTTCCTTACTAAAAGAGATGGTAGTCGAAGGACGGCAACGAAATAGATTTGTTCTTAGAGTTAAACAAACGTATGCCATCTTCCTTAGGCTTGCTCACATCATCCATTTCCATACATTGTTCTTCATGTCATGACTGTAGGCACATTCGACACGGAGAGTTAAGTCTAGCCCATGTCCCTTGCGCCTTCACCCCCACTACGGAAAACATTTTCATCTCACTGAAACCATAGGACACCTGAGGGAAGCCTACTTCAGAAGAGGTTTCTCCAGCACCGTCACAGGGCCCTTTCAAGATGCCTTCTCCGTTTCATGCTAAAGTTCTTCTCATTCTTACGTGTATGGCTTTCCTAATGGATTTCTTTCTCACAATGAAAACCTTGACACGTTCCATCTGCTCTCTCTCCTACTCTTGAAAACACTTCTCACAGAACAAGGTTCGAATGGGGACAGACATTCTACAGTAAGTATGTCTGTGGGACAGGCACGGGGCACATTCCTTGCGATTTCACACTTACATGGGTAACGTCTACCATGTTCAGGGAAGATGTTAGTAGAAACACGGTTTCTCTGCAGTGGTGTTTCTTCAGACTGCATAGTACTCCCTTTGTTTAGGATTCAGCCCATACGTTTTGTGACTATGAATTCCTCGCGAACCCAGATGGGAGCTCGAAGTCGCGTTTGAGATGGACTTGCTTCGCAGAGATTCATGTATGCCTTTCCTTTGGCGAAGTCACATACATTTGAAAACCCTTCCCTCTTCGTGACCCATGGTGTTCCTTGAGAAAAGCCCTCCATAAGAAGTTGTTCGGCGACTAAGGTATGTCTCTCTTCCTTCCCCTCCGTACTCTTTCACACTTTGCTTCAAGCCGCTTCGTTCCTTAGCAAAGCAGATGGCAGTCGAAGGACCGCACCGCCACAGCGTTGTTTCTTCGACTTAAGTGTATCACACGTCCCTTATGCTTCCTCCTATTTCCAGACACACACCTCTCTAGGGGACTACTAGTGGGTTGGTTGTCACATTCGACCCACATTTTTCTTCACAATTCAGCGTGTGGCGTTTTCCTGGTGTTTTCAAACAAAGTACTGACAAGGCTTCTATCTTCCCGAAACAAGATCTGAGTTGGGAGAGGCTTTCGATACAAGTTCGTTCTCAAGCAGTGGTATATGGCACAGTATTTGTGCCTTCGCTTTTAACGTCGGGACTTTCCTCCATTTTCTTCCCTGTAGATGGTAGTGGAAAGGCGATTTCTCTACCGTTTTGTTCCTTGAGAGCTGAGTGTTAGACACTTACACCTATATCTCCAAAGGCTTCACGCTTCCCGAACCAAGAGGTTAGCAGGAAATCCTGTTGGACGTGGCCTTGTTTCTCTGAGTCCAGTGGAAGGCGCTGCTGAGGCGAGCTCGCGTACATTTGAAGGCCCTTCCAACTTCATGACACAAGACTTTCGTGCAGAGAAACCCTCCACACAACGTGTTCCTCACCGTAGTGTACCGCGCTTTCCGTCTCTTTCCTTTTACACTACGTTGTAAAAAGGTGCTTCCATCCGTAGGGAAAGAGCTGGTCGTCGAAGGACGGCAAACCTCTAGATTTGTTCTTAGAGTTAACCATGGGTAGGCAATCCTCCTTATGCTTCCTCACATAATACATATCCATACTCATCCTTCCTCATGGAACGGCCGCACTTCCACAGCGGTGTTTTGTAGAAATAAGTGTATAGCACTTTCCTTACGCTTCCTCCGATTTACAGACACACACCTCTATAGGGGACAACTTGTGACTTGGTGGTAACATTCGACCCACATTTTTCTTCACAATTCAGCCTATGGCATTTTCCTTGCGCTTTCACGCGAAGAACTGAAAACACTTCTAGCTTCCTGAAACAAGATCTGAGGAGGGAGAAACTTTCGACACAACTTCTTTCTCAAGCAGTGGTACATGACACAGTATTTGTGCCTTCACTGCGAACGTTGGAAATTGCTTCCATCTTCGTCCCTGTAGGTGGTAGTGGAAAGACTATTTCCCTGCAGCTTTGTTTCTTGAGAGGTGAGTATAAGAACCTTCCCTTAGAGAGCAGCACATATATCTCCAAGGGCTTCTATCTTCAAGAACCAAGATGTTCGCACGAAAACCTGTTTGACGAGGCCTTCTTTCTCAGAGTTCAGTGTAAGGCTACTAGGCCTGAAGGGAGCCCACGTCCATTTGAAGACCCATCCACCTGCATGACACAGGACTTAAAGGAGAGAAACCCTCTGCACAACGTGTTCCCCGCTGTACAGGAAGGCACGTTCCACCTCTTTCCTTGCACACAATGTTTAACAAGCTGCTTCCAACCTTACGAAAAGAGATGGTAGTCGAAGGACGGCAACACTCTAGATTTGTTCTTAGAGTTAAAGAAACGAGTGCCATCTTCCTTAGGCTTGCTCACATCCTCCATTTCCATACATCGTTCTTCATGTCACGACTGTAGGCACATTCGCCACGGAGAGTTAAGTCTAGACCATGTCCCTTACGCGTTCACACCCGCTAGGGAAAACACTTTCATCGCACTGAAACCATAGGACAGCTGAGGGAAGCCTACTTCAGAAGAGGTTTCTCCAGCACCGTCACAGGGCCCATTCAAGATGCCTTCACCGTTTCATGCTAAAGTGCTTCTCATCCTTACGTGTATGGCTTTCCTGATGGATTTCCTTCTCACAATGAAAACCTTGACACGTTCCATCTGTTCTCTCTCCTACTCTTGAAAACACTTCCCACGGAACAAGATTCGAATGGGGACAGACATTCTACACTAAGTATGTCTGTGGGACAGGCACGGGGCACATTCCTTGCGATTTCACACTTTACATTGGAAAAGTCTACCATGTTCAGGGTGAGATGTTAGTAGAAACACGGTTTCTCTGCAGTGGTGTTTCTTCAGACTGATTAGTACTCCCTTGGTTTAGGATTCAACACATACGTTCTGTGAGTATGAATTCCTCGCGAACCCAGGTGGGAGCTCGAAGTCGCGTTTGAGATAGACTTGGTTCTCACAGATTTGTGTATGCCTTTCCTCTGCCTAACTCGCATACTTTGGAAGACGCTTCTATCTTCGTGACCCATGCATGGTGTTCGTTGAGAAAAGCCCTCCGTAAGAAGTTGTTCCGCGAGTAAGGTCGATCACGCTTCCCCTCTGCTTTCTTTCACACTTTGCCTCAAGCCGCTTCGTTTCTTAGCAGAGGAGGTGGCAGTCGAAAGACCGCACCTCCACAGCGCTGTTTTGTAGACCCAAGTGTATAGCACATTCCTTACGCTTCCTCTCATTTCCAGACATACACCTCTCTAGGAGACAACGAGTGTTTTGCTTATGCTTCTCTCTACCGAAACAAGATCTGAGTTGGGAGAAGCTTTCGACACGACTTCTTTCTCAAGCAGCGCTATATGGCCCAGTACCTGTGCCTTCGCTGTGACCGTTGGAACGTTCTTCCATCTTCTTCCCAGTAGATGGCAGTAGAAGGACTATCTCCCTCTACCGTGTTGTTCCTTGAGAGGTGAGTGTAAGGCACTGACACATATAGCTCAGAAGGCTTCATTCTTCCTGAACCAAGATGTGAGCTCGAAATCAGTTTTCACATGCCGTTGTTTCTCTGAGTTCAGCGTAAGGCTCTGCTGAGGCTAGCTCGCCTACATTTGAAGGCCTTCCAACTTCATGACAGAAGCCTTCACACTTGGTGTAAAGCCGCTTCGATCCTTAGGAAAGCAGAAGGGAGTCGAAGGACCGCTCCTCCACAGCATTGTTCTTGAAGAATTAATTGCAGAGCTCGTTGCTTATGCTTCCTCCGATTTCCATACACACACTTCTATAGGGGACAACTTGTGAGTTGGTGGTAACATTCGACCCACATTTTTCTTTACAATTCAGCCTATGGCATTTTCCTTACGCTTTCACGCAAAGAACTGAAAATGTTTCTAGCTTCCTGAAACAAGATCTGAGTAGGGAGAAACTTTCGACACAACTTCTTTCTCAAGCAGTGGTACCTGACACAGATTTGTGCCTTCACTGCGAACGTTGGAAATTGCTTCCATCTTCATCCCTGTAGGTGGTAGTGGAAAGACTATTTCCCTGCAGCTTTGTTTCTTGAGAGGTGAGTATAAGAACCTTCCCTTAGAGAGCAACACATATATCTCCAAGGGCTTCTATCTTCAAGAACCAAGATGTTCGCACGAAAACCTGTTTGACGAGGCCTTCTTTCTCAGAGTTCAGTGTAAGGCTACTAGGCCTGAAGGGAGCCCACGTCCATTTGAAGACCCATCCACCTGCATGACACAGGACTTAAAGGAGAGAAGCTCTCTGCACAACGTGTTTCCCGATGTACAGGAATGCGCGTTCCACCTCTTTCCTTGCACACAAGGTTTAACAAGCTGCTTCCTTCCTTACTAAAAGAGATGGTAGTCGAAGGACGGCAACAAAATAGATTTGTTCTTAGAGTTAAACAAACGTATGCCATCTTCCTTAGGCTTGCTCACATCATCCATTTCCATACATTGTTCTTCATGTCATGACTGTAGGCACATTCGACACGGAGAGTTAAGTCTAGCCCATGTCCCTTGCGCCTTCACCCCCACTACGGAAAACATTTTCATCTCACTGAAAACATAGGACACCTGAGGGAAGCCTACTTCAGAAGAGGTTTCTCCAGCACCGTCACAGGGCCCTTTCAAGATGCCTTCTCCGTTTCATGCTAAAGTTCTTCTCATTCTTACGTGTATGGCTTTCCTAATGGATTTCTTTCTCACAGTGAAAACCTTGACACGTTCCATCTGCTCTCTCTCCTACTCTTGAAAACACTTCTCACAGAACAAGGTTCGAATGGGGACAGACATTCTACAGTAAGTATGTCTGTGGGACAGGCACGGGGCACATTCCTTGCGATTTCACACTTACATGGGTAACGTCTACCATGTTCAGGGAAGATGTTAGTAGAAACACGGTTTCTCTGCAGTGGTGTTTCTTCAGACTGCATAGTACTCCCTTTGTTTAGGATTCAACCCATACGTTTTGTGACTATGAATTCCTCGCGAACCCAGATGGGAGCTCGAAGTCGCGTTTGAGATGGACTTGCTTCGCAGAGATTCATGTATGCCTTTCCTTTGGCGAAGTCACATACATTTGAAAACCCTTCCCTCTTCGTGACCCATGGTGTTCGTTGAGAAAAGCCCTCCATAAGAAGTTGTTCGGCGACTAAGGTATGTCTCTCTTCCTTCCCCTCCGTACTCTTTCACACTTTGCTTCAAGCCGCTTCGTTCCTTAGCAAAGCAGATGGCAGTCGAAGGACCGCACCGCCACAGCGTTGTTTCTTCGACTTAAGTGTATCACACGTCCCTTATGCTTCCTCCTATTTCCAGACACACACCTCTCTAGGGGACTACTAGTGGGTTGGTTGTCACATTCGACCCACATTTTTCTTCACAATTCAGCGTGTGGCGTTTTCCTGGTGTTTTCAAACAAAGTACTGACAAGGCTTCTATCTTCCCGAAACAAGATCTGAGTTGGGAGAGGCTTTCGATACAAGTTCGTTCTCAAGCAGTGGTATATGGCACAGTATTTGTGCCTTCGCTTTTAACGTCGGGACTTTCCTCCATTTTCTTCCCTGTAGATGGTAGTGGAAAGGCGATTTCTCTACCGTTTTGTTCCTTGAGAGCTGAGTGTTAGACACTTACACCTATATCTCCAAAGGCTTCACGCTTCCCGAACCAAGAGGTTAGCAGGAAATCCTGTTGGACGTGGCCTTGTTTCTCTGAGTTCAGTGGAAGGCGCTGCTGAGGCGAGCTCGCGTACATTTGAAGGCCCTTCCAACTTCATGACACAAGACTTTCGTGCAGAGAAACCCTCCACACAACGTGTTCCTCACCGTAGTGTACCGCGCTTTCCGTCTCTTTCCTTTTACACTACGTTGTAAAAAGGTGCTTCCATCCGTAGGGAAAGAGCTGGTCGTCGAAGGACGGCAAACCTCTAGATTTGTTCTTAGAGTTAACCATGGGTAGGCAATCCTCCTTATGCTTCCTCACATAATACATATCCATACTCATCCTTCCTCATGGAACGGCCGCACTTCCACAGCGGTGTTTTGTAGAAATAAGTGTATAGCACTTTCCTTACGCTTCCTCCGATTTACAGACACACACCTCTATAGGGGACAACTTGTGACTTGGTGGTAACATTCGACCCACATTTTTCTTCACAATTCAGCCTATGGCATTTTCCTTGCGCTTTCACGCGAAGAACTGAAAACACTTCTAGCTTCCTGAAACAAGATCTGAGGAGGGAGAAACTTTCGACACAACTTCTTTCTCAAGCAGTGGTACATGACACAGTATTTGTGCCTTCACTGCGAACGTTGGAAATTGCTTCCATCTTCGTCCCTGTAGGTGGTAGTGGAAAGACTATTTCCCTGCAGCTTTGTTTCTTGAGAGGTGAGTATAAGAACCTTCCCTTAGAGAGCAGCACATATATCTCCAAGGGCTTCTATCTTCAAGAACCAAGATGTTCGCACGAAAACCTGTTTGACGAGGCCTTCTTTCTCAGAGTTCAGTGTAAGGCTACTAGGCCTGAAGGGAGCCCACGTCCATTTGAAGACCCATCCACCTGCATGACACAGGACTTAAAGGAGAGAAACCCTCTGCACAACGTGTTCCCCGCTGTACAGGAAGGCACGTTCCACCTCTTTCCTTGCACACAATGTTTAACAAGCTGCTTCCAACCTTACGAAAAGAGATGGTAGTCGAAGGACGGCAACACTCTAGATTTGTTCTTAGAGTTAAAGAAACGAGTGCCATCTTCCTTAGGCTTGCTCACATCATCCATTTCCATACATCGTTCTTCATGTCACGACTGTAGGCACATTCGCCACGGAGAGTTAAGTCTAGACCATGTCCCTTACGCGTTCACACCCGCTAGGGAAAACACTTTCATCGCACTGAAACCATAGGACAGCTGAGGGAAGCCTACTTCAGAAGAGGTTTCTCCAGCACCGTCACAGGGCCCATTCAAGATGCCTTCACCGTTTCATGCTAAAGTGCTTCTCATCCTTACGTGTATGGCTTTCCTGATGGATTTCCTTCTCACAATGAAAACCTTGACACGTTCCATCTGTTCTCTCTCCTACTCTTGAAAACACTTCCCACGGAACAAGATTCGAATGGGGACAGACATTCTACACTAAGTATGTCTGTGGGACAGGCACGGGGCACATTCCTTGCGATTTCACACTTTACATTGGAAAAGTCTACCATGTTCAGGGTGAGATGTTAGTAGAAACACGGTTTCTCTGCAGTGGTGTTTCTTCAGACTGATTAGTACTCCCTTGGTTTAGGATTCAACACATACGTTCTGTGAGTATGAATTCCTCGCGAACCCAGGTGGGAGCTCGAAGTCGCGTTTGAGATAGACTTGGTTCTCACAGATTTGTGTATGCCTTTCCTCTGCCTAACTCGCATACTTTGGAAGACGCTTCTATCTTCGTGACCCATGCATGGTGTTCGTTGAGAAAAGCCCTCCGTAAGAAGTTGTTCCGCGAGTAAGGTCGATCACGCTTCCCCTCTGCTTTCTTTCACACTTTGCCTCAAGCCGCTTCGTTTCTTAGCAGAGGAGGTGGCAGTCGACAGACCGCACCTCCACAGCGCTGTTTTGTAGACCCAAGTGTATAGCACATTCCTTACGCTTCCTCTCATTTCCAGACATACACCTCTCTAGGAGACAACGAGTGTTTTGCTTATGCTTCTCTCTACCGAAACAAGATCTGAGTTGGGAGAAGCTTTCGACACGACTTCTTTCTCAAGCAGCGCTATATGGCCCAGTACCTGTGCCTTCGCTGTGACCGTTGGAACGTTCTTCCATCTTCTTCCCAGTAGATGGCAGTAGAAGGACTATCTCCCTCTACCGTGTTGTTCCTTGAGAGGTGAGTGTAAGGCACTGACACATATAGCTCAGAAGGCTTCATTCTTCCCGAACCAAGATGTGAGCTCGAAATCAGTTTTCACATGCCGTTGTTTCTCTGAGTTCAGCGTAAGGCTCTGCTGAGGCTAACTCGCCTACATTTGAAGGCCTTCCAACTTCATGACAGAAGCCTTCACACTTGGTGTAAAGCCGCTTCGATCCTTAGGAAAGCAGAAGGGAGTCGAAGGACCGCTCCTCCACAGCATTGTTCTTGAAGAATTAATTGCAGAGCTCGTTGCTTATGCTTCCTCCGATTTCCATACACACACCTCTATAGGGGACAACTTGTGAGTTGGTGATAACATTCGACCCACATTTTTCTTTACAATTCAGCCTATGGCATTTTCCTTACGCTTTCACGCAAAGAACTGAAAATGTTTCTAGCTTCCTGAAACAAGATCTGAGTAGGGAGAAACTTTCGACACAACTTCTTTCTCAAGCAGTGGTACCTGACACAGATTTGTGCCTTCACTGCGAACGTTGGAAATTGCTTCCATCTTCATCCCTGTAGGTGGTAGTGGAAAGACTATTTCCCTGCAGCTTTGTTTCTTGAGAGGTGAGTATAAGAACCTTCCCTTAGAGAGCAACACATATATCTCCAAGGGCTTCTATCTTCAAGAACCAAGATGTTCGCACGAAAACCTGTTTGACGAGGCCTTCTTTCTCAGAGTTCAGTGTAAGGCTACTAGGCCTGAAGGGAGCCCACGTCCATTTGAAGCCCCATCCACCTGCATGACACAGGACTTAAAGGAGAGAAGCTCTCTGCACAACGTGTTTCCCGATGTACAGGAATGCGCGTTCCACCTCTTTCCTTGCACACAAGGTTTAACAAGCTGCTTCCTTCCTTACTAAAAGAGATGGTAGTCGAAGGACGGCAACAAAATAGATTTGTTCTTAGAGTTAAACAAACGTATGCCATCTTCCTTAGGCTTGCTCACATCATCCATTTCCATACATTGTTCTTCATGTCATGACTGTAGGCACATTCGACACGGAGAGTTAAGTCTAGCCCATGTCCCTTGCGCCTTCACCCCCACTACGGAAAACATTTTCATCTCACTGAAACCATAGGACACCTGAGGGAAGCCTACTTCAGAAGAGGTTTCTCCAGCACCGTCACAGGGCCCTTTCAAGATGCCTTCTCCGTTTCATGCTAAAGTTCTTCTCATTCTTACGTGTATGGCTTTCCTAATGGATTTCTTTCTCACAATGAAAACCTTGACACGTTCCATCTGCTCTCTCTCCTACTCTTGAAAACACTTCTCACAGAACAAGGTTCGAATGGGGACAGACATTCTACAGTAAGTATGTCTGTGGGACAGGCACGGGGCACATTCCTTGCGATTTCACACTTACATGGGTAACGTCTACCATGTTCAGGGAAGATGTTAGTAGAAACACGGTTTCTCTGCAGTGGTGTTTCTTCAGACTGCATAGTACTCCCTTTGTTTAAGATTCAACCCATACGTTTTGTGACTATGAATTCCTCGCGAACCCAGATGGGAGCTCGAAGTCGCGTTTGAGATGGACTTGCTTCGCAGAGATTCATGTATGCCTTTCCTTTGGCGAAGTCACATACATTTGAAAACCCTTCCCTCTTCGTGACCCATGGTGTTCGTTGAGAAAAGCCCTCCATAAGAAGTTGTTCGGCGACTAAGGTATGTCTCTCTTCCTTCCCCTCCGTACTCTTTCACACTTTGCTTCAAGCCGCTTCGTTCCTTAGCAAAGCAGATGGCAGTCGAAGAACCGCACCGCCACAGCGTTGTTTCTTCGACTTAAGTGTATCACACGTCCCTTATGCTTCCTCCTATTTCCAGACACACACCTCTCTAGGGGACTACTAGTGGGTTGGTTGTCACATTCGACCCACATTTTTCTTCACAATTCAGCGTGTGGCGTTTTCCTGGTGTTTTCAAACAAAGTACTGACAAGGCTTCTATCTTCCCGAAACAAGATCTGAGTTGGGAGAGGCTTTCGATACAAGTTCGTTCTCAAGCAGTGGTATATGGCACAGTATTTGTGCCTTCGCTTTTAACGTCGGGACTTTCCTCCATTTTCTTCCCTGTAGATGGTAGTGGAAAGGCGATTTCTCTACCGTTTTGTTCCTTGAGAGCTGAGTGTTAGACACTTACACCTATATCTCCAAAGGCTTCACGCTTCCCGAACCAAGAGGTTAGCAGGAAATCCTGTTGGACGTGGCCTTGTTTCTCTGAGTTCAGTGGAAGGCGCTGCTGAGGCGAGCTCGCGTACATTTGAAGGCCCTTCCAACTTCATGACACAAGACTTTCGTGCAGAGAAACCCTCCACACAACGTGTTCCTCACCGTAGTGTACCGCGCTTTCCGTCTCTTTCCTTTTACACTACGTTGTAAAAAGGTGCTTCCATCCGTAGGGAAAGAGCTGGTCGTCGAAGGACGGCAAACCTCTAGATTTGTTCTTAGAGTTAACCATGGGTAGGCAATCCTCCTTATGCTTCCTCACATAATACATATCCATACTGATCCTTCCTCATGGAACGGCCGCAATTTCACAGCGTTGTTTTGTAGAAATAAGTGTATAGCACTTTCCTTACGCTTCCTCGAATTTACAGACACACACCTCTATAGGGGACAACTTGTGACTTGGTGGTAACATTCGACCGACATTTTTCTTCACAATTCAGCCTATGGCATTATCCTTGCCCTTTCACGCGAAGAACTGAAAACACTTCTAGCTTCCTGAAACAAGATCTGAGTAGGGAGAAACTTTCGACACAACTTCTTTCTCAAGCAGGGGTACATGACACAGTATTTGTGCCTTCACTGCGAACGTTGGAAATTGCTTCCATCTTCGTCCCTGTAGGTGGTAGTGGAAAGATCATTTCCCTGCAGCTTTGTTTCTTGAGAGGTGAGTATAAGAACCCTCCCTTAGAGAGCAGCACATATATCTCCAAGGGCTTCTATCTTCAAGAACCAAGATGTTCGCACGAAAACCTGTTTGACGAGGCCTTCTTTCTCAGAGTTCAGTGTAAGGCTACTAGGCCTGAAGGGAGCCCACGTCCATTTGAAGACCCATCCACCTGCATGACACAGGACTTAAAGGAGAGAAACCCTCTGCACAACGTGTTCCCCGCTGTACAGGAAGGCACGTTCCACCTCTTTCCTTGCACACAAGGTTTAACAAGCTGCTTCCTACCTTACGAAAAGAGATGGTAGTCGAAGGACGGCAACAATATAGATTTGTTCTTAGAGTTAAACAAACGTATGCCATCTTCCTTAGGCTTGCTCACATCCTCCATTTCCATACATCGTTCTTCATGTCACGACTGTAGGCACATTCGACACGGAGAGTTAAGTCTACTCCATGTCCCTTACGCCTTCACACCCACTAGGGAAAACACTTTCATCTCACTGAAACCGTTGCACAGCTGAGGGAAGCCTACCTCAGAAGAGGTTTCTCCAGCACCGTCACAGGGCCCATTCAAGATGCCTTCACCGTTTCATGCTAAAGTGCTTCTCATCCTTACGTGTGTGGCTTTCCTGATGGATTTCCTTCTCACAATGAAAACCTTGACACGTTCCATCTGCTCTCTCTCCTACTCTTGAAAACACTTCCCACAGAACAAGATTCGAATGGGGACAGAGATTCTACAGTAAGTATGTCTGTGGGACAGGCACGGGGCACATTCCTTGCGATTTCACACTTTGCATTGGAAAAGTCCACCATGTCCAGGGTGAGATGCTGGTAGAAACCCGGTGTCTCTGCAGTGGTGTTTCTTCCGACTGAATAGTACTCCCTTTGTTTAGGATTCAACACATACGTTTTGTGACTGTGAATTCCTCGCGAACCCAGATGGGAGCTCGAAGTCGCGTTTGAGATAGACTTGGTTCGCAGAGATTCGTGTATGCCTTTCCTCTGCCTAACTCGCATACTTTGGAAGACGCTTCTATCTTCGTGACCCATGCATGGTGTTCTTTGAGAGAAGCCCTCCATAAGATGTTGTTCCGCGAGTAAGGTAGATCACGCTTCCCCTCTGCTTTCTTTCACACTTTGCATCAAGCCGCTTCGTTTCTTAGCAGAGGAGGTGGCAGTCGAAGGACCGCACCTCCACAGCGTTGATTTGTAGAACTAAGTGTATAGCACGTTCCTTACGCTTCCTCCCATTTCCAGACACACACCTCTATAGGGGACAACTTGTGACTTGGTGGTAACATTCGACCCACATTTTTCTTCACTCTTCAGCCTATGGCATTTTCCTTACGCTTTCAGGCGAAAAACTGAAAATGCTTCTAGCTTCCTGAAACAAGATCTGAGTAGGGAGAAACGTTCGACACAACTTCTTTCTCAAGCTGTGGTACATGACACAGTATTTGTGCCTTCACTGCGAACGTTGGAAATTGCTTCCATATTCTTCCCTGTAGGCGGTAGTGGAAAGACTATTTCCCTGCAGTTTTGTTTCTTGAGAGGTGAGTATAAGAACCTTCCCTTAGAGAGCAACACATATATCTCCAAGGGCTTCTATCTTCAAGATCCAAGATGTTCGCACGACAGCCTGTTTGACGTGGCCTTCTTTCTCAGAGTTCAGTGTAAGGCTACTAGGCCTGAGGCGAGCCCACGTCCATTTGAAGACCCATCCACCCGCATGACACAGGACTTAAAGGAGAAAACCCTCCGCACACCGTGTTACCCGCTGTACAGGATCGCGGGTTCCAACTATTTTCTTGCACACAAGGTTTAACAAGCTGCTTCCAAACTTACGAAAAGAGATGGTAGTCGAAGGACGGCAACAAAATAGATCTGTTCTTAGAGGTAAACAAACGTATGCCATCTTCCTTAGGCTTGCTCACATCATCCATTTCCATACATCGTTCTTCATGTCATGACTGTAGGCACATTCGACACGGAGAGTTAAGTCTAGCCCATGTCCGTTACGCCTTCACACCCACTACGGAAAACATTTTCATCTCACTGAAACCATAGGACACCTGAGGGAAGCCTACTTTAGAAGAGGTTTCTCCAGCACCGTCACAGGGCCCTTTCAAGATGCCTTCTCCGTTTCATGCTAAAGTTCTTCTCATTCTTAACGTGTATGGCTTTCCTAATGGATTTCTTTCTCACAATGAAAACCTTGACACGTTCCATCTGCTCTCTCTCCTACTCTTGAAAACACTTCTCACAGAACAAGGTTCGAATGGGGACAGACATTCTACAGTAAGTATGTCTGTGGGACAGGCACGGGGCACATTCCTTGCGATTTCACACTTACATGGGTAACGTCTACCATGTTCAGGGAAGATGTTAGTAGAAACACTGTTTCTCTGCAGTGGTGTTTCTTCAGACTGCATAGTACTCCCTTTGTTTAGGATTCAGCCCATACGTTTTGTGACTATGAATTCCTCGCGAACCCAGATGGGAGCTCGAAGTCGCGTTTGAGATGGACTTGCTTCGCAGAGATTCATGTATGCCTTTCCTTTGGCGAAGTCACATACATTTGAAAACCCTTCCCTCTTCGTGACCCATGGTGTTCGTTGAGAAAAGCCCTCCATAAGAAGTTGTTCGGCGACTAAGGTATGTCTCTCTTCCTTCCCCTCCGTACTCTTTCACACTTTGCTTCAAGCCGCTTCGTTCCTTAGCAAAGCAGATGGCAGTCGAAGGACCGCACCGCCACAGCGTTGTTTCTTCGACTTAAGTGTATCACACGTCCCTTATGCTTCCTCCTATTTCCAGACACACACCTCTCTAGGGGACTACTAGTGGGTTGGTTGTCACATTCGACCCACATTTTTCTTCACAATTCAGCGTGTGGCGTTTTCCTGGTGTTTTCAAACAAAGTACTGACAAGGCTTCTATCTTCCCGAAACAAGATCTGAGTTGGGAGAGGCTTTCGATACAAGTTCGTTCTCAAGCAGTGGTATATGGCACAGTATTTGTGCCTTCGCTTTTAACGTCGGGACTTTCCTCCATTTTCTTCCCTGTAGATGGTAGTGGAAAGGCGATTTCTCTACCGTTTTGTTCCTTGAGAGCTGAGTGTTAGACACTTACACCTATATCTCCAAAGGCTTCACGCTTCCCGAACCAAGAGGTTAGCAGGAAATCCTGTTGGACGTGGCCTTGTTTCTCTGAGTTCAGTGGAAGGCGCTGCTGAGGCGAGCTCGCGTACATTTGAAGGCCCTTCCAACTTCATGACACAAGACTTTCGTGCAGAGAAACCCTCCACACAACGTGTTCCTCACCGTAGTGTACCGCGCTTTCCGTCTCTTTCCTTTTGCACTACGTTGTAAAAAGCTGCTTCCATCCGTAAGGAAAGAGCTGGTCGTCGAAGGACGGCAAACCTCTAGATTTGTTCTTAGAGTTAACCATCGGTAGGCAATCCTCCTTATGCTTCCTCACATAATACATATCCATACTCATCCTTCCTCATGGAACGACCGCACTTCCACAGCGTTGTTTTGTAGAAATAAGTGTATAGCACTTTCCTTACGCTTCCTCCGATTTACAGACACACACCTCTATAGGGGACAACTTGTGACTGGGTGGTAACATTCGACCGACATTTTTCTTCACAATTCAGCCTATGGCATTTTCCTTGCCCTTTCACGCGAAGAACTGAAAACACTTCTAGCTTCCTGAAACAAGATCTGAGTAGGGAGAAACTTTCGACACAACTTCTTTCTCAAGCAGTGGTACATGACACAGTATTTGTGCCTTCACTGCGAACGTTGGAAATTGCTTCCATCTTCGTCCCTGTAGGTGGTAGTGGAAAGACTATTTCCCTGCAGCTTTGTTTCTTGAGAGGTGAGTATAAGAACCTTCCCTTAGAGAGCAGCACATATATCTCCAAGTGCCTTTATCTTCAAGAACCAAGATGTTCGCACGAAATCCTGTTTGACGTGGCCTTGTTTCTCAGAGTTCAGTGTAAGGCTACTAGGCCTGAGGCGAGCCCACGTCCATTTGAAGACCCATCCACCTGCATGACACAGGACTTAAAGGAGAGAAACCCTCCGCACAACGTGTTCCTCGCTGTAGAGCATCGCGCGTTCCATCTGTTTCCTTGCACACAATGTTTAACAAGCTGCTTCCAACCTTACGAAAAGAGATGGTAGTCGAAAGACGGCAACACTCTAGATTTGTTCTTAGAGTTAAAGAAACGAGTGCCATCTTCCTTAGGCTTGCTCACATCATCCATTTCCATACATCGTTCTTCATGTCACGATTGTAGGCACATTCGCCACGGAGAGTTAAGTCTAGACCATGTCCCTTACGCGTTCACACCCACTAGGGAAAACACTTTCATCGCACTGAAACCATAGGACAGCTGAGGGAAGCCTACTTCAGAAGAGGTTTCTCCAGCACCGTCACAGGGCCCATTCAAGATGCCTTCACCGTTTCATGCTAAAGTGCTTCTCATCCTTACGTGTATGGCTTTCCTGATGGATTTCCTTCTCACAATGAAAACCTTGACACGTTCCATCTGCTCTCTCTCCTACTCTTGAAAACACTTCCCACAGAACAAGATTCGAATGGGGACAGACATTCTACACTAAGTATGTCTGTGGGACAGGCACGGGGCACATTCCTTGCGATTTCACACTTTACATTGGAAAAGTCTACCATGTTCAGGGTGAGATGTTAGTAGAAACACGGTTTCTCTGCAGTGGTGTTTCTTCAGACTGATTAGTACTCCCTTGGTTTAGGATTCAACACATACGTTCTGTGAGTGTGAATTCCTCGCGAACCCAGGTGGGAGCTCGAAGTCGCGTTTGAGATAGACTTGGTTCTCACAGATTCGTGTATGCCTTTCCTCTGCCTAACTCGCATACTTTGGAAGACGCTTCTATCTTCGTGACCCATGCATGGTGTTCGTTGAGAAAAGCCCTCCGTAAGAAGTTGTTCCGCGAGTAAGGTCGATCACGCTTCCCCTCTGCTTTCTTTCACACTTTGCCTCAAGCCGCTTCGTTTCTTAGCAGAGGAGGTGGCAGTCGAAGGACCGCACCCCTACAGCGCTGTTTTGTAGACCCAAGTGTATAGCACATTCCTTACGCTTCCTCTCATTTCCAGACATACACCTCACTAGGAGACACTGAGTGTGTTGCTTATGCTTCTCTCTAGCGAAACAAGATCTGAGTTGGGTGAAGCTTTCGACACGACTTCTTTCTCAAGCAGTGCTATATGGCCCAGTACCTGTGCCTTCGCTGTGACCGTTGGAACGTTCTTCCATCTTCTTCCCAGTAGATGGCAGTAGAAGGACTATCTCCCTCTACCGTGTTGTACCTTGAGAGGTGAGTGGAAGGCACTGACACATATAGCTCAGAAGGCTTCATTCTTCCCGAACCAAGATGTGAGCACGAAATCAGTTTTGACATGCCGTTGTTTCTCTGAGTTCAGCGTAAGGCTCTGCTGAGGCTAGCTCGCCTTCATTTGAAGGCCTTCCAACTTCATGACAGAAGCCTTCACACTTGGTGTAAAGGCGCTTCGATCCTTAGGAAAGCAGAAGGGAGTCGAAGGACCGCTTCTCCACAGCATTGTTCTTGAAGAATTAATTACAGAGCTCGTTCCTTATGCTTCCTCCGATTTCCATACACACACCTCTATAGGGGACAACTTGTGAGTTGGTGGTAACATTCGACCCACATTTTTCTTTACAATTCAGCCTATGGCATTTTCCTTACGCTTTCACGCAAAGAAATGAAAATGTTTCTAGCTTCCTGAAACAAGATCTGAGTAGGGAGAAACTTTCAACACAACTTCTTTCTCAAGCAGTGGTACCTGACACAGTATTTGTGCCTTCACTGCGAACGTTGGAAATTGCTTCCATCTTCATCCCTGTAGGTGGTAGTGGAAAGACTATTTCTCTGCTGTATTGTTTCTTGAGAGATGATATAAGAACCTTCCCTTAGGGCGGGCGGAGCAAGATGGCGGAGGAGTAGGAGACCTAGATTTTGTCTGGTCTCAGGAATTCAGCTGAATAGGGATCAAACCATTCTGAACAGCCACGAACTCAACAGGAGATTGAACAGGAGAGTAGCAACAACTCTCTGAACAGAGAAGCGACCACTTACTGGAAGGTAGGGCGTGCGGAGAAGTGAATCCGAGGCCATATTCGGGAGGATAGACGGCGGGGGAGGGGCCTCCGCCGGCCGCTTCTGGCAAGTGATAGAGCCGCGGAGCACAAAATCGGACCTTTTAGAAGTTGTCTCGGCGGAGGGACATCGCTACAGTGGCTAAGCGGGGGGTGGAATCCTCCCGGGACAGTGTGGTCTCAGGACCCTTGGGGTCACAGAGAGACCGGGGGTGCCTGAGTGCGCCAGAGCTCCCAGGTATCAGAGCAGGGAAGCCGGCTGCAGAGACGGAGCAGAGTCGCGGGCTCTCAGCTCGGGGTTGCCATAAACTGTGATCTGCGGCCCAGTCAGGGCACGGCTCCCCCAGCAGGGACCCAACAAGCAGCAGATCCGGGGAGACTCCCCTTCCTTCCCGGGGAGGAGCGGTGCGGGAACGCACTGCAGGGATCCGCTGGGTTTGGAGACTCCGCGCGGGGTCGGGTGCCAGAGATAGCAACGCTCGATCACAGGCCGGGTGAGCACGGAGTGCGGCCGGAGACCGGGGACAAGGGAGTGACTGCTTTTCTCTGGGGGCTCACTGAGGAGCGGGGCCCCGAGTTCTCAGCTCCTCCGAGTGGAGATTGGGAGGCCACCATTTCTGCCCTGGTCCTCCAAAGCTGTACCGAGAGCTTGCAGGGAACAAAAGCTCCTGAGAGCAAACCGGAGCAGCTTCCTTAGCCCGGACCGACAAGGGCGGGGCAATTCCGCCTCCGGCAAAGACATTTGGAAACCACAGCAACAGGCCCCTCCACCAGAAGATCAGCACAAACAGCCAGCAAGCCAAGACCAAGTTGATCGATCAAGGAGAATAGAACTCCAGCGCTAGGGGAATACTGCACATAGATTCATGGCTTTTTTTTTTTTTTTTACCATGATTCATTCTTTCATCAAAGTTAATTTTTGTTGACTGTTTTTTTTTATTTTTCTTTTTCCCTTTTTCAACCAACATCTTATAAATCCCTTTTTAAAAAAAAACATTTTTTATTTTTCATTTTTAGAGTCATATTTTATCCCTTCATAGTAGTTACCCTTAGTTTTGGCATATATATATAAGTTGTTCTCTCTTTAAAATTTTGAGGTACAGTTTCTTCTAACAGATCAAAATATACCCTAAATCACTAGTGTATGGCTTTGTTCTAGTCTCCTGCCTGATCACATTCTCTCCCTTTTTCCTTTTTTTTTTCTTAAATCTTCTTTCTTTTTTCAAACAACTTATCTTACCAAGTCCTTTTATAAAATCTTTTCTAATTTTCATCTTTACAGTCATCTTCCATCCCTTCATTGTATCAACCCTTATTTTGTACATATATGTCTTTCTACCTTTAAAATTTTAGGAGGCACTTTTTTCTAACAGACCAAAATACGCCCAAAATCTAGTGTGTGGCACTGATCTATGCACTAGCCTGATCATATTTGATCATATTCTGCCTTTTTTATATTGTTTTGTTTTTGTTTTTATCTTTTTTTATCTTTTTTTTCTTTTTCTCTTTCTTTTTTCTTTCTTTCCCTTTCTTTTCCCCTGGTTTCAGGTCTTTTCTGATTTATATACAGTATATTTGCTGGGGACGTTGTAAACCTGTTAGCATTTTGTTCTCTCATTCATCTATTCTCCTCTGAACAAAATGACAAGACGAAAGAAATCACCTCAGCAAAAAGAACAAGAGGTAGTACCGTCAGCCAGGGACCTACTCAATACGGACATTAGTACGATGTCGGACCTAGAGTTCAGAATCATGACTTTAAAGATACTAGCTGGGCTTGAAAAAAGCGTGGAAGTTATTAGAGAAACCCTTTCTGGAGAAATAAAAGAACAAAAATCTAACCAAATCGAAATCAAAAAGGCTATTGATGAGGTGCAATCAAAAATGGGGGCACTAAATGCTAGGATAAATGAGGCAGAAGAGAGAATCAGCGATATAGAAGACCAAATGATGGAAAATAAAGAGGCTGAGAAAAAGAGAGAGAAACAACTACAGGATCACGAGGGCAGAATTCGAGAGATAAGTGATACGATAAGACGAAACAACATTAGAATAATTGGGATTCCAGAAGAAGAAGAGAGAGAGAGAGGGGCAGAAGGTATATTGGAGCAAATTATACCAGAGAACTTCCCTAATGTGAGGAAGGAAACAGGCATTAAAATCCAGGAGGCACAGAGAACCCCTCTCAAAATCAATAATAATAGGTCAACACCCCGACATCTAATAGTAAAACTTCCGAGTCTCAGAGACAAAGAGAAAATCCTGAAAGCAGCTCGGGAGAAGAGATATGTTAACCTACAATGGTAGAAACATTAGATTGGCAACAGACCTATCCACAGAGACCTGGCAGGCCAGAAAGGACTGGCACGATATCTTCAGAGCACTAAACGAGAAAAATAGGCAGCCAAGAATACTATATCCAGCTAGGCTATCATTGAAAATAGAAGGAGAGATAAAAAGCTTCCAGAACAAAAAAAACTAAAGGAATTTGCAAACACAAAACCACCCCTCCAAGAAATATTGAGAGGGGTCCTCTAAGCAAAGAGAGAACCTAAAAGCAGCAAAGAGCAGAAACGAACACAGACAACAGACAGTTAACAGTCACCTTACAGGTAATACAATGGCACTAAATTCATACCTTTCAATAGTTACCCTGAATGTAAATGGGCTAAATGCCCCAATCAAAAGACACAGGCTATCAGATTGGATTAAAAAACAAGACCCATCCATATGCTGTCTGCAAGAGACTCATTTTAGACCGAAAGACACCCCCAGATTGAAAGTGAGGGGGTGGAAAACCAGTTACCATGCTAATGGACACCAAAAGAAAGCTGGGGTGGCAATCCTTATATCAGACAAACTAGATTTTAAAACAAAGACTGTAACAAGAGATGAGGAAGGACACTATATCCTACTTAAAGGGTCTATCCAACAAGAAGATCTAACAATTGTAAATATCTATGCCCCGAACATGGGAGCAGCCAATTATATAAGGCAATTAATAACAAAAGCAAAGAAACACATGGACAACAAAACAATAATAGTGGGGGACTTTAACACCCCCCTGACTGAAATGGACACATCATCTAAGCAAAAGATCAACAAGGAAATAAAGACTTTAAATGACACACTGGACCAAATGGACTTCACAGATATATTCAGAGCATTCCATCCCAAAGCAACGGAATACACATTCTTCTCTAGTGCCCATGGAACGTTCCCCAGAATTGATCACATCCAGGGTCACAAATCAGGTCTCAACCGGTACCAAAAGATTGGGATCATTCCCTGCATATTTTCAGACCACAATGCTTTGAGACTAGAACTCAACCACAAGAGGAAAGTCGGAAAGAACTCAAATACATGGAGGCTAAAGAGCATCCTACTAAAGAATGAATGGGTCAACCAAGAAATTAAAGAAGAATTAAAAAAATTCATGGAAACCAATGAAAATGAAAACACAACTGTTCAAAATCTTTGGGATACAGCAAAGGCAGTCCTGAGAGGAAAGTATATAGCAATACATGCCTTTCTCAAGAAACAAGAAAGGTCTCAAATACACAACCTAACCCTACACCTAAAGGAGCTGGAGAAAGAACAGCAAATAAAGCCTAAACCCAGCAGGAGAAGAGAAATCATAAAGATCAGAGCAGAAATCAATGAACTAGAAACCAAAAGAACAGTAGAACAGATCAACGAAACTAGGAGCTGGTTCTTTGAAAGAATTAACAAGATTGATAAACCCCTGGCCAGACTGATCAAAAAGAAAAGAGAAATGACCCAAATCAACAAAATCATGAATGAAAGAGGAGAGATCTCAACCAACAGCAAAGCAATACAAACAATTATAAGAACATATTATGAGCAACTCTATGCCAGCAAATTAGATAACCTGGAAGAAATGGGTGCATTCCTAGAGATGTATCAACTACCAAAATTGAGCCAGGAAGAAATAGAAAACCTGAACAGACCTATAACCACGAAGGAAATTGAAGCAGTCATCAAAAATCTCCCAAGAAACAAAAGCCCAGGGCCAGATGGCTTCCCAGGGGAATTCTATCAGACATTTCAAGAGGAATTAATACCTATTCTCCTGAAACTGTTCCAAAAAATAAAATGGAAGGGAAACTTCCAAACTCATTTTATGAGGCCAGCATTACCTTGATCCCAAAACCAGACAAAGACCCCATCCAAAAGGAGAATTACAGACCAAGATCCTTGATGAACATGGATGCGAAAATTCTCACCAAAATATGAGCCAATAGGATCCAACAGTACATTAAAAGGATTATTCACCAAGACCAAGTGGGATTTAGTCCTGGGCTGCAAGGCTGGTTCAACATCCACAAATCAATCAACGTGATACAATACATTAACAAAAGAAAGAACAAGAATCATAGGATCCTCTCCATAGATGCAGAAAAAGCATTTGACAAAGTACAACATCCTTTCTTGATCAAAACTCTTCAGAGTATAGGGATAGAGGGTACATACCTCAACATCATAAAAGCCATCTATGAAAAACCTACAGCGAATATCATTCTCAATGGGGAAAGGCTGAGAGCTTTTCCCCTAAGGTCAGGAACGCGGCAGGGATGTCCACTCTCACCACTGCTATTCCACATAGTATTAGAAGTCGTAGCCACAGCAATCAGACAACAAAAAGAAATCAAAGGCATCCAAATCGGCAAAGAGGAAGTCAAACTCTCACTCTTGGCAGATGATATGATACTGTATGTGGAAAACCCAAAAGACTCCACCCCAAAGCTGCTAGAACTCATACAGGAATTCAGTCAAGTAGCAGGATATAAAATCAATGCACAGAAATCAGTGGCATTCCTATACACCAACAACAAGACAGAAGAGAGACAAATCAAGGAGTCGATCCCATTTACAATTGCACCCAAAACCATTCGATACCTAGGAAGAAATCTAACCAAAGAGGCAAAGGATCTGTACTCAGAAAACGATAATATACTCATGAAAGAAATTGAAGAAGACACAAAGAAATGGAAAAACGTTCCATGCTCATGGATTGGGAGAATCAACATCGTGAAGATGTCAATGCTACCAAGAGCAATCGACACATTCAATGCAATCCCCATCAAAATACCATCCACATTTTTCAAAGAAATGGAACAAAGAATCCTAAAATTTGTATGGAACCAGAAGAGACCCAGAATAGCCAGAGGAATACTGAAAAAGAAAAGCAAAGCTGGCGGCATCACAATTCCGGACTTCCAGCTCTATTACAATGCTGTGATCATCAAGACACTATGGCACTGGCACAAAAACAGACACATCGATCAATGGAACAGAATCGAGAGCCCAGAAATGGACCCTCAACTCTATGGACAACTTATTTTTGACAAAGCAGGAAAGAATGTCCAATGGCAAAAAGACAGTCTCTTCAACAAATGGTGTTGGGAAAATTGGACAGCCACATGCAGAAGAATGAAACTGGACCATTTCCTTACACCACACACAAAAATAGACTCCAAATGGTTGAAAGACCTAAACGGGAGACAGGAGTCCATCCAAATCCTAAAGGAGAACACAGGTAGCAACTTTTCCGACCCTAGCCTCAGCAACTTCTTCCTAGAAACATCACCAAAGGCACGGGAAGCCAGGGCAAAAATGAACTATTGGGATTTCATCAAGATAAAAAGCTTTTGCACAGCAAAAGAAACAGTCCACAAAACCAAAAGACAACCGACAGAATGGGAGAAAATATTTGCAAATGACCTATCAGATAAAGGGCTAGTATCCAAAATCTATAAAGAACTTATCAAACTCAACACCCAAAGAAAAAATAATCCAATCAAGAAATGGGCAGAAGACATGAACAGACATCTCTCCAAAGAAGACATCCAAATGGCCAATAGGCACATGAAAAAGTGCTCAACATCGCTCGGCATCAGGGAAATCCAAATCAAAACCTCCATGAGATACCACCTCACACCCGTCAGAATGGCTAAAAGTAACAAGTCAGGGAACGACAGATGTCGACGGGGATGTGGAGAAAGGGGAACCCTCCTCCACTGTTGGTGGGAATGCAAGCTGGGGCAACCCCTCTGGAAAACAGTATGGAGGATCCTCAAACAGTTGAAATTAGAGCTACCGTTCGATCCAGCAATTGCACTACTGGGTATTGACCACAAAGATACAAATGTAGGGGCCCGAAGGGGTACGTGTACCCCAATGATTATAGCAGCAATGTCCACCATAGCCAAACTGTGGAAAGAGCCAAGATGCCCATCGACAGATGAATGGCTAAAGAAGAGGTGGTATATATACACAATGGAATATTATGCAGCCATCAAAAGGAATGAGACCTTGCCATTTGCAACGACGTGGATGGAACTGGAGGGTGTTATGCTGAGTGAAATAAGTCAATGAGAGAAAGACACGTATCCCACGACCACACTGATATGAGGAATTCTTAATCTCAGGAAAGAAACTGAGTGATACTGGAGTGGTTGGGGGTGGGAGGGATGGGGTGGCTGGGTGATAGACATTGGGGAGGGTATATGCTACGGTGAGCGCTGTGAATGGTGCAAGACTGTTGAATCACAGATCTGTATTTCTGAAACAAATAACGCAACATATTTTAAGAAAAAAGACAAAGAAGAAGATAACAGGGAAGGAAGAAAAGGGGAGTATGTCAGAGGGGGAGACGAACCATGAGAGATGATAGACTCTGAAAAACAAACGGAGGGTTCTAGAAGGGAGGGGGTTAGGGGGCTGGGTTAGCCTGGTGATGGGTATTGAGGAGGGCACGTTCTGCATGGAGCACTGGGTGTTATGAACAAACAATGAATCGTGGAACACTGCACGAAAAACTAATGATGTAATATATGGTGATTAAGGTAACAATAAAAAAAAAGCCAAAACAACAAAAACAACAAAAAACAAAAGACGCAGGCTATCAGATTGGATTAAAAAACAAGACCCATCCATATGCTGTCTGCAAGAGACTCATTTTAGACCGAAAGACACCCCCAGATTGAAAGTGAGGGGGTGGAAAACCATTTACCATGCTAATGGACACCAAAAGAAAGCTGGGGTGGCAATCCTTATATCAGACAAACTAGATTTTAAAACAAAGACTGTAACAAGAAATGAGGAAGGACACTATATCCTACTTAAAGGGTCTATCCAACAAGAAGATCTAACAATTGTAAATATCTATGCCCCGAACATGGGAGCAGCCAATTATATAAGGCAATTAATAACAAAAGCAAAGAAACACATTGACAACAATACAATAATAGTGGGGGACTTTAACACCCCCCTGACTGAAATGGACAGATCATCTAAGCAAAAGATCAACAAGGAAATAAAGACTTTAAATGATACACTGGACCAAATGGACTTCACAGACATATTCAGAGCATTCCATCCCAAAGCAACGGAATACACATTCTTCTCTAGTGCCCATGGAACATTCTCCAGAATTGATCACATCCCAGGTCACAAATCAGGTCTCAATCGGTACCAAAAGATTGGGATCATTCCCTGCATATTTTCAGACCACAATGCTTTGAGACTAGAACTCAACCACAAGAGGAAAGTCGGAAGGAACTCAAATACATGGAGGCTAAAGAGCATCCTACTAAAGAATGAATGGGTCAACCAAGAAATTAAAGAAGAATTAAAAAAATTCATGGAAACCAATGAAAATGGAAACACAACTGTTCAAAATCTTTGGGATACAGCAAAGGCAGTCCTGAGAGGAAAGTATATAGCAATACATGCCTTTCTCAAGAAACAAGAAAGGTCTCAAATACACAACCTAACCCTACACCTAAAGGAGCTGGAGAAAGAACAGCAAATAAAGCCTAAACCCAGCAGGAGAAGAGAAATCATAAAGATCAGAGCAGAAATCAATGAACTAGAAACCAAAAGAACAGTAGAACAGATCAACGAAACTAGGAGCTGGTTCTTTGAAAGAATTAACAAGATTGATAAACCCCTGGCCAGACTGATCAAAAAGAAAAGAGAAATGACCCAAATCAACAAAATCATGAATGAAAGAGGAGAGATCGCAACCAACACCAAAGCAATACAAACAACTATAAGAACATATTATGAGCAACTCTATGCCAGCAAATGAGATAACCTGGAAGAAATGGGTGCATTCCTAGAGATGTATCAACTACCAAAATTGAGCCAGGAAGAAATAGAAAACCTGAACAGACCTATAACCACGAAGGAAATTGAAACAGTCATCAAAAATCTCCCAAGAAACAAAAGCCCAGGGCCAGATGGCTTCCCAGGGGAATTCTATCACACATTTCAAGAGGAATTAGTACCTATTCTCCTGAAACTGTTCCAATAAATCGAAATGGAAGGGAAACTTCCAAACTCATTTTATGAGGCCAGCATTACCTTGATCCCAAAACCAGACAAAGACCCCATCCAAAAGGAGAATTACAGACCAAGATCCTTGATGAACATGGATGTGAAAATTCTCACCAAAATCCTAGCCAATAGGATCCAACAGTACATTAAAAGGATTATTCACCAGGACCAAGTGGGATTTAGTCCTGGGCTGCAAGGCTGGTTCAACATCGGCAAATCAATCAACGTGATACAATACATTAACAAAAGAAAGAACAAGAAACATAGAATCCTCTCCATAGATGCAGAAAAAGCATTTGACAAAGTACAAAATCCTTTCTTGATCAAAACCCTTCAGAGTATAGCGATAGAGGGTACCTACCTCAACATCATAAAAGCCATCTATGAAAAACCTACAGCGAATACCATTCTCAATGGGGAAAGGCTGAGAGCTTTTCCCCTAAGATCAGGAACGCGGCAGGGATGTCCACTCTCACCACTGCTATTCCACATAGTATTAGAAGTCGTAGCCACAGCAATCAGACAACAAAAAGAAATCAAAGGCATCCAAATCGGCAAAGAGGAAGTCAAACTCTCACTCTTGGCAGATGATATGATACTGTATGTGGAAAACCCAAAAGACTCCACCCCAAAGCTGCTAGAACTCATACAGGAATTCAGTCAAGTAGCAGGATATAAAATCAATGCACAGAAATCAGTGGCATTCCTATACACCAACAACAAGACAGAAGAGAGACAAATCAAGGAGTCGATCCCATTTACAATTACACCCAAAACCATTCGATACCTAGGAAGAAATCTAACCAAAGAGGCAAAGGATCTGTACTCAGAAAACGATAAAATACTCATGAAAGAAATTGAAGAAGACACAAAGAAATGGAAAAACGTTCCATGCTCGTGGATTGGGAGAATCAACATTGTGAAGATGTCAATGCTACCTAGAGCAATCGACACATTCAATGCAATCCCCATCAAAATACCATCCACTTTTTTCAAAGAAATGGAACAAAGAATCCTAAAATTTGTATGGAACCAGAAGAGACCCAGAATAGCCAGAGGAATACTGAAAAAGAAAAGCAAAGCTGGCGGCATCACAATTCCGGACTTCCAGCTCTATTACAAAGCTGTGATCATCAAGACACTATGGTACTGGCACAAAAACAGACACATCGATCAATGGAACAGAATCGAGAGCCCAGAAATGGACCCTCAACTCTATGGTCAACTTATTTTTGACAAAGCAGGAAAGAATGTCCAATGGCAAAAAGACAGTCTCTTCAACAAATGGTGTTGGGAAAATTGGACAGCCACATGCAGAAGAATGAAACTGGACCATTTCCTTACACCACACACAAAAATAGACTCCAAATGGTTGAAAGACCTAAACGGGAGACAGGAGTCCATCCAAATCCTAAAGGAGAACACAGGTAGCAACCTTTTCGACCTTAGCCGCAGCAACTTCTTCCTAGAAACATCGCCAAAGGCACGGGAAGCCAGGGCAAAAATGAACTATTGGGATTTCATCAAGATAAAAAGCTTTTGCACAGCAAAAGAAACAGTCCACAAAACCAAAAGACAACCGACAAAATGGGAGAAAATATTTACAAATGACCTATCAGATAAAGGGCTAGTATCCAAAATCTATAAAGAACTTATCAAACTCAACACCCAAAGAACAAATAATCCAATCAAGAAATGGGCAGAAGACATGAACAGACAACTCTCCAAAGAAGACATCCAAATGGCCAAGAGGCACATGAAAAAGTGCTCAACATCGCTCGGCATCAGGGAAATCCAAATCAAAACCTCCATGAGATACCACCTCACACCCGTCAGAATGGCTAAAATTAACAAGTCAGGGAACGACAGATGTTGGCGGGGATGTGGAGAAAGCGGAACCCTCCTCCACTGTTGGTGGGAATGCAAGCTGGGGCAACCCCTCTGGAAAACAGTATGGAGGGTCCTCAAACAGTTGAAATTAGAGCTCCCGTTCGATCCAGCAATTGCACTACTGGGTATTGACCACAACGATACAAATGTAGGGACCCGAAGGGTTACGTGTACCCCAATGATTATAGCAGCAATATCCACCATAGCCAAACGGTGGAAAGAGCCAAGATGCCCATCGACAGATGAATGGCTAAAGAAGAGGTGGTATATATACACAATGGAATATTATGCAGCCATCAAAAGGAATGAGATCTTGCCATTTGCAACGACGTGGATGGAACTGGAGGGTGTTATGCTGAGTGAAATAAGTCAATCAGAGAAAGACATGTATCCCATGACCTCACTGATATGAGGAATTCTTAATCTCAGGAAAGAAACTGAGTGTTACTGGAGTGGTTGGGGGTGGGAGGGATGGGGTGGCTGGGTGATAGACATTGGGGAGGGTATACGCTACGGTGAGCGCTGTGAATTGTGCAAGACTCTTGAATCACAGATCTGTACTTCTGAAACAAATAACGCAACATATTTTAAGAAAAAAGAAAAAGAAGTAGATAACAGGAGAGGAAGAAAAGGGGAGTATGTCAGAGGGGGAGACGAACCATGAGAGATGATGGACTCTGAAAAACAAACGGAGGGTTCTAGAGGGGAGGGTTTAGGGGGATGGGTTAGCCTGCTGATGGGTATTGAGGAGGGCACGTTCTGCATGGAGCACTGGGTGTTATGAACAAACAATGAATCGTGGAACACTGTACCAAAAACTAATGATGTAAAATATGGTGATTAACATAACAATTAAAAAACAACCTTCCAAAGAGAGCAACACATATATCTCCAAGGGCTCCTACCTTCAAGAACCAAGATGTTCGCACAACAGCCTGTTTGACGTGGCCTTGTTTCTCAGAGTTCAGTGTAAGGCGACTAGGCCTGTGGCGAGCCCACGTCCATTTGAAGCCCCATCCACCTGCATGACACAGGACTTAAAGGAGAGAAACTCTCTGCACAACGTGTTTCCCGCTGTACAGGAACGCGCGTTCCATCTCTTTTCTTGCACACAAGGTTTAACAAGCTGCTTCCTACCTCACGAAAAGAGATGGTAATCGAAGGACGGCAACACTATAGATTTTTTCTTAGAGTTAAACAAACGTATGCCATCTTCCTTAGGCTTGCTCACATCCTCCATTTCTATACATCGTTCTTCTTGTCATGACTGTAGGCACATTCGACACGGAGAGTTAAGTCTAGTCCATGTCCCTTACGCCTTCACACCTGCTAGGGAAAACACTTCCATCTCACTGAAACCATAGGACAGCTGAGGGAAGCCTACTTCAGAAGAGGTTTCGCCAGCACCGTCACAGGGCCTTTTCAAGATGCCTTCACCGTTTCATGCTAAAGTGCTTCTCATCCTTACGTGTATGGCTTTCCTGATGGATTTCCTTCTCACAATGAAAACCTTGACACGTTCCATCTGTTCTCTCTCCTACTCTTGAAAACACTTCCCACGGAACAAGATTCGAATGGGGACAGACATTCTACACTAAGTACATCTGTGGGACAGGCACGGGGCACATTCCTTGCGATTTTACACTTACGTTGGAAAACTCTACCATGTTCAGGTAAGATGTTAGCAGAAACACGGTGTCTCTGCAGTGGTGTTTATTCAGACTTAATAGTACTCCCTTTGTTTACGATTCAACACATACGTTTTGTGACTATGAATTCCTCGCGAACCCAGGTGGGAGCTCGAAGTCGCGTTTGAGATAGACTTGGTTCGCAGAGGTTCCTGTATGCCTTTCCTCTGCCTAACTCGCATACTTTGGAAGACGCTTCTATCTTCGTGACCCATGCATGGTGTTCGTTGAGAGAAGCACTCCGTAAGAAGTTGTTCCGCGAGTAAGGTCGATCACGCTTCCCCTCTGCTTTCTTTCACACTTTGCCTCAAGCCGCTTCGTTTCTTAGCAGAGGAGATGGCAGTCGAAGGACCGCACCCCTACAGCGCTGTTTTGTAGACCCAAGTGTATAGCACATTCCTTACGCTTCCTCTCATTTCCAGACATACACCTCTCTAGGAGACAACGAGTGTGTTGCTTATGCTTCTCTCTAACGAAACAAGATCTGAGTTGGGAGAAGCTTTCGACACGACTTCTTTCTCAAGCAGCGCTATATGGCCCAGTACCTGTGCCTTCGCTGTGACCGTTGGAACGTTCTTCCATCTTCTTCCCAGTAGATGGCAGTAGAAGGACTATCTCCCTCTACCGTGTTGTTCCTTGAGAGGTGAGTGTAAGGCACTGACACATATAGCTCAGAAGGCTTCATTCTTCCCGAACCAAGATGTGAGCTCGAAATCAGTTTTCACATGCCGTTGTTTCTCTGAGTTCAGCGTAAGGCTCTGCCGAGGCTAGCTCGCCTACATTTGAAGGCCTTCCAACTTCATGACAGAAGCCTTCACACTTGGTGTAAAGCCGCTTCGATCCTTAGGAAAGCAGAAGGGAGTCGAAGGACCGCTCCTCCACAGCATTGTTCTTGAAGAACTAATTGCAGAGCTCGTTGCTTATGCTTCCTCCGATTTCCATACACACACCTCTATAGGGGACAACTTGTGAGTTGGTGGTAACATTCGACCCACATTTTTCTTTACAATTCAGCCTATGGCATTTTCCTTACGCTTTCACGCAAAGAACTGAAAATGTTTCTAGCTTCCTGAAACAAGATCTGAGTAGGGAGAAACTTTCGACACAACTTCTTTCTCAAGCAGTGGTACCTGACACAGATTTGTGCCTTCACTGCGAACGTTGGAAATTGCTTCCATCTTCGTCCCTGTAGGTGGTAGTGGAAAGACTATTTCCCTGCAGCTTTGTTTCTTGAGAGGTGAGTATAAGAACCTTCCCTTAGAGAGCAACACATATATCTCCAAGGGCTTCTATCTTCAAGAACCAAGATGTTCGCACGAAAACCTGTTTGACGAGGCCTTCTTTCTCAGAGTTCAGTGTAAGGCTACTAGGCCTGAAGGGAGCCCACGTCCATTTGAAGACCCATCCACCTGCATGACACAGGACTTAAAGGAGAGAAGCTCTCTGCAGAACGTGTTCCCCGCTGTACAGGAATGCGCGTTCCACCTCTTTCCTTGCACACAAGGTTTAACAAGCTGCTTCCTTCCTTACTAAAAGAGATGGTAGTCGAAGGACGGCAACAATATAGATTTGTTCTTAGAGTTAAACAAACGTATGCCATCTTCCTTAGGCTTGCTCACATCATCCATTTCCATACATTGTTCTTCATGTCATGACTGTAGGCACATTCGACACGGAGAGTTAAGTCTAGCCCATGTCCCTTGCGCCTTCACCCCCACTACGGAAAACATTTTCATCTCACTGAAACCATAGGACACCTGAGGGAAGCCTACTTCAGAAGAGGTTTCTCCAGCACCGTCCCAGGGCTCATTCAAGATGCCTTCTCCGTTTCATGCTAAAATTCTTCTCATTCTTACGTGTATGGCTTTCCTAATGGATTTCTTTCTCACAATGAAACCCTTGACACGTTCCATCTGCTCTCTCTCCTACTCTTGAAAACACTTCTCACAGAACAAGGTTCGAATGGGGAGAGACATTCTACAGTAAGTATGTCTGTGGGACAGGCACGGGGCACATTCCTTGCGATTTCACACTTACATGGGTAACGTCTACCATGTTCAGGGAAGATGTTAGTAGAAACACGGTTTCTCTGCAGTGGTGTTTCTTCAGACTGCATAGTACTCCCTTTGTTTAGGATTCAACCCATACGTTTTGTGACTATGAATTCCTCCCGAACCCAGATGGGAGCTCGAAGTCGCGTTTGAGATGGACTTGCTTCGCAGAGATTCATGTATGCCTTTCCTTTGGCGAAGTCACATACATTTGAAAACCCTTCCCTCTTCGTGACCCATGGTGTTCGTTGAGAAAAGCCCTCCATAAGAAGTTGTTCGGCGACTAAGGTATGTCTCTCTTCCTTCCCCTCCGTACTCTTTCACACTTTGCTTCAAGCCGCTTCGTTCCTTAGCAAAGCAGATGGCAGTCGAAGGACCGCACCGCCACAGCGTTGTTTCTTCGACTTAAGTGTATCACACGTCCCTTATGCTTCCTCCTATTTCCAGACACACACCTCTCTAGGGGACTACTAGTGGGTTGGTTGTCACATTCGACCCACATTTTTCTTCACAATTCAGCGTGTGGCGTTTTCCTGGTGTTTTCAAACAAAGTACTGACAAGGCTTCTATCTTCCCGAAACAAGATCTGAGTTGGGAGAGGCTTTCGATACAAGTTCGTTCTCAAGCAGTGGTATATGGCACAGTATTTGTGCCTTCGCTTTTAACGTCGGGACTTTCCTCCATTTTCTTCCCTGTAGATGGTAGTGGAAAGGCGATTTCTCTACCGTTTTGTTCCTTGAGAGCTGAGTGTTAGACACTTACACCTATATCTCCAAAGGCTTCACGCTTCCCGAACCAAGAGGTTAGCAGGAAATCCTGTTGGACGTGGCCTTGTTTCTCTGAGTTCAGTGGAAGGCGCTGCTGAGGCGAGCTCGCGTACATTTGAAGGCCCTTCCAACTTCATGACACAAGACTTTCGTGCAGAGAAACCCTCCACACAACTTGTTCCTCACCGTAGTGTACCGCGCTTTCCGTCTCTTTCCTTTTGCACTACGTTGTAAAAAGGTGTTTCCATCCGTAGGGAAAGAGCTGGTCGTCGACGGATGGCAAACCTCTAGATTTGTTCTTAGAGTTAACCATGGGAAGGCAATCCTCCTTATGCTTCCTCACATAATACATATCCATACTCATCCTTCTTCATGGAACGACCGCACTTCCACAGCGTTGTTTTGTAGAAATAAGTGTATAGCACTTTCCTTACGCTTCCTCCGATTTACAGACACACACCTCTATAGGGGACAACTTGTGACTTGGTGGTAACATTCGACCCACATTTTTCTTCACAATTCAGCCTATGGCATTTTCCTTGCGCTTTCACGCGAAGAACTGAAAACACTTCTAGCTTCCTGAAACAAGATCTGAGTAGGGAGAAACTTTCGACACAACTTCTTTCTCAAGCAGTGGTACATGACACAGTATTTGTGCCTTCACTGCGAACGTTGGAAATTGCTTCCATCTTCGTCCCTGTAGGTGGTAGTGGAAAGACTATTTCCCTGCAGCTTTGTTTCTTGAGAGGTGAGTATAAGAACCTTCCCTTAGAGAGCAGCACATATATCTCCAAGTGCCTTTATCTTCAAGAACCAAGATGTTCGCACGAAATCCTGTTTGACGTGGCCTTGTTTCTCAGAGTTCAGTGTAAGGCTACTAGGCCTGAGGCGAGCCCACGTCCATTTGAAGACCCATCCACCTGCATGACACAGGACTTAAAGGAGAGAAACCCTCCGCACAACGTGTTCCTCGCTGTAGAGCATCGCGCGTTCCATCTGTTTCCTTGCACACAATGTTTAACAAGCTGCTTCCAACCTTACGAAAAGAGATGGTAGTCGAAAGACGGCAACACTCTAGATTTGTTCTTAGAGTTAAAGAAACGAGTGCCATCTTCCTTAGGCTTGCTCACATCATCCATTTCCATACATCGTTCTTCATGTCACGATTGTAGGCACATTCGCCACGGAGAGTTAAGTCTAGACCATGTCCCTTACGCGTTCACACCCACTAGGGAAAACACTTTCATCGCACTGAAACCATAGGACAGCTGAGGGAAGGCTACTTCAGAAGAGGTTTCTCCAGCACCGTCACAGGGCCCATTCAAGATGCCTTCACCGTTTCATGCTAAAGTGCTTCTCATCCTTACGTGTATGGCTTTCCTGATGGATTTCCTTCTCACAATGAAAACCTTGACACGTTCCATCTGCTCTCTCTCCTACTCTTGAAAACACTTTCCACAGAACAAGATTCGAATGGGGACAGACATTCTACAGTAAGTATGTCTGTGGGACAGGCACGGGGCACATTCCTTGCGATTTCACACTTTACATTGGAAAAGTCTACCATGTTCAGGGTGAGATGTTAGTAGAAACACGGTTTCTCTGCAGTGGTGTTTCTTCAGACTGATTAGTACTCCCTTGGTTTAGGATTCAACACATACGTTCTGTGAGTGTGAATTCCTCGCGAACCCAGGTGGGAGCTCGAAGTCGCGTTTGAGATAGACTTGGTTCTCACAGATTCGTGTATGCCTTTCCTGTGCCTAACTCGCATACTTTGGAAGACGCTTCTATCTTCGTGACCCATGCATGGTGTTCGTTGAGAAAAGCCCTCCGTAAGAAGTTGTTCCGCGATTAAGGTCGATCACGCTTCCCCTCTGCTTTCTTTCACACTTTGCCTCAAGCCGCTTCGTTTCTTAGCAGAGGAGGTGGCAGTCGAAGGACCGCACCCCTACAGCGCTGTTTTGTAGACCCAAGTGTATAGCACATTCCTTACGCTTCCTCTCATTTCCAGACATACACCTCACTAGGAGACACTGAGTGTGTTGCTTATGCTTCTCTCTAGCGAAACAAGATCTGAGTTGGGTGAAGCTTTCGACACGACTTCTTTCTCAAGCAGTGCTATATGGCCCAGTACCTGTGCCTTCGCTGTGACCGTTGGAACGTTCTTCCATCTTCTTCCCAGTAGATGGCAGTAGAAGGACTATCTCCCTCTACCGTGTTGTACCTTGAGAGGTGAGTGGAAGGCACTGACACATATAGCTCAGAAGGCTTCATTCTTCCCGAACCAAGATGTGAGCACGAAATCAGTTTTGACATGCCGTTGTTTCTCTGAGTTCAGCGTAAGGCTCTGCTGAGGCTAGCTCGCCTTCATTTGAAGGCCTTCCAACTTCATGACAGAAGCCTTCACACTTGGTGTAAAGGCGCTTCGATCCTTAGGAAAGCAGAAGGGAGTCGAAGGACCGCTTCTCCACAGCATTGTTCTTGAAGAATTAATTACAGAGCTCGTTCCTTATGCTTCCTCCGATTTCCATACACACACCTCTATAGGGGACAACTTGTGAGTTGGTGGTAACATTCGACCCACATTTTTCTTTACAATTCAGCCTATGGCATTTTCCTTACGCTTTCACGCAAAGAAATGAAAATGTTTCTAGCTTCCTGAAACAAGATCTGAGTAGGGAGAAACTTTCAACACAACTTCTTTCTCAAGCAGTGGTACCTGACACAGTATTTGTGCCTTCACTGCGAACGTTGGAAATTGCTTCCATCTTCATCCCTGTAGGTGGTAGTGGAAAGACTATTTCTCTGCTGTATTGTTTCTTGAGAGATGATATAAGAACCTTCCCTTAGGGCGGGCGGAGCAAGATGGCGGAGGAGTAGGAGACCTAGATTTTGTCTGGTCTCAGGAATTCAGCTGAATAGGGATCAAACCATTCTGAACAGCCACGAACTCAACAGGAGATTGAACAGGAGAGTAGCAACAACTCTCTGAACAGAGAAGCGACCACTTACTGGAAGGTAGGGCGTGCGGAGAAGTGAATCCGAGGCCATATTCGGGAGGATAGACGGCGGGGGAGGGGCCTCCGCCGGCCGCTTCTGGCAAGTGATAGAGCCGCGGAGCACAAAATCGGACCTTTTAGAAGTTGTCTCGGCGGAGGGACATCGCTACAGTGGCTAAGCGGGGGGTGGAATCCTCCCGGGACAGTGTGGTCTCAGGACCCTTGGGGTCACAGAGAGACCGGGGGTGCCTGAGTGCGCCAGAGCTCCCAGGTATCAGAGCAGGGAAGCCGGCTGCAGAGACGGAGTAGAGTCGCGGGCTCTCAGCTCGGGGTTGCCATAAACTGTGATCTGCGGCCCAGTCAGGGCACGGCTCCCCCAGCAGGGACACAACAAGCAGCAGATCCGGGGAGACTCCCCTTCCTTCCCGGGGAGGAGCGGTGCGGGAACGCACTGCAGGGATCCGCTGGGTTTGGAGACTCCGCGCGGGGTCGGGTGCCAGAGATAGCAACGCTCGATCACAGGCCGGGTGAGCACGGAGTGCGGCCGGAGACCGGGGACAAGGGAGTGACTGCTTTTCTCTGGGGGCTCACTGAGGAGCGGGGCCCCGAGTTCTCAGCTCCTCCGAGTGGAGATTGGGAGGCCACCATTTCTGCCCTGGTCCTCCAAAGCTGTACCGAGAGCTTGCAGGGAACAAAAGCTCCTGAGAGCAAACCGGAGCAGCTTCCTTAGCCCGGACCGACAAGGGCGGGGCAATTCCGCCTCCGGCAAAGACATTTGGAAACCACAGCAACAGGCCCCTCCACCAGAAGATCAGCACAAACAGCCAGCAAGCCAAGACCAAGTTGATCGATCAAGGAGAATAGAACTCCAGCGCTAGGGGAATACTGCACATAGATTCATGGCTTTTTTTTTTTTTTTACCATGATTCATTCTTTCATCAAAGTTAATTTTTGTTGACTGTTTTTTTTTTATTTTTCTTTTTCCCTTTTTCAACCAACATCTTATAAATCCCTTTTTAAAAAAAAACATTTTTTATTTTTCATTTTTAGAGTCATATTTTATCCCTTCATAGTAGTTACCCTTAGTTTTGGCATATATATATAAGTTGTTCTCTCTTTAAAATTTTGAGGTACAGTTTCTTCTAACAGATCAAAATATACCCTAAATCACTAGTGTATGGCTTTGTTCTAGTCTCCTGCCTGATCACATTCTCTCCCTTTTTCCTTTTTTTTTTCTTAAATCTTCTTTCTTTTTTCAAACAACTTATCTTACCAAGTCCTTTTATAAAATCTTTTCTAATTTTCATCTTTACAGTCATCTTCCATCCCTTCATTGTATCAACCCTTATTTTGTACATATATGTCTTTCTACCTTTAAAATTTTAGGAGGCACTTTTTTCTAACAGACCAAAATACGCCCAAAATCTAGTGTGTGGCACTGATCTATGCACTAGCCTGATCATATTTGATCATATTCTGCCTTTTTTATATTGTTTTGTTTTTGTTTTTATCTTTTTTTATCTTTTTTTTCTTTTTCTCTTTCTTTTTTCTTTCTTTCCCTTTCTTTTCCCCTGGTTTCAGGTCTTTTCTGATTTATATACAGTATATTTGCTGGGGACGTTGTAAACCTGTTAGCATTTTGTTCTCTCATTCATCTATTCTCCTCTGAACAAAATGACAAGACGAAAGAAATCACCTCAGCAAAAAGAACAAGAGGTAGTACCGTCAGCCAGGGACCTACTCAATACGGACATTAGTACGATGTCGGACCTAGAGTTCAGAATCATGACTTTAAAGATACTAGCTGGGCTTGAAAAAAGCGTGGAAGTTATTAGAGAAACCCTTTCTGGAGAAATAAAAGAACAAAAATCTAACCAAATCGAAATCAAAAAGGCTATTGATGAGGTGCAATCAAAAATGGGGGCACTAAATGCTAGGATAAATGAGGCAGAAGAGAGAATCAGCGATATAGAAGACCAAATGATGGAAAATAAAGAGGCTGAGAAAAAGAGAGAGAAACAACTACAGGATCACGAGGGCAGAATTCGAGAGATAAGTGATACGATAAGACGAAACAACATTAGAATAATTGGGATTCCAGAAGAAGAAGAGAGAGAGAGAGGGGCAGAAGGTATATTGGAGCAAATTATACCAGAGAACTTCCCTAATGTGAGGAAGGAAACAGGCATTAAAATCCAGGAGGCACAGAGAACCCCTCTCAAAATCAATAATAATAGGTCAACACCCCGACATCTAATAGTAAAACTTCCGAGTCTCAGAGACAAAGAGAAAATCCTGAAAGCAGCTCGGGAGAAGAGATATGTTAACCTACAATGGTAGAAACATTAGATTGGCAACAGACCTATCCACAGAGACCTGGCAGGCCAGAAAGGACTGGCATGATATCTTCAGAGCACTAAACGAGAAAAATAGGCAGCCAAGAATACTATATCCAGCTAGGCTATCATTGAAAATAGAAGGAGAGATAAAAAGCTTCCAGAACAAAAAAAACTAAAGGAATTTGCAAACACAAAACCACCCCTCCAAGAAATATTGAGAGGGGTCCTCTAAGCAAAGAGAGAACCTAAAAGCAGCAAAGAGCAGAAACGAACACAGACAACAGACAGTTAACAGTCACCTTACAGGTAATACAATGGCACTAAATTCATACCTTTCAATAGTTACCCTGAATGTAAATGGGCTAAATGCCCCAATCAAAAGACACAGGCTATCAGATTGGATTAAAAAACAAGACCCATCCATATGCTGTCTGCAAGAGACTCATTTTAGACCGAAAGACACCCCCAGATTGAAAGTGAGGGGGTGGAAAACCAGTTACCATGCTAATGGACACCAAAAGAAAGCTGGGGTGGCAATCCTTATATCAGACAAACTAGATTTTAAAACAAAGACTGTAACAAGAGATGAGGAAGGACACTATATCCTACTTAAAGGGTCTATCCAACAAGAAGATCTAACAATTGTAAATATCTATGCCCCGAACATGGGAGCAGCCAATTATATAAGGCAATTAATAACAAAAGCAAAGAAACACATGGACAACAAAACAATAATAGTGGGGGACTTTAACACCCCCCTGACTGAAATGGACACATCATCTAAGCAAAAGATCAACAAGGAAATAAAGACTTTAAATGACACACTGGACCAAATGGACTTCACAGATATATTCAGAGCATTCCATCCCAAAGCAACGGAATACACATTCTTCTCTAGTGCCCATGGAACGTTCCCCAGAATTGATCACATCCAGGGTCACAAATCAGGTCTCAACCGGTACCAAAAGATTGGGATCATTCCCTGCATATTTTCAGACCACAATGCTTTGAGACTAGAACTCAACCACAAGAGGAAAGTCGGAAAGAACTCAAATACATGGAGGCTAAAGAGCATCCTACTAAAGAATGAATGGGTCAACCAAGAAATTAAAGAAGAATTAAAAAAATTCATGGAAACCAATGAAAATGGAAACACAACTGTTCAAAATCTTTGGGATACAGCAAAGGCAGTCCTGAGAGGAAAGTATATAGCAATACATGCCTTTCTCAAGAAACAAGAAAGGTCTCAAATACACAACCTAACACTACACCTAAAGGAGCTGGAGAAAGAACAGCAAATAAAGCTTAAACCCAGCAGGAGAAGAGAAATCATAAAGATCAGAGCAGAAATCAATGAACTAGAATCCAAAAGAACAGTAGAACAGATCAACGAAACTAGGAGCTGGTTCTTTGAAAGAATTAACAAGATTGATAAACCCCTGGCCAGACTGATCAAAAAGAAAAGAGAAATGACCCAAATCAACAAAATCATGAATGAAAGAGGAGAGATCTCAACCAACAGCAAAGCAATACAAACAATTATAAGAACATATTATGAGCAACTCTATGCCAGCAAATTAGATAACCTGGAAGAAATGGGTGCATTCCTAGAGATGTATCAACTACCAAAATTGAGCCAGGAAGAAATAGAAAACCTGAACAGACCTATAACCACGAAGGAAATTGAAGCAGTCATCAAAAATCTCCCAAGAAACAAAAGCCCAGGGCCAGATGGCTTCCCAGGGGAATTCTATCAGACATTTCAAGAGGAATTAATACCTATTCTCCTGAAACTGTTCCAAAAAATAAAATGGAAGGGAAACTTCCAAACTCATTTTATGAGGCCAGCATTACCTTGATCCCAAAACCAGACAAAGACCCCATCCAAAAGGAGAATTACAGACCAAGATCCTTGATGAACATGGATGCGAAAATTCTCACCAAAATATGAGCCAATAGGATCCAACAGTACATTAAAAGGATTATTCACCAAGACCAAGTGGGATTTAGTCCTGGGCTGCAAGGCTGGTTCAACATCCACAAATCAATCAACGTGATACAATACATTAACAAAAGAAAGAACAAGAATCATAGGATCCTCTCCATAGATGCAGAAAAAGCATTTGACAAAGTACAACATCCTTTCTTGATCAAAACTCTTCAGAGTATAGGGATAGAGGGTACATACCTCAACATCATAAAAGCCATCTATGAAAAACCTACAGCGAATATCATTCTCAATGGGGAAAGGCTGAGAGCTTTTCCCCTAAGGTCAGGAACGCGGCAGGGATGTCCACTCTCACCACTGCTATTCCACATAGTATTAGAAGTCGTAGCCACAGCAATCAGACAACAAAAAGAAATCAAAGGCATCCAAATCGGCAAAGAGGAAGTCAAACTCTCACTCTTGGCAGATGATATGATACTGTATGTGGAAAACCCAAAAGACTCCACCCCAAAGCTGCTAGAACTCATACAGGAATTCAGTAAAGTAGCAGGATATAAAATCAATGCACAGAAATCAGTGGCATTCCTATACACCAACAACAAGACAGAAGAGAGACAAATCAAGGAGTCGATCCCATTTACAATTGCACCCAAAACCATTCGATACCTAGGAAGAAATCTAACCAAAGAGGCAAAGGATCTGTACTCAGAAAACGATAATATACTCATGAAAGAAATTGAAGAAGACACAAAGAAATGGAAAAACGTTCCATGCTCATGGATTGGGAGAATCAACATCGTGAAGATGTCAATGCTACCAAGAGCAATCGACACATTCAATGCAATCCCCATCAAAATACCATCCACATTTTTCAAAGAAATGGAACAAAGAATCCTAAAATTTGTATGGAACCAGAAGAGACCCAGAATAGCCAGAGGAATACTGAAAAAGAAAAGCAAAGCTGGCGGCATCACAATTCCGGACTTCCAGCTCTATTACAATGCTGTGATCATCAAGACACTATGGCACTGGCACAAAAACAGACACATCGATCAATGGAACAGAATCGAGAGCCCAGAAATGGACCCTCAACTCTATGGACAACTTATTTTTGACAAAGCAGGAAAGAATGTCCAATGGCAAAAAGACAGTCTCTTCAACAAATGGTGTTGGGAAAATTGGACAGCCACATGCAGAAGAATGAAACTGGACCATTTCCTTACACCACACACAAAAATAGACTCCAAATGGTTGAAAGACCTAAACGGGAGACAGGAGTCCATCCAAATCCTAAAGGAGAACACAGGTAGCAACTTTTCCGACCCTAGCCTCAGCAACTTCTTCCTAGAAACATCACCAAAGGCACGGGAAGCCAGGGCAAAAATGAACTATTGGGATTTCATCAAGATAAAAAGCTTTTGCACAGCAAAAGAAACAGTCCACAAAACCAAAAGACAACCGACAGAATGGGAGAAAATATTTGCAAATGACCTATCAGATAAAGGGCTAGTATCCAAAATCTATAAAGAACTTATCAAACTCAACACCCAAAGAAAAAATAATCCAATCAAGAAATGGGCAGAAGACATGAACAGACATCTCTCCAAAGAAGACATCCAAATGGCCAATAGGCACATGAAAAAGTGCTCAACATCGCTCGGCATCAGGGAAATCCAAATCAAAACCTCCATGAGATACCACCTCACACCCGTCAGAATGGCTAAAAGTAACAAGTCAGGGAACGACAGATGTCGACGGGGATGTGGAGAAAGGGGAACCCTCCTCCACTGTTGGTGGGAATGCAAGCTGGGGCAACCCCTCTGGAAAACAGTATGGAGGATCCTCAAACAGTTGAAATTAGAGCTACCGTTCGATCCAGCAATTGCACTACTGGGTATTGACCACAAAGATACAAATGTAGGGGCCCGAAGGGGTACGTGTACCCCAATGATTATAGCAGAAATGTCCACCATAGCCAAACTGTGGAAAGAGCCAAGATGCCCATCGACAGATGAATGGCTAAAGAAGAGGTGGTATATATACACAATGGAATATTATGCAGCCATCAAAAGGAATGAGACCTTGCCATTTGCAACGACGTGGATGGAACTGGAGGGTGTTATGCTGAGTGAAATAAGTCAATGAGAGAAAGACACGTATCCCACGACCACACTGATATGAGGAATTCTTAATCTCAGGAAAGAAACTGAGTGATACTGGAGTGGTTGGGGGTGGGAGGGATGGGGTGGCTGGGTGATAGACATTGGGGAGGGTATATGCTACGGTGAGCGCTGTGAATGGTGCAAGACTGTTGAATCACAGATCTGTATTTCTGAAACAAATAACGCAACATATTTTAAGAAAAAAGACAAAGAAGAAGATAACAGGGAAGGAAGAAAAGGGGAGTATGTCAGAGGGGGAGACGAACCATGAGAGATGATAGACTCTGAAAAACAAACGGAGGGTTCTAGAAGGGAGGGGGTTAGGGGGCTGGGTTAGCCTGGTGATGGGTATTGAGGAGGGCACGTTCTGCATGGAGCACTGGGTGTTATGAACAAACAATGAATCGTGGAACACTGCACGAAAAACTAATGATGTAATATATGGTGATTAAGGTAACAATAAAAAAAAAAGCCAAAACAACAAAAACAACAAAAAACAAAAGACGCAGGCTATCAGATTGGATTAAAAAACAAGACCCATCCATATGCTGTCTGCAAGAGACTCATTTTAGACCGAAAGACACCCCCAGATTGAAAGTGAGGGGGTGGAAAACCATTTACCATGCTAATGGACACCAAAAGAAAGCTGGGGTGGCAATCCTTATATCAGACAAACTAGATTTTAAAACAAAGACTGTAACAAGAAATGAGGAAGGACACTATATCCTACTTAAAGGGTCTATCCAACAAGAAGATCTAACAATTGTAAATATCTATGCCCCGAACATGGGAGCAGCCAATTATATAAGGCAATTAATAACAAAAGCAAAGAAACACATTGACAACAATACAATAATAGTGGGGGACTTTAACACCCCCCTGACTGAAATGGACAGATCATCTAAGCAAAAGATCAACAAGGAAATAAAGACTTTAAATGATACACTGGACCAAATGGACTTCACAGACATATTCAGAGCATTCCATCCCAAAGCAACGGAATACACATTCTTCTCTAGTGCCCATGGAACATTCTCCAGAATTGATCACATCCCAGGTCACAAATCAGGTCTCAATCGGTACCAAAAGATTGGGATCATTCCCTGCATATTTTCAGACCACAATGCTTTGAGACTAGAACTCAACCACAAGAGGAAAGTCGGAAGGAACTCAAATACATGGAGGCTAAAGAGCATCCTACTAAAGAATGAATGGGTCAACCAAGAAATTAAAGAAGAATTAAAAAAATTCATGGAAACCAATGAAAATGGAAACACAACTGTTCAAAATCTTTGGGATACAGCAAAGGCAGTCCTGAGAGGAAAGTATATAGCAATACATGCCTTTCTCAAGAAACAAGAAAGGTCTCAAATACACAACCTAACCCTACACCTAAAGGAGCTGGAGAAAGAACAGCAAATAAAGCCTAAACCCAGCAGGAGAAGAGAAATCATAAAGATCAGAGCAGAAATCAATGAACTAGAAACCAAAAGAACAGTAGAACAGATCAAAGAAACTAGGAGCTGGTTCTTTGAAAGAATTAACAAGATTGATAAACCCCTGGCCAGACTGATCAAAAAGAAAAGAGAAATGACCCAAATCAACAAAATCATGAATGAAAGAGGAGAGATCGCAACCAACACCAAAGCAATACAAACAACTATAAGAACATATTATGAGCAACTCTATGCCAGCAAATGAGATAACCTGGAAGAAATGGGTGCATTCCTAGAGATGTATCAACTACCAAAATTGAGCCAGGAAGAAATAGAAAACCTGAACAGACCTATAACCACGAAGGAAATTGAAACAGTCATCAAAAATCTCCCAAGAAACAAAAGCCCAGGGCCAGATGGCTTCCCAGGGGAATTCTATCACACATTTCAAGAGGAATTAGTACCTATTCTCCTGAAACTGTTCCAATAAATCGAAATGGAAGGGAAACTTCCAAACTCATTTTATGAGGCCAGCATTACCTTGATCCCAAAACCAGACAAAGACCCCATCCAAAAGGAGAATTACAGACCAAGATCCTTGATGAACATGGATGTGAAAATTCTCACCAAAATCCTAGCCAATAGGATCCAACAGTACATTAAAAGGATTATTCACCAGGACCAAGTGGGATTTAGTCCTGGGCTGCAAGGCTGGTTCAACATCGGCAAATCAATCAACGTGATACAATACATTAACAAAAGAAAGAACAAGAAACATAGAATCCTCTCCATAGATGCAGAAAAAGCATTTGACAAAGTACAAAATCCTTTCTTGATCAAAACCCTTCAGAGTATAGCGATAGAGGGTACCTACCTCAACATCATAAAAGCCATCTATGAAAAACCTACAGCGAATACCATTCTCAATGGGGAAAGGCTGAGAGCTTTTCCCCTAAGATCAGGAACGCGGCAGGGATGTCCACTCTCACCACTGCTATTCCACATAGTATTAGAAGTCGTAGCCACAGCAATCAGACAACAAAAAGAAATCAAAGGCATCCAAATCGGCAAAGAGGAAGTCAAACTCTCACTCTTGGCAGATGATATGATACTGTATGTGGAAAACCCAAAAGACTCCACCCCAAAGCTGCTAGAACTCATACAGGAATTCAGTCAAGTAGCAGGATATAAAATCAATGCACAGAAATCAGTGGCATTCCTATACACCAACAACAAGACAGAAGAGAGACAAATCAAGGAGTCGATCCCATTTACAATTACACCCAAAACCATTCGATACCTAGGAAGAAATCTAACCAAAGAGGCAAAGGATCTGTACTCAGAAAACGATAAAATACTCATGAAAGAAATTGAAGAAGACACAAAGAAATGGAAAAACGTTCCATGCTCGTGGATTGGGAGAATCAACATTGTGAAGATGTCAATGCTACCTAGAGCAATCGACACATTCAATGCAATCCCCATCAAAATACCATCCACTTTTTTCAAAGAAATGGAACAAAGAATCCTAAAATTTGTATGGAACCAGAAGAGACCCAGAATAGCCAGAGGAATACTGAAAAAGAAAAGCAAAGCTGGCGGCATCACAATTCCGGACTTCCAGCTCTATTACAAAGCTGTGATCATCAAGACACTATGGTACTGGCACAAAAACAGACACATCGATCAATGGAACAGAATCGAGAGCCCAGAAATGGACCCTCAACTCTATGTTCAACTTATTTTTGACAAAGCAGGAAAGAATGTCCAATGGCAAAAAGACAGTCTCTTCAACAAATGGTGTTGGGAAAATTGGACAGCCACATGCAGAAGAATGAAACTGGACCATTTCCTTACACCACACACAAAAATAGACTCCAAATGGTTGAAAGACCTAAACGGGAGACAGGAGTCCATCCAAATCCTAAAGGAGAACACAGGTAGCAACCTTTTCGACCTTAGCCGCAGCAACTTCTTCCTAGAAACATCGCCAAAGGCACGGGAAGCCAGGGCAAAAATGAACTATTGGGATTTCATCAAGATAAAAAGCTTTTGCACAGCAAAAGAAACAGTCCACAAAACCAAAAGACAACCGACACAATGGGAGAAAATATTTACAAATGACCTATCAGATAAAGGGCTAGTATCCAAAATCTATAAAGAACTTATCAAACTCAACACCCAAAGAACAAATAATCCAATCAAGAAATGGGCAGAAGACATGAACAGACAACTCTCCAAAGAAGACATCCAAATGGCCAAGAGGCACATGAAAAAGTGCTCAACATCGCTCGGCATCAGGGAAATCCAAATCAAAACCTCCATGAGATACCACCTCACACCCGTCAGAATGGCTAAAATTAACAAGTCAGGGAACGACAGATGTTGGCGGGGATGTGGAGAAAGCGGAACCCTCCTCCACTGTTGGTGGGAATGCAAGCTGGGGCAACCCCTCTGGAAAACAGTATGGAGGGTCCTCAAACAGTTGAAATTAGAGCTCCCGTTCGATCCAGCAATTGCACTACTGGGTATTGACCACAACGATACAAATGTAGGGACCCGAAGGGTTACGTGTACCCCAATGATTATAGCAGCAATATCCACCATAGCCAAACGGTGGAAAGAGCCAAGATGCCCATCGACAGATGAATGGCTAAAGAAGAGGTGGTATATATACACAATGGAATATTATGCAGCCATCAAAAGGAATGAGATCTTGCCATTTGCAACGACGTGGATGGAACTGGAGGGTGTTATGCTGAGTGAAATAAGTCAATCAGAGAAAGACATGTATCCCATGACCTCACTGATATGAGGAATTCTTAATCTCAGGAAAGAAACTGAGTGTTACTGGAGTGGTTGGGGGTGGGAGGGATGGGGTGCCTGGGTGATAGACATTGGGGAGGGTATATGCTACGGTGAGCGCTGTGAATTGTGCAAGACTCTTGAATCACAGATCTGTACTTCTGAAACAAATAACGCAACATATTTTAAGAAAAAAGAAAAAGAAGTAGATAACAGGAGAGGAAGAAAAGGGGAGTATGTCAGAGGGGGAGACGAACCATGAGAGATGATGGACTCTGAAAAACAAACGGAGGGTTCTAGAGGGGAGGGTTTAGGGGGATGGGTTAGCCTGCTGATGGGTATTGAGGAGGGCACGTTCTGCATGGAGCACTGGGTGTTATGAACAAACAATGAATCGTGGAACACTGCACCAAAAACTAATGATGTAAAATATGGTGATTAACATAACAATTAAAAAACAACCTTCCAAAGAGAGCAACACATATATCTCCAAGGGCTCCTACCTTCAAGAACCAAGATGTTCGCACGACAGCCTGTTTGACGTGGCCTTGTTTCTCAGAGTTCAGTGTAAGGCGACTAGGCCTGTGGCGAGCCCACGTCCATTTGAAGCCCCATCCACCTGCATGACACAGGACTTAAAGGAGAGAAACTCTCTGCACAACGTGTTTCCCGCTGTACAGGAACGCGCGTTCCATCTCTTTTCTTGCACACAAGGTTTAACAAGCTGCTTCCTACCTCACGAAAAGAGATGGTAATCGAAGGACGGCAACACTATAGATTTTTTCTTAGAGTTAAACAAACGTATGCCATCTTCCTTAGGCTTGCTCACATCCTCCATTTCTATACATCGTTCTTCTTGTCATGACTGTAGGCACATTCGACACGGAGAGTTAAGTCTAGTCCATGTCCCTTACGCCTTCACACCTGCTAGGGAAAACACTTCCATCTCACTGAAACCATAGGACAGCTGAGGGAAGCCTACTTCAGAAGAGGTTTCGCCAGCACCGTCACAGGGCCTTTTCAAGATGCCTTCACCGTTTCATGCTAAAGTGCTTCTCATCCTTACGTGTATGGCTTTCCTGATGGATTTCCTTCTCACAATGAAAACCTTGACACGTTCCATCTGTTCTCTCTCCTACTCTTGAAAACACTTCCCACGGAACAAGATTCGAATGGGGACAGACATTCTACACTAAGTACATCTGTGGGACAGGCACGGGGCACATTCCTTGCGATTTTACACTTACGTTGGAAAACTCTACCATGTTCAGGTAAGATGTTAGTAGAAACACGGTGTCTCTGCAGTGGTGTTTATTCAGACTTAATAGTACTCCCTTTGTTTACGATTCAACACATACGTTTTGTGACTATGAATTCCTCGCGAACCCAGGTGGGAGCTCGAAGTCGCGTTTGAGATAGACTTGGTTCGCAGAGGTTCCTGTATGCCTTTCCTCTGCCTAACTCGCATACTTTGGAAGACGCTTCTATCTTCGTGACCCATGCATGGTGTTCGTTGAGAGAAGCACTCCGTAAGAAGTTGTTCCGCGAGTAAGGTCGATCACGCTTCCCCTCTGCTTTCTTTCACACTTTGCCTCAAGCCGCTTCGTTTCTTAGCAGAGGAGATGGCAGTCGAAGGACCGCACCCCTACAGCGCTGTTTTGTAGACCCAAGTGTATAGCACATTCCTTACGCTTCCTCTCATTTCCAGACATACACCTCTCTAGGAGACAACGAGTGTGTTGCTTATGCTTCTCTCTAACGAAACAAGATCTGAGTTGGGAGAAGCTTTCGACACGACTTCTTTCTCAAGCAGCGCTATATGGCCCAGTACCTGTGCCTTCGCTGTGACCGTTGGAACGTTCTTCCATCTTCTTCCCAGTAGATGGCAGTAGAAGGACTATCTCCCTCTACCGTGTTGTTCCTTGAGAGGTGAGTGTAAGGCACTGACACATATAGCTCAGAAGGCTTCATTCTTCCCGAACCAAGATGTGAGCTCGAAATCAGTTTTCACATGCCGTTGTTTCTCTGAGTTCAGCGTAAGGCTCTGCCGAGGCTAGCTCGCCTACATTTGAAGGCCTTCCAACTTCATGACAGAAGCCTTCACACTTGGTGTAAAGCCGCTTCGATCCTTAGGAAAGCAGAAGGGAGTCGAAGGACCGCTCCTCCACAGCATTGTTCTTGAAGAACTAATTGCAGAGCTCGTTGCTTATGCTTCCTCCGATTTCCATACACACACCTCTATAGGGGACAACTTGTGAGTTGGTGGTAACATTCGACCCACATTTTTCTTTACAATTCAGCCTATGGCATTTTCCTTACGCTTTCACGCAAAGAACTGAAAATGTTTCTAGCTTCCTGAAACAAGATCTGAGTAGGGAGAAACTTTCGACACAACTTCTTTCTCAAGCAGTGGTACCTGACACAGATTTGTGCCTTCACTGCGAACGTTGGAAATTGCTTCCATCTTCGTCCCTGTAGGTGGTGGTGGAAAGACTATTTCCCTGCAGCTTTGTTTCTTGAGAGGTGAGTATAAGAACCTTCCCTTAGAGAGCAACACATATATCTCCAAGGGCTTCTATCTTCAAGAACCAAGATGTTCGCACGAAAACCTGTTTGACGAGGCCTTCTTTCTCAGAGTTCAGTGTAAGGCTACTAGGCCTGAAGGGAGCCCACGTCCATTTGAAGACCCATCCACCTGCATGACACAGGACTTAAAGGAGAGAAGCTCTCTGCAGAACGTGTTCCCCGCTGTACAGGAATGCGCGTTCCACCTCTTTCCTTGCACACAAGGTTTAACAAGCTGCTTCCTTCCTTACTAAAAGAGATGGTAGTCGAAGGACGGCAACAATATAGATTTGTTCTTAGAGTTAAACAAACGTATGCCATCTTCCTTAGGCTTGCTCACATCATCCATTTCCATACATTGTTCTTCATGTCATGACTGTAGGCACATTCGACACGGAGAGTTAAGTCTAGCCCATGTCCCTTGCGCCTTCACCCCCACTACGGAAAACATTTTCATCTCACTGAAACCATAGGACACCTGAGGGAAGCCTACTTCAGAAGAGGTTTCTCCAGCACCGTCCCAGGGCTCATTCAAGATGCCTTCTCCGTTTCATGCTAAAATTCTTCTCATTCTTACGTGTATGGCTTTCCTAATGGATTTCTTTCTCACAATGAAACCCTTGACACGTTCCATCTGCTCTCTCTCCTACTCTTGAAAACACTTCTCACAGAACAAGGTTCGAATGGGGAGAGACATTCTACAGTAAGTATGTCTGTGGGACAGGCACGGGGCACATTCCTTGCGATTTCACACTTACATGGGTAACGTCTACCATGTTCAGGGAAGATGTTAGTAGAAACACGGTTTCTCTGCAGTGGTGTTTCTTCAGACTGCATAGTACTCCCTTTGTTTAGGATTCAACCCATACGTTTTGTGACTATGAATTCCTCCCGAACCCAGATGGGAGCTCGAAGTCGCGTTTGAGATGGACTTGCTTCGCAGAGATTCATGTATGCCTTTCCTTTGGCGAAGTCACATACATTTGAAAACCCTTCCCTCTTCGTGACCCATGGTGTTCGTTGAGAAAAGCCCTCCATAAGAAGTTGTTCGGCGACTAAGGTATGTCTCTCTTCCTTCCCCTCCGTACTCTTTCACACTTTGCTTCAAGCCGCTTCGTTCCTTAGCAAAGCAGATGGCAGTCGAAGGACCGCACCGCCACAGCGTTGTTTCTTCGACTTAAGTGTATCACACGTCCCTTATGCTTCCTCCTATTTCCAGACACACACCTCTCTAGGGGACTACTAGTGGGTTGGTTGTCACATTCGACCCACATTTTTCTTCACAATTCAGCGTGTGGCGTTTTCCTGGTGTTTTCAAACAAAGTGCTGACAAGGCTTCTATCTTCCCGAAACAAGATCTGAGTTGGGAGAGGCTTTCGATACAAGTTCGTTCTCAAGCAGTGGTATATGGCACAGTATTTGTGCCTTCGCTTTTAACGTCGGGACTTTCCTCCATTTTCTTCCCTGTAGATGGTAGTGGAAAGGCGATTTCTCTACCGTTTTGTTCCTTGAGAGCTGAGTGTTAGACACTTACACCTATATCTCCAAAGGCTTCACGCTTCCCGAACCAAGAGGTTAGCAGGAAATCCTGTTGGACGTGGCCTTGTTTCTCTGAGTTCAGTGGAAGGCGCTGCTGAGGCGAGCTCGCGTACATTTGAAGGCCCTTCCAACTTCATGACACAAGACTTTCGTGCAGAGAAACCCTCCACACAACGTGTTCCTCACCGTAGTGTACCGCGCTTTCCGTCTCTTTCCTTTTGCACTACGTTGTAAAAAGGTGTTTCCATCCGTAGGGAAAGAGCTGGTCGTCGACGGATGGCAAACCTCTAGATTTGTTCTTAGAGTTAACCATGGGAAGGCAATCCTCCTTATGCTTCCTCACATAATACATATCCATACTCATCCTTCTTCATGGAACGACCGCACTTCCACAGCGTTGTTTTGTAGAAATAAGTGTATAGCACTTTCCTTACGCTTCCTCCGATTTACAGACACACACCTCTATAGGGGACAACTTGTGACTTGGTGGTAACATTCGACCCACATTTTTCTTCACAATTCAGCCTATGGCATTTTCCTTGCGCTTTCACGTGAAGAACTGAAAACACTTCTAGGTTCCTGAAACAAGATCTGAGTAGGGAGAAACTTTCGACACAACTTCTTTCTCAAGCAGTGGTACATGACACAGTATTTGTGCCTTCACTGCGAACGTTGGAAATTGCTTCCATCTTCGTCCCTGTAGGTGGTAGTGGAAAGACTATTTCCCTGCAGCTTTGTTTCTTGAGAGGTGAGTATAAGAACCTTCCCTTAGAGAGCAGCACATATATCTCCAAGGGCTTCTATCTTCAAGAACCAAGATGTTCGCACGAAAACCTGTTTGACGAGGCCTTCTTTCTCAGAGTTCAGTGTAAGGCTACTAGGCCTGAAGGGAGCCCACGTCCATTTGAAGACCCATCCACCTGCATGACACAGGACTTAAAGGAGAGAAACCCTCTGCACAACGTGTTCCCCGCTGTACAGGAAGGCACGTTCCACCTCTTTCCTTGCACACAAGGTTTAACAAGCTGCTTCCTACCTTACGAAAAGAGATGGTAGTCGAAGGACGGCAACAATATAGATTTGTTCTTAGAGTTAAACAAACGTATGCCATCTTCCTTAGGCTTGCTCACATCCTCCATTTCCATACATCGTTCTTCATGTCACGACAGTAGGCACATTCGACACGGAGAGTTAAGTCTACTCCATGTCCCTTACGCCTTCACACCCACTAGGGAAAACACTTTCATCTCACTGAAACCATTGCAGAGCTGAGGGAAGCCTACCTCAGAAGAAGTTTCTTCAGCACCGTCACAGGGCCCATTCAAGATGCCTTCACCGTTTCATGCTAAAGTGCTTCTCATCCTTACATGTATGGCTTTCCTGATGGATTTCCTTCTCACAATGAAAACCTTGACACGTTCCATCTGCTCTCTCCCCTAGTCTTGAAAACACTTCCCACAGAACAAGATTCGAATGGGGACAGACATTCTACACTAAGTACGTCTGTGGCACAGGCACGGGGCACATTCCTTGCGATTTCACACTTACGTTGGAAAAGTCTCCCATGTTCAGGGAAGATGTTAGTAGAAACACGGTGTCTCTGCAGTGGTGTTTCTTCAGACTGAATAGGACTCCCTTTGTTTAGGATTCAACACATAAGTTTTGTGACTATGAATTCCTCGCGAACCCAGAGGGGTGCTCGAAGTCGCGTTTGAGATAGACTTGGTTCACAGAGATTCGTGTATGCCTTTCCTCTGCCTAACTCGCATACTTTGGAAGACGCTTCTATCTTCGTGACCCATGCATCGTGTTCGTGGAGAGAAGCCCTCCGTAAGATGTTGTTCCGCGAGTAAGGTAGATCACGCTTCCCCTCTGCTTTCTTTCACACTTTGCATCAAGCCGCTTCGTTTCTTAGCAGAGGAGATGGCAGTCGAAGGACCGCACCTGCACAGCGTTGATTTGTAGAACTAAGTGTATAGCACGTTCCTTACGCTTCCTCACATTTCCAGACGCTAACCTCTATAGGGGACAACTTGTGACTTGGTGGTAACATTCGACCCACATTTTTCTTCACTATTCAGCCTATGGCATTTTCCTTACGCTTTCAGGCGAAGAACTGAAAACGCTTCTAGCTTCCTGAAACAAGAACTGAGTAGGGAGAAACGTTCGACACAACTTCTTTCTCAAGCAGTGGTACATGACACAGTATTTGTGCCTTCACGCGAACGTTGGAAATTGCTTCCATCTTCTTCCCTGTAGGTGGTAGTGGAAAGACTATTTCCCTGCAGCTTTGTTTCTTGAGAGATGAGTATAAGAACCTTCCCTTAGAGAACAACACACATATTTCCAAGGGCCTTTATCTTCAAGAACCAAGATGTTCGCACGACAGCCTGTTTGACGTGGCCTTGTTTCTCAGAGTTCAGTGTAAGGCTACTCGGCCTGAGGCGAGCCCACGTCCATTTGAAGACCCATCCACCTGCATGACACAGGACTTAAAGGAGAGAAACCCTCCGCAAAACGTGTTCCTCGCTGTACAGGATCGCACGTTCCATCTCTTTCCTTGCACACAAGGTTTAACAAGCTGCTTCCAACCTTACGAAAAGAGATTTTAGTCGAAGTACGGCAACACTCTAGATTTGTTCTTAGAGTTAAACAAACGAATGCCATCTTCCTTAGGCTTGCTCACATCATCCATTTCCATACATCGTTCTTCATGTCACGACTGTAGGCACATTTGACATGGAGAGTTAAGTCTAGGCCATGTCCCTTACGCCTTCACACCCACTAGGGAAAACACTTTCATCTCACTGAAGCCATAGGACAGCTGAGGGAAGCCTACTTCAGAAGAGGTTTCTCCAGCACCGTCACAGGGCCCATTCAAGATGCCTTCACCGTTTCATGCTAAAGTGCTTCTCATCCTTACGTGTATGGCTTTCCTGATGGATTTCCTTCTCACAATGAAAACCTTGACACGTTCCATCTGCTCTCTCTCCTACTCTTGGAAATACTTCTCACAGAACAAGGTTCGAATGGGGACAGACATTCTACAGTAAGTACGTCTGTGGGACAGGCAAGGGGCACATTGCTTGCGATTTCACTCTTACATGGGTAAAGTCTACCATGTTCAGGGAAGATGTTCGTAGTAACACGGTTTCTCTGCAGTGGTGTTTCTTCAGACTGCATAATACTCCCTTTGTTTAGGATTCAACACATACGTTTTTTGACTATGAATTCCTCGCGAACCCATAGGGGAGCTCGAAGTCGCGTTTGAGATAGACTTGGTTCGCAGAGATTCCTGTATGCCTTTCCTCTGCCTAACTCGCATACTTTGGAAGACGCTTCTATCTTCGTGACCCATGCATGGTGTTCGTTGAGAGAAGCCCTCCGTAAGATGTTGTTCCGCGAGTAAGGTAGATCACGCTTCCCCTCTGCTTTCTTTCACACTTTGCATCAAGCCGCTTCGTTTCTTAGCAGAGGAGATGGCAGTCGAAGGACCGCACCTCCACAGCGTTGATTTGTAGAAACGTGTATAGCACGTTCCTTACGCATCCTCCCATTTCCAGACACACACCTCTATAGGGGACAACTTGTGACTTGGTGGTAACATTCGACCCACATTTTTCTTCACAATTCAGCCTATGGCATTTTCCTTACGCTTTCACGCAAAGAACTGAAAATGTTTCTAGCTTCCTGAAACAAGAACTGAGTAGGGAGAAACGTTCGACACAACTTCTTTCTCAAGCAGTGGTACATGACACAGTATTTGTGCCTTCACTGCGAACGTTGGAAATTGCTTCCATCTTCATCCCTGTAGGTGGTAGTGGAAAGACTATTTCCCTGCAGCTTTTTTTCTTGAGAAGTGAGTATAAGAACCTTCCCTTAGAGAGCAACTCATATATCGCCAAGGGCTTCTATCTTCAAGAACCAAGATGTTCGCACGACAGCCTGTTTTACGTGGCCTTGTTTCTCAGAGTTCAGTGTATGGCTACTAGGCCTTAGGCGAGCCCACGTCCATTTGAAGACCCATCCACCTGCATGACACAGGACTTAAAGGAGAGAAACCCTCTGCACAACGTGTTCCCCGCTGTACAGGATCACGCGTTCCATCTCTTTCCTTGCACACAACGTTTCACAAGCTGCTTCCTACCTTACGAAAAGAGATGGTAGTCGAAGGACGGCAACACTATAGATTTGTTCTTAGAGTTAAACAAACGTATGCCATCTTCCTTAGGCTTGCTCACAACATCCATTTCCATACATCGTTCTTCATATCACGAATGTAGGCACATTCGACACGGAGAGTTAAGTCTAGGCCATGTCCCTTAAGCCTTCACACCCACTATGGAAAAAACTTTCATCTCAATGAAAGCATAGGACAGCTGAGGGAAGCCTACTTCAGAAGAGGTTTCTCCAGCACCGTCACAGTGCCCATTCAAGATGCCTTCACCGTTTCATGCTAAAGTGCTTCTCATCCTTCCGTGTACGGCTTTCCTGATGGATTTCCTTCTCACAGTGAAAACCTTGACACGTTCCATCTGTTCTCTCTCCTACTCTTGAAAACACTTCTCACAGAACAAGATTCGAATGAGGACAGACTTTCTACAGTAGGTACGTCTGTGGGACAGGCACGGGGCACATTCCTTGTGATTTCACACTTACGTTGGAAAAGTCTACCATGTTCAGGGAAGATGTTAGGAGAAACACGGTTTTCTGTAGGGGTGTTTCTTCAAAATGAATAGTACTCCCTTTGTTTAGGATTCAACACATATGTTTTGTGACTATGAATTCCTCGCGAACCCAGATGGGAGCTCGAAGTCGCGTTTGAGATAGACTTGGTTCGCACAGATTTGTGTATGCCTTTCCTCTGCCTAACTCGCATACTTTGGAAGACGCTTCTATCTTCGTGACCCATGCATGGTGTTCGTTGAGAAAAGCCCTCCGTAAGAAGTTGTTCCGCGAGTAAGGGAGAGCACGTTTCCCCTTTGCTTTCCTTCACATTTGCCTCAAGCCGCTTCGTTTCTTAGCAGAGGAGATGGCAGACGAAGGACCGCACCTCCACAGCGTTGTTTTGTAGAACTACGTGTATAGCACGTTCCTTACGCTTCCTCCGATTTCCAGACACACACCTCTATAGGGGACAAATTGTGACTTGGTGGTAACATTCGACCCACATTTTTCTTCACAATTCAGCCTATGGCATTTTCCTTGCGCTTTCACACGAAGAACTGAAAACACTTCTAGCTTCCTGAAACAAGATCTGAGTTGGGACAAAATTTCGACACAACTTCTTTCTCAAGCAGTGGTACATGACACAGTATTTGTGCCTTCATGGCGAACGTTGGAAATTGCTTCCATCTTCGTCCCTGTAGGTGGTAGTGGAAAGACTATTTCCCTGCAGCTTTGTTTCTTGAGAGGTGACTATAAGAACCTTCCCTTAGAGAACAACACATATATCTCCAAGTGCCTTTATCTTCAAGAACCAAGATGTTCGCACGAAATCCTGTTTGACGTGGCCTTGTTTCTCAGAGTTCAGTGTAAGGCTACTAGGCCTGAGGCGAGCCCACGTCCATTTGAAGACCCATCCACCTGCATGACACAGGACTTAAAGGAGAGAAACCCTCCGCACAACGTGTTCCTCGCTGTAGAGCATCGCGCGTTCCATCTGTTTCCTTGCACACAATGTTTAACAAGCTGCTTCCAACCTTACGAAAAGAGATGGTAGTCGAAAGACGGCAACACTCTAGATTTGTTCTTAGAGTTAAAGAAACGAGTGCCATCTTCCTTAGGCTTGCTCACATCATCCATTTCCATACATCGTTCTTCATGTCACGACTGTAGGCACATTCGCCACGGAGAGTTAAGTCTAGACCATGTCCCTTACGCGTTCACACCCACTAGGGAAAACACTTTCATCGCACTGAAACCATAGGACAGCTGAGGGAAGCCTACTTCAGAAGAGGTTTCTCCAGCACCGTCACAGGGCCCATTCAAGATGCCTTCACCGTTTCATGCTAAAGTGCTTCTCATCCTTACGTGTATGGCTTTCCTGATGGATTTCCTTCTCACAATGAAAACCTTGACACGTTCCATCTGTTCTCTCTCCTACTCTTGAAAACACTTCCCACGGAACAAGATTCGAATGGGGACAGACATTCTACACTAAGTATGTCTGTGGGACAGGCACGGGGCACATTCCTTGCGATTTCACACTTTACATTGGAAAAGTCTACCATGTTCAGGGTGAGATGTTAGTAGAAACACGGTTTCTCTGCAGTGGTGTTTCTTCAGACTGATTAGTACTCCCTTGGTTTAGGATTCAACACATACGTTCTGTGAGTGTGAATTCCTCGCGAACCCAGGTGGGAGCTCGAAGTCGCGTTTGAGATAGACTTGGTTCTCACAGATTCGTGTATGCCTTTCCTCTGCCTAACTCGCATACTTTGGAAGACGCTTCTATCTTCGTGACCCATGCATGGTGTTCGTTGAGAAAAGCCCTCCGTAAGAAGTTGTTCCGCGAGTAAGGTCGATCACGCTTCCCCTCTGCTTTCTTTCACACTTTGCCTCAAGCCGCTTCGTTTCTTAGCAGAGGAGGTGGCAGTCGAAGGACCGCACCCCTACAGCGCTGTTTTGTAGACCCAAGTGTATAGCACATTCCTTACGCTTCCTCTCATTTCCAGACATACACCTCACTAGGAGACACTGAGTGTGTTGCTTATGCTTCTCTCTAGCGAAACAAGATCTGAGTTGGGTGAAGCTTTCGACACGACTTCTTTCTCAAGCAGTGCTATATGGCCCAGTACCTGTGCCTTCGCTGTGACCGTTGGAACGTTCTTCCATCTTCTTCCCAGTAGATGGCAGTAGAAGGACTATCTCCCTCTACCGTGTTGTACCTTGAGAGGTGAGTGGAAGGCACTGACACATATAGCTCAGAAGGCTTCATTCTTCCCGAACCAAGATGTGAGCACGAAATCAGTTTTGACATGCCGTTGTTTCTCTGAGTTCAGCGTAAGGCTCTGCTGAGGCTAGCTCGCCTACATTTGAAGGCCTTCCAACTTCATGACAGAAGCCTTCACACTTGGTGTAAAGCCGCTTCGATCCTTAGGAAAGCAGAAGGGAGTCGAAGGACCGCTTCTCCACAGCATTGTTCTTGAAGAATTAATTACAGAGCTCGTTCCTTATGCTTCCTCCGATTTCCATACACACACCTCTATAGGGGACAACTTGTGAGTTGGTGGTAACATTCGACCCACATTTTTCTTTACAATTCAGCCTATGGCATTTTCCTTACGCTTTCACGCAAAGAAATGAAAATGTTTCTAGCTTCCTGAAACAAGATCTGAGTAGGGAGAAACTTTCAACACAACTTCTTTCTCAAGCAGTGGTACCTGACACAGTATTTGTGCCTTCACTGCGAACGTTGGAAATTGCTTCCATCTTCATCCCTGTAGGTGGTAGTGGAAAGACTATTTCTCTGCTGTATTGTTTCTTGAGAGATGATATAAGAACCTTCCCTTAGGGCGGGCGGAGCAAGATGGCGGAGGAGTAGGAGACCTAGATTTTGTCTGGTCTCAGGAATTCAGCTGAATAGGGATCAAACCATTCTGAACAGCCACGAACTCAACAGGAGATTGAACAGGAGAGTAGCAACAACTCTCTGAACAGAGAAGCGACCACTTACTGGAAGGTAGGGCGTGCGGAGAAGTGAATCCGAGGCCATATTCGGGAGGATAGACGGCGGGGGAGGGGCCTCCGCCGGCCGCTTCTGGCAAGTGATAGAGCCGCGGAGCACAAAATCGGACCTTTTAGAAGTTGTCTCGGCGGAGGGACATCGCTACAGTGGCTAAGCGGGGGGTGGAATCCTCCCGGGACAGTGTGGTCTCAGGACCCTTGGGGTCACAGAGAGACCGGGGGTGCCTGAGTGCGCCAGAGCTCCCAGGTATCAGAGCAGGGAAGCCGGCTGCAGAGACGGAGCAGAGTCGCGGGCTCTCAGCTCGGGGTTGCCATAAACTGTGATCTGCGGCCCAGTCAGGGCACGGCTCCCCCAGCAGGGACCCAACAAGCAGCAGATCCGGGGAGACTCCCCTTCCTTCCCGGGGAGGAGCGGTGCGGGAACGCACTGCAGGGATCCGCTGGGTTTGGAGACTCCGCGCGGGGTCGGGTGCCAGAGATAGCAACGCTCGATCACAGGCCGGGTGAGCACGGAGTGCGGCCGGAGACCGGGGACAAGGGAGTGACTGCTTTTCTCTGGGGGCTCACTGAGGAGCGGGGCCCCGAGTTCTCAGCTCCTCCGAGTGGAGATTGGGAGGCCACCATTTCTGCCCTGGTCCTCCAAAGCTGTACCGAGAGCTTGCAGGGAACAAAAGCTCCTGAGAGCAAACCGGAGCAGCTTCCTTAGCCCGGACCGACAAGGGCGGGGCAATTCCGCCTCCGGCAAAGACATTTGGAAACCACAGCAACAGGCCCCTCCACCAGAAGATCAGCACAAACAGCCAGCAAGCCAAGACCAAGTTGATCGATCAAGGAGAATAGAACTCCAGCGCTAGGGGAATACTGCACATAGATTCATGGCTTTTTTTTTTTTTTTTACCATGATTCATTCTTTCATCAAAGTTAATTTTTGTTGACTGTTTTTTTTTATTTTTCTTTTTCCCTTTTTCAACCAACATCTTATAAATCCCTTTTTAAAAAAAAACATTTTTTATTTTTCATTTTTAGAGTCATATTTTATCCCTTCATAGTAGTTACCCTTAGTTTTGGCATATATATATAAGTTGTTCTCTCTTTAAAATTTTGAGGTACAGTTTCTTCTAACAGATCAAAATATACCCTAAATCACTAGTGTATGGCTTTGTTCTAGTCTCCTGCCTGATCACATTCTCTCCCTTTTTCCTTTTTTTTTTCTTAAATCTTCTTTCTTTTTTCAAACAACTTATCTTACCAAGTCCTTTTATAAAATCTTTTCTAATTTTCATCTTTACAGTCATCTTCCATCCCTTCATTGTATCAACCCTTATTTTGTACATATATGTCTTTCTACCTTTAAAATTTTAGGAGGCACTTTTTTCTAACAGACCAAAATACGCCCAAAATCTAGTGTGTGGCACTGATCTATGCACTAGCCTGATCATATTTGATCATATTCTGCCTTTTTTATATTGTTTTGTTTTTGTTTTTATCTTTTTTTATCTTTTTTTTCTTTTTCTCTTTCTTTTTTCTTTCTTTCCCTTTCTTTTCCCCTGGTTTCAGGTCTTTTCTGATTTATATACAGTATATTTGCTGGGGACGTTGTAAACCTGTTAGCATTTTGTTCTCTCATTCATCTATTCTCCTCTGAACAAAATGACAAGACGAAAGAAATCACCTCAGCAAAAAGAACAAGAGGTAGTACCGTCAGCCAGGGACCTACTCAATACGGACATTAGTACGATGTCGGACCTAGAGTTCAGAATCATGACTTTAAAGATACTAGCTGGGCTTGAAAAAAGCGTGGAAGTTATTAGAGAAACCCTTTCTGGAGAAATAAAAGAACAAAAATCTAACCAAATCGAAATCAAAAAGGCTATTGATGAGGTGCAATCAAAAATGGGGGCACTAAATGCTAGGATAAATGAGGCAGAAGAGAGAATCAGCGATATAGAAGACCAAATGATGGAAAATAAAGAGGCTGAGAAAAAGAGAGAGAAACAACTACAGGATCACGAGGGCAGAATTCGAGAGATAAGTGATACGATAAGACGAAACAACATTAGAATAATTGGGATTCCAGAAGAAGAAGAGAGAGAGAGAGGGGCAGAAGGTATATTGGAGCAAATTATACCAGAGAACTTCCCTAATGTGAGGAAGGAAACAGGCATTAAAATCCAGGAGGCACAGAGAACCCCTCTCAAAATCAATAATAATAGGTCAACACCCCGACATCTAATAGTAAAACTTCCGAGTCTCAGAGACAAAGAGAAAATCCTGAAAGCAGCTCGGGAGAAGAGATATGTTAACCTACAATGGTAGAAACATTAGATTGGCAACAGACCTATCCACAGAGACCTGGCAGGCCAGAAAGGACTGGCACGATATCTTCAGAGCACTAAACGAGAAAAATAGGCAGCCAAGAATACTATATCCAGCTAGGCTATCATTGAAAATAGAAGGAGAGATAAAAAGCTTCCAGAACAAAAAAAACTAAAGGAATTTGCAAACACAAAACCACCCCTCCAAGAAATATTGAGAGGGGTCCTCTAAGCAAAGAGAGAACCTAAAAGCAGCAAAGAGCAGAAACGAACACAGACAACAGACAGTTAACAGTCACCTTACAGGTAATACAATGGCACTAAATTCATACCTTTCAATAGTTACCCTGAATGTAAATGGGCTAAATGCCCCAATCAAAAGACACAGGCTATCAGATTGGATTAAAAAACAAGACCCATCCATATGCTGTCTGCAAGAGACTCATTTTAGACCGAAAGACACCCCCAGATTGAAAGTGAGGGGGTGGAAAACCAGTTACCATGCTAATGGACACCAAAAGAAAGCTGGGGTGGCAATCCTTATATCAGACAAACTAGATTTTAAAACAAAGACTGTAACAAGAGATGAGGAAGGACACTATATCCTACTTAAAGGGTCTATCCAACAAGAAGATCTAACAATTGTAAATATCTATGCCCCGAACATGGGAGCAGCCAATTATATAAGGCAATTAATAACAAAAGCAAAGAAACACATGGACAACAAAACAATAATAGTGGGGGACTTTAACACCCCCCTGACTGAAATGGACACATCATCTAAGCAAAAGATCAACAAGGAAATAAAGACTTTAAATGACACACTGGACCAAATGGACTTCACAGATATATTCAGAGCATTCCATCCCAAAGCAACGGAATACACATTCTTCTCTAGTGCCCATGGAACGTTCCCCAGAATTGATCACATCCAGGGTCACAAATCAGGTCTCAACCGGTACCAAAAGATTGGGATCATTCCCTGCATATTTTCAGACCACAATGCTTTGAGACTAGAACTCAACCACAAGAGGAAAGTCGGAAAGAACTCAAATACATGGAGGCTAAAGAGCATCCTACTAAAGAATGAATGGGTCAACCAAGAAATTAAAGAAGAATTAAAAAAATTCATGGAAACCAATGAAAATGAAAACACAACTGTTCAAAATCTTTGGGATACAGCAAAGGCAGTCCTGAGAGGAAAGTATATAGCAATACATGCCTTTCTCAAGAAACAAGAAAGGTCTCAAATACACAACCTAACCCTACACCTAAAGGAGCTGGAGAAAGAACAGCAAATAAAGCTTAAACCCAGCAGGAGAAGAGAAATCATAAAGATCAGAGCAGAAATCAATGAACTAGAAACCAAAAGAACAGTAGAACAGATCAACGAAACTAGGAGCTGGTTCTTTGAAAGAATTAACAAGATTGATAAACCCCTGGCCAGACTGATCAAAAAGAAAAGAGAAATGACCCAAATCAACAAAATCATGAATGAAAGAGGAGAGATCTCAACCAACAGCAAAGCAATACAAACAATTATAAGAACATATTATGAGCAACTCTATGCCAGCAAATTAGATAACCTGGAAGAAATGGGTGCATTCCTAGAGATGTATCAACTACCAAAATTGAGCCAGGAAGAAATAGAAAACCTGAACAGACCTATAACCACGAAGGAAATTGAAGCAGTCATCAAAAATCTCCCAAGAAACAAAAGCCCAGGGCCAGATGGCTTCCCAGGGGAATTCTATCAGACATTTCAAGAGGAATTAATACCTATTCTCCTGAAACTGTTCCAAAAAATAAAATGGAAGGGAAACTTCCAAACTCATTTTATGAGGCCAGCATTACCTTGATCCCAAAACCAGACAAAGACCCCATCCAAAAGGAGAATTACAGACCAAGATCCTTGATGAACATGGATGCGAAAATTCTCACCAAAATCCTAGCCAATAGGATCCAACAGTACATTAAAAGGATTATTCACCAGGAACAAGTGGGATTTAGTCCTGGGCTGCAAGGCTGGTTCAACATCGGCAAATCAATCAACGTGATACAATACATTAACAAAAGAAAGAACAAGAAACATAGAATCCTCTCCATAGATGCAGAAAAAGCATTTGACAAAGTACAACATCCTTTCTTGATCAAAACCCTTCAGAGTATAGGGATAGAGGGTACATACCTCAACATCATAAAAGCCATCTATGAAAAACCTACAGCGAATACCATTCTCAATGGGGAAAGGCTGAGAGCTTTTCCCCTAAGATCAGGAACGCGGCAGGGATGTCCACTCTCACCACTGCTATTCCACATAGTATTAGAAGTCGTAGCCACAGCAATCAGACAACAAAAAGAAATCAAAGGCATCCAAATCGGCAAAGAGGAAGTCAAACTCTCACTCTTGGCAGATGATATGATACTGTATGTGGAAAACCCAAAAGACTCCACCCCAAAGCTGCTAGAACTCATACAGGAATTCAGTAAAGTAGCAGGATATAAAATCAATGCACAGAAATCAGTGGCATTCCTATACACCAACAACAAGACAGAAGAGAGACAAATCAAGGAGTCGATCCCATTTACAATTACACCCAAAACCATTCGATACCTAGGAAGAAATCTAACCAAAGAGGCAAAGGATCTGTACTCAGAAAACGATAAAATACTCATGAAAGAAATTGAAGAAGACACAAAGAAATGGAAAAACTTTCCATGCTCGTGGATTGGGAGAATCAACATTGTGAAGATGTCAATGCTACCTAGAGCAATCGACACATTCAATGCAATCCCCATCAAAATACCATCCACTTTTTTCAAAGAAATGGAACAAAGAATCCTAAAATTTGTATGGAACCAGAAGAGACCCAGAATAGCCAGAGGAATACTGAAAAAGAAAAGCAAAGCTGGCGGCATCACAATTCCGGACTTCCAGCTCTATTACAAAGCTGTGATCATCAAGACACTATGGTACTGGCACAAAAACAGACACATCGATCAATGGAACAGAATCGAGAGCCCAGAAATGGACCCTCAACTCTATGGTCAACTTATTTTTGACAAAGCAGGAAAGAATGTCCAATGGCAAAAAGACAGTCTCTTCAACAAATGGTGTTGGGAAAATTGGACAGCCACATGCAGAAGAATGAAACTGGACCATTTCCTTACACCACACACAAAAATAGACTCCAAATGGTTGAAAGACCTGAACGTGAGACAGGAGTCCATCCAAATCCTAAAGGAGAACACAGGTAGCAACCTTTTCGACCTTAGCCGCAGCAACTTCTTCCTAGAAACATCGCCAAAGGCACGGGAAGCCAGGGCAAAAATGAACTATTGGGATTTCATCAAGATAAAACTCTTTTGCACAGCAAAAGAAACAGTCCACAAAACCAAAAGACAACCGACAGAATGGGAGAAAATATTTGCAAATGACCTATCAGATAAAGGGCTAGTATCCAAAATCTATAAAGAACTTATCAAACTCAACACCCAAAGAACAAATAATCCAATCAAGAAAGGGGCAGAAGACATGAACAGACATCTCTCCAAAGAAGACATCCAAATGGCCAAGAGGCACATGAAAAAGTGCTCAACATCGCTCGGCATCAGGGAAATCCAAATCAAAACCTCCATGAGATACCACCTCACACCCGTCAGAATGGCTAAAATTAACAAGTCAGGGAACGACAGATGTTGGCGGGGATGTGGAGAAAGGGGAACCCTCCTGCACTGTTGGTGGGAATGCAAGCTGGGGCAACCCCTCTGGAAAACAGTATGGAGGTTCCTCAAACAGTTGAAATTAGAGCTACCTTTCGATCCAGCAATTGCACTACTTGGTATTGACCACAAAGAATCAAATGTAGGGACCCGAAGGGGTACGTGTACCCCAGTGATTATAGCAGCAATGTCCACCATAGCCAAACTGTGGAAAGAGCCAAGATGCCCATCGACAGATGAATGGCTAAAGAAGAGGTGGTATATATACACAATGGAATATTATGCAGCCATCAAAAGGAATGAGACCTTGCCATTTGCAACGACGTGGATGGAACTGGAGGGTGTTGTGCTGAGTGAAAAAAGTCAATCAGAGAAAGACATGTATCCCATGACCTCACTGATATGAGGAATTCTTAATCTCAGGAAAGAAGCTGAGTGTTACTGGAGTGGTTGGGGTTGGGAGGGATGGGGTGGCTGGGTGATAGACATTGGGGAGGGTATGTGCTACGGTGAGCGCTGTGAATGGTGCAAGACTGTTGAATCACAGATCTGTACTTCTGAAACAAATAACGCAACATATTTTAAGAAAAAGGAAAAAGAAGAAGATAACAGGAGAGGAAGAAAAGGGGAGTATGTCAGAGGGGGAGACGAACCATGAGAGATGATGGACTCTGAAAAACAAACGGAGGGTTCTAGAGGGGAGGCGGTTAGGGGGATGGGTTAGCCTGGTGATGGGTATTGAGGAGGGCAGGTTCTGCATGGAGCACTGGGCGTTATGAACAAACAATGAATCGTGGAACACTGCACCAAAAACTAATGATGTAATATATGGTGATTAAGGTAACAATAAAAAAAAAAGCCAAAACAACAACAACACCAAAAACAAAAGACACAGGCTATCAGATTGGATTAAAAAACAAGACCCATCCATATGCTTTCTGCAAGAGACTCATTTTAGACCGAAAGACACCTCCAGATGGAAAGTGAGGGGGTGGAAATCCATTTACCATGCTAATGGACACCAAAAGAAAGCTGGGGTGGCAATCCTTATATCAGACAAACTAGATTTTAAAACAAAGACTGTAACAAGAGATGAGGCAGGACACTATATCCTACTTAAAGGGTCTATCCAACAAGAAGATCTAACAATTGTAAATATCTATGCCCCGAACATGGGAGCAGCCAATTACATAAGGCAATTAATAACAAAAGCAAAGAAACACATTGACAACAATACAATAATAGTGGGGGACTTTAACACCCCCCTGACTGAAATGGACAGATCATCTAAGCAAAAGATCAACAAGGAAATAAAGACTTTAAATGACACACTGGACCAAATGGACTTCACAGACATATTCAGAGCATTCCATCCCAAAGCAACAGAATACACATTCTTCTCTAGTGCCCATGGAACATTCTCCAGAATTGATCACATCCCAGGTCACAAATCAGGTCTCAATCGGTACCAAAAGATTGGGATCATTCCCTGCATATTTTCAGACCACAATGCTTTGAGACTAGAACTCAACCACAAGAGGAAAGTCGGAAGGAACTCAAATACATGGAGGCTAAAGAGCATCCTACTAAAGAATGAATGGGTCAACCAAGAAATTAAAGAAGAATTAAAAAAATTCATGGAAACCAATGAAAATGGAAACACAACTGTTCAAAATCTTTGGGATACAGCAAAGGCAGTCCTCAGAGGAAAGTATATAGCAATACATGCCTTTCTCAAGAAACAAGAAGGGTCTCAAATACACAACCTAACCCTACACCTAAAGGAGCTGGAGAAAGAACAGCAAATAAAGCCTAAACCCAGCAGGAGAAGAGAAATCATAAAGATTAGAGTAGAAATCAATGAACTAGAAACCAAAAGAACAGGAGAACAGATCAACGAAACTAGGAGCTGGTTCTTTGAAAGAATTAACAAGATTGATAAACCCCTGGCCAGACTGATCAAAAAGAAAAGAGAAATGACCCAAATCAACAAAATCATGAATGAAAGAGGAGAGATCACAACCAACACCAAAGCAATACAAACAATGATAAGAACATATTATGAGCAACTCTATGCCAGCAAATTAGATAACCTGGAAGAATTGGGTGCATTCCTAGAGATGTATCAACTACCAAAATTGAGCCAGGAAGAAATAGAAAACCTGAACAGACCTATAACCACGAAGGAAATTGAAACAGTCATCAAAAATCTCCCACGAAACAAAAGCCCAGGGCCAGATGGCTTCCCAGGGGAATTCTATCAGACATTTCAAGAGGAATTAATACCTATTCTCCTGAAACTGTTCCAAAAAATAGAAATGGAAGGGAAACTTCCAAACTCATTTTATGAGGCCAGCATTACCTTGATCCCAAAACCAGACAAAGACCCCATCCAAAAGGAGAATTACACACAAATATCCTTGATGAACATGGATGCGAAAATTCTCACCAAAATCCTAGCCAATAGGATCCAACAGTACATTAAAAGGATTATTCACCAGGACCAAGTGGGATTTAGTCCTGGGCTGCAAGGCTGGTTCAACATCCGCAAATCAATCAACGTGATACAATACATTAACAAAAGAAAGAACAAGAATCATAGGATCCGCTCCATAGATGCAGAAAAAGCATTTGACCAAGTACAACATCCTTTCTTGATCAAAACTCTTCAGAGTATAGGGATAGAGGGTACCTACCTCAACATCATAAAAGCCATCTATGAAAAACCTACAGCGAATATCATTCTCAATGGGGAAAGGCTGAGAGCTTTTCCCCTAAGATCAGGAACGCGGCAGGGATGTCCACTCTCACCACTGCTATTCCACATAGTATTAGAAGTCCTAGCCACAGCAATCAGACAACAAAAAGAAATCAAAGGCATCCAAATCGGCAAAGAGGAAGTCAAACTCTCACTCTTGGCAGATGATATGATACTGTATGTGGAAAACCCAAAAGACTCCACCCCAAAGCTGCTAGAACTCATACAGGAATTCAGTAAAGTAGCAGGATATAAAATCAATGCACAGAAATCAGTGGCATTCCTATACACCAACAACAAGACAGAAGAGAGACAAATCAAGGAGTCGATCCCATTTACAATTACACCCAAAACCATTCGATACCTAGGAAGAAATCTAACCAAAGAGGCAAAGGATCTGTACTCAGAAAACGATAAAATACTCATGAAAGAAATTGAAGAAGACACAAAGAAAGGGAAAAACGTTCCATGCTCATGGATTGGGAGAATCAACATTGTGAAGATGTCAATGCTACCTAGAGCAATCGACACATTCAATGCAATCCCCATCAAAATACCATCCACTTTTTTCAAAGAAATGGAACAAAGAATCCTAAAATTTGTATGGAACCAGAAGAGACCCAGAATAGCCAGAGGAATACTGAAAAAGAAAAGCAAAGCTGGCGGCATCACAATTCCGGACTTCCAGCTCTATTACAAAGCTGTGATCATCAAGACACTATGGTACTGGCACAAAAACAGACACATCGATCAATGGAACAGAATCGAGAGCCCAGAAATGGACCCTCAACTCTATGGTCAACTTATTGTTGACAAAGCAGGAAAGAATGTCCAATGGCAAAAAGACAGTCTCTTCAACAAATGGTGTTGGGAAAATTGGACAGCCCCATGCAGAAGAATGAAACTGGACCATTTCCTTACACCACACACAAAAATAGACTCCAAATGGTTGAAAGACCTAAACGGGAGACAGGAGTCCATCCAAATCCTAAAGGAGAACACAGGTAGCAACCTTTTCGACCTTAGCCGCAGCAACTTCTTCCTAGAAACATCGCCAAAGGCACGGGAAGCCAGGGCAAAAATGAACTATTGGGATTTCATCAAGATAAAAAGCTTTTGCACAGCAAAAGAAACAGTCCACAAAACCAAAAGACAACCGACAAAATGGGAGAAAATATTTACAAATGACCTATCAGATAAAGGGCTAGTATCCAAAATCTATAAAGAACTTATCAAACTCAACACCCAAAGAACAAATAATCCAATCAAGAAATGGGCAGAAGACATGAACAGACAACTCTCCAAAGAAGACATCCAAATGGCCAAGAGGCACATGAAAAAGTGCTCAACATCGCTCGGCATCAGGGAAATCCAAATCAAAACCTCCATGAGATACCACCTCACACCCGTCAGAATGGCTAAAATTAACAAGTCAGGGAACGACAGATGTAGGCGGGGATGTGGAGAAAGGGGAACCCTCCTCCACTGTTGGTGGGAATGCAAGCTGGGGCAACCCCTCTGGAAAGCAGTATGGAGGGTCCTCAAACAGTTGAAATTAGAGCTCCCGTTCGATCCAGCAATTGCACTACTGGGTATTGACCACAACGATACAAATGTAGGGACCCGAAGGGTTACGTGTACCCCAATGATTATAGCAGCAATGTCCACCATAGCCAAACTGTGGAAAGAGCCAAGATGCCCATCGACAGATGAATGGCTAAAGAAGAGGTGGTATATATACACAATGGAATATTATGCAGCCATCAAAAGAAATGAGATCTTGCCATTTGCAACGACGTGGATGGAACTGGAGGGTGTTATGCTGAGTGAAATAAGTCAATCAGAGAAAGACATGTATCCCATGACCACACTGATATGAGGAATTCTTAATCTCAGGAAAGAAACTGAGTGTTACTGGAGTGGTTGGGGGTGGGAGGGATGGGGTGGCTGGGTGATAGACATTGGGGAGGGTATATGCTACGGTGAGCGCTGTGAATTGTGCAAGACTCTTGAATCACAGATCTGTACTTCTGAAACAAATAACGCAACATATTTTAAGAAAAAAGAAAAAGAAGTAGATAACACGAGAGGAAGAAAAGGGGAGTATGTCAGAGGGGGAGACGAACCATGAGAGATGATGGACTCTGAAAAACAAACGGAGGGTTCTAGAGGGGAGGGTTTAGGGGGATGGGTTAGCCTGCTGATGGGTATTGAGGAGGGCACGTTCTGCATGGAGCACTGGGTGTTATGAACAAACAGTGAATCGTGGAACACTGCACCAAAAACTAATGATGTAAAATATGGTGATTAACATAACAATTAAAAAACAACCTTCCAAAGAGAGCAACACATATATCTCCAAGGGCTCCTACCTTCAAGAACCAAGATGTTCGCACGACAGCCTGTTTGACGTGGCCTTGTTTCTCAGAGTTCAGTGTAAGGCGACTAGGCCTGTGGCGAGCCCACGTCCATTTGAAGCCCCATCCACCTGCATGACACAGGACTTAAAGGAGAGAAACTCTCTGCACAACGTGTTTCCCGCTGTACAGGAACGCGCGTTCCATCTCTTTTCTTGCACACAAGGTTTAACAAGCTGCTTCCTACCTCACGAAAAGAGATGGTAATCGAAGGACGGCAACACTATAGATTTTTTCTTAGAGTTAAACAAACGTATGCCATCTTCCTTAGGCTTGCTCACATCCTCCATTTCTATACATCGTTCTTCTTGTCATGACTGTAGGCACATTCGACACGGAGAGTTAAGTCTAGTCCATGTCCCTTACGCCTTCACACCTGCTAGGGAAAACACTTCCATCTCACTGAAACCATAGGACAGCTGAGGGAAGCCTACTTCAGAAGAGGTTTCGCCAGCACCGTCACAGGGCCTTTTCAAGATGCCTTCACCGTTTCATGCTAAAGTGCTTCTCATCCTTACGTGTATGGCTTTCCTGATGGATTTCCTTCTCACAATGAAAACCTTGACACGTTCCATCTGTTCTCTCTCCTACTCTTGAAAACACTTCCCACGGAACAAGATTCGAATGGGGACAGACATTCTACACTAAGTACATCTGTGGGACAGGCACGGGGCACATTCCTTGCGATTTTACACTTACGTTGGAAAACTCTACCATGTTCAGGTAAGATGTTAGTAGAAACACGGTGTCTCTGCAGTGGTGTTTATTCAGACTTAATAGTACTCCCTTTGTTTACGATTCAACACATACGTTTTGTGACTATGAATTCCTCGCGAACCCAGGTGGGAGCTCGAAGTCGCGTTTGAGATAGACTTGGTTCGCAGAGGTTCCTGTATGCCTTTCCTCTGCCTAACTCGCATACTTTGGAAGACGCTTCTATCTTCGTGACCCATGCATGGTGTTCGTTGAGAGAAGCCCTCCGTAAGAAGTTGTTCCGCGAGTAAGGTCGATCACGCTTCCCCTCTGCTTTCTTTCACACTTTGCCTCAAGCCGCTTCGTTTCTTAGCAGAGGAGATGGCAGTCGAAGGACCGCACCCCTACAGCGCTGTTTTGTAGACCCAAGTGTATAGCACATTCCTTACGCTTCCTCTCATTTCCAGACATACACCTCTCTAGGAGACAACGAGTGTGTTGCTTATGCTTCTCTCTAACGAAACAAGATCTGAGTTGGGAGAAGCTTTCGACACGACTTCTTTCTCAAGCAGCGCTATATGGCCCAGTACCTGTGCCTTCGCTGTGACCGTTGGAACGTTCTTCCATCTTCTTCCCAGTAGATGGCAGTAGAAGGACTATCTCCCTCTACCGTGTTGTTCCTTGAGAGGTGAGTGTAAGGCACTGACACATATAGCTCAGAAGGCTTCATTCTTCCCGAACCAAGATGTGAGCTCGAAATCAGTTTTCACATGCCGTTGTTTCTCTGAGTTCAGCGTAAGGCTCTGCCGAGGCTAGCTCGCCTACATTTGAAGGCCTTCCAACTTCATGACAGAAGCCTTCACACTTGGTGTAAAGCCGCTTCGATCCTTAGGAAAGCAGAAGGGAGTCGAAGGACCGCTCCTCCACAGCATTGTTCTTGAAGAACTAATTGCAGAGCTCGTTGCTTATGCTTCCTCCGATTTCCATACACACACCTCTATAGGGGACAACTTGTGAGTTGGTGGTAACATTCGACCCACATTTTTCTTTACAATTCAGCCTATGGCATTTTCCTTACGCTTTCACGCAAAGAACTGAAAATGTTTCTAGCTTCCTGAAACAAGATCTGAGTAGGGAGAAACTTTCGACACAACTTCTTTCTCAAGCAGTGGTACCTGACACAGATTTGTGCCTTCACTGCGAACGTTGGAAATTGCTTCCATCTTCGTCCCTGTAGGTGGTAGTGGAAAGACTATTTCCCTGCAGCTTTGTTTCTTGAGAGGTGAGTATAAGAACCTTCCCTTAGAGAGCAACACATATATCTCCAAGGGCTTCTATCTTCAAGAACCAAGATGTTCGCACGAAAACCTGTTTGACGAGGCCTTCTTTCTCAGAGTTCAGTGTAAGGCTACTAGGCCTGAAGGGAGCCCACGTCCATTTGAAGACCCATCCACCTGCATGACACAGGACTTAAAGGAGAGAAGCTCTCTGCACAACGTGTTCCCCGCTGTACAGGAATGCGCGTTCCACCTCTTTCCTTGCACACAAGGTTTAACAAGCTGCTTCCTTCCTTACTAAAAGAGATGGTAGTCGAAGGACGGCAACAATATAGATTTGTTCTTAGAGTTAAACAAACGTATGCCATCTTCCTTAGGCTTGCTCACATCATCCATTTCCATACATTGTTCTTCATGTCATGACTGTAGGCACATTCGACACGGAGAGTTAAGTCTAGCCCATGTCCCTTGCGCCTTCACCCCCACTACGGAAAACATTTTCATCTCACTGAAACCATAGGACACCTGAGGGAAGCCTACTTCAGAAGAGGTTTCTCCAGCACCGTCCCAGGGCTCATTCAAGATGCCTTCTCCGTTTCATGCTAAAATTCTTCTCATTCTTACGTGTATGGCTTTCCTAATGGATTTCTTTCTCACAATGAAACCCTTGACACGTTCCATCTGCTCTCTCTCCTACTCTTGAAAACACTTCTCACAGAACAAGGTTCGAATGGGGAGAGACATTCTACAGTAAGTATGTCTGTGGGACAGGCACGGGGCACATTCCTTGCGATTTCACACTTACATGGGTAACGTCTACCATGTTCAGGGAAGATGTTAGTAGAAACACGGTTTCTCTGCAGTGGTGTTTCTTCAGACTGCATAGTACTCCCTTTGTTTAGGATTCAACCCATACGTTTTGTGACTATGAATTCCTCCCGAACCCAGATGGGAGCTCGAAGTCGCGTTTGAGATGGACTTGCTTCGCAGAGATTCATGTATGCCTTTCCTTTGGCGAAGTCACATACATTTGAAAACCCTTCCCTCTTCGTGACCCATGGTGTTCGTTGAGAAAAGCCCTCCATAAGAAGTTGTTCGGCGACTAAGGTATGTCTCTCTTCCTTCCCCTCCGTACTCTTTCACACTTTGCTTCAAGCCGCTTCGTTCCTTAGCAAAGCAGATGGCAGTCGAAGGACCGCACCGCCACAGCGTTGTTTCTTCGACTTAAGTGTATCACACGTCCCTTATGCTTCCTCCTATTTCCAGACACACACCTCTCTAGGGGACTACTAGTGGGTTGGTTGTCACATTCGACCCACATTTTTCTTCACAATTCAGCGTGTGGCGTTTTCCTGGTGTTTTCAAACAAAGTACTGACAAGGCTTCTATCTTCCCGAAACAAGATCTGAGTTGGGAGAGGCTTTCGATACAAGTTCGTTCTCAAGCAGTGGTATATGGCACAGTATTTGTGCCTTCGCTTTTAACGTCGGGACTTTCCTCCATTTTCTTCCCTGTAGATGGTAGTGGAAAGGCGATTTCTCTACCGTTTTGTTCCTTGAGAGCTGAGTGTTAGACACTTACACCTATATCTCCAAAGGCTTCACGCTTCCCGAACCAAGAGGTTAGCAGGAAATCCTGTTGGACGTGGCCTTGTTTCTCTGAGTTCAGTGGAAGGCGCTGCTGAGGCGAGCTCGCGTACATTTGAAGGCCCTTCCAACTTCATGACACAAGACTTTCGTGCAGAGAAACCCTCCACACAACTTGTTCCTCACCGTAGTGTACCGCGCTTTCCGTCTCTTTCCTTTTGCACTACGTTGTAAAAAGGTGTTTCCATCCGTAGGGAAAGAGCTGGTCGTCGACGGATGGCAAACCTCTAGATTTGTTCTTAGAGTTAACCATGGGAAGGCAATCCTCCTTATGCTTCCTCACATAATACATATCCATACTCATCCTTCTTCATGGAACGACCGCACTTCCACAGCGTTGTTTTGTAGAAATAAGTGTATAGCACTTTCCTTACGCTTCCTCCGATTTACAGACACACACCTCTATAGGGGACAACTTGTGACTTGGTGGTAACATTCGACCCACATTTTTCTTCACAATTCAGCCTATGGCATTTTCCTTGCGCTTTCACGCGAAGAACTGAAAACACTTCTAGCTTCCTGAAACAAGATCTGAGTAGGGAGAAACTTTCGACACAACTTCTTTCTCAAGCAGTGGTACATGACACAGTATTTGTGCCTTCACTGCGAACGTTGGAAATTGCTTCCATCTTCGTCCCTGTAGGTGGTAGTGGAAAGACTATTTCCCTGCAGCTTTGTTTCTTGAGAGGTGAGTATAAGAACCTTCCCTTAGAGAGCAGCACATATATCTCCAAGTGCCTTTATCTTCAAGAACCAAGATGTTCGCACGAAATCCTGTTTGACGTGGCCTTGTTTCTCAGAGTTCAGTGTAAGGCTACTAGGCCTGAGGCGAGCCCACGTCCATTTGAAGACCCATCCACCTGCATGACACAGGACTTAAAGGAGAGAAACCCTCCGCACAACGTGTTCCTCGCTGTAGAGCATCGCGCGTTCCATCTGTTTCCTTGCACACAATGTTTAACAAGCTGCTTCCAACCTTACGAAAAGAGATGGTAGTCGAAAGACGGCAACACTCTAGATTTGTTCTTAGAGTTAAAGAAACGAGTGCCATCTTCCTTAGGCTTGCTCACATCATCCATTTCCATACATCGTTCTTCATGTCACGATTGTAGGCACATTCGCCACGGAGAGTTAAGTCTAGACCATGTCCCTTACGCGTTCACACCCACTAGGGAAAACACTTTCATCGCACTGAAACCATAGGACAGCTGAGGGAAGGCTACTTCAGAAGAGGTTTCTCCAGCACCGTCACAGGGCCCATTCAAGATGCCTTCACCGTTTCATGCTAAAGTGCTTCTCATCCTTACGTGTATGGCTTTCCTGATGGATTTCCTTCTCACAATGAAAACCTTGACACGTTCCATCTGCTCTCTCTCCTACTCTTGAAAACACTTTCCACAGAACAAGATTCGAATGGGGACAGACATTCTACAGTAAGTATGTCTGTGGGACAGGCACGGGGCACATTCCTTGCGATTTCACACTTTACATTGGAAAAGTCTACCATGTTCAGGGTGAGATGTTAGTAGAAACACGGTTTCTCTGCAGTGGTGTTTCTTCAGACTGATTAGTACTCCCTTGGTTTAGGATTCAACACATACGTTCTGTGAGTGTGAATTCCTCGCGAACCCAGGTGGGAGCTCGAAGTCGCGTTTGAGATAGACTTGGTTCTCACAGATTCGTGTATGCCTTTCCTGTGCCTAACTCGCATACTTTGGAAGACGCTTCTATCTTCGTGACCCATGCATGGTGTTCGTTGAGAAAAGCCCTCCGTAAGAAGTTGTTCCGCGATTAAGGTCGATCACGCTTCCCCTCTGCTTTCTTTCACACTTTGCCTCAAGCCGCTTCGTTTCTTAGCAGAGGAGGTGGCAGTCGAAGGACCGCACCCCTACAGCGCTGTTTTGTAGACCCAAGTGTATAGCACATTCCTTACGCTTCCTCTCATTTCCAGACATACACCTCACTAGGAGACACTGAGTGTGTTGCTTATGCTTCTCTCTAGCGAAACAAGATCTGAGTTGGGTGAAGCTTTCGACACGACTTCTTTCTCAAGCAGTGCTATATGGCCCAGTACCTGTGCCTTCGCTGTGACCGTTGGAACGTTCTTCCATCTTCTTCCCAGTAGATGGCAGTAGAAGGACTATCTCCCTCTACCGTGTTGTACCTTGAGAGGTGAGTGGAAGGCACTGACACATATAGCTCAGAAGGCTTCATTCTTCCCGAACCAAGATGTGAGCACGAAATCAGTTTTGACATGCCGTTGTTTCTCTGAGTTCAGCGTAAGGCTCTGCTGAGGCTAGCTCGCCTTCATTTGAAGGCCTTCCAACTTCATGACAGAAGCCTTCACACTTGGTGTAAAGGCGCTTCGATCCTTAGGAAAGCAGAAGGGAGTCGAAGGACCGCTTCTCCACAGCATTGTTCTTGAAGAATTAATTACAGAGCTCGTTCCTTATGCTTCCTCCGATTTCCATACACACACCTCTATAGGGGACAACTTGTGAGTTGGTGGTAACATTCGACCCACATTTTTCTTTACAATTCAGCCTATGGCATTTTCCTTACGCTTTCACGCAAAGAAATGAAAATGTTTCTAGCTTCCTGAAACAAGATCTGAGTAGGGAGAAACTTTCAACACAACTTCTTTCTCAAGCAGTGGTACCTGACACAGTATTTGTGCCTTCACTGCGAACGTTGGAAATTGCTTCCATCTTCATCCCTGTAGGTGGTAGTGGAAAGACTATTTCTCTGCTGTATTGTTTCTTGAGAGATGATATAAGAACCTTCCCTTAGGGCGGGCGGAGCAAGATGGCGGAGGAGTAGGAGACCTAGATTTTGTCTGGTCTCAGGAATTCAGCTGAATAGGGATCAAACCATTCTGAACAGCCACGAACTCAACAGGAGATTGAACAGGAGAGTAGCAACAACTCTCTGAACAGAGAAGCGACCACTTACTGGAAGGTAGGGCGTGCGGAGAAGTGAATCCGAGGCCATATTCGGGAGGATAGACGGCGGGGGAGGGGCCTCCGCCGGCCGCTTCTGGCAAGTGATAGAGCCGCGGAGCACAAAATCGGACCTTTTAGAAGTTGTCTCGGCGGAGGGACATCGCTACAGTGGCTAAGCGGGGGGTGGAATCCTCCCGGGACAGTGTGGTCTCAGGACCCTTGGGGTCACAGAGAGACCGGGGGTGCCTGAGTGCGCCAGAGCTCCCAGGTATCAGAGCAGGGAAGCCGGCTGCAGAGACGGAGTAGAGTCGCGGGCTCTCAGCTCGGGGTTGCCATAAACTGTGATCTGCGGCCCAGTCAGGGCACGGCTCCCCCAGCAGGGACACAACAAGCAGCAGATCCGGGGAGACTCCCCTTCCTTCCCGGGGAGGAGCGGTGCGGGAACGCACTGCAGGGATCCGCTGGGTTTGGAGACTCCGCGCGGGGTCGGGTGCCAGAGATAGCAACGCTCGATCACAGGCCGGGTGAGCACGGAGTGCGGCCGGAGACCGGGGACAAGGGAGTGACTGCTTTTCTCTGGGGGCTCACTGAGGAGCGGGGCCCCGAGTTCTCAGCTCCTCCGAGTGGAGATTGGGAGGCCACCATTTCTGCCCTGGTCCTCCAAAGCTGTACCGAGAGCTTGCAGGGAACAAAAGCTCCTGAGAGCAAACCGGAGCAGCTTCCTTAGCCCGGACCGACAAGGGCGGGGCAATTCCGCCTCCGGCAAAGACATTTGGAAACCACAGCAACAGGCCCCTCCACCAGAAGATCAGCACAAACAGCCAGCAAGCCAAGACCAAGTTGATCGATCAAGGAGAATAGAACTCCAGCGCTAGGGGAATACTGCACATAGATTCATGGCTTTTTTTTTTTTTTTACCATGATTCATTCTTTCATCAAAGTTAATTTTTGTTGACTGTTTTTTTTTTATTTTTCTTTTTCCCTTTTTCAACCAACATCTTATAAATCCCTTTTTAAAAAAAAACATTTTTTATTTTTCATTTTTAGAGTCATATTTTATCCCTTCATAGTAGTTACCCTTAGTTTTGGCATATATATATAAGTTGTTCTCTCTTTAAAATTTTGAGGTACAGTTTCTTCTAACAGATCAAAATATACCCTAAATCACTAGTGTATGGCTTTGTTCTAGTCTCCTGCCTGATCACATTCTCTCCCTTTTTCCTTTTTTTTTTCTTAAATCTTCTTTCTTTTTTCAAACAACTTATCTTACCAAGTCCTTTTATAAAATCTTTTCTAATTTTCATCTTTACAGTCATCTTCCATCCCTTCATTGTATCAACCCTTATTTTGTACATATATGTCTTTCTACCTTTAAAATTTTAGGAGGCACTTTTTTCTAACAGACCAAAATACGCCCAAAATCTAGTGTGTGGCACTGATCTATGCACTAGCCTGATCATATTTGATCATATTCTGCCTTTTTTATATTGTTTTGTTTTTGTTTTTATCTTTTTTTATCTTTTTTTTCTTTTTCTCTTTCTTTTTTCTTTCTTTCCCTTTCTTTTCCCCTGGTTTCAGGTCTTTTCTGATTTATATACAGTATATTTGCTGGGGACGTTGTAAACCTGTTAGCATTTTGTTCTCTCATTCATCTATTCTCCTCTGAACAAAATGACAAGACGAAAGAAATCACCTCAGCAAAAAGAACAAGAGGTAGTACCGTCAGCCAGGGACCTACTCAATACGGACATTAGTACGATGTCGGACCTAGAGTTCAGAATCATGACTTTAAAGATACTAGCTGGGCTTGAAAAAAGCGTGGAAGTTATTAGAGAAACCCTTTCTGGAGAAATAAAAGAACAAAAATCTAACCAAATCGAAATCAAAAAGGCTATTGATGAGGTGCAATCAAAAATGGGGGCACTAAATGCTAGGATAAATGAGGCAGAAGAGAGAATCAGCGATATAGAAGACCAAATGATGGAAAATAAAGAGGCTGAGAAAAAGAGAGAGAAACAACTACAGGATCACGAGGGCAGAATTCGAGAGATAAGTGATACGATAAGACGAAACAACATTAGAATAATTGGGATTCCAGAAGAAGAAGAGAGAGAGAGAGGGGCAGAAGGTATATTGGAGCAAATTATACCAGAGAACTTCCCTAATGTGAGGAAGGAAACAGGCATTAAAATCCAGGAGGCACAGAGAACCCCTCTCAAAATCAATAATAATAGGTCAACACCCCGACATCTAATAGTAAAACTTCCGAGTCTCAGAGACAAAGAGAAAATCCTGAAAGCAGCTCGGGAGAAGAGATATGTTAACCTACAATGGTAGAAACATTAGATTGGCAACAGACCTATCCACAGAGACCTGGCAGGCCAGAAAGGACTGGCATGATATCTTCAGAGCACTAAACGAGAAAAATAGGCAGCCAAGAATACTATATCCAGCTAGGCTATCATTGAAAATAGAAGGAGAGATAAAAAGCTTCCAGAACAAAAAAAACTAAAGGAATTTGCAAACACAAAACCACCCCTCCAAGAAATATTGAGAGGGGTCCTCTAAGCAAAGAGAGAACCTAAAAGCAGCAAAGAGCAGAAACGAACACAGACAACAGACAGTTAACAGTCACCTTACAGGTAATACAATGGCACTAAATTCATACCTTTCAATAGTTACCCTGAATGTAAATGGGCTAAATGCCCCAATCAAAAGACACAGGCTATCAGATTGGATTAAAAAACAAGACCCATCCATATGCTGTCTGCAAGAGACTCATTTTAGACCGAAAGACACCCCCAGATTGAAAGTGAGGGGGTGGAAAACCAGTTACCATGCTAATGGACACCAAAAGAAAGCTGGGGTGGCAATCCTTATATCAGACAAACTAGATTTTAAAACAAAGACTGTAACAAGAGATGAGGAAGGACACTATATCCTACTTAAAGGGTCTATCCAACAAGAAGATCTAACAATTGTAAATATCTATGCCCCGAACATGGGAGCAGCCAATTATATAAGGCAATTAATAACAAAAGCAAAGAAACACATGGACAACAAAACAATAATAGTGGGGGACTTTAACACCCCCCTGACTGAAATGGACACATCATCTAAGCAAAAGATCAACAAGGAAATAAAGACTTTAAATGACACACTGGACCAAATGGACTTCACAGATATATTCAGAGCATTCCATCCCAAAGCAACGGAATACACATTCTTCTCTAGTGCCCATGGAACGTTCCCCAGAATTGATCACATCCAGGGTCACAAATCAGGTCTCAACCGGTACCAAAAGATTGGGATCATTCCCTGCATATTTTCAGACCACAATGCTTTGAGACTAGAACTCAACCACAAGAGGAAAGTCGGAAAGAACTCAAATACATGGAGGCTAAAGAGCATCCTACTAAAGAATGAATGGGTCAACCAAGAAATTAAAGAAGAATTAAAAAAATTCATGGAAACCAATGAAAATGGAAACACAACTGTTCAAAATCTTTGGGATACAGCAAAGGCAGTCCTGAGAGGAAAGTATATAGCAATACATGCCTTTCTCAAGAAACAAGAAAGGTCTCAAATACACAACCTAACACTACACCTAAAGGAGCTGGAGAAAGAACAGCAAATAAAGCTTAAACCCAGCAGGAGAAGAGAAATCATAAAGATCAGAGCAGAAATCAATGAACTAGAATCCAAAAGAACAGTAGAACAGATCAACGAAACTAGGAGCTGGTTCTTTGAAAGAATTAACAAGATTGATAAACCCCTGGCCAGACTGATCAAAAAGAAAAGAGAAATGACCCAAATCAACAAAATCATGAATGAAAGAGGAGAGATCTCAACCAACAGCAAAGCAATACAAACAATTATAAGAACATATTATGAGCAACTCTATGCCAGCAAATTAGATAACCTGGAAGAAATGGGTGCATTCCTAGAGATGTATCAACTACCAAAATTGAGCCAGGAAGAAATAGAAAACCTGAACAGACCTATAACCACGAAGGAAATTGAAGCAGTCATCAAAAATCTCCCAAGAAACAAAAGCCCAGGGCCAGATGGCTTCCCAGGGGAATTCTATCAGACATTTCAAGAGGAATTAATACCTATTCTCCTGAAACTGTTCCAAAAAATAAAATGGAAGGGAAACTTCCAAACTCATTTTATGAGGCCAGCATTACCTTGATCCCAAAACCAGACAAAGACCCCATCCAAAAGGAGAATTACAGACCAAGATCCTTGATGAACATGGATGCGAAAATTCTCACCAAAATATGAGCCAATAGGATCCAACAGTACATTAAAAGGATTATTCACCAAGACCAAGTGGGATTTAGTCCTGGGCTGCAAGGCTGGTTCAACATCCACAAATCAATCAACGTGATACAATACATTAACAAAAGAAAGAACAAGAATCATAGGATCCTCTCCATAGATGCAGAAAAAGCATTTGACAAAGTACAACATCCTTTCTTGATCAAAACTCTTCAGAGTATAGGGATAGAGGGTACATACCTCAACATCATAAAAGCCATCTATGAAAAACCTACAGCGAATATCATTCTCAATGGGGAAAGGCTGAGAGCTTTTCCCCTAAGGTCAGGAACGCGGCAGGGATGTCCACTCTCACCACTGCTATTCCACATAGTATTAGAAGTCGTAGCCACAGCAATCAGACAACAAAAAGAAATCAAAGGCATCCAAATCGGCAAAGAGGAAGTCAAACTCTCACTCTTGGCAGATGATATGATACTGTATGTGGAAAACCCAAAAGACTCCACCCCAAAGCTGCTAGAACTCATACAGGAATTCAGTAAAGTAGCAGGATATAAAATCAATGCACAGAAATCAGTGGCATTCCTATACACCAACAACAAGACAGAAGAGAGACAAATCAAGGAGTCGATCCCATTTACAATTGCACCCAAAACCATTCGATACCTAGGAAGAAATCTAACCAAAGAGGCAAAGGATCTGTACTCAGAAAACGATAATATACTCATGAAAGAAATTGAAGAAGACACAAAGAAATGGAAAAACGTTCCATGCTCATGGATTGGGAGAATCAACATCGTGAAGATGTCAATGCTACCAAGAGCAATCGACACATTCAATGCAATCCCCATCAAAATACCATCCACATTTTTCAAAGAAATGGAACAAAGAATCCTAAAATTTGTATGGAACCAGAAGAGACCCAGAATAGCCAGAGGAATACTGAAAAAGAAAAGCAAAGCTGGCGGCATCACAATTCCGGACTTCCAGCTCTATTACAATGCTGTGATCATCAAGACACTATGGCACTGGCACAAAAACAGACACATCGATCAATGGAACAGAATCGAGAGCCCAGAAATGGACCCTCAACTCTATGGACAACTTATTTTTGACAAAGCAGGAAAGAATGTCCAATGGCAAAAAGACAGTCTCTTCAACAAATGGTGTTGGGAAAATTGGACAGCCACATGCAGAAGAATGAAACTGGACCATTTCCTTACACCACACACAAAAATAGACTCCAAATGGTTGAAAGACCTAAACGGGAGACAGGAGTCCATCCAAATCCTAAAGGAGAACACAGGTAGCAACTTTTCCGACCCTAGCCTCAGCAACTTCTTCCTAGAAACATCACCAAAGGCACGGGAAGCCAGGGCAAAAATGAACTATTGGGATTTCATCAAGATAAAAAGCTTTTGCACAGCAAAAGAAACAGTCCACAAAACCAAAAGACAACCGACAGAATGGGAGAAAATATTTGCAAATGACCTATCAGATAAAGGGCTAGTATCCAAAATCTATAAAGAACTTATCAAACTCAACACCCAAAGAAAAAATAATCCAATCAAGAAATGGGCAGAAGACATGAACAGACATCTCTCCAAAGAAGACATCCAAATGGCCAATAGGCACATGAAAAAGTGCTCAACATCGCTCGGCATCAGGGAAATCCAAATCAAAACCTCCATGAGATACCACCTCACACCCGTCAGAATGGCTAAAAGTAACAAGTCAGGGAACGACAGATGTCGACGGGGATGTGGAGAAAGGGGAACCCTCCTCCACTGTTGGTGGGAATGCAAGCTGGGGCAACCCCTCTGGAAAACAGTATGGAGGATCCTCAAACAGTTGAAATTAGAGCTACCGTTCGATCCAGCAATTGCACTACTGGGTATTGACCACAAAGATACAAATGTAGGGGCCCGAAGGGGTACGTGTACCCCAATGATTATAGCAGCAATGTCCACCATAGCCAAACTGTGGAAAGAGCCAAGATGCCCATCGACAGATGAATGGCTAAAGAAGAGGTGGTATATATACACAATGGAATATTATGCAGCCATCAAAAGGAATGAGACCTTGCCATTTGCAACGACGTGGATGGAACTGGAGGGTGTTATGCTGAGTGAAATAAGTCAATGAGAGAAAGACACGTATCCCACGACCACACTGATATGAGGAATTCTTAATCTCAGGAAAGAAACTGAGTGATACTGGAGTGGTTGGGGGTGGGAGGGATGGGGTGGCTGGGTGATAGACATTGGGGAGGGTATATGCTACGGTGAGCGCTGTGAATGGTGCAAGACTGTTGAATCACAGATCTGTATTTCTGAAACAAATAACGCAACATATTTTAAGAAAAAAGACAAAGAAGAAGATAACAGGGAAGGAAGAAAAGGGGAGTATGTCAGAGGGGGAGACGAACCATGAGAGATGATAGACTCTGAAAAACAAACGGAGGGTTCTAGAAGGGAGGGGGTTAGGGGGCTGGGTTAGCCTGGTGATGGGTATTGAGGAGGGCACGTTCTGCATGGAGCACTGGGTGTTATGAACAAACAATGAATCGTGGAACACTGCACGAAAAACTAATGATGTAATATATGGTGATTAAGGTAACAATAAAAAAAAAAGCCAAAACAACAAAAACAACAAAAAACAAAAGACGCAGGCTATCAGATTGGATTAAAAAACAAGACCCATCCATATGCTGTCTGCAAGAGACTCATTTTAGACCGAAAGACACCCCCAGATTGAAAGTGAGGGGGTGGAAAACCATTTACCATGCTAATGGACACCAAAAGAAAGCTGGGGTGGCAATCCTTATATCAGACAAACTAGATTTTAAAACAAAGACTGTAACAAGAAATGAGGAAGGACACTATATCCTACTTAAAGGGTCTATCCAACAAGAAGATCTAACAATTGTAAATATCTATGCCCCGAACATGGGAGCAGCCAATTATATAAGGCAATTAATAACAAAAGCAAAGAAACACATTGACAACAATACAATAATAGTGGGGGACTTTAACACCCCCCTGACTGAAATGGACAGATCATCTAAGCAAAAGATCAACAAGGAAATAAAGACTTTAAATGATACACTGGACCAAATGGACTTCACAGACATATTCAGAGCATTCCATCCCAAAGCAACGGAATACACATTCTTCTCTAGTGCCCATGGAACATTCTCCAGAATTGATCACATCCCAGGTCACAAATCAGGTCTCAATCGGTACCAAAAGATTGGGATCATTCCCTGCATATTTTCAGACCACAATGCTTTGAGACTAGAACTCAACCACAAGAGGAAAGTCGGAAGGAACTCAAATACATGGAGGCTAAAGAGCATCCTACTAAAGAATGAATGGGTCAACCAAGAAATTAAAGAAGAATTAAAAAAATTCATGGAAACCAATGAAAATGGAAACACAACTGTTCAAAATCTTTGGGATACAGCAAAGGCAGTCCTGAGAGGAAAGTATATAGCAATACATGCCTTTCTCAAGAAACAAGAAAGGTCTCAAATACACAACCTAACCCTACACCTAAAGGAGCTGGAGAAAGAACAGCAAATAAAGCCTAAACCCAGCAGGAGAAGAGAAATCATAAAGATCAGAGCAGAAATCAATGAACTAGAAACCAAAAGAACAGTAGAACAGATCAACGAAACTAGGAGCTGGTTCTTTGAAAGAATTAACAAGATTGATAAACCCCTGGCCAGACTGATCAAAAAGAAAAGAGAAATGACCCAAATCAACAAAATCATGAATGAAAGAGGAGAGATCGCAACCAACACCAAAGCAATACAAACAACTATAAGAACATATTATGAGCAACTCTATGCCAGCAAATGAGATAACCTGGAAGAAATGGGTGCATTCCTAGAGATGTATCAACTACCAAAATTGAGCCAGGAAGAAATAGAAAACCTGAACAGACCTATAACCACGAAGGAAATTGAAACAGTCATCAAAAATCTCCCAAGAAACAAAAGCCCAGGGCCAGATGGCTTCCCAGGGGAATTCTATCACACATTTCAAGAGGAATTAGTACCTATTCTCCTGAAACTGTTCCAATAAATCGAAATGGAAGGGAAACTTCCAAACTCATTTTATGAGGCCAGCATTACCTTGATCCCAAAACCAGACAAAGACCCCATCCAAAAGGAGAATTACAGACCAAGATCCTTGATGAACATGGATGTGAAAATTCTCACCAAAATCCTAGCCAATAGGATCCAACAGTACATTAAAAGGATTATTCACCAGGACCAAGTGGGATTTAGTCCTGGGCTGCAAGGCTGGTTCAACATCGGCAAATCAATCAACGTGATACAATACATTAACAAAAGAAAGAACAAGAAACATAGAATCCTCTCCATAGATGCAGAAAAAGCATTTGACAAAGTACAAAATCCTTTCTTGATCAAAACCCTTCAGAGTATAGCGATAGAGGGTACCTACCTCAACATCATAAAAGCCATCTATGAAAAACCTACAGCGAATACCATTCTCAATGGGGAAAGGCTGAGAGCTTTTCCCCTAAGATCAGGAACGCGGCAGGGATGTCCACTCTCACCACTGCTATTCCACATAGTATTAGAAGTCGTAGCCACAGCAATCAGACAACAAAAAGAAATCAAAGGCATCCAAATCGGCAAAGAGGAAGTCAAACTCTCACTCTTGGCAGATGATATGATACTGTATGTGGAAAACCCAAAAGACTCCACCCCAAAGCTGCTAGAACTCATACAGGAATTCAGTCAAGTAGCAGGATATAAAATCAATGCACAGAAATCAGTGGCATTCCTATACACCAACAACAAGACAGAAGAGAGACAAATCAAGGAGTCGATCCCATTTACAATTACACCCAAAACCATTCGATACCTAGGAAGAAATCTAACCAAAGAGGCAAAGGATCTGTACTCAGAAAACGATAAAATACTCATGAAAGAAATTGAAGAAGACACAAAGAAATGGAAAAACGTTCCATGCTCGTGGATTGGGAGAATCAACATTGTGAAGATGTCAATGCTACCTAGAGCAATCGACACATTCAATGCAATCCCCATCAAAATACCATCCACTTTTTTCAAAGAAATGGAACAAAGAATCCTAAAATTTGTATGGAACCAGAAGAGACCCAGAATAGCCAGAGGAATACTGAAAAAGAAAAGCAAAGCTGGCGGCATCACAATTCCGGACTTCCAGCTCTATTACAAAGCTGTGATCATCAAGACACTATGGTACTGGCACAAAAACAGACACATCGATCAATGGAACAGAATCGAGAGCCCAGAAATGGACCCTCAACTCTATGTTCAACTTATTTTTGACAAAGCAGGAAAGAATGTCCAATGGCAAAAAGACAGTCTCTTCAACAAATGGTGTTGGGAAAATTGGACAGCCACATGCAGAAGAATGAAACTGGACCATTTCCTTACACCACACACAAAAATAGACTCCAAATGGTTGAAAGACCTAAACGGGAGACAGGAGTCCATCCAAATCCTAAAGGAGAACACAGGTAGCAACCTTTTCGACCTTAGCCGCAGCAACTTCTTCCTAGAAACATCGCCAAAGGCACGGGAAGCCAGGGCAAAAATGAACTATTGGGATTTCATCAAGATAAAAAGCTTTTGCACAGCAAAAGAAACAGTCCACAAAACCAAAAGACAACCGACACAATGGGAGAAAATATTTACAAATGACCTATCAGATAAAGGGCTAGTATCCAAAATCTATAAAGAACTTATCAAACTCAACACCCAAAGAACAAATAATCCAATCAAGAAATGGGCAGAAGTCATGAACAGACAACTCTCCAAAGAAGACATCCAAATGGCCAAGAGGCACATGAAAAAGTGCTCAACATCGCTCGGCATCAGGGAAATCCAAATCAAAACCTCCATGAGATACCACCTCACACCCGTCAGAATGGCTAAAATTAACAAGTCAGGGAACGACAGATGTTGGCGGGGATGTGGAGAAAGCGGAACCCTCCTCCACTGTTGGTGGGAATGCAAGCTGGGGCAACCCCTCTGGAAAACAGTATGGAGGGTCCTCAAACAGTTGAAATTAGAGCTCCCGTTCGATCCAGCAATTGCACTACTGGGTATTGACCACAACGATACAAATGTAGGGACCCGAAGGGTTACGTGTACCCCAATGATTATAGCAGCAATATCCACCATAGCCAAACGGTGGAAAGAGCCAAGATGCCCATCGACAGATGAATGGCTAAAGAAGAGGTGGTATATATACACAATGGAATATTATGCAGCCATCAAAAGGAATGAGATCTTGCCATTTGCAACGACGTGGATGGAACTGGAGGGTGTTATGCTGAGTGAAATAAGTCAATCAGAGAAAGACATGTATCCCATGACCTCACTGATATGAGGAATTCTTAATCTCAGGAAAGAAACTGAGTGTTACTGGAGTGGTTGGGGGTGGGAGGGATGGGGTGCCTGGGTGATAGACATTGGGGAGGGTATATGCTACGGTGAGCGCTGTGAATTGTGCAAGACTCTTGAATCACAGATCTGTACTTCTGAAACAAATAACGCAACATATTTTAAGAAAAAAGAAAAAGAAGTAGATAACAGGAGAGGAAGAAAAGGGGAGTATGTCAGAGGGGGAGACGAACCATGAGAGATGATGGACTCTGAAAAACAAACGGAGGGTTCTAGAGGGGAGGGTTTAGGGGGATGGGTTAGCCTGCTGATGGGTATTGAGGAGGGCACGTTCTGCATGGAGCACTGGGTGTTATGAACAAACAATGAATCGTGGAACACTGCACCAAAAACTAATGATGTAAAATATGGTGATTAACATAACAATTAAAAAACAACCTTCCAAAGAGAGCAACACATATATCTCCAAGGGCTCCTACCTTCAAGAACCAAGATGTTCGCACGACAGCCTGTTTGACGTGGCCTTGTTTCTCAGAGTTCAGTGTAAGGCGACTAGGCCTGTGGCGAGCCCACGTCCATTTGAAGCCCCATCCACCTGCATGACACAGGACTTAAAGGAGAGAAACTCTCTGCACAACGTGTTTCCCGCTGTACAGGAACGCGCGTTCCATCTCTTTTCTTGCACACAAGGTTTAACAAGCTGCTTCCTACCTCACGAAAAGAGATGGTAATCGAAGGACGGCAACACTATAGATTTTTTCTTAGAGTTAAACAAACGTATGCCATCTTCCTTAGGCTTGCTCACATCCTCCATTTCTATACATCGTTCTTCTTGTCATGACTGTAGGCACATTCGACACGGAGAGTTAAGTCTAGTCCATGTCCCTTACGCCTTCACACCTGCTAGGGAAAACACTTCCATCTCACTGAAACCATAGGACAGCTGAGGGAAGCCTACTTCAGAAGAGGTTTCGCCAGCACCGTCACAGGGCCTTTTCAAGATGCCTTCACCGTTTCATGCTAAAGTGCTTCTCATCCTTACGTGTATGGCTTTCCTGATGGATTTCCTTCTCACAATGAAAACCTTGACACGTTCCATCTGTTCTCTCTCCTACTCTTGAAAACACTTCCCACGGAACAAGATTCGAATGGGGACAGACATTCTACACTAAGTACATCTGTGGGACAGGCACGGGGCACATTCCTTGCGATTTTACACTTACGTTGGAAAACTCTACCATGTTCAGGTAAGATGTTAGTAGAAACACGGTGTCTCTGCAGTGGTGTTTATTCAGACTTAATAGTACTCCCTTTGTTTACGATTCAACACATACGTTTTGTGACTATGAATTCCTCGCGAACCCAGGTGGGAGCTCGAAGTCGCGTTTGAGATAGACTTGGTTCGCAGAGGTTCCTGTATGCCTTTCCTCTGCCTAACTCGCATACTTTGGAAGACGCTTCTATCTTCGTGACCCATGCATGGTGTTCGTTGAGAGAAGCACTCCGTAAGAAGTTGTTCCGCGAGTAAGGTCGATCACGCTTCCCCTCTGCTTTCTTTCACACTTTGCCTCAAGGCGCTTCGTTTCTTAGCAGAGGAGATGGCAGTCGAAGGACCGCACCCCTACAGCGCTGTTTTGTAGACCCAAGTGTATAGCACATTCCTTACGCTTCCTCTCATTTCCAGACATACACCTCTCTAGGAGACAACGAGTGTGTTGCTTATGCTTCTCTCTAACGAAACAAGATCTGAGTTGGGAGAAGCTTTCGACACGACTTCTTTCTCAAGCAGCGCTATATGGCCCAGTACCTGTGCCTTCGCTGTGACCGTTGGAACGTTCTTCCATCTTCTTCCCAGTAGATGGCAGTAGAAGGACTATCTCCCTCTACCGTGTTGTTCCTTGAGAGGTGAGTGTAAGGCACTGACACATATAGCTCAGAAGGCTTCATTCTTCCCGAACCAAGATGTGAGCTCGAAATCAGTTTTCACATGCCGTTGTTTCTCTGAGTTCAGCGTAAGGCTCTGCCGAGGCTAGCTCGCCTACATTTGAAGGCCTTCCAACTTCATGACAGAAGCCTTCACACTTGGTGTAAAGCCGCTTCGATCCTTAGGAAAGCAGAAGGGAGTCGAAGGACCGCTCCTCCACAGCATTGTTCTTGAAGAACTAATTGCAGAGCTCGTTGCTTATGCTTCCTCCGATTTCCATACACACACCTCTATAGGGGACAACTTGTGAGTTGGTGGTAACATTCGACCCACATTTTTCTTTACAATTCAGCCTATGGCATTTTCCTTACGCTTTCACGCAAAGAACTGAAAATGTTTCTAGCTTCCTGAAACAAGATCTGAGTAGGGAGAAACTTTCGACACAACTTCTTTCTCAAGCAGTGGTACCTGACACAGATTTGTGCCTTCACTGCGAACGTTGGAAATTGCTTCCATCTTCGTCCCTGTAGGTGGTAGTGGAAAGACTATTTCCCTGCAGCTTTGTTTCTTGAGAGGTGAGTATAAGAACCTTCCCTTAGAGAGCAACACATATATCTCCAAGGGCTTCTATCTTCAAGAACCAAGATGTTCGCACGAAAACCTGTTTGACGAGGCCTTCTTTCTCAGAGTTCAGTGTAAGGCTACTAGGCCTGAAGGGAGCCCACGTCCATTTGAAGACCCATCCACCTGCATGACACAGGACTTAAAGGAGAGAAGCTCTCTGCACAACGTGTTCCCCGCTGTACAGGAATGCGCGTTCCACCTCTTTCCTTGCACACAAGGTTTAACAAGCTGCTTCCTTCCTTACTAAAAGAGATGGTAGTCGAAGGACGGCAACAATATAGATTTGTTCTTAGAGTTAAACAAACGTATGCCATCTTCCTTAGGCTTGCTCACATCATCCATTTCCATACATTGTTCTTCATGTCATGACTGTAGGCACATTCGACACGGAGAGTTAAGTCTAGCCCATGTCCCTTGCGCCTTCACCCCCACTACGGAAAACATTTTCATCTCACTGAAACCATAGGACACCTGAGGGAAGCCTACTTCAGAAGAGGTTTCTCCAGCACCGTCCCAGGGCTCATTCAAGATGCCTTCTCCGTTTCATGCTAAAATTCTTCTCATTCTTACGTGTATGGCTTTCCTAATGGATTTCTTTCTCACAATGAAACCCTTGACACGTTCCATCTGCTCTCTCTCCTACTCTTGAAAACACTTCTCACAGAACAAGGTTCGAATGGGGAGAGACATTCTACAGTAAGTATGTCTGTGGGACAGGCACGGGGCACATTCCTTGCGATTTCACACTTACATGGGTAACGTCTACCATGTTCAGGGAAGATGTTAGTAGAAACACGGTTTCTCTGCAGTGGTGTTTCTTCAGACTGCATAGTACTCCCTTTGTTTAGGATTCAACCCATACGTTTTGTGACTATGAATTCCTCCCGAACCCAGATGGGAGCTCGAAGTCGCGTTTGAGATGGACTTGCTTCGCAGAGATTCATGTATGCCTTTCCTTTGGCGAAGTCACATACATTTGAAAACCCTTCCCTCTTCGTGACCCATGGTGTTCGTTGAGAAAAGCCCTCCATAAGAAGTTGTTCGGCGACTAAGGTATGTCTCTCTTCCTTCCCCTCCGTACTCTTTCACACTTTGCTTCAAGCCGCTTCGTTCCTTAGCAAAGCAGATGGCAGTCGAAGGACCGCACCGCCACAGCGTTGTTTCTTCGACTTAAGTGTATCACACGTCCCTTATGCTTCCTCCTATTTCCAGACACACACCTCTCTAGGGGACTACTAGTGGGTTGGTTGTCACATTCGACCCACATTTTTCTTCACAATTCAGCGTGTGGCGTTTTCCTGGTGTTTTCAAACAAAGTGCTGACAAGGCTTCTATCTTCCCGAAACAAGATCTGAGTTGGGAGAGGCTTTCGATACAAGTTCGTTCTCAAGCAGTGGTATATGGCACAGTATTTGTGCCTTCGCTTTTAACGTCGGGACTTTCCTCCATTTTCTTCCCTGTAGATGGTAGTGGAAAGGCGATTTCTCTACCGTTTTGTTCCTTGAGAGCTGAGTGTTAGACACTTACACCTATATCTCCAAAGGCTTCACGCTTCCCGAACCAAGAGGTTAGCAGGAAATCCTGTTGGACGTGGCCTTGTTTCTCTGAGTTCAGTGGAAGGCGCTGCTGAGGCGAGCTCGCGTACATTTGAAGGCCCTTCCAACTTCATGACACAAGACTTTCGTGCAGAGAAACCCTCCACACAACGTGTTCCTCACCGTAGTGTACCGCGCTTTCCGTCTCTTTCCTTTTGCACTACGTTGTAAAAAGGTGTTTCCATCCGTAGGGAAAGAGCTGGTCGTCGACGGATGGCAAACCTCTAGATTTGTTCTTAGAGTTAACCATGGGAAGGCAATCCTCCTTATGCTTCCTCACATAATACATATCCATACTCATCCTTCTTCATGGAACGACCGCACTTCCACAGCGTTGTTTTGTAGAAATAAGTGTATAGCACTTTCCTTACGCTTCCTCCGATTTACAGACACACACCTCTATAGGGGACAACTTGTGACTTGGTGGTAACATTCGACCCACATTTTTCTTCACAATTCAGCCTATGGCATTTTCCTTGCGCTTTCACGTGAAGAACTGAAAACACTTCTAGGTTCCTGAAACAAGATCTGAGTAGGGAGAAACTTTCGACACAACTTCTTTCTCAAGCAGTGGTACATGACACAGTATTTGTGCCTTCACTGCGAACGTTGGAAATTGCTTCCATCTTCGTCCCTGTAGGTGGTAGTGGAAAGACTATTTCCCTGCAGCTTTGTTTCTTGAGAGGTGAGTATAAGAACCTTCCCTTAGAGAGCAGCACATATATCTCCAAGGGCTTCTATCTTCAAGAACCAAGATGTTCGCACGAAAACCTGTTTGACGAGGCCTTCTTTCTCAGAGTTCAGTGTAAGGCTACTAGGCCTGAAGGGAGCCCACGTCCATTTGAAGACCCATCCACCTGCATGACACAGGACTTAAAGGAGAGAAACCCTCTGCACAACGTGTTCCCCGCTGTACAGGAAGGCACGTTCCACCTCTTTCCTTGCACACAAGGTTTAACAAGCTGCTTCCTACCTTACGAAAAGAGATGGTAGTCGAAGGACGGCAACAATATAGATTTGTTCTTAGAGTTAAACAAACGTATGCCATCTTCCTTAGGCTTGCTCACATCCTCCATTTCCATACATCGTTCTTCATGTCACGACAGTAGGCACATTCGACACGGAGAGTTAAGTCTACTCCATGTCCCTTACGCCTTCACACCCACTAGGGAAAACACTTTCATCTCACTGAAACCATTGCAGAGCTGAGGGAAGCCTACCTCAGAAGAAGTTTCTTCAGCACCGTCACAGGGCCCATTCAAGATGCCTTCACCGTTTCATGCTAAAGTGCTTCTCATCCTTACATGTATGGCTTTCCTGATGGATTTCCTTCTCACAATGAAAACCTTGACACGTTCCATCTGCTCTCTCCCCTAGTCTTGAAAACACTTCCCACAGAACAAGATTCGAATGGGGACAGACATTCTACACTAAGTACGTCTGTGGCACAGGCACGGGGCACATTCCTTGCGATTTCACACTTACGTTGGAAAAGTCTCCCATGTTCAGGGAAGATGTTAGTAGAAACACGGTGTCTCTGCAGTGGTGTTTCTTCAGACTGAATAGGACTCCCTTTGTTTAGGATTCAACACATAAGTTTTGTGACTATGAATTCCTCGCGAACCCAGAGGGGTGCTCGAAGTCGCGTTTGAGATAGACTTGGTTCACAGAGATTCGTGTATGCCTTTCCTCTGCCTAACTCGCATACTTTGGAAGACGCTTCTATCTTCGTGACCCATGCATCGTGTTCGTGGAGAGAAGCCCTCCGTAAGATGTTGTTCCGCGAGTAAGGTAGATCACGCTTCCCCTCTGCTTTCTTTCACACTTTGCATCAAGCCGCTTCGTTTCTTAGCAGAGGAGATGGCAGTCGAAGGACCGCACCTGCACAGCGTTGATTTGTAGAACTAAGTGTATAGCACGTTCCTTACGCTTCCTCACATTTCCAGACGCTAACCTCTATAGGGGACAACTTGTGACTTGGTGGTAACATTCGACCCACATTTTTCTTCACTATTCAGCCTATGGCATTTTCCTTACGCTTTCAGGCGAAGAACTGAAAACGCTTCTAGCTTCCTGAAACAAGAACTGAGTAGGGAGAAACGTTCGACACAACTTCTTTCTCAAGCAGTGGTACATGACACAGTATTTGTGCCTTCACGCGAACGTTGGAAATTGCTTCCATCTTCTTCCCTGTAGGTGGTAGTGGAAAGACTATTTCCCTGCAGCTTTGTTTCTTGAGAGATGAGTATAAGAACCTTCCCTTAGAGAACAACACACATATTTCCAAGGGCCTTTATCTTCAAGAACCAAGATGTTCGCACGACAGCCTGTTTGACGTGGCCTTGTTTCTCAGAGTTCAGTGTAAGGCTACTCGGCCTGAGGCGAGCCCACGTCCATTTGAAGACCCATCCACCTGCATGACACAGGACTTAAAGGAGAGAAACCCTCCGCAAAACGTGTTCCTCGCTGTACAGGATCGCACGTTCCATCTCTTTCCTTGCACACAAGGTTTAACAAGCTGCTTCCAACCTTACGAAAAGAGATTTTAGTCGAAGTACGGCAACACTCTAGATTTGTTCTTAGAGTTAAACAAACGAATGCCATCTTCCTTAGGCTTGCTCACATCATCCATTTCCATACATCGTTCTTCATGTCACGACTGTAGGCACATTTGACATGGAGAGTTAAGTCTAGGCCATGTCCCTTACGCCTTCACACCCACTAGGGAAAACACTTTCATCTCACTGAAGCCATAGGACAGCTGAGGGAAGCCTACTTCAGAAGAGGTTTCTCCAGCACCGTCACAGGGCCCATTCAAGATGCCTTCACCGTTTCATGCTAAAGTGCTTCTCATCCTTACGTGTATGGCTTTCCTGATGGATTTCCTTCTCACAATGAAAACCTTGACACGTTCCATCTGCTCTCTCTCCTACTCTTGGAAATACTTCTCACAGAACAAGGTTCGAATGGGGACAGACATTCTACAGTAAGTACGTCTGTGGGACAGGCAAGGGGCACATTGCTTGCGATTTCACTCTTACATGGGTAAAGTCTACCATGTTCAGGGAAGATGTTCGTAGTAACACGGTTTCTCTGCAGTGGTGTTTCTTCAGACTGCATAATACTCCCTTTGTTTAGGATTCAACACATACGTTTTTTGACTATGAATTCCTCGCGAACCCATAGGGGAGCTCGAAGTCGCGTTTGAGATAGACTTGGTTCGCAGAGATTCCTGTATGCCTTTCCTCTGCCTAACTCGCATACTTTGGAAGACGCTTCTATCTTCGTGACCCATGCATGGTGTTCGTTGAGAGAAGCCCTCCGTAAGATGTTGTTCCGCGAGTAAGGTAGATCACGCTTCCCCTCTGCTTTCTTTCACACTTTGCATCAAGCCGCTTCGTTTCTTAGCAGAGGAGATGGCAGTCGAAGGACCGCACCTCCACAGCGTTGATTTGTAGAAACGTGTATAGCACGTTCCTTACGCATCCTCCCATTTCCAGACACACACCTCTATAGGGGACAACTTGTGACTTGGTGGTAACATTCGACCCACATTTTTCTTCACAATTCAGCCTATGGCATTTTCCTTACGCTTTCACGCAAAGAACTGAAAATGTTTCTAGCTTCCTGAAACAAGAACTGAGTAGGGAGAAACGTTCGACACAACTTCTTTCTCAAGCAGTGGTACATGACACAGTATTTGTGCCTTCACTGCGAACGTTGGAAATTGCTTCCATCTTCATCCCTGTAGGTGGTAGTGGAAAGACTATTTCCCTGCAGCTTTTTTTCTTGAGAAGTGAGTATAAGAACCTTCCCTTAGAGAGCAACTCATATATCGCCAAGGGCTTCTATCTTCAAGAACCAAGATGTTCGCACGACAGCCTGTTTTACGTGGCCTTGTTTCTCAGAGTTCAGTGTATGGCTACTAGGCCTTAGGCGAGCCCACGTCCATTTGAAGACCCATCCACCTGCATGACACAGGACTTAAAGGAGAGAAACCCTCTGCACAACGTGTTCCCCGCTGTACAGGATCACGCGTTCCATCTCTTTCCTTGCACACAACGTTTCACAAGCTGCTTCCTACCTTACGAAAAGAGATGGTAGTCGAAGGACGGCAACACTATAGATTTGTTCTTAGAGTTAAACAAACGTATGCCATCTTCCTTAGGCTTGCTCTCAACATCCATTTCCATACATCGTTCTTCATATCACGAATGTAGGCACATTCGACACGGAGAGTTAAGTCTAGGCCATGTCCCTTACGCCTTCACACCCACTATGGAAAAAACTTTCATCTCAATGAAAGCATAGGACAGCTGAGGGAAGCCTACTTCAGAAGAGGTTTCTCCAGCACCGTCACAGTGCCCATTCAAGATGCCTTCACCGTTTCATGCTAAAGTGCTTCTCATCCTTCCGTGTACGGCTTTCCTGATGGATTTCCTTCTCACAGTGAAAACCTTGACACGTTCCATCTGTTCTCTCTCCTACTCTTGAAAACACTTCTCACAGAACAAGATTCGAATGAGGACAGACTTTCTACAGTAGGTACGTCTGTGGGACAGGCACGGGGCACATTCCTTGTGATTTCACACTTACGTTGGAAAAGTCTACCATGTTCAGGGAAGATGTTAGGAGAAACACGGTTTTCTGTAGGGGTGTTTCTTCAAAATGAATAGTACTCCCTTTGTTTAGGATTCAACACATATGTTTTGTGACTATGAATTCCTCGCGAACCCAGATGGGAGCTCGAAGTCGCGTTTGAGATAGACTTGGTTCGCACAGATTTGTGTATGCCTTTCCTCTGCCTAACTCGCATACTTTGGAAGACGCTTCTATCTTCGTGACCCATGCATGGTGTTCGTTGAGAAAAGCCCTCCGTAAGAAGTTGTTCCGCGAGTAAGGGAGAGCACGTTTCCCCTTTGCTTTCCTTCACATTTGCCTCAAGCCGCTTCGTTTCTTAGCAGAGGAGATGGCAGACGAAGGACCGCACCTCCACAGCGTTGTTTTGTAGAACTACGTGTATAGCACGTTCCTTACGCTTCCTCCGATTTCCAGACACACACCTCTATAGGGGACAAATTGTGACTTGGTGGTAACATTCGACCCACATTTTTCTTCACAATTCAGCCTATGGCATTTTCCTTGCGCTTTCACACGAAGAACTGAAAACACTTCTAGCTTCCTGAAACAAGATCTGAGTTGGGACAAAATTTCGACACAACTTCTTTCTCAAGCAGTGGTACATGACACAGTATTTGTGCCTTCATGGCGAACGTTGGAAATTGCTTCCATCTTCGTCCCTGTAGGTGGTAGTGGAAAGACTATTTCCCTGCAGCTTTGTTTCTTGAGAGGTGACTATAAGAACCTTCCCTTAGAGAACAACACATATATCTCCAAGTGCCTTTATCTTCAAGAACCAAGATGTTCGCACGAAATCCTGTTTGACGTGGCCTTGTTTCTCAGAGTTCAGTGTAAGGCTACTAGGCCTGAGGCGAGCCCACGTCCATTTGAAGACCCATCCACCTGCATGACACAGGACTTAAAGGAGAGAAACCCTCCGCACAACGTGTTCCTCGCTGTAGAGCATCGCGCGTTCCATCTGTTTCCTTGCACACAATGTTTAACAAGCTGCTTCCAACCTTACGAAAAGAGATGGTAGTCGAAAGACGGCAACACTCTAGATTTGTTCTTAGAGTTAAAGAAACGAGTGCCATCTTCCTTAGGCTTGCTCACATCATCCATTTCCATACATCGTTCTTCATGTCACGACTGTAGGCACATTCGCCACGGAGAGTTAAGTCTAGACCATGTCCCTTACGCGTTCACACCCACTAGGGAAAACACTTTCATCGCACTGAAACCATAGGACAGCTGAGGGAAGCCTACTTCAGAAGAGGTTTCTCCAGCACCGTCACAGGGCCCATTCAAGATGCCTTCACCGTTTCATGCTAAAGTGCTTCTCATCCTTACGTGTATGGCTTTCCTGATGGATTTCCTTCTCACAATGAAAACCTTGACACGTTCCATCTGTTCTCTCTCCTACTCTTGAAAACACTTCCCACAGAACAAGATTCGAATGGGGACAGACATTCTACACTAAGTATGTCTGTGGGACAGGCACGGGGCACATTCCTTGCGATTTCACACTTTACATTGGAAAAGTCTACCATGTTCAGGGTGAGATGTTAGTAGAAACACGGTTTCTCTGCAGTGGTGTTTCTTCAGACTGATTAGTACTCCCTTGGTTTAGGATTCAACACATACGTTCTGTGAGTGTGAATTCCTCGCGAACCCAGGTGGGAGCTCGAAGTCGCGTTTGAGATAGACTTGGTTCTCACAGATTCGTGTATGCCTTTCCTCTGCCTAACTCGCATACTTTGGAAGACGCTTCTATCTTCGTGACCCATGCATGGTGTTCGTTGAGAAAAGCCCTCCGTAAGAAGTTGTTCCGCGAGTAAGGTCGATCACGCTTCCCCTCTGCTTTCTTTCACACTTTGCCTCAAGCCGCTTCGTTTCTTAGCAGAGGAGGTGGCAGTCGAAGGACCGCACCCCTACAGCGCTGTTTTGTAGACCCAAGTGTATAGCACATTCCTTACGCTTCCTCTCATTTCCAGACATACACCTCACTAGGAGACACTGAGTGTGTTGCTTATGCTTCTCTCTAGCGAAACAAGATCTGAGTTGGGTGAAGCTTTCGACACGACTTCTTTCTCAAGCAGTGCTATATGGCCCAGTACCTGTGCCTTCGCTGTGACCGTTGGAACGTTCTTCCATCTTCTTCCCAGTAGATGGCAGTAGAAGGACTATCTCCCTCTACCGTGTTGTACCTTGAGAGGTGAGTGGAAGGCACTGACACATATAGCTCAGAAGGCTTCATTCTTCCCGAACCAAGATGTGAGCACGAAATCAGTTTTGACATGCCGTTGTTTCTCTGAGTTCAGCGTAAGGCTCTGCTGAGGCTAGCTCGCCTACATTTGAAGGCCTTCCAACTTCATGACAGAAGCCTTCACACTTGGTGTAAAGCCGCTTCGATCCTTAGGAAAGCAGAAGGGAGTCGAAGGACCGCTTCTCCACAGCATTGTTCTTGAAGAATTAATTACAGAGCTCGTTCCTTATGCTTCCTCCGATTTCCATACACACACCTCTATAGGGGACAACTTGTGAGTTGGTGGTAACATTCGACCCACATTTTTCTTTACAATTCAGCCTATGGCATTTTCCTTACGCTTTCACGCAAAGAAATGAAAATGTTTCTAGCTTCCTGAAACAAGATCTGAGTAGGGAGAAACTTTCAACACAACTTCTTTCTCAAGCAGTGGTACCTGACACAGTATTTGTGCCTTCACTGCGAACGTTGGAAATTGCTTCCATCTTCATCCCTGTAGGTGGTAGTGGAAAGACTATTTCTCTGCTGTATTGTTTCTTGAGAGATGATATAAGAACCTTCCCTTAGGGCGGGCGGAGCAAGATGGCGGAGGAGTAGGAGACCTAGATTTTGTCTGGTCTCAGGAATTCAGCTGAATAGGGATCAAACCATTCTGAACAGCCACGAACTCAACAGGAGATTGAACAGGAGAGTAGCAACAACTCTCTGAACAGAGAAGCGACCACTTACTGGAAGGTAGGGCGTGCGGAGAAGTGAATCCGAGGCCATATTCGGGAGGATAGACGGCGGGGGAGGGGCCTCCGCCGGCCGCTTCTGGCAAGTGATAGAGCCGCGGAGCACAAAATCGGACCTTTTAGAAGTTGTCTCGGCGGAGGGACATCGCTACAGTGGCTAAGCGGGGGGTGGAATCCTCCCGGGACAGTGTGGTCTCAGGACCCTTGGGGTCACAGAGAGACCGGGGGTGCCTGAGTGCGCCAGAGCTCCCAGGTATCAGAGCAGGGAAGCCGGCTGCAGAGACGGAGCAGAGTCGCGGGCTCTCAGCTCGGGGTTGCCATAAACTGTGATCTGCGGCCCAGTCAGGGCACGGCTCCCCCAGCAGGGACCCAACAAGCAGCAGATCCGGGGAGACTCCCCTTCCTTCCCGGGGAGGAGCGGTGCGGGAACGCACTGCAGGGATCCGCTGGGTTTGGAGACTCCGCGCGGGGTCGGGTGCCAGAGATAGCAACGCTCGATCACAGGCCGGGTGAGCACGGAGTGCGGCCGGAGACCGGGGACAAGGGAGTGACTGCTTTTCTCTGGGGGCTCACTGAGGAGCGGGGCCCCGAGTTCTCAGCTCCTCCGAGTGGAGATTGGGAGGCCACCATTTCTGCCCTGGTCCTCCAAAGCTGTACCGAGAGCTTGCAGGGAACAAAAGCTCCTGAGAGCAAACCGGAGCAGCTTCCTTAGCCCGGACCGACAAGGGCGGGGCAATTCCGCCTCCGGCAAAGACATTTGGAAACCACAGCAACAGGCCCCTCCACCAGAAGATCAGCACAAACAGCCAGCAAGCCAAGACCAAGTTGATCGATCAAGGAGAATAGAACTCCAGCGCTAGGGGAATACTGCACATAGATTCATGGCTTTTTTTTTTTTTTTTACCATGATTCATTCTTTCATCAAAGTTAATTTTTGTTGACTGTTTTTTTTTATTTTTCTTTTTCCCTTTTTCAACCAACATCTTATAAATCCCTTTTTAAAAAAAAACATTTTTTATTTTTCATTTTTAGAGTCATATTTTATCCCTTCATAGTAGTTACCCTTAGTTTTGGCATATATATATAAGTTGTTCTCTCTTTAAAATTTTGAGGTACAGTTTCTTCTAACAGATCAAAATATACCCTAAATCACTAGTGTATGGCTTTGTTCTAGTCTCCTGCCTGATCACATTCTCTCCCTTTTTCCTTTTTTTTTTCTTAAATCTTCTTTCTTTTTTCAAACAACTTATCTTACCAAGTCCTTTTATAAAATCTTTTCTAATTTTCATCTTTACAGTCATCTTCCATCCCTTCATTGTATCAACCCTTATTTTGTACATATATGTCTTTCTACCTTTAAAATTTTAGGAGGCACTTTTTTCTAACAGACCAAAATACGCCCAAAATCTAGTGTGTGGCACTGATCTATGCACTAGCCTGATCATATTTGATCATATTCTGCCTTTTTTATATTGTTTTGTTTTTGTTTTTATCTTTTTTTATCTTTTTTTTCTTTTTCTCTTTCTTTTTTCTTTCTTTCCCTTTCTTTTCCCCTGGTTTCAGGTCTTTTCTGATTTATATACAGTATATTTGCTGGGGACGTTGTAAACCTGTTAGCATTTTGTTCTCTCATTCATCTATTCTCCTCTGAACAAAATGACAAGACGAAAGAAATCACCTCAGCAAAAAGAACAAGAGGTAGTACCGTCAGCCAGGGACCTACTCAATACGGACATTAGTACGATGTCGGACCTAGAGTTCAGAATCATGACTTTAAAGATACTAGCTGGGCTTGAAAAAAGCGTGGAAGTTATTAGAGAAACCCTTTCTGGAGAAATAAAAGAACAAAAATCTAACCAAATCGAAATCAAAAAGGCTATTGATGAGGTGCAATCAAAAATGGGGGCACTAAATGCTAGGATAAATGAGGCAGAAGAGAGAATCAGCGATATAGAAGACCAAATGATGGAAAATAAAGAGGCTGAGAAAAAGAGAGAGAAACAACTACAGGATCACGAGGGCAGAATTCGAGAGATAAGTGATACGATAAGACGAAACAACATTAGAATAATTGGGATTCCAGAAGAAGAAGAGAGAGAGAGAGGGGCAGAAGGTATATTGGAGCAAATTATACCAGAGAACTTCCCTAATGTGAGGAAGGAAACAGGCATTAAAATCCAGGAGGCACAGAGAACCCCTCTCAAAATCAATAATAATAGGTCAACACCCCGACATCTAATAGTAAAACTTCCGAGTCTCAGAGACAAAGAGAAAATCCTGAAAGCAGCTCGGGAGAAGAGATATGTTAACCTACAATGGTAGAAACATTAGATTGGCAACAGACCTATCCACAGAGACCTGGCAGGCCAGAAAGGACTGGCACGATATCTTCAGAGCACTAAACGAGAAAAATAGGCAGCCAAGAATACTATATCCAGCTAGGCTATCATTGAAAATAGAAGGAGAGATAAAAAGCTTCCAGAACAAAAAAAACTAAAGGAATTTGCAAACACAAAACCACCCCTCCAAGAAATATTGAGAGGGGTCCTCTAAGCAAAGAGAGAACCTAAAAGCAGCAAAGAGCAGAAACGAACACAGACAACAGACAGTTAACAGTCACCTTACAGGTAATACAATGGCACTAAATTCATACCTTTCAATAGTTACCCTGAATGTAAATGGGCTAAATGCCCCAATCAAAAGACACAGGCTATCAGATTGGATTAAAAAACAAGACCCATCCATATGCTGTCTGCAAGAGACTCATTTTAGACCGAAAGACACCCCCAGATTGAAAGTGAGGGGGTGGAAAACCAGTTACCATGCTAATGGACACCAAAAGAAAGCTGGGGTGGCAATCCTTATATCAGACAAACTAGATTTTAAAACAAAGACTGTAACAAGAGATGAGGAAGGACACTATATCCTACTTAAAGGGTCTATCCAACAAGAAGATCTAACAATTGTAAATATCTATGCCCCGAACATGGGAGCAGCCAATTATATAAGGCAATTAATAACAAAAGCAAAGAAACACATGGACAACAAAACAATAATAGTGGGGGACTTTAACACCCCCCTGACTGAAATGGACACATCATCTAAGCAAAAGATCAACAAGGAAATAAAGACTTTAAATGACACACTGGACCAAATGGACTTCACAGATATATTCAGAGCATTCCATCCCAAAGCAACGGAATACACATTCTTCTCTAGTGCCCATGGAACGTTCCCCAGAATTGATCACATCCAGGGTCACAAATCAGGTCTCAACCGGTACCAAAAGATTGGGATCATTCCCTGCATATTTTCAGACCACAATGCTTTGAGACTAGAACTCAACCACAAGAGGAAAGTCGGAAAGAACTCAAATACATGGAGGCTAAAGAGCATCCTACTAAAGAATGAATGGGTCAACCAAGAAATTAAAGAAGAATTAAAAAAATTCATGGAAACCAATGAAAATGAAAACACAACTGTTCAAAATCTTTGGGATACAGCAAAGGCAGTCCTGAGAGGAAAGTATATAGCAATACATGCCTTTCTCAAGAAACAAGAAAGGTCTCAAATACACAACCTAACCCTACACCTAAAGGAGCTGGAGAAAGAACAGCAAATAAAGCTTAAACCCAGCAGGAGAAGAGAAATCATAAAGATCAGAGCAGAAATCAATGAACTAGAAACCAAAAGAACAGTAGAACAGATCAACGAAACTAGGAGCTGGTTCTTTGAAAGAATTAACAAGATTGATAAACCCCTGGCCAGACTGATCAAAAAGAAAAGAGAAATGACCCAAATCAACAAAATCATGAATGAAAGAGGAGAGATCTCAACCAACAGCAAAGCAATACAAACAATTATAAGAACATATTATGAGCAACTCTATGCCAGCAAATTAGATAACCTGGAAGAAATGGGTGCATTCCTAGAGATGTATCAACTACCAAAATTGAGCCAGGAAGAAATAGAAAACCTGAACAGACCTATAACCACGAAGGAAATTGAAGCAGTCATCAAAAATCTCCCAAGAAACAAAAGCCCAGGGCCAGATGGCTTCCCAGGGGAATTCTATCAGACATTTCAAGAGGAATTAATACCTATTCTCCTGAAACTGTTCCAAAAAATAAAATGGAAGGGAAACTTCCAAACTCATTTTATGAGGCCAGCATTACCTTGATCCCAAAACCAGACAAAGACCCCATCCAAAAGGAGAATTACAGACCAAGATCCTTGATGAACATGGATGCGAAAATTCTCACCAAAATCCTAGCCAATAGGATCCAACAGTACATTAAAAGGATTATTCACCAGGAACAAGTGGGATTTAGTCCTGGGCTGCAAGGCTGGTTCAACATCGGCAAATCAATCAACGTGATACAATACATTAACAAAAGAAAGAACAAGAAACATAGAATCCTCTCCATAGATGCAGAAAAAGCATTTGACAAAGTACAACATCCTTTCTTGATCAAAACCCTTCAGAGTATAGGGATAGAGGGTACATACCTCAACATCATAAAAGCCATCTATGAAAAACCTACAGCGAATACCATTCTCAATGGGGAAAGGCTGAGAGCTTTTCCCCTAAGATCAGGAACGCGGCAGGGATGTCCACTCTCACCACTGCTATTCCACATAGTATTAGAAGTCGTAGCCACAGCAATCAGACAACAAAAAGAAATCAAAGGCATCCAAATCGGCAAAGAGGAAGTCAAACTCTCACTCTTGGCAGATGATATGATACTGTATGTGGAAAACCCAAAAGACTCCACCCCAAAGCTGCTAGAACTCATACAGGAATTCAGTAAAGTAGCAGGATATAAAATCAATGCACAGAAATCAGTGGCATTCCTATACACCAACAACAAGACAGAAGAGAGACAAATCAAGGAGTCGATCCCATTTACAATTACACCCAAAACCATTCGATACCTAGGAAGAAATCTAACCAAAGAGGCAAAGGATCTGTACTCAGAAAACGATAAAATACTCATGAAAGAAATTGAAGAAGACACAAAGAAATGGAAAAACTTTCCATGCTCGTGGATTGGGAGAATCAACATTGTGAAGATGTCAATGCTACCTAGAGCAATCGACACATTCAATGCAATCCCCATCAAAATACCATCCACTTTTTTCAAAGAAATGGAACAAAGAATCCTAAAATTTGTATGGAACCAGAAGAGACCCAGAATAGCCAGAGGAATACTGAAAAAGAAAAGCAAAGCTGGCGGCATCACAATTCCGGACTTCCAGCTCTATTACAAAGCTGTGATCATCAAGACACTATGGTACTGGCACAAAAACAGACACATCGATCAATGGAACAGAATCGAGAGCCCAGAAATGGACCCTCAACTCTATGGTCAACTTATTTTTGACAAAGCAGGAAAGAATGTCCAATGGCAAAAAGACAGTCTCTTCAACAAATGGTGTTGGGAAAATTGGACAGCCACATGCAGAAGAATGAAACTGGACCATTTCCTTACACCACACACAAAAATAGACTCCAAATGGTTGAAAGACCTGAACGTGAGACAGGAGTCCATCCAAATCCTAAAGGAGAACACAGGTAGCAACCTTTTCGACCTTAGCCGCAGCAACTTCTTCCTAGAAACATCGCCAAAGGCACGGGAAGCCAGGGCAAAAATGAACTATTGGGATTTCATCAAGATAAAACTCTTTTGCACAGCAAAAGAAACAGTCCACAAAACCAAAAGACAACCGACAGAATGGGAGAAAATATTTGCAAATGACCTATCAGATAAAGGGCTAGTATCCAAAATCTATAAAGAACTTATCAAACTCAACACCCAAAGAACAAATAATCCAATCAAGAAAGGGGCAGAAGACATGAACAGACATCTCTCCAAAGAAGACATCCAAATGGCCAAGAGGCACATGAAAAAGTGCTCAACATCGCTCGGCATCAGGGAAATCCAAATCAAAACCTCCATGAGATACCACCTCACACCCGTCAGAATGGCTAAAATTAACAAGTCAGGGAACGACAGATGTTGGCGGGGATGTGGAGAAAGGGGAACCCTCCTGCACTGTTGGTGGGAATGCAAGCTGGGGCAACCCCTCTGGAAAACAGTATGGAGGTTCCTCAAACAGTTGAAATTAGAGCTACCTTTCGATCCAGCAATTGCACTACTGGGTATTGACCACAACGATACAAATGTAGGGACCCGAAGGGTTACGTGTACCCCAATGATTATAGCAGCAATGTCCACCATAGCCAAACTGTGGAAAGAGCCAAGATGCCCATCGACAGATGAATGGCTAAAGAAGAGGTGGTATATATACACAATGGAATATTATGCAGCCATCAAAAGAAATGAGATCTTGCCATTTGCAACGACGTGGATGGAACTGGAGGGTGTTATGCTGAGTGAAATAAGTCAATCAGAGAAAGACATGTATCCCATGACCACACTGATATGAGGAATTCTTAATCTCAGGAAAGAAACTGAGTGTTACTGGAGTGGTTGGGGGTGGGAGGGATGGGGTGGCTGGGTGATAGACATTGGGGAGGGTATATGCTACGGTGAGCGCTGTGAATTGTGCAAGACTCTTGAATCACAGATCTGTACTTCTGAAACAAATAACGCAACATATTTTAAGAAAAAAGAAAAAGAAGTAGATAACACGAGAGGAAGAAAAGGGGAGTATGTCAGAGGGGGAGACGAACCATGAGAGATGATGGACTCTGAAAAACAAACGGAGGGTTCTAGAGGGGAGGGTTTAGGGGGATGGGTTAGCCTGCTGATGGGTATTGAGGAGGGCACGTTCTGCATGGAGCACTGGGTGTTATGAACAAACAGTGAATCGTGGAACACTGCACCAAAAACTAATGATGTAAAATATGGTGATTAACATAACAATTAAAAAACAACCTTCCAAAGAGAGCAACACATATATCTCCAAGGGCTCCTACCTTCAAGAACCAAGATGTTCGCACGACAGCCTGTTTGACGTGGCCTTGTTTCTCAGAGTTCAGTGTAAAGCGACTAGGCCTGTGGCGAGCCCACGTCCATTTGAAGCCCCATCCACCTGCATGACACAGGACTTAAAGGAGAGAAACTCTCTGCACAAAGTGTTTCCCGCTGTACAGGAACGCGCGTTCCATCTCTTTTCTTGCACACAAGGTTTAACAAGCTGCTTCCTACCTCACGAAAAGAGATGGTAATCGAAGGACGGCAACACTATAGATTTTTTCTTAGAGTTAAACAAACGTATGCCATCTTCCTTAGGCTTGCTCACATCCTCCATTTCTATACATCGTTCTTCTTGTCATGACTGTAGGCACATTCGACACGGAGAGTTAAGTCTAGTCCATGTCCCTTACGCCTTCACACCTGCTAGGGAAAACACTTCCATCTCACTGAAACCATAGGACAGCTGAGGGAAGCCTACTTCAGAAGAGGTTTCGCCAGCACCGTCACAGGGCCTTTTCAAGATGCCTTCACCGTTTCATGCTAAAGTGCTTCTCATCCTTACGTGTATGGCTTTCCTGATGGATTTCCTTCTCACAATGAAAACCTTGACACGTTCCATCTGTTCTCTCTCCTACTCTTGAAAACACTTCCCACGGAACAAGATTCGAATGGGGACAGACATTCTACACTAAGTACATCTGTGGGACAGGCACGGGGCACATTCCTTGCGATTTTACACTTACGTTGGAAAACTCTACCATGTTCAGGTAAGATGTTAGTAGAAACACGGTGTCTCTGCAGTGGTGTTTATTCAGACTTAATAGTACTCCCTTTGTTTACGATTCAACACATACGTTTTGTGACTATGAATTCCTCGCGAACCCAGGTGGGAGCTCGAAGTCGCGTTTGAGATAGACTTGGTTCGCAGAGGTTCCTGTATGCCTTTCCTCTGCCTAACTCGCATACTTTGGAAGACGCTTCTATCTTCGTGACCCATGCATGGTGTTCGTTGAGAGAAGCCCTCCGTAAGAAGTTGTTCCGCGAGTAAGGTCGATCACGCTTCCCCTCTGCTTTCTTTCACACTTTGCCTCAAGCCGCTTCGTTTCTTAGCAGAGGAGATGGCAGTCGAAGGACCGCACCCCTACAGCGCTGTTTTGTAGACCCAAGTGTATAGCACATTCCTTACGCTTCCTCTCATTTCCAGACATACACCTCTCTAGGAGACAACGAGTGTGTTGCTTATGCTTCTCTCTAACGAAACAAGATCTGAGTTGGGAGAAGCTTTCGACACGACTTTTCTCAAGCAGCGCTATATGGCCCAGTACCTGTGCCTTCGCTGTGACCGTTGGAACGTTCTTCCATCTTCTTCCCAGTAGATGGCAGTAGAAGGACTATCTCCCTCTACCGTGTTGTTCCTTGAGAGGTGAGTGTAAGGCACTGACACATATAGCTCAGAAGGCTTCATTCTTCCCGAACCAAGATGTGAGCACGAAATCAGTTTTCACATGCCATTGTTTCTCTGAGTTCAGCGTAAGGCTCTGCTGAGGCTAGCTCGCCTACATTTGAAGGCCTTCCAACTTCATGACAGAAGCCTTCACACTTGGTGTAAAGCCGCTTCGATCCTTAGGAAAGCAGAAGGGAGTCGAAGGACCGCTCCTCCACAGCATTGTTCTTGAAGAACTAATTGCAGAGCTCGTTGCTTATGCTTCCTCCGATTTCCATACACACACCTCTATAGGGGACAACTTGTGAGTTGGTGGTAACATTCGACCCACATTTTTCTTTACAATTCAGCCTATGGCTTTTTCCTTACGCTTTCACGCAAAGAACTGAAAATGTTTCTAGCTTCCTGAAACAAGATCTGAGTAGGGAGAAACTTTCGACACAACTTCTTTCTCAAGCAGTGGTACCTGACACAGATTTGTGCCTTCACTGCGAACGTTGGAAATTGCTTCCATCTTCGTCCCTGTAGGTGGTAGTGGAAAGACTATTTCCCTGCAGCTTTGTTTCTTGAGAGGTGAGTATAAGAACCTTCCCTTAGAGAGCAACACATATATCTCCAAGGGCTTCTATCTTCAAGAACCAAGATGTTCGCACGAAAACCTGTTTGACGAGGCCTTCTTTCTCAGAGTTCAGTGTAAGGCTACTAGGCCTGAAGGGAGCCCACGTCCATTTGAAGCCCCATCCACCTGCATGACACAGGACTTAAAGGAGAGAAGCTCTCTGCACAACGTGTTCCCCGCTGTACAGGAATGCGCGTTCCACCTCTTTCCTTCCACACAAGGTTTAACAAGCTGCTTCCTTCCTTACTAAAAGAGATGGTAGTCGAAGGACGGCAACAAAATAGATTTGTTCTTAGAGTTAAACAAACGTATGCCATCTTCGTTAGGCTTGCTCACATCATCCATTTCCATACATTGTTCTTCATGTCATGACTGTAGGCACATTCGACACGGAGAGTTAAGTCTAGCCCATGTCCCTTGCGCCTTCACCCCCACTACGGAAAACATTTTCATCTCACTGAAACCATAGGACACCTGAGGGAAGCCTACTTCAGAAGAGGTTTCTCCAGCACCGTCACAGGGCCCATTCAAGATGCCTTCTCCGTTTCATGCTAAAGTTCTTCTCATTCTTACGTGTATGGCTTTCCTAATGGATTTCTTTCTCACAATGAAAACCTTGACACGTTCCATCTGCTCTCTCTCCTACTCTTGAAAACACTTCTCACAGAACAAGGTTCGAATGGGGACAGACATTCTACAGTAAGTATGTCTGTGGGACAGGCACGGGGCACATTCCTTGCGATTTCACACTTACATGGGTAACGTCTACCATGTTCAGGGAAGATGTTAGTAGAAACACGGTTTCTCTGCAGTGGTGTTTCTTCAGACTGCATAGTACTCCCTTTGTTTAGGATTCAACCCATACGTTTTGTGACTATGAATTCCTCGCGAACCCAGATGGGAGCTCGAAGTCGCGTTTGAGATGGACTTGCTTCGCAGAGATTCATGTATGCCTTTCCTTTGGCGAAGTCACATACATTTGAAAACCCTTCCCTCTTCGTGACCCATGGTGTTCGTTGAGAAAAGCCCTCCATAAGAAGTTGTTCGGCGACTAAGGTATGTCTCTCTTCCTTCCCCTCCGTACTCTTTCACACTTTGCTTCAAGCCGCTTCGTTCCTTAGCAAAGCAGATGGCAGTCGAAAGACCGCACCGCCACAGCGTTGTTTCTTCGACTTAAGTGTATCACACGTCCCTTATGCTTCCTCCTATTTCCAGACACACACCTCTCTAGGGGACTACTAGTGGGTTGGTTGTCACATTCGACCCACATTTTTCTTCACAATTCAGCGTGTGGCGTTTTCCTGGTGTTTTCAAACAAAGTACTGACAAGGCTTCTATCTTCCCGAAACAAGATCTGAGTTGGGAGAGGCTTTCGATACAAGTTCGTTCTCAAGCAGTGGTATATGGCACAGTATTTGTGCCTTCGCTTTTAACGTCGGGACTTTCCTCCATTTTCTTCCCTGTAGATGGTAGTGGAAAGGCGATTTCTCTACCGTTTTGTTCCTTGAGAGCTGAGTGTTAGACACTTACACCTATATCTCCAAAGGCTTCACGCTTCCCGAACCAAGAGGTTAGCAGGAAATCCTGTTGGACGTGGCCTTGTTTCTCTGAGTTCAGTGGAAGGCGCTGCTGAGGCGAGCTCGCGTACATTTGAAGGCCCTTCCAACTTCATGACACAAGACTTTCGTGCAGAGAAACCCTCCACACAACGTGTTCCTCACCGTAGTGTACCGCGCTTTCCGTCTCTTTCCTTTTGCACTACGTTGTAAAAAGGTGCTTCCATCCGTAGGGAAAGAGCTGGTCGTCGAAGGACGGCAAACCTCTAGATTTGTTCTTAGAGTTAACCATGGGTAGGCAATCCTCCTTATGCTTCCTCACATAATACATATCCATACTCATCCTTCCTCATGGAACGGCCGCACTTCCACAGCGGTGTTTTGTAGAAATAAGTGTATAGCACTTTCCTTACGCTTCCTCCGATTTACAGACACACACCTCTATAGGGGACAACTTGTGACTTGGTGGTAACATTCGACCGACATTTTTCTTCACAATTCAGCCTATGGCATTTTCCTTGCCCTTTCACGCGAAGAACTGAAAACACTTCTAGCTTCCTGAAACAAGATCTGAGTAGGGAGAAACTTTCGACACAACTTCTTTCTCAAGCAGTGGTACATGACACAGTATTTGTGCCTTCACTGCGAACGTTGGAAATTGCTTCCATCTTCGTCCCTGTAGGTGGTAGTGGAAAGATCATTTCCCTGCAGCTTTGTTTCTTGAGAGGTGAGTATAAGAACCCTCCCTTAGAGAGCAGCACATATATCTCCAAGGGCTTCTATCTTCAAGAACCAAGATGTTCGCACGAAAACCTGTTTGACGAGGCCTTCTTTCTCAGAGTTCAGTGTAAGGCTACTAGGCCTGAAGGGAGCCCACGTCCATTTGAAGACCCATCCACCTGCATGACCCAGGACTTAAAGGAGAGAAACCCTCTGCACAACGTGTTCCCCGCTGTACAGGAAGGCACGTTCCACCTCTTTCCTTGCACACAAGGTTTAACAAGCTGCTTCCTACCTTACGAAAAGAGATGGTAGTCGAAGGACGGCAACAATATAGATTTGTTCTTAGAGTTAAACAAACGTATGCCATCTTCCTTAGGCTTGCTCACATCCTCCATTTCCATACATCGTTCTTCATGTCACGACTGTAGGCACATTCGACACGGAGAGTTAAGTCTACTCCATGTCCCTTACGCCTTCACACCCACTAGGGAAAACACTTTCATCTCACTGAAACCGTTGCACAGCTGAGGGAAGCCTACCTCAGAAGAGGTTTCTCCAGCACCGTCACAGGGCCCATTCAAGATGCCTTCACCGTTTCATGCTAAAGTGCTTCTCATCCTTACGTGTGTGGCTTTCCTGATGGATTTCCTTCTCACAATGCAAACCTTGACACGTTCCATCTGCTCTCTCTCCTACTCTTGAAAACACTTCCCACAGAACAAGATTCGAATGGGGACAGAGATTCTACAGTAAGTATGTCTGTGGGACAGGCACGGGGCACATTCCTTGCGATTTCACACTTTGCATTGGAAAAGTCCACCATGTCCAGGGTGAGATGCTAGTAGAAACCCGGTGTCTCTGCAGTGGTGTTTCTTCCGACTGAATAGTACTCCCTTTGTTTAGGATTCAACACATACGTTTTGTGACTGTGAATTCCTCGCGAACCCAGATGGGAGCTCGAAGTCGCGTTTGAGATAGACTTGGTTCGCAGAGATTCGTGTATGCCTTTCCTCTGCCTAACTCGCATACTTTGGAAGACGCTTCTATCTTCGTGACCCATGCATGGTGTTCTTTGAGAGAAGCCCTCCATAAGATGTTGTTCCGCGAGTAAGGTCGATCACGCTTCCCCTCTGCTTTCTTTCACACTTTGCATCAAGCCGCTTCGTTTCTTAGCAGAGGAGGTGGCAGTCGAAGGACCGCACCTCCACAGCGTTGATTTGTAGAACTAAGTGTATAGCACGTTCCTTACGCTTCCTCCCATTTCCAGACACACACCTCTATAGGGGACAACTTGTGACTTGGTGGTAACATTCGACCCACATTTTTCTTCACTCTTCAGCCTATGGCATTTTCCTTACGCTTTCAGGCGAAAAACTGAAAATGCTTCTAGCTTCCTGAAACAAGATCTGAGTAGGGAGAAACGTTCGACACAACTTCTTTCTCAAGCTGTGGTACATGACACAGTATTTGTGCCTTCACTGCGAACGTTGGAAATTGCTTCCATATTCTTCCCTGTAGGCGGTAGTGGAAAGACTATTTCCCTGCAGTTTTGTTTCTTGAGAGGTGAGTATAAGAACCTTCCCTTAGAGAGCAACACATATATCTCCAAGGGCTTCTATCTTCAAGATCCAAGATGTTCGCACGACAGCCTGTTTAACGTGGCCTTGTTTCTCAGAGTTCATTGTAAGGCTACTAGGCCTGAGGCGAGCCCACGTCCATTTGAAGACCCATCCACCCGCATGACACAGGACTTAAAGGAGAGAAACCCTCCGCACACCGTGTTACCCGCTGTACAGGATCGCGGGTTCCAACTATTTTCTTGCACACAAGGTGTAACAAGCTGCTTCCAAACTTACGAAAAGAGATGGTAGTCGAAGGACGGCAACAAAATAGATTTGTTCTTAGAGTTAAACAAACGTAGGCCATCTTCCTTAGGCTTGCTCACATCCTCCATTTCCATACATCGTTCTTCATGTCATGACTGTAGGCACATTCGACACGGAGAGTTAAGTCTAGCCCATGTCCGTTACGCCTTCACACCCACTACGGAAAACATTTTCATCTCACTAAAACCATAGGACACCTGAGGGAAGCCTACTTCAGAAGAGGTTTCTCCAGCACCGTCACAGGGCCCTTTCAAGATGCCTTCTCCTTTTCATGCTAAAGTTCTTCTCATTCTTAACGTGTATGGCTTTCCTAATGGATTTCTTTCTCACAACGAAAACCTTGACACGTTCCATCTGCTCTCTCTCCTACTCTTGAAAACACTTCTCACAGAACAAGGTTCGAATGGGGACAGACATTCTACACTAAGTATGTCTGTGGGACAGGCACGGGGCACATTCCTTGCGATTTCACACTTTACATTGGAAAAGTCTGCCATGTTCAGGGTGAGATGTTAGTAGAAACACGGTTTCTCTGCAGTGGTGTTTCTTCAGACTGATTAGTACTCCCTTGGTTTAGGATTCAACACATACGTTCTGTTAGTAAGAATTCCTCGCGAACCCAGGTGGGAGCTCGAAGTCGCGTTTGAGATAGACTTGGTTCTCACAGATTTGTGTATGCCTTTCCTCTGCCTAACTCGCATACTTTGGAAGACGCTTCTATCTTCGTGACCCATGCATGGTGTTCGTTGAGAAAAGCCCTCCGTAAGAAATTGTTCCGCGAGTAAGGTCGATCACGCTTCCCCTCTGCTTTCTTTCACACTTTGCCTCAAGCCGCTTCGTTTCTTAGCAGAGGAGGTGGCAGTCGAAAGACCGCACCTCCACAGCGCTGTTTTGTAGACCCAAGTGTATAGCACATTCCTTACGCTTCCTCTCATTTCCAGACATACACCTCTCTAGGAGACAACGAGTGTGTTGCTTATGCTTCTCTCTACCGAAACAAGATCTGAGTTGGGAGAAGCTTTCGACACCACTTCTTTCTCAAGCAGCGCTATATGGCCCAGTACCTGTGCCTTCGCTGTGACCGTTGGAACGTTCTTCCATCTTCTTCCCAGTAGATGGCAGTAGAAGGACTATCTCCCTCTACCGTGTTGTTCCTTGAGAGGTGAGTGTAAGGCACTGACACATATAGCTCAGAAGGCTTCATTCTTCCCGAACCAAGATGTGAGCTCGAAATCAGTTTTCACATGCCGTTGTTTCTCTGAGTTCAGCGTAAGGCTCTGCTGAGGCTAGCTCGCCTACATTTGAAGGCCTTCCAACTTCATGACAGAAGCCTTCACACTTGGTGTAAAGCCGCTTCGATCCTTAGGAAAGCAGAAGGGAGTCGAAGGACCCTTCCTCCACAGCATTGTTCTTGAAGAATTAATTGCAGAGCTCGTTGCTTATGCTTCCTCCGATTTCCATACACACACCTCTATAGGGGACAACTTGTGAGTTGGTGGTAACATTCGACCCACATTTTTCTTCACAATTCAGCCTATGGCATTTTCCTTGCGCTATCACGCGAAGAACTGAAAACACTTCTAGCTTCCTGAAACAAGATCTGAGTAGGGAGAAACTTTCGACACAACTTCTTTCTCAAGCAGTGGTACATGACACAGTATTTGTGCCTTCACTGCGAACGTTGGAAATTGCTTCCATCTTCGTCCCTGTAGGTGGTAGTGGAAAGACTATTTCCCTGCAGCTTTGTTTCTTGAGAGGTGAGTATAAGAACCTTCCCTTAGAGAGCAGCACATATATCTCCAAGGGCTTCTATCTTCAAGAACCAAGATGTTCGCACGAAAACCTGTTTGACGAGGCCTTCTTTCTCAGAGTTCAGTGTAAGGCTACTAGGCCTGAAGGGAGCCCACGTCCATTTGAAGACCCATCCACCTGCATGACACAGGACTTAAAGGAGAGAAACCCTCTGCACAACGTGTTCCCCGCTGTACAGGAAGGCACGTTCCACCTCTTTCTTTGCACACAATGTTTAACAAGCTGCTTCCAACCTTACGAAAAGAGATGGTAGTCGAAGGACGGCAACACTCTAGATTTGTTCTTAGAGTTAAAGAATCGAGTGCCATCTTCCTTAGGCTTGCTCACATCATCCATTTCCATACATCGTTCTTCATGTCACGACTGTAGGCACATTCGCCACGGAGAGTTAAGTCTAGACCATGTCCCTTACGCGTTCACACCCACTAGGGAAAACACTTTCATCGCACTGAAACCATAGGACAGCTGAGGGAAGCCTACTTCAGAAGAGGTTTCTCCAGCACCGTCACAGGGCCCATTCAAGATGCCTTCACCGTTTCATGCTAAAGTGCTTCTCATCCTTACGTGTATGGCTTTCCTGATGGATTTCCTTCTCACAATGAAAACCTTGACACGTTCCATCTGTCCTCTCTCCTACTCTTGAAAACACTTCCCACGGAACAAGATTCGAATGGGGACAGACATTCTACACTAAGTATGTCTGTGGGACAGGCACGGGGCACATTCCTTGCGATTTCACACTTTACATTGGAAAAGTCTACCATGTTCAGGGTGAGATGTTAGTAGAAACACGGTTTCTCTGCAGTGGTGTTTCTTCAGACTGATTAGTACTCCCTTGGTTTAGGATTCAACACATACGTTCTGTGAGTATGAATTCCTCGCGAACCCAGGTGGGAGCTCGAAGTCGCGTTTGAGATAGACTTGGTTCTCACAGATTTGTGTATGCCTTTCCTCTGCCTAACTCGCATACTTTGGAAGACGCTTCTATCTTCGTGACCCATGCATGGTGTTCGTTGAGAAAAGCCCTCCGTAAGAAGTTGTTCCGCGAGTAAGGTCGATCACGCTTCCCCTCTGCTTTCTTTCACACTTTGCCTCAAGCCGCTTCGTTTCTTAGCAGAGGAGGTGGCAGTCGAAAGACCGCACCTCCACAGCGCTGTTTTGTAGACCCAAGTGTATAGCACATTCCTTACGCTTCCTCTCATTTCCAGACATACACCTCTCTAGGAGACAACGAGTGTGTTGCTTATGCTTCTCTCTACCGAAACAAGATCTGAGTTGGGAGAAGCTTTCGACACGACTTCTTTCTCAAGCAGCGCTATATGGCCCAGTACCTGTGCCTTCGCTGTGACCGTTGGAACGTTCTTCCATCTTCTTCCCAGTAGATGGCAGTAGAAGGACTATCTCCCTCTACCGTGTTGTTCCTTGAGAGGTGAGTGTAAGGCACTGACACATATAGCTCAGAAGGCTTCATTCTTCCCGAACCAAGATGTGAGCTCGAAATCAGTTTTCACATGCCGTTGTTTCTCTGAGTTCAGCGTAAGGCTCTGCTGAGGCTAGCTCGCCTACATTTGAAGGCCTTCCAACTTCATGACAGAAGCCTTCACACTTGGTGTAAAGCCGCTTCGATCCTTAGGAAAGCAGAAGGGAGTCGAAGGACCGCTCCTCCACAGCATTGTTCTTGAAGAATTAATTGCAGAGCTCGTTGCTTATGCTTCCTCCGATTTCCATACACACACCTCTATAGGGGACAACTTGTGAGTTGGTGATAACATTCGACCCACATTTTTCTTGACAATTCAGCCTATGGCATTTTCCTTACGCTTTCACGCAAAGAACTGAAAATGTTTCTAGCTTCCTGAAACAAGATCTGAGTAGGGAGAAACTTTCGACACAACTTCTTTCTCAAGCAGTGGTACCTGACACAGATTTGTGCCTTCACTGCGAACGTTGGAAATTGCTTCCATCTTCATCCCTGTAGGTGGTAGTGGAAAGACTATTTCCCTGCAGCTTTGTTTCTTGAGAGGTGAGTATAAGAACCTTCCCTCTCTGCTCTCTAGCAACACATATATCTCCAAGAGCTTCTATCTTCAAGAACCAAGATGTTCGCACGAAAACCTGTTTGACGAGGCCTTCTTTCTCAGAGTTCAGTGTAAGGCTACTAGGCCTGAAGGGAGCCCACGTCCATTTGAAGCCCCATCCACCTGCATGACACAGGACTTAAAGGAGAGAAGCTCTCTGCACAACGTGTTTCCCGATGTACAGGAATGCGCGTTCCACCTCTTTCCTTGCACACAAGGTTTAACAAGCTGCTTCCTTCCTTACTAAAAGAGATGGTAGTCGAAGGACGGCAACAAAATAGATTTGTTCTTAGAGTTAAACAAACGTATGCCATCTTCCTTAGGCTTGCTCACATCATCCATTTCCATACATTGTTCTTCATGTCATGACTGTAGGCACATTCGACACGGAGAGTTAAGTCTAGCCCATGTCCCTTGCGCCTTCACCCCCACTACGGAAAACATTTTCATCTCACTGAAACCATAGGACACCTGAGGGAAGCCTACTTCAGAAGAGGTTTCTCCAGCACCGTCACAGGGCCCTTTCAAGATGCCTTCTCCGTTTCATGCTAAAGTTCTTCTCATTCTTACGTGTATGGCTTTCCTAATGGATTTCTTTCTCACAATGAAAACCTTGACACGTTCCATCTGCTCTCTCTCCTACTCTTGAAAACACTTCTCACAGAACAAGGTTCGAATGGGGACAGACATTCTACAGTAAGTATGTCTGTGGGACAGGCACGGGGCACATTCCTTGCGATTTCACACTTACATGGGTAACGTCTACCATGTTCAGGGAAGATGTTAGTAGAAACACGGTTTCTCTGCAGTGGTGTTTCTTCAGACTGCATAGTACTCCCTTTGTTTAGGATTCAACCCATACGTTTTGTGACAATGAATTCCTCGCGAACCCAGATGGGAGCTCGAAGTCGCGTTTGAGATGGACTTGCTTCGCAGAGATTCATGTATGCCTTTCCTTTGGCGAAGTCACATACATTTGAAAACCCTTCCCTCTTCGTGACCCATGGTGTTCGTTGAGAAAAGCCCTCCATAAGAAGTTGTTCGGCGACTAAGGTATGTCTCTCTTCCTTCCCCTCCGTACTCTTTCACACTTTGCTTCAAGCCGCTTCGTTCCTTAGCAAAGCAGATGGCAGTCGAAGGACCGCACCGCCACAGCGTTGTTTCTTCGACTTAAGTGTATCACACGTCCCTTATGCTTCCTCCTATTTCCAGACACACACCTCTCTAGGGGACTACTAGTGGGTTGGTTGTCACATTCGACCCACATTTTTCTTCACAATTCAGCGTGTGGCGTTTTCCTGGTGTTTTCAAACAAAGTACTGACAAGGCTTCTATCTTCCCGAAACAAGATCTGAGTTGGGAGAGGCTTTCGATACAAGTTCGTTCTCAAGCAGTGGTATATGGCACAGTATTTGTGCCTTCGCTTTTAACGTCGGGACTTTCCTCCATTTTCTTCCCTGTAGATGGTAGTGGAAAGGCGATTTCTCTACCGTTTTGTTCCTTGAGAGCTGAGTGTTAGACACTTACACCTATATCTCCAAAGGCTTCACGCTTCCCGAACCAAGAGGTTAGCAGGAAATCCTGTTGGACGTGGCCTTGTTTCTCTGAGTTCAGTGGAAGGCGCTGCTGAGGCGAGCTCGCGTACATTTGAAGGCCCTTCCAACTTCATGACACAAGACTTTCGTGCAGAGAAACCCTCCACACAACGTGTTCCTCACCGTAGTGTACCGCGCTTTCCGTCTCTTTCCTTTTACACTACGTTGTAAAAAGGTGCTTCCATCCGTAGGGAAAGAGCTGGTCGTCGAAGGACGGCAAACCTCTAGATTTGTTCTTAGAGTTAACCATGGGTAGGCAATCCTCCTTATGCTTCCTCACATAATACATATCCATACTCATCCTTCCTCATGGAACGGCCGCACTTCCACAGCGGTGTTTTGTAGAAATAAGTGTATAGCACTTTCCTTACGCTTCCTCCGATTTACAGACACACACCTCTATAGGGGACAACTTGTGACTTGGTGGTAACATTCGACCCACATTTTTCTTCACAATTCAGCCTATGGCATTTTCCTTGCGCTTTCACGCGAAGAACTGAAAACACTTCTAGCTTCCTGAAACAAGATCTGAGGAGGGAGAAACTTTCGACACAACTTCTTTCTCAAGCAGTGGTACATGACACAGTATTTGTGCCTTCACTGCGAACGTTGGAAATTGCTTCCATCTTCGTCCCTGTAGGTGGTAGTGGAAAGACTATTTCCCTGCAGCTTTGTTTCTTGAGAGGTGAGTATAAGAACCTTCCCTTAGAGAGCAGCACATATATCTCCAAGGGCTTCTATCTTCAAGAACCAAGATGTTCGCACGAAAACCTGTTTGACGAGGCCTTCTTTCTCAGAGTTCAGTGTAAGGCTACTAGGCCTGAAGGGAGCCCACGTCCATTTGAAGACCCATCCACCTGCATGACACAGGACTTAAAGGAGAGAAACCCTCTGCACAACGTGTTCCCCGCTGTACAGGAAGGCACGTTCCACCTCTTTCCTTGCACACAATGTTTAACAAGCTGCTTCCAACCTTACGAAAAGAGATGGTAGTCGAAGGACGGCAACACTCTAGATTTGTTCTTAGAGTTAAAGAAACGAGTGCCATCTTCCTTAGGCTTGCTCACATCATCCATTTCCATACATCGTTCTTCATGTCACGACTGTAGGCACATTCGCCACGGAGAGTTAAGTCTAGACCATGTCCCTTACGCGTTCACACCCGCTAGGGAAAACACTTTCATCGCACTGAAACCATAGGACAGCTGAGGGAAGCCTACTTCAGAAGAGGTTTCTCCAGCACCGTCACAGGGCCCATTCAAGATGCCTTCACCGTTTCATGCTAAAGTGCTTCTCATCCTTACGTGTATGGCTTTCCTGATGGATTTCCTTCTCACAATGAAAACCTTGACACGTTCCATCTGTTCTCTCTCCTACTCTTGAAAACACTTCCCACGGAACAAGATTCGAATGGGGACAGACATTCTACACTAAGTATGTCTGTGGGACAGGCACGGGGCACATTCCTTGCGATTTCACACTTTACATTGGAAAAGTCTACCATGTTCAGGGTGAGATGTTAGTAGAAACACGGTTTCTCTGCAGTGGTGTTTCTTCAGACTGATTAGTACTCCCTTGGTTTAGGATTCAACACATACGTTCTGTGAGTATGAATTCCTCGCGAACCCAGGTGGGAGCTCGAAGTCGCGTTTGAGATAGACTTGGTTCTCACAGATTTGTGTATGCCTTTCCTCTGCCTAACTCGCATACTTTGGAAGACGCTTCTATCTTCGTGACCCATGCATGGTGTTCGTTGAGAAAAGCCCTCCGTAAGAAGTTGTTCCGCGAGTAAGGTCGATCACGCTTCCCCTCTGCTTTCTTTCACACTTTGCCTCAAGCCGCTTCGTTTCTTAGCAGAGGAGGTGGCAGTCGAAAGACCGCACCTCCACAGCGCTGTTTTGTAGACCCAAGTGTATAGCACATTCCTTACGCTTCCTCTCATTTCCAGACATACACCTCTCTAGGAGACAACGAGTGTGTTGCTTATGCTTCTCTCTACCGAAACAAGATCTGAGTTGGGAGAAGCTTTCGACACGACTTCTTTCTCAAGCAGCGCTATATGGCCCAGTACCTGTGCCTTCGCTGTGACCGTTGGAACGTTCTTCCATCTTCTTCCCAGTAGATGGCAGTAGAAGGACTATCTCCCTCTACCGTGTTGTTCCTTGAGAGGTGAGTGTAAGGCACTGACACATATAGCTCAGAAGGCTTCATTCTTCCCGAACCAAGATGTGAGTTCGAAATCAGTTTTCACATGCCGTTGTTTCTCTGAGTTCAGCGTAAGGCTCTGCTGAGGCTAGCTCGCCTACATTTGAAGGCCTTCCAACTTCATGACAGAAGCCTTCACACTTGGTGTAAAGCCGCTTCGATCCTTAGGAAAGCAGAAGGGAGTCGAAGGACCGCTCCTCCACAGCATTGTTCTTGAAGAATTAATTGCAGAGCTCGTTGCTTATGCTTCCTCCGATTTCCATACACACACCTCTATAGGGGACAACTTGTGAGTTGGTGATAACATTCGACCCACATTTTTCTTTACAATTCAGCCTATGGCATTTTCCTTACGCTTTCACGCAAAGAACTGAAAATGTTTCTAGCTTCCTGAAACAAGATCTGAGTAGGGAGAAACTTTCGACACAACTTCTTTCTCAAGCAGTGGTACCTGACACAGATTTGTGCCTTCACTGCGAACGTTGGAAATTGCTTCCATCTTCATCCCTGTAGGTGGTAGTGGAAAGACTATTTCCCTGCAGCTTTGTTTCTTGAGAGGTGAGTATAAGAACCTTCCCTCTCTGCTCTCTAGCAACACATATATCTCCAAGGGCTTCTATCTTCAAGAACCAAGATGTTCGCACGAAAACCTGTTTGACGAGGCCTTCTTTCTCAGAGTTCAGTGTAAGGCTACTAGGCCTGAAGGGAGCCCACGTCCATTTGAAGCCCCATCCACCTGCATGACACAGGACTTAAAGGAGAGAAGCTCTCTGCACAACGTGTTTCCCGATGTACAGGAATGCGCGTTCCACCTCTTTCCTTGCACACAAGGTTTAACAAGCTGCTTCCTTCCTTACTAAAAGAGATGGTAGTCGAAGGACGGCAACAAAATAGATTTGTTCTTAGAGTTAAACAAACGTATGCCATCTTCCTTAGGCTTGCTCACATCATCCATTTCCATACATTGTTCTTCATGTCATGACTGTAGGCACATTCGACACGGAGAGTTAAGTCTAGCCCATGTCCCTTGCGCCTTCACCCCCACTACGGAAAACATTTTCATCTCACTGAAACCATAGGACACCTGAGGGAAGCCTACTTCAGAAGAGGTTTCTCCAGCACCGTCACAGGGCCCTTTCAAGATGCCTTCTCCGTTTCATGCTAAAGTTCTTCTCATTCTTACGTGTATGGCTTTCCTAATGGATTTCTTTCTCACAACGAAAACCTTGAGACGTTCCATCTGCTCTCTCTCCTACTCTTGAAAACACTTCTCACAGAACAAGGTTCGAATGGGGACAGACATTCTACAGTAAGTATGTCTGTGGGACAGGCACGGGGCACATTCCTTGCGATTTCACACTTACATGGGTAACGTCTACCATGTTCAGGGAAGATGTTAGTAGAAACACGGTTTCTCTGCAGTGGTGTTTCTTCAGACTGCATAGTACTCCCTTTGTTTAGGATTCAACCCATACGTTTTGTGACAATGAATTCCTCGCGAACACAGATGGGAGCTCGAAGTCGCGTTTGAGATGGACTTGCTTCGCAGAGATTCATGTATGCCTTTCCTTTGGCGAAGTCACATACATTTGAAAACCCTTCCCTCTTCGTGACCCATGGTGTTCGTTGAGAAAAGCCCTCCATAAGAAGTTGTTCGGCGACTAAGTTATGTCTCTCTTCCTTCCCCTCCGTACTCTTTCACACTTTGCTTCAAGCCGCTTCGTTCCTTAGCAAAGCAGATGGCAGTCGAAGGACCGCACTGCCACAGCGTTGTTTCTTCGACTTAAGTGTATCACACGTCCCTTATGCTTCCTCCTATTTCCAGACACACACCTCTCTAGGGGACTACTAGTGGGTTGGTTGTCACATTCGACCCACATTTTTCTTCACAATTCAGCGTGTGGCGTTTTCCTGGTGTTTTCAAACAAAGTACTGACAAGGCTTCTATCTTCCCGAAACAAGATCTGAGTTGGGAGAGGCTTTCGATACAAGTTCGTTCTCAAGCAGTGGTATATGGCACAGTATTTGTGCCTTCGCTTTTAACGTCGGGACTTTCCTCCATTTTCTTCCCTGTAGATGGTAGTGGAAAGGCGATTTCTCTACCGTTTTGTTCCTTGAGAGCTGAGTGTTAGACACTTACACCTATATCTCCAAAGGCTTCACGCTTCCCGAACCAAGAGGTTAGCAGGAAATCCTGTTGGACGTGGCCTTGTTTCTCTGAGTTCAGTGGAAGGCGCTGCTGAGGCGAGCTCGCGTACATTTGAAGGCCCTTCCAACTTCATGACACAAGACTTTCGTGCAGAGAAACCCTCCACACAACGTGTTCCTCACCGTAGTGTACCGCGCTTTCCGTCTCTTTCCTTTTACACTACGTTGTAAAAAGGTGCTTCCATCCGTAGGGAAAGAGCTGGTCGTCGAAGGACGGCAAACCTCTAGATTTGTTCTTAGAGTTAACCATGGGTAGGCAATCCTCCTTATGCTTCCTCACATAATACATATCCATACTCATCCTTCCTCATGGAACGGCCGCACTTCCACAGCGGTGTTTTGTAGAAATAAGTGTATAGCACTTTCCTTACGCTTCCTCCGATTTACAGACACACACCTCTATAGGGGACAACTTGTGACTTGGTGGTAACATTCGACCCACATTTTTCTTCACAATTCAGCCTATGGCATTTTCCTTGCGCTTTCACGCGAAGAACTGAAAACACTTCTAGCTTCCTGAAACAAGATCTGAGGAGGGAGAAACTTTCGACACAACTTCTTTCTCAAGCAGTGGTACATGACACAGTATTTGTGCCTTCACTGCGAACGTTGGAAATTGCTTCCATCTTCGTCCCTGTAGGTGGTAGTGGAAAGACTATTTCCCTGCAGCTTTGTTTCTTGAGAGGTGAGTATAAGAACCTTCCCTTAGAGAGCAGCACATATATCTCCAAGGGCTTCTATCTTCAAGAACCAAGATGTTCGCACGAAAACCTGTTTGACGAGGCCTTCTTTCTCAGAGTTCAGTGTAAGGCTACTAGGCCTGAAGGGAGCCCACGTCCATTTGAAGACCCATCCACCTGCATGACACAGGACTTAAAGGAGAGAAACCCTCTGCACAACGTGTTCCCCGCTGTACAGGAAGGCACCTTTCACCTCTTTCCTTGCACACAATGTTTAACAAGCTGCTTCCAACCTTACGAAAAGAGATGGTAGTCGAAGGACGGCAACACTCTAGATTTGTTCTTAGAGTTAAAGAAACGAGTGCCATCTTCCTTAGGCTTGCTCACATCATCCATTTCCATACATCGTTCTTCATGTCACGACTGTAGGCACATTCGCCACGGAGAGTTAAGTCTAGACCATGTCCCTTACGCGTTCACACCCGCTAGGGAAAACACTTTCATCGCACTGAAACCATAGGACAGCTGAGGGAAGCCTACTTCAGAAGAGGTTTCTCCAGCACCGTCACAGGGCCCATTCAAGATGCCTTCACCGTTTCATGCTAAAGTGCTTCTCATCCTTACGTGTATGGCTTTCCTGATGGATTTCCTTCTCACAATGAAAACCTTGACACGTTCCATCTGTTCTCTCTCCTACTCTTGAAAACACTTCCCACGGAACAAGATTCGAATGGGGACAGACATTCTACACTAAGTATGTCTGTGGGACAGGCACGGGGCACATTCCTTGCGATTTCACACTTTACATTGGAAAAGTCTACCATGTTCAGGGTGAGATGTTAGTAGAAACACGGTTTCTCTGCAGTGGTGTTTCTTCAGACTGATTAGTACTCCCTTGGTTTAGGATTCAACACATACGTTCTGTGAGTATGAATTCCTCGCGAACCCAGGTGGGAGCTCGAAGTCGCGTTTGAGATAGACTTGGTTCTCACAGATTTGTGTATGCCTTTCCTCTGCCTAACTCGCATACTTTGGAAGACGCTTCTATCTTCGTGACCCATGCATGGTGTTCGTTGAGAAAAGCCCTCCGTAAGAAGTTGTTCCACGAGTAAGGTCGATCACGCTTCCCCTCTGCTTTCTTTCACACTTTGCCTCAAGCCGCTTCGTTTCTTAGCAGAGGACGTGGCAGTCGAAAGACCGCACCTCCACAGCGCTGTTTTGTAGACCCAAGTGTATAGCACATTCCTTACGCTTCCTCTCATTTCCAGACATACACCTCTCTAGGAGACAACGAGTGTGTTGCTTATGCTTCTCTCTACCGAAACAAGATCTGAGTTGGGAGAAGCTTTCGACACGACTTCTTTCTCAAGCAGCGCTATATGGCCCAGTACCTGTGCCTTCGCTGTGACCGTTGGAACGTTCTTCCATCTTCTTCCCAGTAGATGGCAGTAGAAGGACTATCTCCCTCTACCGTGTTGTTCCTTGAGAGGTGAGTGTAAGGCACTGACACATATAGCTCAGAAGGCTTCATTCTTCCCGAACCAAGATGTGAGTTCGAAATCAGTTTTCACATGCCGTTGTTTCTCTGAGTTCAGCGTAAGGCTCTGCTGAGGCTAGCTCGCCTACATTTGAAGGCCTTCCAACTTCATGACAGAAGCCTTCACACTTGGTGTAAAGCCGCTTCGATCCTTAGGAAAGCAGAAGGGAGTCGAAGGACCGCTCCTCCACAGCATTGTTCTTGAAGAATTAATTGCAGAGCTCGTTGCTTATGCTTCCTCCGATTTCCATACACACACCTCTATAGGGGACAACTTGTGAGTTGGTGATAACATTCGACCCACATTTTTCTTTACAATTCAGCCTATGGCATTTTCCTTACGCTTTCACGCAAAGAACTGAAAATGTTTCTAGCTTCCTGAAACAAGATCTGAGTAGGGAGAAACTTTCGACACAACTTCTTTCTCAAGCAGTGGTACCTGACACAGATTTGTGCCTTCACTGCGAACGTTGGAAATTGCTTCCATCTTCATCCCTGTAGGTGGTAGTGGAAAGACTATTTCCCTGCAGCTTTGTTTCTTGAGAGGTGAGTATAAGAACCTTCCCTCTCTGCTCTCTAGCGACACATATATCTCCAAGGGCTTCTATCTTCAAGAACCAAGATGTTCGCACGAAAACCTGTTTGACGAGGCCTTCTTTCTCAGAGTTCAGTGTAAGGCTACTAGGCCTGAAGGGAGCCCACGTCCATTTGAAGCCCCATCCACCTGCATGACACAGGACTTAAAGGAGAGAAGCTCTCTGCACAACGTGTTTCCCGATGTACAGGAATGCGCGTTCCACCTCTTTCCTTGCACACAAGGTTTAACAAGCTGCTTCCTTCCTTACTAAAAGAGATGGTAGTCGAAGGACGGCAACAAAATAGATTTGTTCTTAGAGTTAAACAAACGTATGCCATCTTCCTTAGGCTTGCTCACATCATCCATTTCCATACATTGTTCTTCATGTCATGACTGTAGGCACATTCGACACGGAGAGTTAAGTCTAGCCCATGTCCCTTGCGCCTTCACCCCCACTAGGGAAAACATTTTCATCTCACTGAAACCATAGGACACCTGAGGGAAGCCTACTTCAGAAGAGGTTTCTCCAGCACCGTCACAGGGCCCTTTCAAGATGCCTTCTCCGTTTCATGCTAAAGTTCTTCTCATTCTTACGTGTATGGCTTTCCTAATGGATTTCTTTCTCACAACGAAAACCTTGACACGTTCCATCTGCTCTCTCTCCTACTCTTGAAAACACTTCTCACAGAACAAGGTTCGAATGGGGACAGACATTCTACAGTAAGTATGTCTGTGGGACAGGCACGGGGCACATTCCTTGCGATTTCACACTTACATGGGTAACGTCTACCATGTTCAGGGAAGATGTTAGTAGAAACACGGTTTCTCTGCAGTGGTGTTTCTTCAGACTGCATAGTACTCCCTTTGTTTAGGATTCAACCCATACGTTTTGTGACAATGAATTCCTCGCGAACCCAGATGGGAGCTCGAAGTCGCGTTTGAGATGGACTTGCTTCGCAGAGATTCATGTATGCCTTTCCTTTGGCGAAGTCACATACATTTGAAAACCCTTCCCTCTTCGTGACCCATGGTGTTCGTTGAGAAAAGCCCTCCATAAGAAGTTGTTCGGCGACTAAGGTATGTCTCTCTTCCTTCCCCTCCGTACTCTTTCACACTTTGCTTCAAGCCGCTTCGTTCCTTAGCAAAGCAGATGGCAGTCGAAGGACCGCACCGCCACAGCGTTGTTTCTTCGACTTAAGTGTATCACACGTCCCTTATGCTTCCTCCTATTTCCAGACACACACCTCTCTAGGGGACTACTAGTGGGTTGGTTGTCACATTCGACCCACATTTTTCTTCACAATTCAGCGTGTGGCGTTTTCCTGGTGTTTTCAAACAAAGTACTGACAAGGCTTCTATCTTCCCGAAACAAGATCTGAGTTGGGAGAGGCTTTCGATACAAGTTCGTTCTCAAGCAGTGGTATATGGCACAGTATTTGTGCCTTCGCTTTTAACGTCGGGACTTTCCTCCATTTTCTTCCCTGTAGATGGTAGTGGAAAGGCGATTTCTCTACCGTTTTGTTCCTTGAGAGCTGAGTGTTAGACACTTACACCTATATCTCCAAAGGCTTCACGCTTCCCGAACCAAGAGGTTAGCAGGAAATCCTGTTGGACGTGGCCTTGTTTCTCTGAGTTCAGTGGAAGGCGCTGCTGAGGCGAGCTCGCGTACATTTGAAGGCCCTTCCAACTTCATGACACAAGACTTTCGTGCAGAGAAACCCTCCACACAACGTGTTCCTCACCGTAGTGTACCGCGCTTTCCGTCTCTTTCCTTTTACACTACGTTGTAAAAAGGTGCTTCCATCCGTAGGGAAAGAGCTGGTCGTCGAAGGACGGCAAACCTCTAGATTTGTTCTTAGAGTTAACCATGGGTAGGCAATCCTCCTTATGCTTCCTCACATAATACATATCCATACTCATCCTTCCTCATGGAACGGCCGCACTTCCACAGCGGTGTTTTGTAGAAATAAGTGTATAGCACTTTCCTTACGCTTCCTCCGATTTACAGACACACACCTCTATAGGGGACAACTTGTGACTTGGTGGTAACATTCGACCCACATTTTTCTTCACAATTCAGCCTATGGCATTTTCCTTGCGCTTTCACGCGAAGAACTGAAAACACTTCTAGCTTCCTGAAACAAGATCTGAGGAGGGAGAAACTTTCGACACAACTTCTTTCTCAAGCAGTGGTACATGACACAGTATTTGTGCCTTCACTGCGAACGTTGGAAATTGCTTCCATCTTCGTCCCTGTAGGTGGTAGTGGAAAGACTATTTCCCTGCAGCTTTGTTTCTTGAGAGGTGAGTATAAGAACCTTCCCTTAGAGAGCAGCACATATATCTCCAAGGGCTTCTATCTTCAAGAACCAAGATGTTCGCACGAAAACCTGTTTGACGAGGCCTTCTTTCTCAGAGTTCAGTGTAAGGCTACTAGGCCTGAAGGGAGCCCACGTCCATTTGAAGACCCATCCACCTGCATGACACAGGACTTAAAGGAGAGAAACCCTCTGCACAACGTGTTCCCCGCTGTACAGGAAGGCACGTTCCACCTCTTTCCTTGCACACAATGTTTAACAAGCTGCTTCCAACCTTACGAAAAGAGATGGTAGTCGAAGGACGGCAACACTCTAGATTTGTTCTTAGAGTTAAAGAAACGAGTGCCATCTTCCTTAGGCTTGCTCACATCATCCATTTCCATACATCGTTCTTCATGTCACGACTGTAGGCACATTCGCCACGGAGAGTTAAGTCTAGACCATGTCCCTTACGCGTTCACACCCGCTAGGGAAAACACTTTCATCGCACTGAAACCATAGGACAGCTGAGGGAAGCCTACTTCAGAAGAGGTTTCTCCAGCACCGTCACAGGGCCCATTCAAGATGCCTTCACCGTTTCATGCTAAAGTGCTTCTCATCCTTACGTGTATGGCTTTCCTGATGGATTTCCTTCTCACAATGAAAACCTTGACACGTTCCATCTGTTCTCTCTCCTACTCTTGAAAACACTTCCCACGGAACAAGATTCGAATGGGGACAGACATTCTACACTAAGTATGTCTGTGGGACAGGCACGGGGCACATTCCTTGCGATTTCACACTTTACATTGGAAAAGTCTACCATGTTCAGGGTGAGATGTTAGTAGAAACACGGTTTCTCTGCAGTGGTGTTTCTTCAGACTGATTAGTACTCCCTTGGTTTAGGATTCAACACATACGTTCTGTGAGTATGAATTCCTCGCGAACCCAGGTGGGAGCTCGAAGTCGCGTTTGAGATAGACTTGGTTCTCACAGATTTGTGTATGCCTTTCCTCTGCCTAACTCGCATACTTTGGAAGACGCTTCTATCTTCGTGACCCATGCATGGTGTTCGTTGAGAAAAGCCCTCCGTAAGAAGTTGTTCCGCGAGTAAGGTCGATCACGCTTCCCCTCTGCTTTCTTTCACACTTTGCCTCAAGCCGCTTCGTTTCTTAGCAGAGGACGTGGCAGTCGAAAGACCGCACCTCCACAGCGCTGTTTTGTAGACCCAAGTGTATAGCACATTCCTTACGCTTCCTCTCATTTCCAGACATACACCTCTCTAGGAGACAACGAGTGTGTTGCTTATGCTTCTCTCTACCGAAACAAGATCTGAGTTGGGAGAAGCTTTCGACACGACTTCTTTCTCAAGCAGCGCTATATGGCCCAGTACCTGTGCCTTCGCTGTGACCGTTGGAACGTTCTTCCATCTTCTTCCCAGTAGATGGCAGTAGAAGGACTATCTCCCTCTACCGTGTTGTTCCTTGAGAGGTGAGTGTAAGGCACTGACACATATAGCTCAGAAGGCTTCATTCTTCCCGAACCAAGATGTGAGCTCGAAATCAGTTTTCACATGCCGTTGTTTCTCTGAGTTCAGCGTAAGGCTCTGCTGAGGCTAGCTCGCCTACATTTGAAGGCCTTCCAACTTCATGACAGAAGCCTTCACACTTGGTGTAAAGCCGCTTCGATCCTTAGGAAAGCAGAAGGGAGTCGAAGGACCGCTCCTCCACAGCATTGTTCTTGAAGAATTAATTGCAGAGCTCGTTGCTTATGCTTCCTCCGATTTCCATACACACACCTCTATAGGGGACAACTTGTGAGTTGGTGATAACATTCGACCCACATTTTTCTTTACAATTCAGCCTATGGCATTTTCCTTACGCTTTCACGCAAAGAACTGAAAATGTTTCTAGCTTCCTGAAACAAGATCTGAGTAGGGAGAAACTTTCGACACAACTTCTTTCTCAAGCAGTGGTACCTGACACAGATTTGTGCCTTCACTGCGAACGTTGGAAATTGCTTCCATCTTCATCCCTGTAGGTGGTAGTGGAAAGACTATTTCCCTGCAGCTTTGTTTCTTGAGAGGTGAGTATAAGAACCTTCCCTTAGAGAGCAACACATATATCTCCAAGGGCTTCTATCTTCAAGAACCAAGATGTTCGCACGAAAACCTGTTTGACGAGGCCTTCTTTCTCAGAGTTCAGTGTAAGGCTACTAGGCCTGAAGGGAGCCCACGTCCATTTGAAGCCCCATCCACCTGCATGACACAGGACTTAAAGGAGAGAAGCTCTCTGCACAACGTGTTTCCCGATGTACAGGAATGCGCGTTCCACCTCTTTCCTTGCACACAAGGTTTAACAAGCTGCTTCCTTCCTTACTAAAAGAGATGGTAGTCGAAGGACGGCAACAAAATAGATTTGTTCTTAGAGTTAAACAAACGTATGCCATCTTCCTTAGGCTTGCTCACATCATCCATTTCCATACATTGTTCTTCATGTCATGACTGTAGGCACATTCGACACGGAGAGTTAAGTCTAGCCCATGTCCCTTGCGCCTTCACCCCCACTACGGAAAACATTTTCATCTCACTGAAACCATAGGACACCTGAGGGAAGCCTACTTCAGAAGAGGTTTCTCCAGCACCGTCACAGGGCCCTTTCAAGATGCCTTCTCCGTTTCATGCTAAAGTTCTTCTCATTCTTACGTGTATGGCTTTCCTAATGGATTTCTTTCTCACAATGAAAACCTTGACACGTTCCATCTGCTCTCTCTCCTACTCTTGAAAACACTTCTCACAGAACAAGGTTCGAATGGGGACAGACATTCTACAGTAAGTATGTCTGTGGGACAGGCACGGGGCACATTCCTTGCGATTTCACACTTACATGGGTAACGTCTACCATGTTCAGGGAAGATGTTAGTAGAAACACGGTTTCTCTGCAGTGGTGTTTCTTCAGACTGCATAGTACTCCCTTTGTTTAGGATTCAACCCATACGTTTTGTGACAATGAATTCCTCGCGAACCCAGATGGGAGCTCGAAGTCGCGTTTGAGATGGACTTGCTTCGCAGAGATTCATGTATGCCTTTCCTTTGGCGAAGTCACATACATTTGAAAACCCTTCCCTCTTCGTGACCCATGGTGTTCGTTGAGAAAAGCCCTCCATAAGAAGTTGTTCGGCGACTAAGGTATGTCTCTCTTCCTTCCCCTCCGTACTCTTTCACACTTTGCTTCAAGCCGCTTCGTTCCTTAGCAAAGCAGATGGCAGTCGAAGGACCGCACCGCCACAGCGTTGTTTCTTCGACTTAAGTGTATCACACGTCCCTTATGCTTCCTCCTATTTCCAGACACACACCTCTCTAGGGGACTACTAGTGGGTTGGTTGTCACATTCGACCCACATTTTTCTTCACAATTCAGCGTGTGGCGTTTTCCTGGTGTTTTCAAACAAAGTACTGACAAGGCTTCTATCTTCCCGAAACAAGATCTGAGTTGGGAGAGGCTTTCGATACAAGTTCGTTCTCAAGCAGTGGTATATGGCACAGTATTTGTGCCTTCGCTTTTAACGTCGGGACTTTCCTCCATTTTCTTCCCTGTAGATGGTAGTGGAAAGGCGATTTCTCTACCGTTTTGTTCCTTGAGAGCTGAGTGTTAGACACTTACACCTATATCTCCAAAGGCTTCACGCTTCCCGAACCAAGAGGTTAGCAGGAAATCCTGTTGGACGTGGCCTTGTTTCTCTGAGTTCAGTGGAAGGCGCTGCTGAGGCGAGCTCGCGTACATTTGAAGGCCCTTCCAACTTCATGACACAAGACTTTCGTGCAGAGAAACCCTCCACACAACGTGTTCCTCACCGTAGTGTACCGCGCTTTCCGTCTCTTTCCTTTTACACTACGTTGTAAAAAGGTGCTTCCATCCGTAGGGAAAGAGCTGGTCGTCGAAGGACGGCAAACCTCTAGATTTGTTCTTAGAGTTAACCATGGGTAGGCAATCCTCCTTATGCTTCCTCACATAATACATATCCATACTCATCCTTCCTCATGGAACGGCCGCACTTCCACAGCGGTGTTTTGTAGAAATAAGTGTATAGCACTTTCCTTACGCTTCCTCCGATTTACAGACACACACCTCTATAGGGGACAACTTGTGACTTGGTGGTAACATTCGACCCACATTTTTCTTCACAATTCAGCCTATGGCATTTTCCTTGCGCTTTCACGCGAAGAACTGAAAACACTTCTAGCTTCCTGAAACAAGATCTGAGGAGGGAGAAACTTTCGACACAACTTCTTTCTCAAGCAGTGGTACATGACACAGTATTTGTGCCTTCACTGCGAACGTTGGAAATTGCTTCCATCTTCGTCCCTGTAGGTGGTAGTGGAAAGACTATTTCCCTGCAGCTTTGTTTCTTGAGAGGTGAGTATAAGAACCTTCCCTTAGAGAGCAGCACATATATCTCCAAGGGCTTCTATCTTCAAGAACCAAGATGTTCGCACGAAAACCTGTTTGACGAGGCCTTCTTTCTCAGAGTTCAGTGTAAGGCTACTAGGCCTGAAGGGAGCCCACGTCCATTTGAAGACCCATCCACCTGCATGACACAGGACTTAAAGGAGAGAAACCCTCTGCACAACGTGTTCCCCGCTGTACAGGAAGGCACGTTCCACCTCTTTCCTTGCACACAATGTTTAACAAGCTGCTTCCAACCTTACGAAAAGAGATGGTAGTCGAAGGACGGCAACACTCTAGATTTGTTCTTAGAGTTAAAGAAACGAGTGCCATCTTCCTTAGGCTTGCTCACATCATCCATTTCCATACATCGTTCTTCATGTCACGACTGTAGGCACATTCGCCACGGAGAGTTAAGTCTAGACCATGTCCCTTACGCGTTCACACCCGCTAGGGAAAACACTTTCATCGCACTGAAACCATAGGACAGCTGAGGGAAGCCTACTTCAGAAGAGGTTTCTCCAGCACCGTCACAGGGCCCATTCAAGATGCCTTCACCGTTTCATGCTAAAGTGCTTCTCATCCTTACGTGTATGGCTTTCCTGATGGATTTCCTTCTCACAATGAAAACCTTGACACGTTCCATCTGTTCTCTCTCCTACTCTTGAAAACACTTCCCACGGAACAAGATTCGAATGGGGACAGACATTCTACACTAAGTATGTCTGTGGGACAGGCACGGGGCACATTCCTTGCGATTTCACACTTTACATTGGAAAAGTCTACCATGTTCAGGGTGAGATGTTAGTAGAAACACGGTTTCTCTGCAGTGGTGTTTCTTCAGACTGATTAGTACTCCCTTGGTTTAGGATTCAACACATACGTTCTGTGAGTATGAATTCCTCGCGAACCCAGGTGGGAGCTCGAAGTCGCGTTTGAGATAGACTTGGTTCTCACAGATTTGTGTATGCCTTTCCTCTGCCTAACTCGCATACTTTGGAAGACGCTTCTATCTTCGTGACCCATGCATGGTGTTCGTTGAGAAAAGCCCTCCGTAAGAAGTTGTTCCGCGAGTAAGGTCGATCACGCTTCCCCTCTGCTTTCTTTCACACTTTGCCTCAAGCCGCTTCGTTTCTTAGCAGAGGAGGTGGCAGTCGAAAGACCGCACCTCCACAGCGCTGTTTTGTAGACCCAAGTGTATAGCACATTCCTTACGCTTCCTCTCATTTCCAGACATACACCTCTCTAGGAGACAACGAGTGTGTTGCTTATGCTTCTCTCTACCGAAACAAGATCTGAGTTGGGAGAAGCTTTCGACACGACTTCTTTCTCAAGCAGCGCTATATGGCCCAGTACCTGTGCCTTCGCTGTGACCGTTGGAACGTTCTTCCATCTTCTTCCCAGTAGATGGCAGTAGAAGGACTATCTCCCTCTACCGTGTTGTTCCTTGAGAGGTGAGTGTAAGGCACTGACACATATAGCTCAGAAGGCTTCATTCTTCCCGAACCAAGATGTGAGCTCGAAATCAGTTTTCACATGCCGTTGTTTCTCTGAGTTCAGCGTAAGGCTCTGCTGAGGCTAGCTCGCCTACATTTGAAGGCCTTCCAACTTCATGACAGAAGCCTTCACACTTGGTGTAAAGCCGCTTCGATCCTTAGGAAAGCAGAAGGGAGTCGAAGGACCGCTCCTCCACAGCATTGTTCTTGAAGAATTAATTGCAGAGCTCGTTGCTTATGCTTCCTCCGATTTCCATACACACACCTCTATAGGGGACAACTTGTGAGTTGGTGATAACATTCGACCCACATTTTTCTTTACAATTCAGCCTATGGCATTTTCCTTACGCTTTCACGCAAAGAACTGAAAATGTTTCTAGCTTCCTGAAACAAGATCTGAGTAGGGAGAAACTTTCGACACAACTTCTTTCTCAAGCAGTGGTACCTGACACAGATTTGTGCCTTCACTGCGAACGTTGGAAATTGCTTCCATCTTCATCCCTGTAGGTGGTAGTGGAAAGACTATTTCCCTGCAGCTTTGTTTCTTGAGAGGTGAGTATAAGAACCTTCCCTTAGAGAGCAACACATATATCTCCAAGGGCTTCTATCTTCAAGAACCAAGATGTTCGCACGAAAACCTGTTTGACGAGGCCTTCTTTCTCAGAGTTCAGTGTAAGGCTACTAGGCCTGAAGGGAGCCCACGTCCATTTGAAGCCCCATCCACCTGCATGACACAGGACTTAAAGGAGAGAAGCTCTCTGCACAACGTGTTTCCCGATGTACAGGAATGCGCGTTCCACCTCTTTCCTTGCACACAAGGTTTAACAAGCTGCTTCCTTCCTTACTAAAAGAGATGGTAGTCGAAGGACGGCAACAAAATAGATTTGTTCTTAGAGTTAAACAAACGTATGCCATCTTCCTTAGGCTTGCTCACATCATCCATTTCCATACATTGTTCTTCATGTCATGACTGTAGGCACATTCGACACGGAGAGTTAAGTCTAGCCCATGTCCCTTGCGCCTTCACCCCCACTACGGAAAACATTTTCATCTCACTGAAACCATAGGACACCTGAGGGAAGCCTACTTCAGAAGAGGTTTCTCCAGCACCGTCACAGGGCCCTTTCAAGATGCCTTCTCCGTTTCATGCTAAAGTTCTTCTCATTCTTACGTGTATGGCTTTCCTAATGGATTTCTTTCTCACAATGAAAACCTTGACACGTTCCATCTGCTCTCTCTCCTACTCTTGAAAACACTTCTCACAGAACAAGGTTCGAATGGGGACAGACATTCTACAGTAAGTATGTCTGTGGGACAGGCACGGGGCACATTCCTTGCGATTTCACACTTACATGGGTAACGTCTACCATGTTCAGGGAAGATGTTAGTAGAAACACGGTTTCTCTGCAGTGGTGTTTCTTCAGACTGCATAGTACTCCCTTTGTTTAGGATTCAACCCATACGTTTTGTGACAATGAATTCCTCGCGAACCCAGATGGGAGCTCGAAGTCGCGTTTGAGATGGACTTGCTTCGCAGAGATTCATGTATGCCTTTCCTTTGGCGAAGTCACATACATTTGAAAACCCTTCCCTCTTCGTGACCCATGGTGTTCGTTGAGAAAAGCCCTCCATAAGAAGTTGTTCGGCGACTAAGGTATGTCTCTCTTCCTTCCCCTCCGTACTCTTTCACACTTTGCTTCAAGCCGCTTCGTTCCTTAGCAAAGCAGATGGCAGTCGAAGGACCGCACCGCCACAGCGTTGTTTCTTCGACTTAAGTGTATCACACGTCCCTTATGCTTCCTCCTATTTCCAGACACACACCTCTCTAGGGGACTACTAGTGGGTTGGTTGTCACATTCGACCCACATTTTTCTTCACAATTCAGCGTGTGGCGTTTTCCTGGTGTTTTCAAACAAAGTACTGACAAGGCTTCTATCTTCCCGAAACAAGATCTGAGTTGGGAGAGGCTTTCGATACAAGTTCGTTCTCAAGCAGTGGTATATGGCACAGTATTTGTGCCTTCGCTTTTAACGTCGGGACTTTCCTCCATTTTCTTCCCTGTAGATGGTAGTGGAAAGGCGATTTCTCTACCGTTTTGTTCCTTGAGAGCTGAGTGTTAGACACTTACACCTATATCTCCAAAGGCTTCACGCTTCCCGAACCAAGAGGTTAGCAGGAAATCCTGTTGGACGTGGCCTTGTTTCTCTGAGTTCAGTGGAAGGCGCTGCTGAGGCGAGCTCGCGTACATTTGAAGGCCCTTCCAACTTCATGACACAAGACTTTCGTGCAGAGAAACCCTCCACACAACGTGTTCCTCACCGTAGTGTACCGCGCTTTCCGTCTCTTTCCTTTTACACTACGTTGTAAAAAGGTGCTTCCATCCGTAGGGAAAGAGCTGGTCGTCGAAGGACGGCAAACCTCTAGATTTGTTCTTAGAGTTAACCATGGGTAGGCAATCCTCCTTATGCTTCCTCACATAATACATATCCATACTCATCCTTCCTCATGGAACGGCCGCACTTCCACAGCGGTGTTTTGTAGAAATAAGTGTATAGCACTTTCCTTACGCTTCCTCCGATTTACAGACACACACCTCTATAGGGGACAACTTGTGACTTGGTGGTAACATTCGACCCACATTTTTCTTCACAATTCAGCCTATGGCATTTTCCTTGCGCTTTCACGCGAAGAACTGAAAACACTTCTAGCTTCCTGAAACAAGATCTGAGGAGGGAGAAACTTTCGACACAACTTCTTTCTCAAGCAGTGGTACATGACACAGTATTTGTGCCTTCACTGCGAACGTTGGAAATTGCTTCCATCTTCGTCCCTGTAGGTGGTAGTGGAAAGACTATTTCCCTGCAGCTTTGTTTCTTGAGAGGTGAGTATAAGAACCTTCCCTTAGAGAGCAGCACATATATCTCCAAGGGCTTCTATCTTCAAGAACCAAGATGTTCGCACGAAAACCTGTTTGACGAGGCCTTCTTTCTCAGAGTTCAGTGTAAGGCTACTAGGCCTGAAGGGAGCCCACGTCCATTTGAAGACCCATCCACCTGCATGACACAGGACTTAAAGGAGAGAAACCCTCTGCACAACGTGTTCCCCGCTGTACAGGAAGGCACGTTCCACCTCTTTCCTTGCACACAATGTTTAACAAGCTGCTTCCAACCTTACGAAAAGAGATGGTAGTCGAAGGACGGCAACACTCTAGATTTGTTCTTAGAGTTAAAGAAACGAGTGCCATCTTCCTTAGGCTTGCTCACATCATCCATTTCCATACATCGTTCTTCATGTCACGACTGTAGGCACATTCGCCACGGAGAGTTAAGTCTAGACCATGTCCCTTACGCGTTCACACCCGCTAGGGAAAACACTTTCATCGCACTGAAACCATAGGACAGCTGAGGGAAGCCTACTTCAGAAGAGGTTTCTCCAGCACCGTCACAGGGCCCATTCAAGATGCCTTCACCGTTTCATGCTAAAGTGCTTCTCATCCTTACGTGTATGGCTTTCCTGATGGATTTCCTTCTCACAATGAAAACCTTGACACGTTCCATCTGTTCTCTCTCCTACTCTTGAAAACACTTCCCACGGAACAAGATTCGAATGGGGACAGACATTCTACACTAAGTATGTCTGTGGGACAGGCACGGGGCACATTCCTTGCGATTTCACACTTTACATTGGAAAAGTCTACCATGTTCAGGGTGAGATGTTAGTAGAAACACGGTTTCTCTGCAGTGGTGTTTCTTCAGACTGATTAGTACTCCCTTGGTTTAGGATTCAACACATACGTTCTGTGAGTATGAATTCCTCGCGAACCCAGGTGGGAGCTCGAAGTCGCGTTTGAGATAGACTTGGTTCTCACAGATTTGTGTATGCCTTTCCTCTGCCTAACTCGCATACTTTGGAAGACGCTTCTATCTTCGTGACCCATGCATGGTGTTCGTTGAGAAAAGCCCTCCGTAAGAAGTTGTTCCGCGAGTAAGGTCGATCACGCTTCCCCTCTGCTTTCTTTCACACTTTGCCTCAAGCCGCTTCGTTTCTTAGCAGAGGAGGTGGCAGTCGAAAGACCGCACCTCCACAGCGCTGTTTTGTAGACCCAAGTGTATAGCACATTCCTTACGCTTCCTCTCATTTCCAGACATACACCTCTCTAGGAGACAACGAGTGTGTTGCTTATGCTTCTCTCTACCGAAACAAGATCTGAGTTGGGAGAAGCTTTCGACACGACTTCTTTCTCAAGCAGCGCTATATGGCCCAGTACCTGTGCCTTCGCTGTGACCGTTGGAACGTTCTTCCATCTTCTTCCCAGTAGATGGCAGTAGAAGGACTATCTCCCTCTACCGTGTTGTTCCTTGAGAGGTGAGTGTAAGGCACTGACACATATAGCTCAGAAGGCTTCATTCTTCCCGAACCAAGATGTGAGCTCGAAATCAGTTTTCACATGCCGTTGTTTCTCTGAGTTCAGCGTAAGGCTCTGCTGAGGCTAGCTCGCCTACATTTGAAGGCCTTCCAACTTCATGACAGAAGCCTTCACACTTGGTGTAAAGCCGCTTCGATCCTTAGGAAAGCAGAAGGGAGTCGAAGGACCGCTCCTCCACAGCATTGTTCTTGAAGAATTAATTGCAGAGCTCGTTGCTTATGCTTCCTCCGATTTCCATACACACACCTCTATAGGGGACAACTTGTGAGTTGGTGATAACATTCGACCCACATTTTTCTTTACAATTCAGCCTATGGCATTTTCCTTACGCTTTCACGCAAAGAACTGAAAATGTTTCTAGCTTCCTGAAACAAGATCTGAGTAGGGAGAAACTTTCGACACAACTTCTTTCTCAAGCAGTGGTACCTGACACAGATTTGTGCCTTCACTGCGAACGTTGGAAATTGCTTCCATCTTCATCCCTGTAGGTGGTAGTGGAAAGACTATTTCCCTGCAGCTTTGTTTCTTGAGAGGTGAGTATAAGAACCTTCCCTTAGAGAGCAACACATATATCTCCAAGGGCTTCTATCTTCAAGAACCAAGATGTTCGCACGAAAACCTGTTTGACGAGGCCTTCTTTCTCAGAGTTCAGTGTAAGGCTACTAGGCCTGAAGGGAGCCCACGTCCATTTGAAGCCCCATCCACCTGCATGACACAGGACTTAAAGGAGAGAAGCTCTCTGCACAACGTGTTTCCCGATGTACAGGAATGCGCGTTCCACCTCTTTCCTTGCACACAAGGTTTAACAAGCTGCTTCCTTCCTTACTAAAAGAAATGGTAGTCGAAGGACGGCAACAAAATAGATTTGTTCTTAGAGTTAAACAAACGTATGCCATCTTCCTTAGGCTTGCTCACATCATCCATTTCCATACATTGTTCTTCATGTCATGACTGTAGGCACATTCGACACGGAGAGTTAAGTCTAGCCCATGTCCCTTGCGCCTTCACCCCCACTACGGAAAACATTTTCATCTCACTGAAACCATAGGACACCTGAGGGAAGCCTACTTCAGAAGAGGTTTCTCCAGCACCGTCACAGGGCCCTTTCAAGATGCCTTCTCCGTTTCATGCTAAAGTTCTTCTCATTCTTACGTGTATGGCTTTCCTAATGGATTTCTTTCTCACAATGAAAACCTTGACACGTTCCATCTGCTCTCTCTCCTACTCTTGAAAACACTTCTCACAGAACAAGGTTCGAATGGGGACAGACATTCTACAGTAAGTATGTCTGTGGGACAGGCACGGGGCACATTCCTTGCGATTTCACACTTACATGGGTAACGTCTACCATGTTCAGGGAAGATGTTAGTAGAAACACGGTTTCTCTGCAGTGGTGTTTCTTCAGACTGCATAGTACTCCCTTTGTTTAGGATTCAGCCCATACGTTTTGTGACTATGAATTCCTCGCGAACCCAGATGGGAGCTCGAAGTCGCGTTTGAGATGGACTTGCTTCGCAGAGATTCATGTATGCCTTTCCTTTGGCGAAGTCACATACATTTGAAAACCCTTCCCTCTTCGTGACCCATGGTGTTCGTTGAGAAAAGCCCTCCATAAGAAGTTGTTCGGCGACTAAGGTATGTCTCTCTTCCTTCCCCTCCGTACTCTTTCACACTTTGCTTCAAGCCGCTTCGTTCCTTAGCAAAGCAGATGGCAGTCGAAGGACCGCACCGCCACAGCGTTGTTTCTTCGACTTAAGTGTATCACACGTCCCTTATGCTTCCTCCTATTTCCAGACACACACCTCTCTAGGGGACTACTAGTGGGTTGGTTGTCACATTCGACCCACATTTTTCTTCACAATTCAGCGTGTGGCGTTTTCCTGGTGTTTTCAAACAAAGTACTGACAAGGCTTCTATCTTCCCGAAACAAGATCTGAGTTGGGAGAGGCTTTCGATACAAGTTCGTTCTCAAGCAGTGGTATATGGCACAGTATTTGTGCCTTCGCTTTTAACGTCGGGACTTTCCTCCATTTTCTTCCCTGTAGATGGTAGTGGAAAGGCGATTTCTCTACCGTTTTGTTCCTTGAGAGCTGAGTGTTAGACACTTACACCTATATCTCCAAAGGCTTCACGCTTCCCGAACCAAGAGGTTAGCAGGAAATCCTGTTGGACGTGGCCTTGTTTCTCTGAGTTCAGTGGAAGGCGCTGCTGAGGCGAGCTCGCGTACATTTGAAGGCCCTTCCAACTTCATGACACAAGACTTTCGTGCAGAGAAACCCTCCACACAACGTGTTCCTCACCGTAGTGTACCGCGCTTTCCGTCTCTTTCCTTTTACACTACGTTGTAAAAAGGTGCTTCCATCCGTAGGGAAAGAGCTGGTCGTCGAAGGACGGCAAACCTCTAGATTTGTTCTTAGAGTTAACCATGGGTAGGCAATCCTCCTTATGCTTCCTCACATAATACATATCCATACTCATCCTTCCTCATGGAACGGCCGCACTTCCACAGCGGTGTTTTGTAGAAATAAGTGTATAGCACTTTCCTTACGCTTCCTCCGATTTACAGACACACACCTCTATAGGGGACAACTTGTGACTTGGTGGTAACATTCGACCCACATTTTTCTTCACAATTCAGCCTATGGCATTTTCCTTGCGCTTTCACGCGAAGAACTGAAAACACTTCTAGCTTCCTGAAACAAGATCTGAGGAGGGAGAAACTTTCGACACAACTTCTTTCTCAAGCAGTGGTACATGACACAGTATTTGTGCCTTCACTGCGAACGTTGGAAATTGCTTCCATCTTCGTCCCTGTAGGTGGTAGTGGAAAGACTATTTCCCTGCAGCTTTGTTTCTTGAGAGGTGAGTATAAGAACCTTCCCTTAGAGAGCAGCACATATATCTCCAAGGGCTTCTATCTTCAAGAACCAAGATGTTCGCACGAAAACCTGTTTGACGAGGCCTTCTTTCTCAGAGTTCAGTGTAAGGCTACTAGGCCTGAAGGGAGCCCACGTCCATTTGAAGACCCATCCACCTGCATGACACAGGACTTAAAGGAGAGAAACCCTCTGCACAACGTGTTCCCCGCTGTACAGGAAGGCACGTTCCACCTCTTTCCTTGCACACAATGTTTAACAAGCTGCTTCCAACCTTACGAAAAGAGATGGTAGTCGAAGGACGGCAACACTCTAGATTTGTTCTTAGAGTTAAAGAAACGAGTGCCATCTTCCTTAGGCTTGCTCACATCATCCATTTCCATACATCGTTCTTCATGTCACGACTGTAGGCACATTCGCCACGGAGAGTTAAGTCTAGACCATGTCCCTTACGCGTTCACACCCGCTAGGGAAAACACTTTCATCGCACTGAAACCATAGGACAGCTGAGGGAAGCCTACTTCAGAAGAGGTTTCTCCAGCACCGTCACAGGGCCCATTCAAGATGCCTTCACCGTTTCATGCTAAAGTGCTTCTCATCCTTACGTGTATGGCTTTCCTGATGGATTTCCTTCTCACAATGAAAACCTTGACACGTTCCATCTGTTCTCTCTCCTACTCTTGAAAACACTTCCCACGGAACAAGATTCGAATGGGGACAGACATTCTACACTAAGTATGTCTGTGGGACAGGCACGGGGCACATTCCTTGCGATTTCACACTTTACATTGGAAAAGTCTACCATGTTCAGGGTGAGATGTTAGTAGAAACACGGTTTCTCTGCAGTGGTGTTTCTTCAGACTGATTAGTACTCCCTTGGTTTAGGATTCAACACATACGTTCTGTGAGTATGAATTCCTCGCGAACCCAGGTGGGAGCTCGAAGTCGCGTTTGAGATAGACTTGGTTCTCACAGATTTGTGTATGCCTTTCCTCTGCCTAACTCGCATACTTTGGAAGACGCTTCTATCTTCGTGACCCATGCATGGTGTTCGTTGAGAAAAGCCCTCCGTAAGAAGTTGTTCCGCGAGTAAGGTCGATCACGCTTCCCCTCTGCTTTCTTTCACACTTTGCCTCAAGCCGCTTCGTTTCTTAGCAGAGGAGGTGGCAGTCGAAAGACCGCACCTCCACAGCGCTGTTTTGTAGACCCAAGTGTATAGCACATTCCTTACGCTTCCTCTCATTTCCAGACATACACCTCTCTAGGAGACAACGAGTGTGTTGCTTATGCTTCTCTCTACCGAAACAAGATCTGAGTTGGGAGAAGCTTTCGACACGACTTCTTTCTCAAGCAGCGCTATATGGCCCAGTACCTGTGCCTTCGCTGTGACCGTTGGAACGTTCTTCCATCTTCTTCCCAGTAGATGGCAGTAGAAGGACTATCTCCCTCTACCGTGTTGTTCCTTGAGAGGTGAGTGTAAGGCACTGACACATATAGCTCAGAAGGCTTCATTCTTCCCGAACCAAGATGTGAGCTCGAAATCAGTTTTCACATGCCGTTGTTTCTCTGAGTTCAGCGTAAGGCTCTGCTGAGGCTAGCTCGCCTACATTTGAAGGCCTTCCAACTTCATGACAGAAGCCTTCACACTTGGTGTAAAGCCGCTTCGATCCTTAGGAAAGCAGAAGGGAGTCGAAGGACCGCTCCTCCACAGCATTGTTCTTGAAGAATTAATTGCAGAGCTCGTTGCTTATGCTTCCTCCGATTTCCATACACACACTTCTATAGGGGACAACTTGTGAGTTGGTGGTAACATTCGACCCACATTTTTCTTTACAATTCAGCCTATGGCATTTTCCTTACGCTTTCACGCAAAGAACTGAAAATGTTTCTAGCTTCCTGAAACAAGATCTGAGTAGGGAGAAACTTTCGACACAACTTCTTTCTCAAGCAGTGGTACCTGACACAGATTTGTGCCTTCACTGCGAACGTTGGAAATTGCTTCCATCTTCATCCCTGTAGGTGGTAGTGGAAAGACTATTTCCCTGCAGCTTTGTTTCTTGAGAGGTGAGTATAAGAACCTTCCCTTAGAGAGCAACACATATATCTCCAAGGGCTTCTATCTTCAAGAACCAAGATGTTCGCACGAAAACCTGTTTGACGAGGCCTTCTTTCTCAGAGTTCAGTGTAAGGCTACTAGGCCTGAAGGGAGCCCACGTCCATTTGAAGCCCCATCCACCTGCATGACACAGGACTTAAAGGAGAGAAGCTCTCTGCACAACGTGTTTCCCGATGTACAGGAATGCGCGTTCCACCTCTTTCCTTGCACACAAGGTTTAACAAGCTGCTTCCTTCCTTACTAAAAGAGATGGTAGTCGAAGGACGGCAACAAAATAGATTTGTTCTTAGAGTTAAACAAACGTATGCCATCTTCCTTAGGCTTGCTCACATCATCCATTTCCATACATTGTTCTTCATGTCATGACTGTAGGCACATTCGACACGGAGAGTTAAGTCTAGCCCATGTCCCTTGCGCCTTCACCCCCACTACGGAAAACATTTTCATCTCACTGAAACCATAGGACACCTGAGGGAAGCCTACTTCAGAAGAGGTTTCTCCAGCACCGTCACAGGGCCCTTTCAAGATGCCTTCTCCGTTTCATGCTAAAGTTCTTCTCATTCTTACGTGTATGGCTTTCCTAATGGATTTCTTTCTCACAATGAAAACCTTGACACGTTCCATCTGCTCTCTCTCCTACTCTTGAAAACACTTCTCACAGAACAAGGTTCGAATGGGGACAGACATTCTACAGTAAGTATGTCTGTGGGACAGGCACGGGGCACATTCCTTGCGATTTCACACTTACATGGGTAACGTCTACCATGTTCAGGGAAGATGTTAGTAGAAACACGGTTTCTCTGCAGTGGTGTTTCTTCAGACTGCATAGTACTCCCTTTGTTTAGGATTCAGCCCATACGTTTTGTGACTATGAATTCCTCGCGAACCCAGATGGGAGCTCGAAGTCGCGTTTGAGATGGACTTGCTTCGCAGAGATTCATGTATGCCTTTCCTTTGGCGAAGTCACATACATTTGAAAACCCTTCCCTCTTCGTGACCCATGGTGTTCGTTGAGAAAAGCCCTCCATAAGAAGTTGTTCGGCGACTAAGGTATGTCTCTCTTCCTTCCCCTCCGTACTCTTTCACACTTTGCTTCAAGCCGCTTCGTTCCTTAGCAAAGCAGATGGCAGTCGAAGGACCGCACCGCCACAGCGTTGTTTCTTCGACTTAAGTGTATCACACGTCCCTTATGCTTCCTCCTATTTCCAGACACACACCTCTCTAGGGGACTACTAGTGGGTTGGTTGTCACATTCGACCCACATTTTTCTTCACAATTCAGCGTGTGGCGTTTTCCTGGTGTTTTCAAACAAAGTACTGACAAGGCTTCTATCTTCCCGAAACAAGATCTGAGTTGGGAGAGGCTTTCGATACAAGTTCGTTCTCAAGCAGTGGTATATGGCACAGTATTTGTGCCTTCGCTTTTAACGTCGGGACTTTCCTCCATTTTCTTCCCTGTAGATGGTAGTGGAAAGGCGATTTCTCTACCGTTTTGTTCCTTGAGAGCTGAGTGTTAGACACTTACACCTATATCTCCAAAGGCTTCACGCTTCCCGAACCAAGAGGTTAGCAGGAAATCCTGTTGGACGTGGCCTTGTTTCTCTGAGTTCAGTGGAAGGCGCTGCTGAGGCGAGCTCGCGTACATTTGAAGGCCCTTCCAACTTCATGACACAAGACTTTCGTGCAGAGAAACCCTCCACACAACGTGTTCCTCACCGTAGTGTACCGCGCTTTCCGTCTCTTTCCTTTTACACTACGTTGTAAAAAGGTGCTTCCATCTGTAGGGAAAGAGCTGGTCGTCGAAGGACGGCAAACCTCTAGATTTGTTCTTAGAGTTAACCATGGGTAGGCAATCCTCCTTATGCTTCCTCACATAATACATATCCATACTCATCCTTCCTCATGGAACGGCCGCACTTCCACAGCGGTGTTTTGTAGAAATAAGTGTATAGCACTTTCCTTACGCTTCCTCCGATTTACAGACACACACCTCTATAGGGGACAACTTGTGACTTGGTGGTAACATTCGACCCACATTTTTCTTCACAATTCAGCCTATGGCATTTTCCTTGCGCTTTCACGCGAAGAACTGAAAACACTTCTAGCTTCCTGAAACAAGATCTGAGGAGGGAGAAACTTTCGACACAACTTCTTTCTCAAGCAGTGGTACATGACACAGTATTTGTGCCTTCACTGCGAACGTTGGAAATTGCTTCCATCTTCGTCCCTGTAGGTGGTAGTGGAAAGACTATTTCCCTGCAGCTTTGTTTCTTGAGAGGTGAGTATAAGAACCTTCCCTTAGAGAGCAGCACATATATCTCCAAGGGCTTCTATCTTCAAGAACCAAGATGTTCGCACGAAAACCTGTTTGACGAGGCCTTCTTTCTCAGAGTTCAGTGTAAGGCTACTAGGCCTGAAGGGAGCCCACGTCCATTTGAAGACCCATCCACCTGCATGACACAGGACTTAAAGGAGAGAAACCCTCTGCACAACGTGTTCCCCGCTGTACAGGAAGGCACGTTCCACCTCTTTCCTTGCACACAATGTTTAACAAGCTGCTTCCAACCTTACGAAAAGAGATGGTAGTCGAAGGACGGCAACACTCTAGATTTGTTCTTAGAGTTAAAGAAACGAGTGCCATCTTCCTTAGGCTTGCTCACATCATCCATTTCCATACATCGTTCTTCATGTCACGACTGTAGGCACATTCGCCACGGAGAGTTAAGTCTAGACCATGTCCCTTACGCGTTCACACCCGCTAGGGAAAACACTTTCATCGCACTGAAACCATAGGACAGCTGAGGGAAGCCTACTTCAGAAGAGGTTTCTCCAGCACCGTCACAGGGCCCATTCAAGATGCCTTCACCGTTTCATGCTAAAGTGCTTCTCATCCTTACGTGTATGGCTTTCCTGATGGATTTCCTTCTCACAATGAAAACCTTGACACGTTCCATCTGTTCTCTCTCCTACTCTTGAAAACACTTCCCACGGAACAAGATTCGAATGGGGACAGACATTCTACACTAAGTATGTCTGTGGGACAGGCACGGGGCACATTCCTTGCGATTTCACACTTTACATTGGAAAAGTCTACCATGTTCAGGGTGAGATGTTAGTAGAAACACGGTTTCTCTGCAGTGGTGTTTCTTCAGACTGATTAGTACTCCCTTGGTTTAGGATTCAACACATACGTTCTGTGAGTATGAATTCCTCGCGAACCCAGGTGGGAGCTCGAAGTCGCGTTTGAGATAGACTTGGTTCTCACAGATTTGTGTATGCCTTTCCTCTGCCTAACTCGCATACTTTGGAAGACGCTTCTATCTTCGTGACCCATGCATGGTGTTCGTTGAGAAAAGCCCTCCGTAAGAAGTTGTTCCGCGAGTAAGGTCGATCACGCTTCCCCTCTGCTTTCTTTCACACTTTGCCTCAAGCCGCTTCGTTTCTTAGCAGAGGAGGTGGCAGTCGAAAGACCGCACCTCCACAGCGCTGTTTTGTAGACCCAAGTGTATAGCACATTCCTTACGCTTCCTCTCATTTCCAGACATACACCTCTCTAGGAGACAACGAGTGTTTTGCTTATGCTTCTCTCTACCGAAACAAGATCTGAGTTGGGAGAAGCTTTCGACACGACTTCTTTCTCAAGCAGCGCTATATGGCCCAGTACCTGTGCCTTCGCTGTGACCGTTGGAACGTTCTTCCATCTTCTTCCCAGTAGATGGCAGTAGAAGGACTATCTCCCTCTACCGTGTTGTTCCTTGAGAGGTGAGTGTAAGGCACTGACACATATAGCTCAGAAGGCTTCATTCTTCCCGAACCAAGATGTGAGCTCGAAATCAGTTTTCACATGCCGTTGTTTCTCTGAGTTCAGCGTAAGGCTCTGCTGAGGCTAGCTCGCCTACATTTGAAGGCCTTCCAACTTCATGACAGAAGCCTTCACACTTGGTGTAAAGCCGCTTCGATCCTTAGGAAAGCAGAAGGGAGTCGAAGGACCGCTCCTCCACAGCATTGTTCTTGAAGAATTAATTGCAGAGCTCGTTGCTTATGCTTCCTCCGATTTCCATACACACACCTCTATAGGGGACAACTTGTGAGTTGGTGATAACATTCGACCCACATTTTTCTTTACAATTCAGCCTATGGCATTTTCCTTGCGCTTTCACGCAAAGAACTGAAAATGTTTCTAGCTTCCTGAAACAAGATCTGAGTAGGGAGAAACTTTCGACACAACTTCTTTCTCAAGCAGTGGTACCTGACACAGATTTGTGCCTTCACTGCGAACGTTGGAAATTGCTTCCATCTTCATCCCTGTAGGTGGTAGTGGAAAGACTATTTCCCTGCAGCTTTGTTTCTTGAGAGGTGAGTATAAGAACCTTCCCTTAGAGAGCAACACATATATCTCCAAGGGCTTCTATCTTCAAGAACCAAGATGTTCGCACGAAAACCTGTTTGACGAGGCCTTCTTTCTCAGAGTTCAGTGTAAGGCTACCAGGCCTGAAGGGAGCCCACGTCCATTTGAAGCCCCATCCACCTGCATGACACAGGACTTAAAGGAGAGAAGCTCTCTGCACAACGTGTTTCCCGATGTACAGGAATGCGCGTTCCACCTCTTTCCTTGCACACAAGGTTTAACAAGCTGCTTCCTTCCTTACTAAAAGAGATGGTAGTCGAAGGACGGCAACAAAATAGATTTGTTCTTAGAGTTAAACAAACGTATGCCATCTTCCTTAGGCTTGCTCACATCATCCATTTCCATACATTGTTCTTCATGTCATGACTGTAGGCACATTCGACACGGAGAGTTAAGTCTAGCCCATGTCCCTTGCGCCTTCACCCCCACTACGGAAAACATTTTCATCTCACTGAAACCATAGGACACCTGAGGGAAGCCTACTTCAGAAGAGGTTTCTCCAGCACCGTCACAGGGCCCTTTCAAGATGCCTTCTCCGTTTCATGCTAAAGTTCTTCTCATTCTTACGTGTATGGCTTTCCTAATGGATTTCTTTCTCACAGTGAAAACCTTGACACGTTCCATCTGCTCTCTCTCCTACTCTTGAAAACACTTCTCACAGAACAAGGTTCGAATGGGGACAGACATTCTACAGTAAGTATGTCTGTGGGACAGGCACGGGGCACATTCCTTGCGATTTCACACTTACATGGGTAACGTCTACCATGTTCAGGGAAGATGTTAGTAGAAACACGGTTTCTCTGCAGTGGTGTTTCTTCAGACTGCATAGTACTCCCTTTGTTTAGGATTCAGCCCATACGTTTTGTGACTATGAATTCCTCGCGAACCCAGATGGGAGCTCGAAGTCGCGTTTGAGATGGACTTGCTTCGCAGAGATTCATGTATGCCTTTCCTTTGGCGAAGTCACATACATTTGAAAACCCTTCCCTCTTCGTGACCCATGGTGTTCGTTGAGAAAAGCCCTCCATAAGAAGTTGTTCGGCGACTAAGGTATGTCTCTCTTCCTTCCCCTCCGTACTCTTTCACACTTTGCTTCAAGCCGCTTCGTTCCTTAGCAAAGCAGATGGCAGTCGAAGGACCGCACCGCCACAGCGTTGTTTCTTCGACTTAAGTGTATCACACGTCCCTTATGCTTCCTCCTATTTCCAGACACACACCTCTCTAGGGGACTACTAGTGGGTTGGTTGTCACATTCGACCCACATTTTTCTTCACAATTCAGCGTGTGGCGTTTTCCTGGTGTTTTGAAACAAAGTACTGACAAGGCTTCTATCTTCCCGAAACAAGATCTGAGTTGGGAGAGGCTTTCGATACAAGTTCGTTCTCAAGCAGTGGTATATGGCACAGTATTTGTGCCTTCGCTTTTAACGTCGGGACTTTCCTCCATTTTCTTCCCTGTAGATGGTAGTGGAAAGGCGATTTCTCTACCGTTTTGTTCCTTGAGAGCTGAGTGTTAGACACTTACACCTATATCTCCAAAGGCTTCACGCTTCCCGAACCAAGAGGTTAGCAGGAAATCCTGTTGGACGTGGCCTTGTTTCTCTGAGTTCAGTGGAAGGCGCTGCTGAGGCGAGCTCGCGTACATTTGAAGGCCCTTCCAACTTCATGACACAAGACTTTCGTGCAGAGAAACCCTCCACACAACGTGTTCCTCACCGTAGTGTACCGCGCTTTCCGTCTCTTTCCTTTTACACTACGTTGTAAAAAGGTGCTTCCATCCGTAGGGAAAGAGCTGGTCGTCGAAGGACGGCAAACCTCTAGATTTGTTCTTAGAGTTAACCATGGGTAGGCAATCCTCCTTATGCTTCCTCACATAATACATATCCATACTCATCCTTCCTCATGGAACGGCCGCACTTCCACAGCGGTGTTTTGTAGAAATAAGTGTATAGCACTTTCCTTACGCTTCCTCCGATTTACAGACACACACCTCTATAGGGGACAACTTGTGACTTGGTGGTAACATTCGACCCACATTTTTCTTCACAATTCAGCCTATGGCATTTTCCTTGCGCTTTCACGCGAAGAACTGAAAACACTTCTAGCTTCCTGAAACAAGATCTGAGGAGGGAGAAACTTTCGACACAACTTCTTTCTCAAGCAGTGGTACATGACACAGTATTTGTGCCTTCACTGCGAACGTTGGAAATTGCTTCCATCTTCGTCCCTGTAGGTGGTAGTGGAAAGACTATTTCCCTGCAGCTTTGTTTCTTGAGAGGTGAGTATAAGAACCTTCCCTTAGAGAGCAGCACATATATCTCCAAGGGCTTCTATCTTCAAGAACCAAGATGTTCGCACGAAAACCTGTTTGACGAGGCCTTCTTTCTCAGAGTTCAGTGTAAGGCTACTAGGCCTGAAGGGAGCCCACGTCCATTTGAAGACCCATCCACCTGCATGACACAGGACTTAAAGGAGAGAAACCCTCTGCACAACGTGTTCCCCGCTGTACAGGAAGGCACGTTCCACCTCTTTCCTTGCACACAATGTTTAACAAGCTGCTTCCAACCTTACGAAAAGAGATGGTAGTCGAAGGACGGCAACACTCTAGATTTGTTCTTAGAGTTAAAGAAACGAGTGCCATCTTCCTTAGGCTTGCTCACATCCTCCATTTCCATACATCGTTCTTCATGTCACGACTGTAGGCACATTCGCCACGGAGAGTTAAGTCTAGACCATGTCCCTTACGCGTTCACACCCGCTAGGGAAAACACTTTCATCGCACTGAAACCATAGGACAGCTGAGGGAAGCCTACTTCAGAAGAGGTTTCTCCAGCACCGTCACAGGGCCCATTCAAGATGCCTTCACCGTTTCATGCTAAAGTGCTTCTCATCCTTACGTGTATGGCTTTCCTGATGGATTTCCTTCTCACAATGAAAACCTTGACACGTTCCATCTGTTCTCTCTCCTACTCTTGAAAACACTTCCCACGGAACAAGATTCGAATGGGGACAGACATTCTACACTAAGTATGTCTGTGGGACAGGCACGGGGCACATTCCTTGCGATTTCACACTTTACATTGGAAAAGTCTACCATGTTCAGGGTGAGATGTTAGTAGAAACACGGTTTCTCTGCAGTGGTGTTTCTTCAGACTGATTAGTACTCCCTTGGTTTAGGATTCAACACATACGTTCTGTGAGTATGAATTCCTCGCGAACCCAGGTGGGAGCTCGAAGTCGCGTTTGAGATAGACTTGGTTCTCACAGATTTGTGTATGCCTTTCCTCTGCCTAACTCGCATACTTTGGAAGACGCTTCTATCTTCGTGACCCATGCATGGTGTTCGTTGAGAAAAGCCCTCCGTAAGAAGTTGTTCCGCGAGTAAGGTCGATCACGCTTCCCCTCTGCTTTCTTTCACACTTTGCCTCAAGCCGCTTCGTTTCTTAGCAGAGGAGGTGGCAGTCGAAAGACCGCACCTCCACAGCGCTGTTTTGTAGACCCAAGTGTATAGCACATTCCTTACGCTTCCTCTCATTTCCAGACATACACCTCTCTAGGAGACAACGAGTGTTTTGCTTATGCTTCTCTCTACCGAAACAAGATCTGAGTTGGGAGAAGCTTTCGACACGACTTCTTTCTCAAGCAGCGCTATATGGCCCAGTACCTGTGCCTTCGCTGTGACCGTTGGAACGTTCTTCCATCTTCTTCCCAGTAGATGGCAGTAGAAGGACTATCTCCCTCTACCGTGTTGTTCCTTGAGAGGTGAGTGTAAGGCACTGACACATATAGCTCAGAAGGCTTCATTCTTCCCGAACCAAGATGTGAGCTCGAAATCAGTTTTCACATGCCGTTGTTTCTCTGAGTTCAGCGTAAGGCTCTGCTGAGGCTAGCTCGCCTACATTTGAAGGCCTTCCAACTTCATGACAGAAGCCTTCACACTTGGTGTAAAGCCGCTTCGATCCTTAGGAAAGCAGAAGGGAGTCGAAGGACCGCTCCTCCACAGCATTGTTCTTGAAGAATTAATTGCAGAGCTCGTTGCTTATGCTTCCTCCGATTTCCATACACACACCTCTATAGGGGACAACTTGTGAGTTGGTGGTAACATTCGACCCACATTTTTCTTTACAATTCAGCCTATGGCATTTTCCTTACGCTTTCACGCAAAGAACTGAAAATGTTTCTAGCTTCCTGAAACAAGATCTGAGTAGGGAGAAACTTTCGACACAACTTCTTTCTCAAGCAGTGGTACCTGACACAGATTTGTGCCTTCACTGCGAACGTTGGAAATTGCTTCCATCTTCATCCCTGTAGGTGGTAGTGGAAAGACTATTTCCCTGCAGCTTTGTTTCTTGAGAGGTGAGTATAAGAACCTTCCCTTAGAGAGCAACACATATATCTCCAAGGGCTTCTATCTTCAAGAACCAAGATGTTCGCACGAAAACCTGTTTGACGAGGCCTTCTTTCTCAGAGTTCAGTGTAAGGCTACCAGGCCTGAAGGGAGCCCACGTCCATTTGAAGCCCCATCCACCTGCATGACACAGGACTTAAAGGAGAGAAGCTCTCTGCACAACGTGTTTCCCGATGTACAGGAATGCGCGTTCCACCTCTTTCCTTGCACACAAGGTTTAACAAGCTGCTTCCTTCCTTACTAAAAGAGATGGTAGTCGAAGGACGGCAACAAAATAGATTTGTTCTTAGAGTTAAACAAACGTATGCCATCTTCCTTAGGCTTGCTCACATCATCCATTTCCATACATTGTTCTTCATGTCATGACTGTAGGCACATTCGACACGGAGAGTTAAGTCTAGCCCATGTCCCTTGCGCCTTCACCCCCACTACGGAAAACATTTTCATCTCACTGAAACCATAGGACACCTGAGGGAAGCCTACTTCAGAAGAGGTTTCTCCAGCACCGTCACAGGGCCCTTTCAAGATGCCTTCTCCGTTTCATGCTAAAGTTCTTCTCATTCTTACGTGTATGGCTTTCCTAATGGATTTCTTTCTCACAGTGAAAACCTTGACACGTTCCATCTGCTCTCTCTCCTACTCTTGAAAACACTTCTCACAGAACAAGGTTCGAATGGGGACAGACATTCTACAGTAAGTATGTCTGTGGGACAGGCACGGGGCACATTCCTTGCGATTTCACACTTACATGGGTAACGTCTACCATGTTCAGGGAAGATGTTAGTAGAAACACGGTTTCTCTGCAGTGGTGTTTCTTCAGACTGCATAGTACTCCCTTTGTTTAGGATTCAGCCCATACGTTTTGTGACTATGAATTCCTCGCGAACCCAGATGGGAGCTCGAAGTCGCGTTTGAGATGGACTTGCTTCGCAGAGATTCATGTATGCCTTTCCTTTGGCGAAGTCACATACATTTGAAAACCCTTCCCTCTTCGTGACCCATGGTGTTCCTTGAGAAAAGCCCTCCATAAGAAGTTGTTCGGCGACTAAGGTATGTCTCTCTTCCTTCCCCTCCGTACTCTTTCACACTTTGCTTCAAGCCGCTTCGTTCCTTAGCAAAGCAGATGGCAGTCGAAGGACCGCACCGCCACAGCGTTGTTTCTTCGACTTAAGTGTATCACACGTCCCTTATGCTTCCTCCTATTTCCAGACACACACCTCTCTAGGGGACTACTAGTGGGTTGGTTGTCACATTCGACCCACATTTTTCTTCACAATTCAGCGTGTGGCGTTTTCCTGGTGTTTTCAAACAAAGTACTGACAAGGCTTCTATCTTCCCGAAACAAGATCTGAGTTGGGAGAGGCTTTCGATACAAGTTCGTTCTCAAGCAGTGGTATATGGCACAGTATTTGTGCCTTCGCTTTTAACGTCGGGACTTTCCTCCATTTTCTTCCCTGTAGATGGTAGTGGAAAGGCGATTTCTCTACCGTTTTGTTCCTTGAGAGCTGAGTGTTAGACACTTACACCTATATCTCCAAAGGCTTCACGCTTCCCGAACCAAGAGGTTAGCAGGAAATCCTGTTGGACGTGGCCTTGTTTCTCTGAGTTCAGTGGAAGGCGCTGCTGAGGCGAGCTCGCGTACATTTGAAGGCCCTTCCAACTTCATGACACAAGACTTTCGTGCAGAGAAACCCTCCACACAACGTGTTCCTCACCGTAGTGTACCGCGCTTTCCGTCTCTTTCCTTTTACACTACGTTGTAAAAAGGTGCTTCCATCCGTAGGGAAAGAGCTGGTCGTCGAAGGACGGCAAACCTCTAGATTTGTTCTTAGAGTTAACCATGGGTAGGCAATCCTCCTTATGCTTCCTCACATAATACATATCCATACTCATCCTTCCTCATGGAACGGCCGCACTTCCACAGCGGTGTTTTGTAGAAATAAGTGTATAGCACTTTCCTTACGCTTCCTCCGATTTACAGACACACACCTCTATAGGGGACAACTTGTGACTTGGTGGTAACATTCGACCCACATTTTTCTTCACAATTCAGCCTATGGCATTTTCCTTGCGCTTTCACGCGAAGAACTGAAAACACTTCTAGCTTCCTGAAACAAGATCTGAGGAGGGAGAAACTTTCGACACAACTTCTTTCTCAAGCAGTGGTACATGACACAGTATTTGTGCCTTCACTGCGAACGTTGGAAATTGCTTCCATCTTCGTCCCTGTAGGTGGTAGTGGAAAGACTATTTCCCTGCAGCTTTGTTTCTTGAGAGGTGAGTATAAGAACCTTCCCTTAGAGAGCAGCACATATATCTCCAAGGGCTTCTATCTTCAAGAACCAAGATGTTCGCACGAAAACCTGTTTGACGAGGCCTTCTTTCTCAGAGTTCAGTGTAAGGCTACTAGGCCTGAAGGGAGCCCACGTCCATTTGAAGACCCATCCACCTGCATGACACAGGACTTAAAGGAGAGAAACCCTCTGCACAACGTGTTCCCCGCTGTACAGGAAGGCACGTTCCACCTCTTTCCTTGCACACAATGTTTAACAAGCTGCTTCCAACCTTACGAAAAGAGATGGTAGTCGAAGGACGGCAACACTCTAGATTTGTTCTTAGAGTTAAAGAAACGAGTGCCATCTTCCTTAGGCTTGCTCACATCCTCCATTTCCATACATCGTTCTTCATGTCACGACTGTAGGCACATTCGCCACGGAGAGTTAAGTCTAGACCATGTCCCTTACGCGTTCACACCCGCTAGGGAAAACACTTTCATCGCACTGAAACCATAGGACAGCTGAGGGAAGCCTACTTCAGAAGAGGTTTCTCCAGCACCGTCACAGGGCCCATTCAAGATGCCTTCACCGTTTCATGCTAAAGTGCTTCTCATCCTTACGTGTATGGCTTTCCTGATGGATTTCCTTCTCACAATGAAAACCTTGACACGTTCCATCTGTTCTCTCTCCTACTCTTGAAAACACTTCCCACGGAACAAGATTCGAATGGGGACAGACATTCTACACTAAGTATGTCTGTGGGACAGGCACGGGGCACATTCCTTGCGATTTCACACTTTACATTGGAAAAGTCTACCATGTTCAGGGTGAGATGTTAGTAGAAACACGGTTTCTCTGCAGTGGTGTTTCTTCAGACTGATTAGTACTCCCTTGGTTTAGGATTCAACACATACGTTCTGTGAGTATGAATTCCTCGCGAACCCAGGTGGGAGCTCGAAGTCGCGTTTGAGATAGACTTGGTTCTCACAGATTTGTGTATGCCTTTCCTCTGCCTAACTCGCATACTTTGGAAGACGCTTCTATCTTCGTGACCCATGCATGGTGTTCGTTGAGAAAAGCCCTCCGTAAGAAGTTGTTCCGCGAGTAAGGTCGATCACGCTTCCCCTCTGCTTTCTTTCACACTTTGCCTCAAGCCGCTTCGTTTCTTAGCAGAGGAGGTGGCAGTCGAAAGACCGCACCTCCACAGCGCTGTTTTGTAGACCCAAGTGTATAGCACATTCCTTACGCTTCCTCTCATTTCCAGACATACACCTCTCTAGGAGACAACGAGTGTTTTGCTTATGCTTCTCTCTACCGAAACAAGATCTGAGTTGGGAGAAGCTTTCGACACGACTTCTTTCTCAAGCAGCGCTATATGGCCCAGTACCTGTGCCTTCGCTGTGACCGTTGGAACGTTCTTCCATCTTCTTCCCAGTAGATGGCAGTAGAAGGACTATCTCCCTCTACCGTGTTGTTCCTTGAGAGGTGAGTGTAAGGCACTGACACATATAGCTCAGAAGGCTTCATTCTTCCCGAACCAAGATGTGAGCTCGAAATCAGTTTTCACATGCCGTTGTTTCTCTGAGTTCAGCGTAAGGCTCTGCTGAGGCTAGCTCGCCTACATTTGAAGGCCTTCCAACTTCATGACAGAAGCCTTCACACTTGGTGTAAAGCCGCTTCGATCCTTAGGAAAGCAGAAGGGAGTCGAAGGACCGCTCCTCCACAGCATTGTTCTTGAAGAATTAATTGCAGAGCTCGTTGCTTATGCTTCCTCCGATTTCCATACACACACCTCTATAGGGGACAACTTGTGAGTTGGTGGTAACATTCGACCCACATTTTTCTTTACAATTCAGCCTATGGCATTTTCCTTACGCTTTCACGCAAAGAACTGAAAATGTTTCTAGCTTCCTGAAACAAGATCTGAGTAGGGAGAAACTTTCGACACAACTTCTTTCTCAAGCAGTGGTACCTGACACAGATTTGTGCCTTCACTGCGAACGTTGGAAATTGCTTCCATCTTCATCCCTGTAGGTGGTAGTGGAAAGACTATTTCCCTGCAGCTTTGTTTCTTGAGAGGTGAGTATAAGAACCTTCCCTTAGAGAGCAACACATATATCTCCAAGGGCTTCTATCTTCAAGAACCAAGATGTTCGCACGAAAACCTGTTTGACGAGGCCTTCTTTCTCAGAGTTCAGTGTAAGGCTACTAGGCCTGAAGGGAGCCCACGTCCATTTGAAGCCCCATCAACCTGCATGACACAGGACTTAAAGGAGAGAAGCTCTCTGCACAACGTGTTTCCCGATGTACAGGAATGCGCGTTCCACCTCTTTCCTTGCACACAAGGTTTAACAAGCTGCTTCCTTCCTTACTAAAAGAGATGGTAGTCGAAGGACGGCAACAAAATAGATTTGTTCTTAGAGTTAAACAAACGTATGCCATCTTCCTTAGGCTTGCTCACATCATCCATTTCCATACATTGTTCTTCATGTCATGACTGTAGGCACATTCGACACGGAGAGTTAAGTCTAGCCCATGTCCCTTGCGCCTTCACCCCCACTACGGAAAACATTTTCATCTCACTGAAACCATAGGACACCTGAGGGAAGCCTACTTCAGAAGAGGTTTCTCCAGCACCGTCACAGGGCCCTTTCAAGATGCCTTCTCCGTTTCATGCTAAAGTTCTTCTCATTCTTACGTGTATGGCTTTCCTAATGGATTTCTTTCTCACAGTGAAAACCTTGACACGTTCCATCTGCTCTCTCTCCTACTCTTGAAAACACTTCTCACAGAACAAGGTTCGAATGGGGACAGACATTCTACAGTAAGTATGTCTGTGGGACAGGCACGGGGCACATTCCTTGCGATTTCACACTTACATGGGTAACGTCTACCATGTTCAGGGAAGATGTTAGTAGAAACACGGTTTCTCTGCAGTGGTGTTTCTTCAGACTGCATAGTACTCCCTTTGTTTAGGATTCAACCCATACGTTTTGTGACTATGAATTCCTCGCGAACCCAGATGGGAGCTCGAAGTCGCGTTTGAGATGGACTTGCTTCGCAGAGATTCATGTATGCCTTTCCTTTGGCGAAGTCACATACATTTGAAAACCCTTCCCTCTTCGTGACCCATGGTGTTCGTTGAGAAAAGCCCTCCATAAGAAGTTGTTCGGCGACTAAGGTATGTCTCTCTTCCTTCCCCTCCGTACTCTTTCACACTTTGCTTCAAGCCGCTTCGTTCCTTAGCAAAGCAGATGGCAGTCGAAGGACCGCACCGCCACAGCGTTGTTTCTTCGACTTAAGTGTATCACACGTCCCTTATGCTTCCTCCTATTTCCAGACACACACCTCTCTAGGGGACTACTAGTGGGTTGGTTGTCACATTCGACCCACATTTTTCTTCACAATTCAGCGTGTGGCGTTTTCCTGGTGTTTTCAAACAAAGTACTGACAAGGCTTCTATCTTCCCGAAACAAGATCTGAGTTGGGAGAGGCTTTCGATACAAGTTCGTTCTCAAGCAGTGGTATATGGCACAGTATTTGTGCCTTCGCTTTTAACGTCGGGACTTTCCTCCATTTTCTTCCCTGTAGATGGTAGTGGAAAGGCGATTTCTCTACCGTTTTGTTCCTTGAGAGCTGAGTGTTAGACACTTACACCTATATCTCCAAAGGCTTCACGCTTCCCGAACCAAGAGGTTAGCAGGAAATCCTGTTGGACGTGGCCTTGTTTCTCTGAGTTCAGTGGAAGGCGCTGCTGAGGCGAGCTCGCGTACATTTGAAGGCCCTTCCAACTTCATGACACAAGACTTTCGTGCAGAGAAACCCTCCACACAACGTGTTCCTCACCGTAGTGTACCGCGCTTTCCGTCTCTTTCCTTTTACACTACGTTGTAAAAAGGTGCTTCCATCCGTAGGGAAAGAGCTGGTCGTCGAAGGACGGCAAACCTCTAGATTTGTTCTTAGAGTTAACCATGGGTAGGCAATCCTCCTTATGCTTCCTCACATAATACATATCCATACTCATCCTTCCTCATGGAACGGCCGCACTTCCACAGCGGTGTTTTGTAGAAATAAGTGTATAGCACTTTCCTTACGCTTCCTCCGATTTACAGACACACACCTCTATAGGGGACAACTTGTGACTTGGTGGTAACATTCGACCCACATTTTTCTTCACAATTCAGCCTATGGCATTTTCCTTGCGCTTTCACGCGAAGAACTGAAAACACTTCTAGCTTCCTGAAACAAGATCTGAGGAGGGAGAAACTTTCGACACAACTTCTTTCTCAAGCAGTGGTACATGACACAGTATTTGTGCCTTCACTGCGAACGTTGGAAATTGCTTCCATCTTCGTCCCTGTAGGTGGTAGTGGAAAGACTATTTCCCTGCAGCTTTGTGTCTTGAGAGGTGAGTATAAGAACCTTCCCTTAGAGAGCAGCACATATATCTCCAAGGGCTTCTATCTTCAAGAACCAAGATGTTCGCACGAAAACCTGTTTGACGAGGCCTTCTTTCTCAGAGTTCAGTGTAAGGCTACTAGGCCTGAAGGGAGCCCACGTCCATTTGAAGACCCATCCACCTGCATGACACAGGACTTAAAGGAGAGAAACCCTCTGCACAACGTGTTCCCCGCTGTACAGGAAGGCACGTTCCACCTCTTTCCTTGCACACAATGTTTAACAAGCTGCTTCCAACCTTACGAAAAGAGATGGTAGTCGAAGGACGGCAACACTCTAGATTTGTTCTTAGAGTTAAAGAAACGAGTGCCATCTTCCTTAGGCTTGCTCACATCATCCATTTCCATACATCGTTCTTCATGTCACGACTGTAGGCACATTCGCCACGGAGAGTTAAGTCTAGACCATGTCCCTTACGCGTTCACACCCGCTAGGGAAAACACTTTCATCGCACTGAAACCATAGGACAGCTGAGGGAAGCCTACTTCAGAAGAGGTTTCTCCAGCACCGTCACAGGGCCCATTCAAGATGCCTTCACCGTTTCATGCTAAAGTGCTTCTCATCCTTACGTGTATGGCTTTCCTGATGGATTTCCTTCTCACAATGAAAACCTTGACACGTTCCATCTGTTCTCTCTCCTACTCTTGAAAACACTTCCCACGGAACAAGATTCGAATGGGGACAGACATTCTACACTAAGTATGTCTGTGGGACAGGCACGGGGCACATTCCTTGCGATTTCACACTTTACATTGGAAAAGTCTACCATGTTCAGGGTGAGATGTTAGTAGAAACACGGTTTCTCTGCAGTGGTGTTTCTTCAGACTGATTAGTACTCCCTTGGTTTAGGATTCAACACATACGTTCTGTGAGTATGAATTCCTCGCGAACCCAGGTGGGAGCTCGAAGTCGCGTTTGAGATAGACTTGGTTCTCACAGATTTGTGTATGCCTTTCCTCTGCCTAACTCGCATACTTTGGAAGACGCTTCTATCTTCGTGACCCATGCATGGTGTTCGTTGAGAAAAGCCCTCCGTAAGAAGTTGTTCCGCGAGTAAGGTCGATCACGCTTCCCCTCTGCTTTCTTTCACACTTTGCCTCAAGCCGCTTCGTTTCTTAGCAGAGGAGGTGGCAGTCGAAAGACCGCACCTCCACAGCGCTGTTTTGTAGACCCAAGTGTATAGCACATTCCTTACGCTTCCTCTCATTTCCAGACATACACCTCTCTAGGAGACAACGAGTGTTTTGCTTATGCTTCTCTCTACCGAAACAAGATCTGAGTTGGGAGAAGCTTTCGACACGACTTCTTTCTCAAGCAGCGCTATATGGCCCAGTACCTGTGCCTTCGCTGTGACCGTTGGAACGTTCTTCCATCTTCTTCCCAGTAGATGGCAGTAGAAGGACTATCTCCCTCTACCGTGTTGTTCCTTGAGAGGTGAGTGTAAGGCACTGACACATATAGCTCAGAAGGCTTCATTCTTCCCGAACCAAGATGTGAGCTCGAAATCAGTTTTCACATGCCGTTGTTTCTCTGAGTTCAGCGTAAGGCTCTGCTGAGGCTAGCTCGCCTACATTTGAAGGCCTTCCAACTTCATGACAGAAGCCTTCACACTTGGTGTAAAGCCGCTTCGATCCTTAGGAAAGCAGAAGGGAGTCGAAGGACCGCTCCTCCACAGCATTGTTCTTGAAGAATTAATTGCAGAGCTCGTTGCTTATGCTTCCTCCGATTTCCATACACACACCTCTATAGGGGACAACTTGTGAGTTGGTGATAACATTCGACCCACATTTTTCTTTACAATTCAGCCTATGGCATTTTCCTTACGCTTTCACGCAAAGAACTGAAAATGTTTCTAGCTTCCTGAAACAAGATCTGAGTAGGGAGAAACTTTCGACACAACATCTTTCTCAAGCAGTGGTACCTGACACAGATTTGTGCCTTCACTGCGAACGTTGGAAATTGCTTCCATCTTCATCCCTGTAGGTGGTAGTGGAAAGACTATTTCCCTGCAGCTTTGTTTCTTGAGAGGTGAGTATAAGAACCTTCCCTTAGAGAGCAACACATATATCTCCAAGGGCTTCTATCTTCAAGAACCAAGATGTTCGCACGAAAACCTGTTTGACGAGGCCTTCTTTCTCAGAGTTCAGTGTAAGGCTACTAGGCCTGAAGGGAGCCCACGTCCATTTGAAGCCCCATCCACCTGCATGACACAGGACTTAAAGGAGAGAAGCTCTCTGCACAACGTGTTTCCCGATGTACAGGAATGCGCGTTCCACCTCTTTCCTTGCACACAAGGTTTAACAAGCTGCTTCCTTCCTTACTAAAAGAGATGGTAGTCGAAGGACGGCAACAAAATAGATTTGTTCTTAGAGTTAAACAAACGTATGCCATCTTCCTTAGGCTTGCTCACATCATCCATTTCCATACATTGTTCTTCATGTCATGACTGTAGGCACATTCGACACGGAGAGTTAAGTCTAGCCCATGTCCCTTGCGCCTTCACCCCCACTACGGAAAACATTTTCATCTCACTGAAACCATAGGACACCTGAGGGAAGCCTACTTCAGAAGAGGTTTCTCCAGCACCGTCACAGGGCCCTTTCAAGATGCCTTCTCCGTTTCATGCTAAAGTTCTTCTCATTCTTACGTGTATGGCTTTCCTAATGGATTTCTTTCTCACAATGAAAACCTTGACACGTTCCATCTGCTCTCTCTCCTACTCTTGAAAACACTTCTCACAGAACAAGGTTCGAATGGGGACAGACATTCTACAGTAAGTATGTCTGTGGGACAGGCACGGGGCACATTCCTTGCGATTTCACACTTACATGGGTAACGTCTACCATGTTCAGGGAAGATGTTAGTAGAAACACGGTTTCTCTGCAGTGGTGTTTCTTCAGACTGCATAGTACTCCCTTTGTTTAGGATTCAACCCATACGTTTTGTGACTATGAATTCCTCGCGAACCCAGATGGGAGCTCGAAGTCGCGTTTGAGATGGACTTGCTTCGCAGAGATTCATGTATGCCTTTCCTTTGGCGAAGTCACATACATTTGAAAACCCTTCCCTCTTCGTGACCCATGGTGTTCGTTGAGAAAAGCCCTCCATAAGAAGTTGTTCGGCGACTAAGGTATGTCTCTCTTCCTTCCCCTCCGTACTCTTTCACACTTTGCTTCAAGCCGCTTCGTTCCTTAGCAAAGCAGATGGCAGTCGAAGGACCGCACCGCCACAGCGTTGTTTCTTCGACTTAAGTGTATCACACGTCCCTTATGCTTCCTCCTATTTCCAGACACACACCTCTCTAGGACTACTAGTGGGTTGGTTGTCACATTCGACCCACATTTTTCTTCACAATTCAGCGTGTGGCGTTTTCCTGGTGTTTTCAAACAAAGTACTGACAAGGCTTCTATCTTCCCGAAACAAGATCTGAGTTGGGAGAGGCTTTCGATACAAGTTCGTTCTCAAGCAGTGGTATATGGCACAGTATTTGTGCCTTCGCTTTTAACGTCGGGACTTTCCTCCATTTTCTTCCCTGTAGATGGTAGTGGAAAGGCGATTTCTCTACCGTTTTGTTCCTTGAGAGCTGAGTGTTAGACACTTACACCTATATCTCCAAAGGCTTCACGCTTCCCGAACCAAGAGGTTAGCAGGAAATCCTGTTGGACGTGGCCTTGTTTCTCTGAGTTCAGTGGAAGGCGCTGCTGAGGCGAGCTCGCGTACATTTGAAGGCCCTTCCAACTTCATGACACAAGACTTTCGTGCAGAGAAACCCTCCACACAACGTGTTCCTCACCGTAGTGTACCGCGCTTTCCGTCTCGTTCCTTTTACACTACGTTGTAAAAAGGTGCTTCCATCCGTAGGGAAAGAGCTGGTCGTCGAAGGACGGCAAACCTCTAGATTTGTTCTTAGAGTTAACCATGGGTAGGCAATCCTCCTTATGCTTCCTCACATAATACATATCCATACTCATCCTTCCTCATGGAACGGCCGCACTTCCACAGCGGTGTTTTGTAGAAATAAGTGTATAGCACTTTCCTTACGCTTCCTCCGATTTACAGACACACACCTCTATAGGGGACAACTTGTGACTTGGTGGTAACATTCGACCCACATTTTTCTTCACAATTCAGCCTATGGCATTTTCCTTGCGCTTTCACGCGAAGAACTGAAAACACTTCTAGCTTCCTGAAACAAGATCTGAGGAGGGAGAAACTTTCGACACAACTTCTTTCTCAAGCAGTGGTACATGACACAGTATTTGTGCCTTCACTGCGAACGTTGGAAATTGCTTCCATCTTCGTCCCTGTAGGTGGTAGTGGAAAGACTATTTCCCTGCAGCTTTGTGTCTTGAGAGGTGAGTATAAGAACCTTCCCTTAGAGAGCAGCACATATATCTCCAAGGGCTTCTATCTTCAAGAACCAAGATGTTCGCACGAAAACCTGTTTGACGAGGCCTTCTTTCTCAGAGTTCAGTGTAAGGCTACTAGGCCTGAAGGGAGCCCACGTCCATTTGAAGACCCATCCACCTGCATGACACAGGACTTAAAGGAGAGAAACCCTCTGCACAACGTGTTCCCCGCTGTACAGGAAGGCACGTTCCACCTCTTTCCTTGCACACAATGTTTAACAAGCTGCTTCCAACCTTACGAAAAGAGATGGTAGTCGAAGGACGGCAACACTCTAGATTTGTTCTTAGAGTTAAAGAAACGAGTGCCATCTTCCTTAGGCTTGCTCACATCATCCATTTCCATACATCGTTCTTCATGTCACGACTGTAGGCACATTCGCCACGGAGAGTTAAGTCTAGACCATGTCCCTTACGCGTTCACACCCGCTAGGGAAAACACTTTCATCGCACTGAAACCATAGGACAGCTGAGGGAAGCCTACTTCAGAAGAGGTTTCTCCAGCACCGTCACAGGGCCCATTCAAGATGCCTTCACCGTTTCATGCTAAAGTGCTTCTCATCCTTACGTGTATGGCTTTCCTGATGGATTTCCTTCTCACAATGAAAACCTTGACACGTTCCATCTGTTCTCTCTCCTACTCTTGAAAACACTTCCCACGGAACAAGATTCGAATGGGGACAGACATTCTACACTAAGTATGTCTGTGGGACAGGCACGGGGCACATTCCTTGCGATTTCACACTTTACATTGGAAAAGTCTACCATGTTCAGGGTGAGATGTTAGTAGAAACACGGTTTCTCTGCAGTGGTGTTTCTTCAGACTGATTAGTACTCCCTTGGTTTAGGATTCAACACATACGTTCTGTGAGTATGAATTCCTCGCGAACCCAGGTGGGAGCTCGAAGTCGCGTTTGAGATAGACTTGGTTCTCACAGATTTGTGTATGCCTTTCCTCTGCCTAACTCGCATACTTTGGAAGACGCTTCTATCTTCGTGACCCATGCATGGTGTTCGTTGAGAAAAGCCCTCCGTAAGAAGTTGTTCCGCGAGTAAGGTCGATCACGCTTCCCCTCTGCTTTCTTTCACACTTTGCCTCAAGCCGCTTCGTTTCTTAGCAGAGGAGGTGGCAGTCGAAAGACCGCACCTCCACAGCGCTGTTTTGTAGACCCAAGTGTATAGCACATTCCTTACGCTTCCTCTCATTTCCAGACATACACCTCTCTAGGAGACAACGAGTGTTTTGCTTATGCTTCTCTCTACCGAAACAAGATCTGAGTTGGGAGAAGCTTTCGACACGACTTCTTTCTCAAGCAGCGCTATATGGCCCAGTACCTGTGCCTTCGCTGTGACCGTTGGAACGTTCTTCCATCTTCTTCCCAGTAGATGGCAGTAGAAGGACTATCTCCCTCTACCGTGTTGTTCCTTGAGAGGTGAGTGTAAGGCACTGACACATATAGCTCAGAAGGCTTCATTCTTCCCGAACCAAGATGTGAGCTCGAAATCAGTTTTCACATGCCGTTGTTTCTCTGAGTTCAGCGTAAGGCTCTGCTGAGGCTAGCTCGCCTACATTTGAAGGCCTTCCAACTTCATGACAGAAGCCTTCACACTTGGTGTAAAGCCGCTTCGATCCTTAGGAAAGCAGAAGGGAGTCGAAGGACCGCTCCTCCACAGCATTGTTCTTGAAGAATTAATTGCAGAGCTCGTTGCTTATGCTTCCTCCGATTTCCATACACACACCTCTATAGGGGACAACTTGTGAGTTGGTGATAACATTCGACCCACATTTTTCTTTACAATTCAGCCTATGGCATTTTCCTTACGCTTTCACGCAAAGAACTGAAAATGTTTCTAGCTTCCTGAAACAAGATCTGAGTAGGGAGAAACTTTCGACACAACTTCTTTCTCAAGCAGTGGTACCTGACACAGATTTGTGCCTTCACTGCGAACGTTGGAAATTGCTTCCATCTTCATCCCTGTAGGTGGTAGTGGAAAGACTATTTCCCTGCAGCTTTGTTTCTTGAGAGGTGAGTATAAGAACCTTCCCTTAGAGAGCAACACATATATCTCCAAGGGCTTCTATCTTCAAGAACCAAGATGTTCGCACGAAAACCTGTTTGACGAGGCCTTCTTTCTCAGAGTTCAGTGTAAGGCTACTAGGCCTGAAGGGAGCCCACGTCCATTTGAAGCCCCATCCACCTGCATGACACAGGACTTAAAGGAGAGAAGCTCTCTGCACAACGTGTTTCCCGATGTACAGGAATGCGCGTTCCACCTCTTTCCTTGCACACAAGGTTTAACAAGCTGCTTCCTTCCTTACTAAAAGAGATGGTAGTCGAAGGACGGCAACAAAATAGATTTGTTCTTAGAGTTAAACAAACGTATGCCATCTTCCTTAGGCTTGCTCACATCATCCATTTCCATACATTGTTCTTCATGTCATGACTGTAGGCACATTCGACACGGAGAGTTAAGTCTAGCCCATGTCCCTTGCGCCTTCACCCCCACTACGGAAAACATTTTCATCTCACTGAAACCATAGGACACCTGAGGGAAGCCTACTTCAGAAGAGGTTTCTCCAGCACCGTCACAGGGCCCTTTCAAGATGCCTTCTCCGTTTCATGCTAAAGTTCTTCTCATTCTTACGTGTATGGCTTTCCTAATGGATTTCTTTCTCACAATGAAAACCTTGACACGTTCCATCTGCTCTCTCTCCTACTCTTGAAAACACTTCTCACAGAACAAGGTTCGAATGGGGACAGACATTCTACAGTAAGTATGTCTGTGGGACAGGCACGGGGCACATTCCTTGCGATTTCACACTTACATGGGTAACGTCTACCATGTTCAGGGAAGATGTTAGTAGAAACACGGTTTCTCTGCAGTGGTGTTTCTTCAGACTGCATAGTACTCCCTTTGTTTAGGATTCAACCCATACGTTTTGTGACTATGAATTCCTCGCGAACCCAGATGGGAGCTCGAAGTCGCGTTTGAGATGGACTTGCTTCGCAGAGATTCATGTATGCCTTTCCTTTGGCGAAGTCACATACATTTGAAAACCCTTCCCTCTTCGTGACCCATGGTGTTCGTTGAGAAAAGCCCTCCATAAGAAGTTGTTCGGCGACTAAGGTATGTCTCTCTTCCTTCCCCTCCGTACTCTTTCACACTTTGCTTCAAGCCGCTTCGTTCCTTAGCAAAGCAGATGGCAGTCGAAGGACCGCACCGCCACAGCGTTGTTTCTTCGACTTAAGTGTATCACACGTCCCTTATGCTTCCTCCTATTTCCAGACACACACCTCTCTAGGGGACTACTAGTGGGTTGGTTGTCACATTCGACCCACATTTTTCTTCACAATTCAGCGTGTGGCGTTTTCCTGGTGTTTTCAAACAAAGTACTGACAAGGCTTCTATCTTCCCGAAACAAGATCTGAGTTGGGAGAGGCTTTCGATACAAGTTCGTTCTCAAGCAGTGGTATATGGCACAGTATTTGTGCCTTCGCTTTTAACGTCGGGACTTTCCTCCATTTTCTTCCCTGTAGATGGTAGTGGAAAGGCGATTTCTCTACCGTTTTGTTCCTTGAGAGCTGAGTGTTAGACACTTACACCTATATCTCCAAAGGCTTCACGCTTCCCGAACCAAGAGGTTAGCAGGAAATCCTGTTGGACGTGGCCTTGTTTCTCTGAGTTCAGTGGAAGGCGCTGCTGAGGCGAGCTCGCGTACATTTGAAGGCCCTTCCAACTTCATGACACAAGACTTTCGTGCAGAGAAACCCTCCACACAACGTGTTCCTCACCGTAGTGTACCGCGCTTTCCGTCTCTTTCCTTTTACACTACGTTGTAAAAAGGTGCTTCCATCCGTAGGGAAAGAGCTGGTCGTCGAAGGACGGCAAACCTCTAGATTTGTTCTTAGAGTTAACCATGGGTAGGCAATCCTCCTTATGCTTCCTCACATAATACATATCCATACTGATCCTTCCTCATGGAACGGCCGCAATTTCACAGCGTTGTTTTGTAGAAATAAGTGTATAGCACTTTCCTTACGCTTCCTCGAATTTACAGACACACACCTCTATAGGGGACAACTTGTGACTTGGTGGTAACATTCGACCGACATTTTTCTTCACAATTCAGCCTATGGCATTATCCTTGCCCTTTCACGCGAAGAACTGAAAACACTTCTAGCTTCCTGAAACAAGATCTGAGTAGGGAGAAACTTTCGACACAACTTCTTTCTCAAGCAGGGGTACATGACACAGTATTTGTGCCTTCACTGCGAACGTTGGAAATTGCTTCCATCTTCGTCCCTGTAGGTGGTAGTGGAAAGATCATTTCCCTGCATCTTTGTTTCTTGAGAGGTGAGTATAAGAACCCTCCCTTAGAGAGCAGCACATATATCTCCAAGGGCTTCTATCTTCAAGAACCAAGATGTTCGCACGAAAACCTGTTTGACGAGGCCTTCTTTCTCAGAGTTCAGTGTAAGGCTACTAGGCCTGAAGGGAGCCCACGTCCATTTGAAGACCCATCCACCTGCATGACACAGGACTTAAAGGAGAGAAACCCTCTGCACAACGTGTTCCCCGCTGTACAGGAAGGCACGTTCCACCTCTTTCCTTGCACACAAGGTTTAACAAGCTGCTTCCTACCTTACGAAAAGAGATGGTAGTCGAAGGACGGCAACACTCTAGATTTGTTCTTAGAGTTAAACAAACGTATGCCATCTTCCTTAGGCTTGCTCACATCCTCCATTTCCATACATCGTTCTTCATGTCACGACTGTAGGCACATTCGACACGGAGAGTTAAGTCTACTCCATGTCCCTTACGCCTTCACACCCACTAGGGAAAACACTTTCATCTCACTGAAACCGTTGCACAGCTGAGGGAAGCCTACCTCAGAAGAGGTTTCTCCAGCACCGTCACAGGGCCCATTCAAGATGCCTTCACCGTTTCATGCTAAAGTGCTTCTCATCCTTACGTGTGTGGCTTTCCTGATGGATTTCCTTCTCACAATGAAAACCTTGACACGTTCCATCTGCTCTCTCTCCTACTCTTGAAAACACTTCCCACAGAACAAGATTCGAATGGGGACAGAGATTCTACAGTAAGTATGTCTGTGGGACAGGCACGGGGCACATTCCTTGCGATTTCACACTTTGCATTGGAAAAGTCCACCATGTCCAGGGTGAGATGCTAGTAGAAACCCGGTGTCTCTGCAGTGGTGTTTCTTCCGACTGAATAGTACTCCCTTTGTTTAGGATTCAACACATACGTTTTGTGACTGTGAATTCCTCGCGAACCCAGATGGGAGCTCGAAGTCGCGTTTGAGATAGACTTGGTTCGCAGAGATTCGTGTATGCCTTTCCTCTGCCTAACTCGCATACTTTGGAAGACGCTTCTATCTTCGTGACCCATGCATGGTGTTCTTTGAGAGAAGCCCTCCATAAGATGTTGTTCCGCGAGTAAGGTAGATCACGCTTCCCCTCTGCTTTCTTTCACACTTTGCATCAAGCCGCTTCGTTTCTTAGCAGCGGAGGTGGCAGTCGAAGGACCGCACCTCCACAGCGTTGATTTGTAGAACTAAGTGTATAGCACGTTCCTTACGCTTCCTCCCATTTCCAGACACACACCTCTATAGGGGACAACTTGTGACTTGGTGGTAACATTCGACCCACATTTTTCTTCACTCTTCAGCCTATGGCATTTTCCTTACGCTTTCAGGCGAAAAACTGAAAATGCTTCTAGCTTCCTGAAACAAGATCTGAGTAGGGAGAAACGTTCGACACAACTTCTTTCTCAAGCTGTGGTACATGACACAGTATTTGTGCCTTCACTGCGAACGTTGGAAATTGCTTCCATATTCTTCCCTGTAGGCGGTAGTGGAAAGACTATTTCCCTGCAGTTTTGTTTCTTGAGAGGTGAGTATAAGAACCTTCCCTTAGAGAGCAACACATATATCTCCAAGGGCTTCTATCTTCAAGATCCAAGATGTTCGCACGACAGCCTGTTTGACGTGGCCTTGTTTCTCAGAGTTCAGTGTAAGGCTACTAGGCCTGAGGCGAGCCCACGTCCATTTGAAGACCCATCCACCCGCATGACACAGGACTTAAAGGAGAAAACCCTCCGCACACCGTGTTACCCGCTGTACAGGATCGCGGGTTCCAACTATTTTCTTGCACACAAGGTTTAACAAGCTGCTTCCAAACTTACGAAAAGAGATGGTAGTCGAAGGACGGCAACAAAATAGATTTGTTCTTAGAGTTAAACAAACGTATGCCATCTTCCTTAGGCTTGCTCACATCATCCATTTCCATACATCGTTCTGCATGTCATGACTGTAGGCACATTCGACACGGAGAGTTAAGTCTAGCCCATGTCCGTTACGCCTTCACACCCACTACGGAAAACATTTTCATCTCACTGAAACCATAGGACACCTGAGGGAAGCCTACTTCAGAAGAGGTTTCTCCAGCACCGTCACAGGGCCCTTTCAAGATGCCTTCTCCGTTTCATGCTAAAGTTCTTCTCATTCTTAACGTGTATGGCTTTCCTAATGGATTTCTTTCTCACAATGAAAACCTTGACACGTTCCATCTGCTCTCTCTCCTACTCTTGAAAACACTTCTCACAGAACAAGGTTCGAATGGGGACAGACATTCTACAGTAAGTATGTCTGTGGGACAGGCACGGGGCACATTCCTTGCGATTTCACACTTACATGGGTAACGTCTACCATGTTCAGGGATGATGTTAGTAGAAACACGGTTTCTCTGCAGTGGTGTTTCTTCAGACTGCATAGTACTCCCTTTGCTTAGGATTCAACCCATACGTTTTGTGACTATGAATTCCTCGCGAACCCAGATGGGAGCTCGAAGTCGCGTTTGAGATGGACTTGCTTCGCAGAGATTCATGTATGCCTTTCCTTTGGCGAAGTCACATACATTTGAAAACCCTTCCCTCTTCGTGACCCATGGTGTTCGTTGAGAAAAGCCCTCCATAAGAAGTTGTTCGGCGACTAAGGTATGTCTCTCTTCCTTCCCCTCCGTACTCTTTCACACTTTGCTTCAAGCCGCTTCGTTCCTTAGCAAAGCAGATGGCAGTCGAAGGACCGCACCGCCACAGCGTTGTTTCTTCGACTTAAGTGTATCACACGTCCCTTATGCTTCCTCCTATTTCCAGACACACACCTCTCTAGGGGACTACTAGTGGGTTGGTTGTCACATTCGACCCACATTTTTCTTCACAATTCAGCGTGTGGCGTTTTCCTGGTGTTTTCAAACAAAGTACTGACAAGGCTTCTATCTTCCCGAAACAAGATCTGAGTTGGGAGAGGCTTTCGATACAAGTTCGTTCTCAAGCAGTGGTATATGGCACAGTATTTGTGCCTTCGCTTTTAACGTCGGGACTTTCCTCCATTTTCTTCCCTGTAGATGGTAGTGGAAAGGCGATTTCTCTACCGTTTTGTTCCTTGAGAGCTGAGTGTTAGACACTTACACCTATATCTCCAAAGGCTTCACGCTTCCCGAACCAAGAGGTTAGCAGGAAATCCTGTTGGACGTGGCCTTGTTTCTCTGAGTTCAGTGGAAGGCGCTGCTGAGGCGAGCTCGCGTACATTTGAAGGCCCTTCCAACTTCATGACACAAGACTTTCGTGCAGAGAAACCCTCCACACAACGTGTTCCTCACCGTAGTGTACCGCGCTTTCCGTCTCTTTCCTTTTGCACTACGTTGTAAAAAGGTGCTTCCATGTGTAGGGAAAGAGCTGGTCATCGACGGACGGCAAACCTCTAGATTTGTTCTTAGAGTTAACCATGGGAAGGCAATCCTCCTTATGCTTCCTCACATAATACATATCCATACTCATCCTTTTTCATGGAACGACCGCACTTCCACAGCAGTGTTTTGTAGAAATAAGTGTATAGCACTTTCCTTACGCTTCCTCCGATTTACAGACACACACCTCTATAGGGGACAACTTGTGACTTGGTGGTAACATTCGACCCACATTTTTCTTCACAATTCAGCCTATGGCATTTTCCTTGCGCTTTCACGCGAAGAACTGAAAACACTTCTAGCTTCCTGAAACAAGATCTGAGGAGGGAGAAACTTTCGACACAACTTCTTTCTCAAGCAGTGGTACATGACACAGTATTTGTGCCTTCACTGCGAACGTTGGAAATTGCTTCCATCTTCGTCCCTGTAGGTGGTAGTGGAAAGACTATTTCCCTGCAGCTTTGTTTCTTGAGAGGTGAGTATAAGAACCTTCCCTTAGAGAGCAGCACATATATCTCCAAGGGCTTCTATCTTCAAGAACCAAGATGTTCGCACGAAAACCTGTTTGACGAGGCCTTCTTTCTCAGAGTTCAGTGTAAGGCTACTAGGCCTGAAGGGAGCCCACGTCCATTTGAAGACCCATCCACCTGCATGACACAGGACTTAAAGGAGAGAAACCCTCTGCACAACGTGTTCCCCGCTGTACAGGAAGGCACGTTCCACCTCTTTCCTTGCAGACAATGTTTAACAAGCTGCTTCCAACCTTACGAAAAGAGATGGTAGTTGAAGGACGGCAACACTCTAGATTTGTTCTTAGAGTTAAAGAAACGAGTGTCATCTTCCTTAGGCTTGCTCACATCATCCATTTCCATACATCGTTCTTCATGTCACGACTGTAGGCACATTCGCCACGGAGAGTTAAGTCTAGACCATGTCCCTTACGCGTTCACACCCACTAGGGAAAACACTTTCATCGCACTGAAACCATAGGACAGCTGAGGGAAGCCTACTTCAGAAGAGGTTTCTCCAGCACCGTCACAGGGCCCATTCAAGATGCCTTCACCGTTTCATGCTAAAGTGCTTCTCATCCTTACGTGTATGGCTTTCCTGATGGATTTCCTTCTCACAATGAAAACCTTGACACGTTCCATCTGTTCTCTCTCCTACTCTTGAAAACACTTCCCACGGAACAAGATTCGAATGGGGACAGACATTCTACACTAAGTATGTCTGTGGGACAGGCACGGGGCACATTCCTTGCGATTTCACACTTTACATTGGAAAAGTCTACCATGTTCAGGGTGAGATGTTAGTAGAAACACGGTTTCTCTGCAGTGGTGTTTCTTCAGACTGATTAGTACTCCCTTGGTTTAGGATTCAACACATACGTTCTGTGAGTATGAATTCCTCGCGAACCCAGGTGGGAGCTCGAAGTCGCGTTTGAGATAGACTTGGTTCTCACAGATTTGTGTATGCCTTTCCTCTGCCTAACTCGCATACTTTGGAAGACGCTTCTATCTTCGTGACCCATGCATGGTGTTCGTTGAGAAAAGCCCTCCGTAAGAAGTTGTTCCGCGAGTAAGGTCGATCACGCTTCCCCTCTGCTTTCTTTCACACTTTGCCTCAAGCCGCTTCGTTTCTTAGCAGAGGAGGTGGCAGTCGAAAGACCGCACCTCCACAGCGCTGTTTTGTAGACCCAAGTGTATAGCACATTCCTTACGCTTCCTCTCATTTCCAGACATACACCTCTCTAGGAGACAACGAGTGTTTTGCTTATGCTTCTCTCTACCGAAACAAGATCTGAGTTGGGAGAAGCTTTCGACACGACTTCTTTCTCAAGCAGCGCTATATGGCCCAGTACCTGTGCCTTCGCTGTGACCGTTGGAACGTTCTTCCATCTTCTTCCCAGTAGATGGCAGTAGAAGGACTATCTCCCTCTACCGTGTTGTTCCTTGAGAGGTGAGTGTAAGGCACTGACACATATAGCTCAGAAGGCTTCATTCTTCCCGAACCAAGATGTGAGCTCGAAATCAGTTTTCACATGCCGTTGTTTCTCTGAGTTCAGCGTAAGGCTCTGCTGAGGCTAGCTCGCCTACATTTGAAGGCCTTCCAACTTCATGACAGAAGCCTTCACACTTGGTGTAAAGCCGCTTCGATCCTTAGGAAAGCAGAAGGGAGTCGAAGGACCGCTCCTCCACAGCATTGTTCTTGAAGAATTAATTGCAGAGCTCGTTGCTTATGCTTCCTCCGATTTCCATACACACACTTCTATAGGGGACAACTTGTGAGTTGGTGGTAACATTCGACCCACATTTTTCTTTACAATTCAGCCTATGGCATTTTCCTTACGCTTTCACGCAAAGAACTGAAAATGTTTCTAGCTTCCTGAAACAAGATCTGAGTAGGGAGAAACTTTCGACACAACTTCTTTCTCAAGCAGTGGTACCTGACACAGATTTGTGCCTTCACTGCGAACGTTGGAAATTGCTTCCATCTTCATCCCTGTAGGTGGTAGTGGAAAGACTATTTCCCTGCAGCTTTGTTTCTTGAGAGGTGAGTATAAGAACCTTCCCTTAGAGAGCAACATATATATCTCCAAGGGCTTCTATCTTCAAGAACCAAGATGTTTGCACGAAAACCTGTTTGACGAGGCCTTCTTTCTCAGAGTTCAGTGTAAGGCTACTAGGCCTGAAGGGAGCCCACGTCCATTTGAAGCCCCATCCACCTGCATGACACAGGACTTAAAGGAGAGAAGCTCTCTGCACAACGTGTTTCCCGATGTACAGGAATGCGCGTTCCACCTCTTTCCTTGCACACAAGGTTTAACAAGCTGCTTCCTTCCTTACTAAAAGAGATGGTAGTCGAAGGACGGCAACAAAATAGATTTGTTCTTAGAGTTAAACAAACGTATGCCATCTTCCTTAGGCTTGCTCACATCATCCATTTCCATACATTGTTCTTCATGTCATGACTGTAGGCACATTCGACACGGAGAGTTAAGTCTAGCCCATGTCCCTTGCGCCTTCACCCCCACTACGGAAAACATTTTCATCTCACTGAAACCATAGGACACCTGAGGGAAGCCTACTTCAGAAGAGGTTTCTCCAGCACCGTCACAGGGCCCTTTCAAGATGCCTTCTCCGTTGCATGCTAAAGTTCTTCTCATTCTTACGTGTATGGCTTTCCTAATGGATTTCTTTCTCACAATGAAAACCTTGACACGTTCCATCTGCTCTCTCTCCTACTCTTGAAAACACTTCTCACAGAACAAGGTTCGAATGGGGACAGACATTCTACAGTAAGTATGTCTGTGGGACAGGCACGGGGCACATTCCTTGCGATTTCACACTTACATGGGTAACGTCTACCATGTTCAGGGAAGATGTTAGTAGAAACACGGTTTCTCTGCAGTGGTGTTTCTTCAGACTGCATAGTACTCCCTTTGTTTAGGATTCAACCCATACGTTTTGTGACTATGAATTCCTCGCGAACCCAGATGGGAGCTCGAAGTCGCGTTTGAGATGGACTTGCTTCGCAGAGATTCATGTATGCCTTTCCTTTGGCGAAGTCACATACATTTGAAAACCCTTCCCTCTTCGTGACCCATGGTGTTCGTTGAGAAAAGCCCTCCATAAGAAGTTGTTCGGCGACAAAGGTATGTCTCTCTTCCTTCCCCTCCGTACTCTTTCACACTTTGCTTCAAGCCGCTTCGTTCCTTAGCAAAGCAGATGGCAGTCGAAGGACCGCACCGCCACAGCGTTGTTTCTTCGACTTAAGTGTATCACACGTCCCTTATGCTTCCTCCTATTTCCAGACACACACCTCTCTAGGGGACTACTAGTGGGTTGGTTGTCACATTCGACCCACATTTTTCTTCACAATTCAGCGTGTGGCGTTTTCCTGGTGTTTTCAAACAAAGTACTGACAAGGCTTCTATCTTCCCGAAACAAGATCTGAGTTGGGAGAGGCTTTCGATACAAGTTCGTTCTCAAGCAGTGGTATATGGCACAGTATTTGTGCCTTCGCTTTTAACGTCGGGACTTTCCTCCATTTTCTTCCCTGTAGATGGTAGTGGAAAGGCGATTTCTCTACCGTTTTGTTCCTTGAGAGCTGAGTGTTAGACACTTACACCTATATCTCCAAAGGCTTCACGCTTCCCGAACCAAGAGGTTAGCAGGAAATCCTGTTGGACGTGGCCTTGTTTCTCTGAGTCCAGTGGAAGGCGCTGCTGAGGCGAGCTCGCGTACATTTGAAGGCCCTTCCAACTTCATGACACAAGACTTTCGTGCAGAGAAACCCTCCACACAACGTGTTCCTCACCGTAGTGTACCGCGCTTTCCGTCTCTTTCCTTTTACACTACGTTGTAAAAAGGTGCTTCCATCCGTAGGGAAAGAGCTGGTCGTCGAAGGACGGCAAACCTCTAGATTTGTTCTTAGAGTTAACCATGGGTAGGCAATCCTCCTTATGCTTCCTCACATAATACATATCCATACTCATCCTTCCTCATGGAACGGCCGCACTTCCACAGCGGTGTTTTGTAGAAATAAGTGTATAGCACTTTCCTTACGCTTCCTCCGATTTACAGACACACACCTCTATAGGGGACAACTTGTGACTTGGTGGTAACATTCGACCCACATTTTTCTTCACAATTCAGCCTATGGCATTTTCCTTGCGCTTTCACGCGAAGAACTGAAAACACTTCTAGCTTCCTGAAACAAGATCTGAGGAGGGAGAAACTTTCGACACAACTTCTTTCTCAAGCAGTGGTACATGACACAGTATTTGTGCCTTCACTGCGAACGTTGGAAATTGCTTCCATCTTCGTCCCTGTAGGTGGTAGTGGAAAGACTATTTCCCTGCAGCTTTGTTTCTTGAGAGGTGAGTATAAGAACCTTCCCTTAGAGAGCAGCACATATATCTCCAAGGGCTTCTATCTTCAAGAACCAAGATGTTCGCACGAAAACCTGTTTGACGAGGCCTTCTTTCTCAGAGTTCAGTGTAAGGCTACTAGGCCTGAAGGGAGCCCACGTCCATTTGAAGACCCATCCACCTGCATGACACAGGACTTAAAGGAGAGAAACCCTCTGCACAACGTGTTCCCCGCTGTACAGGAAGGCACGTTCCACCTCTTTCCTTGCACACAATGTTTAACAAGCTGCTTCCAACCTTACGAAAAGAGATGGTAGTCGAAGGACGGCAACACTCTAGATTTGTTCTTAGAGTTAAAGAAACGAGTGCCATCTTCCTTAGGCTTGCTCACATCATCCATTTCCATACATCGTTCTTCATGTCACGACTGTAGGCACATTCGCCACGGAGAGTTAAGTCTAGACCATGTCCCTTACGCGTTCACACCCGCTAGGGAAAACACTTTCATCGCACTGAAACCATAGGACAGCTGAGGGAAGCCTACTTCAGAAGAGGTTTCTCCAGCACCGTCACAGGGCCCATTCAAGATGCCTTCACCGTTTCATGCTAAAGTGCTTCTCATCCTTACGTGTATGGCTTTCCTGATGGATTTCCTTCTCACAATGAAAACCTTGACACGTTCCATCTGTTCTCTCTCCTACTCTTGAAAACACTTCCCACGGAACAAGATTCGAATGGGGACAGACATTCTACACTAAGTATGTCTGTGGGACAGGCACGGGGCACATTCCTTGCGATTTCACACTTTACATTGGAAAAGTCTACCATGTTCAGGGTGAGATGTTAGTAGAAACACGGTTTCTCTGCAGTGGTGTTTCTTCAGACTGATTAGTACTCCCTTGGTTTAGGATTCAACACATACGTTCTGTGAGTATGAATTCCTCGCGAACCCAGGTGGGAGCTCGAAGTCGCGTTTGAGATAGACTTGGTTCTCACAGATTTGTGTATGCCTTTCCTCTGCCTAACTCGCATACTTTGGAAGACGCTTCTATCTTCGTGACCCATGCATGGTGTTCGTTGAGAAAAGCCCTCCGTAAGAAGTTGTTCCGCGAGTAAGGTCGATCACGCTTCCCCTCTGCTTTCTTTCACACTTTGCCTCAAGCCGCTTCGTTTCTTAGCAGAGGAGGTGGCAGTCGAAAGACCGCACCTCCACAGCGCTGTTTTGTAGACCCAAGTGTATAGCACATTCCTTACGCTTCCTCTCATTTCCAGACATACACCTCTCTAGGAGACAACGAGTGTTTTGCTTATGCTTCTCTCTACCGAAACAAGATCTGAGTTGGGAGAAGCTTTCGACACGACTTCTTTCTCAAGCAGCGCTATATGGCCCAGTACCTGTGCCTTCGCTGTGACCGTTGGAACGTTCTTCCATCTTCTTCCCAGTAGATGGCAGTAGAAGGACTATCTCCCTCTACCGTGTTGTTCCTTGAGAGGTGAGTGTAAGGCACTGACACATATAGCTCAGAAGGCTTCATTCTTCCCGAACCAAGATGTGAGCTCGAAATCAGTTTTCACATGCCGTTGTTTCTCTGAGTTCAGCGTAAGGCTCTGCTGAGGCTAGCTCGCCTACATTTGAAGGCCTTCCAACTTCATGACAGAAGCCTTCACACTTGGTGTAAAGCCGCTTCGATCCTTAGGAAAGCAGAAGGGAGTCGAAGGACCGCTCCTCCACAGCATTGTTCTTGAAGAATTAATTGCAGAGCTCGTTGCTTATGCTTCCTCCGATTTCCATACACACACCTCTATAGGGGACAACTTGTGAGTTGGTGATAACATTCGACCCACATTTTTCTTTACAATTCAGCCTATGGCATTTTCCTTACGCTTTCACGCAAAGAACTGAAAATGTTTCTAGCTTCCTGAAACAAGATCTGAGTAGGGAGAAACTTTCGACACAACTTCTTTCTCAAGCAGTGGTACCTGACACAGATTTGTGCCTTCACTGCGAACGTTGGAAATTGCTTCCATCTTCATCCCTGTAGGTGGTAGTGGAAAGACTATTTCCCTGCAGCTTTGTTTCTTGAGAGGTGAGTATAAGAACCTTCCCTTAGAGAGCAACACATATATCTCCAAGGGCTTCTATCTTCAAGAACCAAGATGTTCGCACGAAAACCTGTTTGACGAGGCCTTCTTTCTCAGAGTTCAGTGTAAGGCTACTAGGCCTGAAGGGAGCCCACGTCCATTTGAAGCCCCATCCACCTGCATGACACAGGACTTAAAGGAGAGAAGCTCTCTGCACAACGTGTTTCCCGATGTACAGGAATGCGCGTTCCACCTCTTTCCTTGCACACAAGGTTTAACAAGCTGCTTCCTTCCTTACTAAAAGAGATGGTAGTCGAAGGACGGCAACAAAATAGATTTGTTCTTAGAGTTAAACAAACGTATGCCATCTTCCTTAGGCTTGCTCACATCATCCATTTCCATACATTGTTCTTCATGTCATGACTGTAGGCACATTCGACACGGAGAGTTAAGTCTAGCCCATGTCCCTTGCGCCTTCACCCCCACTACGGAAAACATTTTCATCTCACTGAAACCATAGGACACCTGAGGGAAGCCTACTTCAGAAGAGGTTTCTCCAGCACCGTCACAGGGCCCTTTCAAGATGCCTTCTCCGTTTCATGCTAAAGTTCTTCTCATTCTTACGTGTATGGCTTTCCTAATGGATTTCTTTCTCACAATGAAAACCTTGACACGTTCCATCTGCTCTCTCTCCTACTCTTGAAAACACTTCTCACAGAACAAGGTTCGAATGGGGACAGACATTCTACAGTAAGTATGTCTGTGGGACAGGCACGGGGCACATTCCTTGCGATTTCACACTTACATGGGTAACGTCTACCATGTTCAGGGAAGATGTTAGTAGAAACACGGTTTCTCTGCAGTGGTGTTTCTTCAGACTGCATAGTACTCCCTTTGTTTAGGATTCAACCCATACGTTTTGTGACTATGAATTCCTCGCGAACCCAGATGGGAGCTCGAAGTCGCGTTTGAGATGGACTTGCTTCACAGAGATTCATGTATGCCTTTCCTTTGGCGAAGTCACATACATTTGAAAACCCTTCCCTCTTCGTGACCCATGGTGTTCCTTGAGAAAAGCCCTCCATAAGAAGTTGTTCGGCGACTAAGGTATGTCTCTCTTCCTTCCCCTCCGTACTCTTTCACACTTTGCTTCAAGCCGCTTCGTTCCTTAGCAAAGCAGATGGCAGTCGAAGAACCGCACCGCCACAGCGTTGTTTCTTCGACTTAAGTGTATCACACGTCCCTTATGCTTCCTCCTATTTCCAGACACACACCTCTCTAGGGGACTACTAGTGGGTTGGTTGTCACATTCGACCCACATTTTTCTTCACAATTCAGCGTGTGGCGTTTTCCTGGTGTTTTCAAACAAAGTACTGACAAGGCTTCTATCTTCCCGAAACAAGATCTGAGTTGGGAGAGGCTTTCGATACAAGTTCGTTCTCAAGCAGTGGTATATGGCACAGTATTTGTGCCTTCGCTTTTAACGTCGGGACTTTCCTCCATTTTCTTCCCTGTAGATGGTAGTGGAAAGGCGATTTCTCTACCGTTTTGTTCCTTGAGAGCTGAGTGTTAGACACTTACACCTATATCTCCAAAGGCTTCACGCTTCCCGAACCAAGAGGTTAGCAGGAAATCCTGTTGGACGTGGCCTTGTTTCTCTGAGTTCAGTGGAAGGCGCTGCTGAGGCGAGCTCGCGTACATTTGAAGGCCCTTCCAACTTCATGACACAAGACTTTCGTGCAGAGAAACCCTCCACACAACGTGTTCCTCACCGTAGTGTACCGCGCTTTCCGTCTCTTTCCTTTTACACTACGTTGTAAAAAGGTGCTTCCATCCGTAGGGAAAGAGCTGGTCGTCGAAGGACGGCAAACCTCTAGATTTGTTCTTAGAGTTAACCATGGGTAGGCAATCCTCCTTATGCTTCCTCACATAATACATATCCATACTGATCCTTCCTCATGGAACGGCCGCAATTTCACAGCGTTGTTTTGTAGAAATAAGTGTATAGCACTTTCCTTACGCTTCCTCGAATTTACAGACACACACCTCTATAGGGGACAACTTGTGACTTGGTGGTAACATTCGACCGACATTTTTCTTCACAATTCAGCCTATGGCATTATCCTTGCCCTTTCACGCGAAGAACTGAAAACACTTCTAGCTTCCTGAAACAAGATCTGAGTAGGGAGAAACTTTCGACACAACTTCTTTCTCAAGCAGGGGTACATGACACAGTATTTGTGCCTTCACTGCGAACGTTGGAAATTGCTTCCATCTTCGTCCCTGTAGGTGGTAGTGGAAAGATCATTTCCCTGCAGCTTTGTTTCTTGAGAGGTGAGTATAAGAACCCTCCCTTAGAGAGCAGCACATATATCTCCAAGGGCTTCTATCTTCAAGAACCAAGATGTTCGCACGAAAACCTGTTTGACGAGGCCTTCTTTCTCAGAGTTCAGTGTAAGGCTACTAGGCCTGAAGGGAGCCCACGTCCATTTGAAGACCCATCCACCTGCATGACACAGGACTTAAAGGAGAGAAACCCTCTGCACAACGTGTTCCCCGCTGTACAGGAAGGCACGTTCCACCTCTTTCCTTGCACACAAGGTTTAACAAGCTGCTTCCTACCTTACGAAAAGAGATGGTAGTCGAAGGACGGCAACAATATAGATTTGTTCTTAGAGTTAAACAAACGTATGCCATCTTCCTTAGGCTTGCTCACATCCTCCATTTCCATACATCGTTCTTCATGTCACGACTGTAGGCACATTCGACACGGAGAGTTAAGTCTACTCCATGTCCCTTACGCCTTCACACCCACTAGGGAAAACACTTTCATCTCACTGAAACCGTTGCACAGCTGAGGGAAGCCTACCTCAGAAGAGGTTTCTCCAGCACCGTCACAGGGCCCATTCAAGATGCCTTCACCGTTTCATGCTAAAGTGCTTCTCATCCTTACGTGTGTGGCTTTCCTGATGGATTTCCTTCTCACAATGAAAACCTTGACACGTTCCATCTGCTCTCTCTCCTACTCTTGAAAACACTTCCCACAGAACAAGATTCGAATGGGGACAGAGATTCTACAGTAAGTATGTCTGTGGGACAGGCACGGGGCACATTCCTTGCGATTTCACACTTTGCATTGGAAAAGTCCACCATGTCCAGGGTGAGATGCTAGTAGAAACCCGGTGTCTCTGCAGTGGTGTTTCTTCCGACTGAATAGTACTCCCTTTGTTTAGGATTCAACACATACGTTTTGTGACTGTGAATTCCTCGCGAACCCAGATGGGAGCTCGAAGTCGCGTTTGAGATAGACTTGGTTCGCAGAGATTCGTGTATGCCTTTCCTCTGCCTAACTCGCATACTTTGGAAGACGCTTCTATCTTCGTGACCCATGCATGGTGTTCTTTGAGAGAAGCCCTCCATAAGATGTTGTTCCGCGAGTAAGGTAGATCACGCTTCCCCTCTGCTTTCTTTCACACTTTGCATCAAGCCGCTTCGTTTCTTAGCAGCGGAGGTGGCAGTCGAAGGACCGCACCTCCACAGCGTTGATATGTAGAACTAAGTGTATAGCACGTTCCTTACGCTTCCTCCCATTTCCAGACACACACCTCTATAGGGGACAACTTGTGACTTGGTGGTAACATTCGACCCACATTTTTCTTCACTCTTCAGCCTATGGCATTTTCCTTACGCTTTCAGGCGAAAAACTGAAAATGCTTCTAGCTTCCTGAAACAAGATCTGAGTAGGGAGAAACGTTCGACACAACTTCTTTCTCAAGCTGTGGTACATGACACAGTATTTGTGCCTTCACTGCGAACGTTGGAAATTGCTTCCATATTCTTCCCTGTAGGCGGTAGTGGAAAGACTATTTCCCTGCAGTTTTGTTTCTTGAGAGGTGAGTATAAGAACCTTCCCTTAGAGAGCAACACATATATCTCCAAGGGCTTCTATCTTCAAGATCCAAGATGTTCGCACGACAGCCTGTTTGACGTGGCCTTGTTTCTCAGAGTTCAGTGTAAGGCTACTAGGCCTGAGGCGAGCCCACGTCCATTTGAAGACCCATCCACCCGCATGACACAGGACTTAAAGGAGAAAACCCTCCGCACACCGTGTTACCCGCTGTACAGGATCGCGGGTTCCAACTATTTTCTTGCACACAAGGTTTAACAAGCTGCTTCCAAACTTACGAAAAGAGATGGTAGTCGAAGGACGGCAACAAAATAGATTTGTTCTTAGAGTTAAACAAACGTATGCCATCTTCCTTAGGCTTGCTCACATCATCCATTTCCATACATCGTTCTGCATGTCATGACTGTAGGCACATTCGACACGGAGAGTTAAGTCTAGCCCATGTCCGTTACGCCTTCACACCCACTACGGAAAACATTTTCATCTCACTGAAACCATAGGACACCTGAGGGAAGCCTACTTCAGAAGAGGTTTCTCCAGCACCGTCACAGGGCCCTTTCAAGATGCCTTCTCCGTTTCATGCTAAAGTTCTTCTCATTCTTAACGTGTATGGCTTTCCTAATGGATTTCTTTCTCACAATGAAAACCTTGACACGTTCCATCTGCTCTCTCTCCTACTCTTGAAAACACTTCTCACAGAACAAGGTTCGAATGGGGACAGACATTCTACAGTAAGTATGTCTGTGGGACAGGCACGGGGCACATTCCTTGCGATTTCACACTTACATGGGTAACGTCTACCATGTTCAGGGATGATGTTAGTAGAAACACGGTTTCTCTGCAGTGGTGTTTCTTCAGACTGCATAGTACTCCCTTTGCTTAGGATTCAACCCATACGTTTTGTGACTATGAATTCCTCGCGAACCCAGATGGGAGCTCGAAGTCGCGTTTGAGATGGACTTGCTTCGCAGAGATTCATGTATGCCTTTCCTTTGGCGAAGTCACATACATTTGAAAACCCTTCCCTCTTCGTGACCCATGGTGTTCGTTGAGAAAAGCCCTCCATAAGAAGTTGTTCGGCGACTAAGGTATGTCTCTCTTCCTTCCCCTCCGTACTCTTTCACACTTTGCTTCAAGCCGCTTCGTTCCTTAGCAAAGCAGATGGCAGTCGAAGGACCGCACCGCCACAGCGTTGTTTCTTCAACTTAAGTGTATCACACGTCCCTTATGCTTCCTCCTATTTCCAGACACACACCTCTCTAGGGGACTACTAGTGGGTTGGTTGTCACATTCGACCCACATTTTTCTTCACAATTCAGCGTGTGGCGTTTTCCTGGTGTTTTCAAACAAAGTACTGACAAGGCTTCTATCTTCCCGAAACAAGATCTGAGTTGGGAGAGGCTTTCGATACAAGTTCGTTCTCAAGCAGTGGTATATGGCACAGTATTTGTGCCTTCGCTTTTAACGTCGGGACTTTCCTCCATTTTCTTCCCTGTAGATGGTAGTGGAAAGGCGATTTCTCTACCGTTTTGTTCCTTGAGAGCTGAGTGTTAGACACTTACACCTATATCTCCAAAGGCTTCACGCTTCCCGAACCAAGAGGTTAGCAGGAAATCCTGTTGGACGTGGCCTTGTTTCTCTGAGTTCAGTGGAAGGCGCTGCTGAGGCGAGCTCGCGTACATTTGAAGGCCCTTCCAACTTCATGACACAAGACTTTCGTGCAGAGAAACCCTCCACACAACGTGTTCCTCACCGTAGTGTACCGCGCTTTCCGTCTCTTTCCTTTTGCACTACGTTGTAAAAAGGTGCTTCCATGTGTAGGGAAAGAGCTGGTCATCGACGGACGGCAAACCTCTAGATTTGTTCTTAGAGTTAACCATGGGAAGGCAATCCTCCTTATGCTTCCTCACATAATACATATCCATACTCATCCTTTTTCATGGAACGACCGCACTTCCACAGCAGTGTTTTGTAGAAATAAGTGTATAGCACTTTCCTTACGCTTCCTCCGATTTACAGACACACACCTCTATAGGGGACAACTTGTGACTTGGTGGTAACATTCGACCCACATTTTTCTTCACAATTCAGCCTATGGCATTTTCCTTGCGCTTTCACGCGAAGAACTGAAAACACTTCTAGCTTCCTGAAACAAGATCTGAGGAGGGAGAAACTTTCGACACAACTTCTTTCTCAAGCAGTGGTACATGACACAGTATTTGTGCCTTCACTGCGAACGTTGGAAATTGCTTCCATCTTCGTCCCTGTAGGTGGTAGTGGAAAGACTATTTCCCTGCAGCTTTGTTTCTTGAGAGGTGAGTATAAGAACCTTCCCTTAGAGAGCAGCACATATATCTCCAAGGGCTTCTATCTTCAAGAACCAAGATGTTCGCACGAAAACCTGTTTGACGAGGCCTTCTTTCTCAGAGTTCAGTGTAAGGCTACTAGGCCTGAAGGGAGCCCACGTCCATTTGAAGACCCATCCACCTGCATGACACAGGACTTAAAGGAGAGAAACCCTCTGCACAACGTGTTCCCCGCTGTACAGGAAGGCACGTTCCACCTCTTTCCTTGCAGACAATGTTTAACAAGCTGCTTCCAACCTTACGAAAAGAGATGGTAGTTGAAGGACGGCAACACTCTAGATTTGTTCTTAGAGTTAAAGAAACGAGTGTCATCTTCCTTAGGCTTGCTCACATCATCCATTTCCATACATCGTTCTTCATGTCACGACTGTAGGCACATTCGCCACGGAGAGTTAAGTCTAGACCATGTCCCTTACGCGTTCACACCCACTAGGGAAAACACTTTCATCGCACTGAAACCATAGGACAGCTGAGGGAAGCCTACTTCAGAAGAGGTTTCTCCAGCACCGTCACAGGGCCCATTCAAGATGCCTTCACCGTTTCATGCTAAAGTGCTTCTCATCCTTACGTGTATGGCTTTCCTGATGGATTTCCTTCTCACAATGAAAACCTTGACACGTTCCATCTGTTCTCTCTCCTACTCTTGAAAACACTTCCCACGGAACAAGATTCGAATGGGGACAGACATTCTACACTAAGTATGTCTGTGGGACAGGCACGGGGCACATTCCTTGCGATTTCACACTTTACATTGGAAAAGTCTACCATGTTCAGGGTGAGATGTTAGTAGAAACACGGTTTCTCTGCAGTGGTGTTTCTTCAGACTGATTAGTACTCCCTTGGTTTAGGATTCAACACATACGTTCTGTGAGTATGAATTCCTCGCGAACCCAGGTGGGAGCTCGAAGTCGCGTTTGAGATAGACTTGGTTCTCACAGATTTGTGTATGCCTTTCCTCTGCCTAACTCGCATACTTTGGAAGACGCTTCTATCTTCGTGACCCATGCATGGTGTTCGTTGAGAAAAGCCCTCCGTAAGAAGTTGTTCCGCGAGTAAGGTCGATCACGCTTCCCCTCTGCTTTCTTTCACACTTTGCCTCAAGCCGCTTCGTTTCTTAGCAGAGGAGGTGGCAGTCGAAAGACCGCACCTCCACAGCGCTGTTTTGTAGACCCAAGTGTATAGCACATTCCTTACGCTTCCTCTCATTTCCAGACATACACCTCTCTAGGAGACAACGAGTGTTTTGCTTATGCTTCTCTCTACCGAAACAAGATCTGAGTTGGGAGAAGCTTTCGACACGACTTCTTTCTCAAGCAGCGCTATATGGCCCAGTACCTGTGCCTTCGCTGTGACCGTTGGAACGTTCTTCCATCTTCTTCCCAGTAGATGGCAGTAGAAGGACTATCTCCCTCTACCGTGTTGTTCCTTGAGAGGTGAGTGTAAGGCACTGACACATATAGCTCAGAAGGCTTCATTCTTCCCGAACCAAGATGTGAGCTCGAAATCAGTTTTCACATGCCGTTGTTTCTCTGAGTTCAGCGTAAGGCTCTGCTGAGGCTAGCTCGCCTACATTTGAAGGCCTTCCAACTTCATGACAGAAGCCTTCACACTTGGTGTAAAGCCGCTTCGATCCTTAGGAAAGCAGAAGGGAGTCGAAGGACCGCTCCTCCACAGCATTGTTCTTGAAGAATTAATTGCAGAGCTCGTTGCTTATGCTTCCTCCGATTTCCATACACACACTTCTATAGGGGACAACTTGTGAGTTGGTGGTAACATTCGACCCACATTTTTCTTTACAATTCAGCCTATGGCATTTTCCTTACGCTTTCACGCAAAGAACTGAAAATGTTTCTAGCTTCCTGAAACAAGATCTGAGTAGGGAGAAACTTTCGACACAACTTCTTTCTCAAGCAGTGGTACCTGACACAGATTTGTGCCTTCACTGCGAACGTTGGAAATTGCTTCCATCTTCATCCCTGTAGGTGGTAGTGGAAAGACTATTTCCCTGCAGCTTTGTTTCTTGAGAGGTGAGTATAAGAACCTTCCCTTAGAGAGCAACATATATATCTCCAAGGGCTTCTATCTTCAAGAACCAAGATGTTTGCACGAAAACCTGTTTGACGAGGCCTTCTTTCTCAGAGTTCAGTGTAAGGCTACTAGGCCTGAAGGGAGCCCACGTCCATTTGAAGCCCCATCCACCTGCATGACACAGGACTTAAAGGAGAGAAGCTCTCTGCACAACGTGTTTCCCGATGTACAGGAATGCGCGTTCCACCTCTTTCCTTGCACACAAGGTTTAACAAGCTGCTTCCTTCCTTACTAAAAGAGATGGTAGTCGAAGGACGGCAACAAAATAGATTTGTTCTTAGAGTTAAACAAACGTATGCCATCTTCCTTAGGCTTGCTCACATCATCCATTTCCATACATTGTTCTTCATGTCATGACTGTAGGCACATTCGACACGGAGAGTTAAGTCTAGCCCATGTCCCTTGCGCCTTCACCCCCACTACGGAAAACATTTTCATCTCACTGAAACCATAGGACACCTGAGGGAAGCCTACTTCAGAAGAGGTTTCTCCAGCACCGTCACAGGGCCCTTTCAAGATGCCTTCTCCGTTGCATGCTAAAGTTCTTCTCATTCTTACGTGTATGGCTTTCCTAATGGATTTCTTTCTCACAATGAAAACCTTGACACGTTCCATCTGCTCTCTCTCCTACTCTTGAAAACACTTCTCACAGAACAAGGTTCGAATGGGGACAGACATTCTACAGTAAGTATGTCTGTGGGACAGGCACGGGGCACATTCCTTGCGATTTCACACTTACATGGGTAACGTCTACCATGTTCAGGGAAGATGTTAGTAGAAACACGGTTTCTCTGCAGTGGTGTTTCTTCAGACTGCATAGTACTCCCTTTGTTTAGGATTCAACCCATACGTTTTGTGACTATGAATTCCTCGCGAACCCAGATGGGAGCTCGAAGTCGCGTTTGAGATGGACTTGCTTCGCAGAGATTCATGTATGCCTTTCCTTTGGCGAAGTCACATACATTTGAAAACCCTTCCCTCTTCGTGACCCATGGTGTTCGTTGAGAAAAGCCCTCCATAAGAAGTTGTTCGGCGACTAAGGTATGTCTCTCTTCCTTCCCCTCCGTACTCTTTCACACTTTGCTTCAAGCCGCTTCGTTCCTTAGCAAAGCAGATGGCAGTCGAAGGACCGCACCGCCACAGCGTTGTTTCTTCGACTTAAGTGTATCACACGTCCCTTATGCTTCCTCCTATTTCCAGACACACACCTCTCTAGGGGACTACTAGTGGGTTGGTTGTCACATTCGACCCACATTTTTCTTCACAATTCAGCGTGTGGCGTTTTCCTGGTGTTTTCAAACAAAGTACTGACAAGGCTTCTATCTTCCCGAAACAAGATCTGAGTTGGGAGAGGCTTTCGATACAAGTTCGTTCTCAAGCAGTGGTATATGGCACAGTATTTGTGCCTTCGCTTTTAACGTCGGGACTTTCCTCCATTTTCTTCCCTGTAGATGGTAGTGGAAAGGCGATTTCTCTACCGTTTTGTTCCTTGAGAGCTGAGTGTTAGACACTTACACCTATATCTCCAAAGGCTTCACGCTTCCCGAACCAAGAGGTTAGCAGGAAATCCTGTTGGACGTGGCCTTGTTTCTCTGAGTCCAGTGGAAGGCGCTGCTGAGGCGAGCTCGCGTACATTTGAAGGCCCTTCCAACTTCATGACACAAGACTTTCGTGCAGAGAAACCCTCCACACAACGTGTTCCTCACCGTAGTGTACCGCGCTTTCCGTCTCTTTCCTTTTACACTACGTTGTAAAAAGGTGCTTCCATCCGTAGGGAAAGAGCTGGTCGTCGAAGGACGGCAAACCTCTAGATTTGTTCTTAGAGTTAACCATGGGTAGGCAATCCTCCTTATGCTTCCTCACATAATACATATCCATACTCATCCTTCCTCATGGAACGGCCGCACTTCCACAGCGGTGTTTTGTAGAAATAAGTGTATAGCACTTTCCTTACGCTTCCTCCGATTTACAGACACACACCTCTATAGGGGACAACTTGTGACTTGGTGGTAACATTCGACCCACATTTTTCTTCACAATTCAGCCTATGGCATTTTCCTTGCGCTTTCACGCGAAGAACTGAAAACACTTCTAGCTTCCTGAAACAAGATCTGAGGAGGGAGAAACTTTCGACACAACTTCTTTCTCAAGCAGTGGTACATGACACAGTATTTGTGCCTTCACTGCGAACGTTGGAAATTGCTTCCATCTTCGTCCCTGTAGGTGGTAGTGGAAAGACTATTTCCCTGCAGCTTTGTTTCTTGAGAGGTGAGTATAAGAACCTTCCCTTAGAGAGCAGCACATATATCTCCAAGGGCTTCTATCTTCAAGAACCAAGATGTTCGCACGAAAACCTGTTTGACGAGGCCTTCTTTCTCAGAGTTCAGTGTAAGGCTACTAGGCCTGAAGGGAGCCCACGTCCATTTGAAGACCCATCCACCTGCATGACACAGGACTTAAAGGAGAGAAACCCTCTGCACAACGTGTTCCCCGCTGTACAGGAAGGCACGTTCCACCTCTTTCCTTGCACACAATGTTTAACAAGCTGCTTCCAACCTTACGAAAAGAGATGGTAGTCGAAGGACGGCAACACTCTAGATTTGTTCTTAGAGTTAAAGAAACGAGTGCCATCTTCCTTAGGCTTGCTCACATCATCCATTTCCATACATCGTTCTTCATGTCACGACTGTAGGCACATTCGCCACGGAGAGTTAAGTCTAGACCATGTCCCTTACGCGTTCACACCCGCTAGGGAAAACACTTTCATCGCACTGAAACCATAGGACAGCTGAGGGAAGCCTACTTCAGAAGAGGTTTCTCCAGCACCGTCACAGGGCCCATTCAAGATGCCTTCACCGTTTCATGCTAAAGTGCTTCTCATCCTTACGTGTATGGCTTTCCTGATGGATTTCCTTCTCACAATGAAAACCTTGACACGTTCCATCTGTTCTCTCTCCTACTCTTGAAAACACTTCCCACGGAACAAGATTCGAATGGGGACAGACATTCTACACTAAGTATGTCTGTGGGACAGGCACGGGGCACATTCCTTGCGATTTCACACTTTACATTGGAAAAGTCTACCATGTTCAGGGTGAGATGTTAGTAGAAACACGGTTTCTCTGCAGTGGTGTTTCTTCAGACTGATTAGTACTCCCTTGGTTTAGGATTCAACACATACGTTCTGTGAGTATGAATTCCTCGCGAACCCAGGTGGGAGCTCGAAGTCGCGTTTGAGATAGACTTGGTTGTCACAGATTTGTGTATGCCTTTCCTCTGCCTAACTCGCATACTTTGGAAGACGCTTCTATCTTCGTGACCCATGCATGGTGTTCGTTGAGAAAAGCCCTCCGTAAGAAGTTGTTCCGCGAGTAAGGTCGATCACGCTTCCCCTCTGCTTTCTTTCACACTTTGCCTCAAGCCGCTTCGTTTCTTAGCAGAGGAGGTGGCAGTCGAAAGACCGCACCTCCACAGCGCTGTTTTGTAGACCCAAGTGTATAGCACATTCCTTACGCTTCCTCTCATTTCCAGACATACACCTCTCTAGGAGACAACGAGTGTTTTGCTTATGCTTCTCTCTACCGAAACAAGATCTGAGTTGGGAGAAGCTTTCGACACGACTTCTTTCTCAAGCAGCGCTATATGGCCCAGTACCTGTGCCTTCGCTGTGACCGTTGGAACGTTCTTCCATCTTCTTCCCAGTAGATGGCAGTAGAAGGACTATCTCCCTCTACCGTGTTGTTCCTTGAGAGGTGAGTGTAAGGCACTGACACATATAGCTCAGAAGGCTTCATTCTTCCCGAACCAAGATGTGAGCTCGAAATCAGTTTTCACATGCCGTTGTTTCTCTGAGTTCAGCGTAAGGCTCTGCTGAGGCTAGCTCGCCTACATTTGAAGGCCTTCCAACTTCATGACAGAAGCCTTCACACTTGGTGTAAAGCCGCTTCGATCCTTAGGAAAGCAGAAGGGAGTCGAAGGACCGCTCCTCCACAGCATTGTTCTTGAAGAATTAATTGCAGAGCTCGTTGCTTATGCTTCCTCCGATTTCCATACACACACCTCTATAGGGGACAACTTGTGAGTTGGTGATAACATTCGACCCACATTTTTCTTTACAATTCAGCCTATGGCATTTTCCTTACGCTTTCACGCAAAGAACTGAAAATGTTTCTAGCTTCCTGAAACAAGATCTGAGTAGGGAGAAACTTTCGACACAACTTCTTTCTCAAGCAGTGGTACCTGACACAGATTTGTGCCTTCACTGCGAACGTTGGAAATTGCTTCCATCTTCATCCCTGTAGGTGGTAGTGGAAAGACTATTTCCCTGCAGCTTTGTTTCTTGAGAGGTGAGTATAAGAACCTTCCCTTAGAGAGCAACACATATATCTCCAAGGGCTTCTATCTTCAAGAACCAAGATGTTCGCACGAAAACCTGTTTGACGAGGCCTTCTTTCTCAGAGTTCAGTGTAAGGCTACTAGGCCTGAAGGGAGCCCACGTCCATTTGAAGCCCCATCCACCTGCATGACACAGGACTTAAAGGAGAGAAGCTCTCTGCACAACGTGTTTCCCGATGTACAGGAATGCGCGTTCCACCTCTTTCCTTGCACACAAGGTTTAACAAGCTGCTTCCTTCCTTACTAAAAGAGATGGTAGTCGAAGGACGGCAACAAAATAGATTTGTTCTTAGAGTTAAACAAACGTATGCCATCTTCCTTAGGCTTGCTCACATCATCCATTTCCATACATTGTTCTTCATGTCATGACTGTAGGCACATTCGACACGGAGAGTTAAGTCTAGCCCATGTCCCTTGCGCCTTCACCCCCACTACGGAAAACATTTTCATCTCACTGAAACCATAGGACACCTGAGGGAAGCCTACTTCAGAAGAGGTTTCTCCAGCACCGTCACAGGGCCCTTTCAAGATGCCTTCTCCGTTTCATGCTAAAGTTCTTCTCATTCTTACGTGTATGGCTTTCCTAATGGATTTCTTTCTCACAATGAAAACCTTGACACGTTCCATCTGCTCTCTCTCCTACTCTTGAAAACACTTCTCACAGAACAAGGTTCGAATGGGGACAGACATTCTACAGTAAGTATGTCTGTGGGACAGGCACGGGGCACATTCCTTGCGATTTCACACTTACATGGGTAACGTCTACCATGTTCAGGGAAGATGTTAGTAGAAACACGGTTTCTCTGCAGTGGTGTTTCTTCAGACTGCATAGTACTCCCTTTGTTTAGGATTCAACCCATACGTTTTGTGACTATGAATTCCTCGCGAACCCAGATGGGAGCTCGAAGTCGCGTTTGAGATGGACTTGCTTCGCAGAGATTCATGTATGCCTTTCCTTTGGCGAAGTCACATACATTTGAAAACCCTTCCCTCTTCGTGACCCATGGTGTTCCTTGAGAAAAGCCCTCCATAAGAAGTTGTTCGGCGACTAAGGTATGTCTCTCTTCCTTCCCCTCCGTACTCTTTCACACTTTGCTTCAAGCCGCTTCGTTCCTTAGCAAAGCAGATGGCAGTCGAAGAACCGCACCGCCACAGCGTTGTTTCTTCGACTTAAGTGTATCACACGTCCCTTATGCTTCCTCCTATTTCCAGACACACACCTCTCTAGGGGACTACTAGTGGGTTGGTTGTCACATTCGACCCACATTTTTCTTCACAATTCAGCGTGTGGCGTTTTCCTGGTGTTTTCAAACAAAGTACTGACAAGGCTTCTATCTTCCCGAAACAAGATCTGAGTTGGGAGAGGCTTTCGATACAAGTTCGTTCTCAAGCAGTGGTATATGGCACAGTATTTGTGCCTTCGCTTTTAACGTCGGGACTTTCCTCCATTTTCTTCCCTGTAGATGGTAGTGGAAAGGCGATTTCTCTACCGTTTTGTTCCTTGAGAGCTGAGTGTTAGACACTTACACCTATATCTCCAAAGGCTTCACGCTTCCCGAACCAAGAGGTTAGCAGGAAATCCTGTTGGACGTGGCCTTGTTTCTCTGAGTTCAGTGGAAGGCGCTGCTGAGGCGAGCTCGCGTACATTTGAAGGCCCTTCCAACTTCATGACACAAGACTTTCGTGCAGAGAAACCCTCCACACAACGTGTTCCTCACCGTAGTGTACCGCGCTTTCCGTCTCTTTCCTTTTACACTACGTTGTAAAAAGGTGCTTCCATCCGTAGGGAAAGAGCTGGTCGTCGAAGGACGGCAAACCTCTAGATTTGTTCTTAGAGTTAACCATGGGTAGGCAATCCTCCTTATGCTTCCTCACATAATACATATCCATACTCATCCTTCCTCATGGAACGGCCGCACTTCCACAGCGGTGTTTTGTAGAAATAAGTGTATAGCACTTTCCTTACGCTTCCTCCGATTTACAGACACACACCTCTATAGGGGACAACTTGTGACTTGGTGGTAACATTCGACCCACATTTTTCTTCACAATTCAGCCTATGGCATTTTCCTTGCGCTTTCACGCGAAGAACTGAAAACACTTCTAGCTTCCTGAAACAAGATCTGAGGAGGGAGAAACTTTCGACACAACTTCTTTCTCAAGCAGTGGTACATGACACAGTATTTGTGCCTTCACTGCGAACGTTGGAAATTGCTTCCATCTTCGTCCCTGTAGGTGGTAGTGGAAAGACTATTTCCCTGCAGCTTTGTTTCTTGAGAGGTGAGTATAAGAACCTTCCCTTAGAGAGCAGCACATATATCTCCAAGGGCTTCTATCTTCAAGAACCAAGATGTTCGCACGAAAACCTGTTTGACGAGGCCTTCTTTCTCAGAGTTCAGTGTAAGGCTACTAGGCCTGAAGGGAGCCCACGTCCATTTGAAGACCCATCCACCTGCATGACACAGGACTTAAAGGAGAGAAACCCTCTGCACAACGTGTTCCCCGCTGTACAGGAAGGCACGTTCCACCTCTTTCCTTGCACACAATGTTTAACAAGCTGCTTCCAACCTTACGAAAAGAGATGGTAGTCGAAGGACGGCAACACTCTAGATTTGTTCTTAGAGTTAAAGAAACGAGTGCCATCTTCCTTAGGCTTGCTCACATCATCCATTTCCATACATCGTTCTTCATGTCACGACTGTAGGCACATTCGCCACGGAGAGTTAAGTCTAGACCATGTCCCTTACGCGTTCACACCCGCTAGGGAAAACACTTTCATCGCACTGAAACCATAGGACAGCTGAGGGAAGCCTACTTCAGAAGAGGTTTCTCCAGCACCGTCACAGGGCCCATTCAAGATGCCTTCACCGTTTCATGCTAAAGTGCTTCTCATCCTTACGTGTATGGCTTTCCTGATGGATTTCCTTCTCACAATGAAAACCTTGACACGTTCCATCTGTTCTCTCTCCTACTCTTGAAAACACTTCCCACGGAACAAGATTCGAATGGGGACAGACATTCTACACTAAGTATGTCTGTGGGACAGGCACGGGGCACATTCCTTGCGATTTCACACTTTACATTGGAAAAGTCTACCATGTTCAGGGTGAGATGTTAGTAGAAACACGGTTTCTCTGCAGTGGTGTTTCTTCAGACTGATTAGTACTCCCTTGGTTTAGGATTCAACACATACGTTCTGTGAGTATGAATTCCTCGCGAACCCAGGTGGGAGCTCGAAGTCGCGTTTGAGATAGACTTGGTTCTCACAGATTTGTGTATGCCTTTCCTCTGCCTAACTCGCATACTTTGGAAGACGCTTCTATCTTCGTGACCCATGCATGGTGTTCGTTGAGAAAAGCCCTCCGTAAGAAGTTGTTCCGCGAGTAAGGTCGATCACGCTTCCCCTCTGCTTTCTTTCACACTTTGCCTCAAGCCGCTTCGTTTCTTAGCAGAGGAGGTGGCAGTCGAAAGACCGCACCTCCACAGCGCTGTTTTGTAGACCCAAGTGTATAGCACATTCCTTACGCTTCCTCTCATTTCCAGACATACACCTCTCTAGGAGACAACGAGTGTTTTGCTTATGCTTCTCTCTACCGAAACAAGATCTGAGTTGGGAGAAGCTTTCGACACGACTTCTTTCTCAAGCAGCGCTATATGGCCCAGTACCTGTGCCTTCGCTGTGACCGTTGGAACGTTCTTCCATCTTCTTCCCAGTAGATGGCAGTAGAAGGACTATCTCCCTCTACCGTGTTGTTCCTTGAGAGGTGAGTGTAAGGCACTGACACATATAGCTCAGAAGGCTTCATTCTTCCCGAACCAAGATGTGAGCTCGAAATCAGTTTTCACATGCCGTTGTTTCTCTGAGTTCAGCGTAAGGCTCTGCTGAGGCTAGCTCGCCTACATTTGAAGGCCTTCCAACTTCATGACAGAAGCCTTCACACTTGGTGTAAAGCCGCTTCGATCCTTAGGAAAGCAGAAGGGAGTCGAAGGACCGCTCCTCCACAGCATTGTTCTTGAAGAATTAATTGCAGAGCTCGTTGCTTATGCTTCCTCCGATTTCCATACACACACCTCTATAGGGGACAACTTGTGAGTTGGTGATAACATTCGACCCACATTTTTCTTTACAATTCAGCCTATGGCATTTTCCTTACGCTTTCACGCAAAGAACTGAAAATGTTTCTAGCTTCCTGAAACAAGATCTGAGTAGGGAGAAACTTTCGACACAACTTCTTTCTCAAGCAGTGGTACCTGACACAGATTTGTGCCTTCACTGCGAACGTTGGAAATTGCTTCCATCTTCATCCCTGTAGGTGGTAGTGGAAAGACTATTTCCCTGCAGCTTTGTTTCTTGAGAGGTGAGTATAAGAACCTTCCCTTAGAGAGCAACACATATATCTCCAAGGGCTTCTATCTTCAAGAACCAAGATGTTCGCACGAAAACCTGTTTGACGAGGCCTTCTTTCTCAGAGTTCAGTGTAAGGCTACTAGGCCTGAAGGGAGCCCACGTCCATTTGAAGCCCCATCCACCTGCATGACACAGGACTTAAAGGAGAGAAGCTCTCTGCACAACGTGTTTCCCGATGTACAGGAATGCGCGTTCCACCTCTTTCCTTGCACACAAGGTTTAACAAGCTGCTTCCTTCCTTACTAAAAGAGATGGTAGTCGAAGGACGGCAACAAAATAGATTTGTTCTTAGAGTTAAACAAACGTATGCCATCTTCCTTAGGCTTGCTCACATCATCCATTTCCATACATTGTTCTTCATGTCATGACTGTAGGCACATTCGACACGGAGAGTTAAGTCTAGCCCATGTCCCTTGCGCCTTCACCCCCACTACGGAAAACATTTTCATCTCACTGAAACCATAGGACACCTGAGGGAAGCCTACTTCAGAAGAGGTTTCTCCAGCACCGTCACAGGGCCCTTTCAAGATGCCTTCTCCGTTTCATGCTAAAGTTCTTCTCATTCTTACGTGTATGGCTTTCCTAATGGATTTCTTTCTCACAATGAAAACCTTGACACGTTCCATCTGCTCTCTCTCCTACTCTTGAAAACACTTCTCACAGAACAAGGTTCGAATGGGGACAGACATTCTACAGTAAGTATGTCTGTGGGACAGGCACGGGGCACATTCCTTGCGATTTCACACTTACATGGGTAACGTCTACCATGTTCAGGGAAGATGTTAGTAGAAACACGGTTTCTCTGCAGTGGTGTTTCTTCAGACTGCATAGTACTCCCTTTGTTTAGGATTCAACCCATACGTTTTGTGACTATGAATTCCTCGCGAACCCAGATGGGAGCTCGAAGTCGCGTTTGAGATGGACTTGCTTCGCAGAGATTCATGTATGCCTTTCCTTTGGCGAAGTCACATACATTTGAAAACCCTTCCCTCTTCGTGACCCATGGTGTTCCTTGAGAAAAGCCCTCCATAAGAAGTTGTTCGGCGACTAAGGTATGTCTCTCTTCCTTCCCCTCCGTACTCTTTCACACTTTGCTTCAAGCCGCTTCGTTCCTTAGCAAAGCAGATGGCAGTCGAAGAACCGCACCGCCACAGCGTTGTTTCTTCGACTTAAGTGTATCACACGTCCCTTATGCTTCCTCCTATTTCCAGACACACACCTCTCTAGGGGACTACTAGTGGGTTGGTTGTCACATTCGACCCACATTTTTCTTCACAATTCAGCGTGTGGCGTTTTCCTGGTGTTTTCAAACAAAGTACTGACAAGGCTTCTATCTTCCCGAAACAAGATCTGAGTTGGGAGAGGCTTTCGATACAAGTTCGTTCTCAAGCAGTGGTATATGGCACAGTATTTGTGCCTTCGCTTTTAACGTCGGGACTTTCCTCCATTTTCTTCCCTGTAGATGGTAGTGGAAAGGCGATTTCTCTACCGTTTTGTTCCTTGAGAGCTGAGTGTTAGACACTTACACCTATATCTCCAAAGGCTTCACGCTTCCCGAACCAAGAGGTTAGCAGGAAATCCTGTTGGACGTGGCCTTGTTTCTCTGAGTTCAGTGGAAGGCGCTGCTGAGGCGAGCTCGCGTACATTTGAAGGCCCTTCCAACTTCATGACACAAGACTTTCGTGCAGAGAAACCCTCCACACAACGTGTTCCTCACCGTAGTGTACCGCGCTTTCCGTCTCTTTCCTTTTACACTACGTTGTAAAAAGGTGCTTCCATCCGTAGGGAAAGAGCTGGTCGTCGAAGGACGGCAAACCTCTAGATTTGTTCTTAGAGTTAACCATGGGTAGGCAATCCTCCTTATGCTTCCTCACATAATACATATCCATACTCATCCTTCCTCATGGAACGGCCGCACTTCCACAGCGGTGTTTTGTAGAAATAAGTGTATAGCACTTTCCTTACGCTTCCTCCGATTTACAGACACACACCTCTATAGGGGACAACTTGTGACTTGGTGGTAACATTCGACCCACATTTTTCTTCACAATTCAGCCTATGGCATTTTCCTTGCGCTTTCACGCGAAGAACTGAAAACACTTCTAGCTTCCTGAAACAAGATCTGAGGAGGGAGAAACTTTCGACACAACTTCTTTCTCAAGCAGTGGTACATGACACAGTATTTGTGCCTTCACTGCGAACGTTGGAAATTGCTTCCATCTTCGTCCCTGTAGGTGGTAGTGGAAAGACTATTTCCCTGCAGCTTTGTTTCTTGAGAGGTGAGTATAAGAACCTTCCCTTAGAGAGCAGCACATATATCTCCAAGGGCTTCTATCTTCAAGAACCAAGATGTTCGCACGAAAACCTGTTTGACGAGGCCTTCTTTCTCAGAGTTCAGTGTAAGGCTACTAGGCCTGAAGGGAGCCCACGTCCATTTGAAGACCCATCCACCTGCATGACACAGGACTTAAAGGAGAGAAACCCTCTGCACAACGTGTTCCCCGCTGTACAGGAAGGCACGTTCCACCTCTTTCCTTGCACACAATGTTTAACAAGCTGCTTCCAACCTTACGAAAAGAGATGGTAGTTGAAGGACGGCAACACTCTAGATTTGTTCTTAGAGTTAAAGAAACGAGTGTCATCTTCCTTAGGCTTGCTCACATCATCCATTTCCATACATCGTTCTTCATGTCACGACTGTAGGCACATTCGCCACGGAGAGTTAAGTCTAGACCATGTCCCTTACGCGTTCACACCCACTAGGGAAAACACTTTCATCGCACTGAAACCATAGGACAGCTGAGGGAAGCCTACTTCAGAAGAGGTTTCTCCAGCACCGTCACAGGGCCCATTCAAGATGCCTTCACCGTTTCATGCTAAAGTGCTTCTCATCCTTACGTGTATGGCTTTCCTGATGGATTTCCTTCTCACAATGAAAACCTTGACACGTTCCATCTGTTCTCTCTCCTACTCTTGAAAACACTTCCCACGGAACAAGATTCGAATGGGGACAGACATTCTACACTAAGTATGTCTGTGGGACAGGCACGGGGCACATTCCTTGCGATTTCACACTTTACATTGGAAAAGTCTACCATGTTCAGGGTGAGATGTTAGTAGAAACACGGTTTCTCTGCAGTGGTGTTTCTTCAGACTGATTAGTACTCCCTTGGTTTAGGATTCAACACATACGTTCTGTGAGTATGAATTCCTCGCGAACCCAGGTGGGAGCTCGAAGTCGCGTTTGAGATAGACTTGGTTCTCACAGATTTGTGTATGCCTTTCCTCTGCCTAACTCGCATACTTTGGAAGACGCTTCTATCTTCGTGACCCATGCATGGTGTTCGTTGAGAAAAGCCCTCCGTAAGAAGTTGTTCCGCGAGTAAGGTCGATCACGCTTCCCCTCTGCTTTCTTTCACACTTTGCCTCAAGCCGCTTCGTTTCTTAGCAGAGGAGGTGGCAGTCGAAAGACCGCACCTCCACAGCGCTGTTTTGTAGACCCAAGTGTATAGCACATTCCTTACGCTTCCTCTCATTTCCAGACATACACCTCTCTAGGAGACAACGAGTGTTTTGCTTATGCTTCTCTCTACCGAAACAAGATCTGAGTTGGGAGAAGCTTTCGACACGACTTCTTTCTCAAGCAGCGCTATATGGCCCAGTACCTGTGCCTTCGCTGTGACCGTTGGAACGTTCTTCCATCTTCTTCCCAGTAGATGGCAGTAGAAGGACTATCTCCCTCTACCGTGTTGTTCCTTGAGAGGTGAGTGTAAGGCACTGACACATATAGCTCAGAAGGCTTCATTCTTCCCGAACCAAGATGTGAGCTCGAAATCAGTTTTCACATGCCGTTGTTTCTCTGAGTTCAGCGTAAGGCTCTGCTGAGGCTAGCTCGCCTACATTTGAAGGCCTTCCAACTTCATGACAGAAGCCTTCACACTTGGTGTAAAGCCGCTTCGATCCTTAGGAAAGCAGAAGGGAGTCGAAGGACCGCTCCTCCACAGCATTGTTCTTGAAGAATTAATTGCAGAGCTCGTTGCTTATGCTTCCTCCGATTTCCATACACACACTTCTATAGGGGACAACTTGTGAGTTGGTGGTAACATTCGACCCACATTTTTCTTTACAATTCAGCCTATGGCATTTTCCTTACGCTTTCACGCAAAGAACTGAAAATGTTTCTAGCTTCCTGAAACAAGATCTGAGTAGGGAGAAACTTTCGACACAACTTCTTTCTCAAGCAGTGGTACCTGACACAGATTTGTGCCTTCACTGCGAACGTTGGAAATTGCTTCCATCTTCATCCCTGTAGGTGGTAGTGGAAAGACTATTTCCCTGCAGCTTTGTTTCTTGAGAGGTGAGTATAAGAACCTTCCCTTAGAGAGCAACACATATATCTCCAAGGGCTTCTATCTTCAAGAACCAAGATGTTCGCACGAAAACCTGTTTGACGAGGCCTTCTTTCTCAGAGTTCAGTGTAAGGCTACTAGGCCTGAAGGGAGCCCACGTCCATTTGAAGCCCCATCCACCTGCATGACACAGGACTTAAAGGAGAGAAGCTCTCTGCACAACGTGTTTCCCGATGTACAGGAATGCGCGTTCCACCTCTTTCCTTGCACACAAGGTTTAACAAGCTGCTTCCTTCCTTACTAAAAGAGATGGTAGTCGAAGGACGGCAACAAAATAGATTTGTTCTTAGAGTTAAACAAACGTATGCCATCTTCCTTAGGCTTGCTCACATCATCCATTTCCATACATTGTTCTTCATGTCATGACTGTAGGCACATTCGACACGGAGAGTTAAGTCTAGCCCATGTCCCTTGCGCCTTCACCCCCACTACGGAAAACATTTTCATCTCACTGAAACCATAGGACACCTGAGGGAAGCCTACTTCAGAAGAGGTTTCTCCAGCACCGTCACAGGGCCCTTTCAAGATGCCTTCTCCGTTGCATGCTAAAGTTCTTCTCATTCTTACGTGTATGGCTTTCCTAATGGATTTCTTTCTCACAATGAAAACCTTGACACGTTCCATCTGCTCTCTCTCCTACTCTTGAAAACACTTCTCACAGAACAAGGTTCGAATGGGGACAGACATTCTACAGTAAGTATGTCTGTGGGACAGGCACGGGGCACATTCCTTGCGATTTCACACTTACATGGGTAACGTCTACCATGTTCAGGGAAGATGTTAGTAGAAACACGGTTTCTCTGCAGTGGTGTTTCTTCAGACTGCATAGTACTCCCTTTGTTTAGGATTCAACCCATACGTTTTGTGACTATGAATTCCTCGCGAACCCAGATGGGAGCTCGAAGTCGCGTTTGAGATGGACTTGCTTCGCAGAGATTCATGTATGCCTTTCCTTTGGCGAAGTCACATACATTTGAAAACCCTTCCCTCTTCGTGACCCATGGTGTTCCTTGAGAAAAGCCCTCCATAAGAAGTTGTTCGGCGACTAAGGTATGTCTCTCTTCCTTCCCCTCCGTACTCTTTCACACTTTGCTTCAAGCCGCTTCGTTCCTTAGCAAAGCAGATGGCAGTCGAAGGACCGCACCGCCACAGCGTTGTTTCTTCGACTTAAGTGTATCACACGTCCCTTATGCTTCCTCCTATTTCCAGACACACACCTCTCTAGGGGACTACTAGTGGGTTGGTTGTCACATTCGACCCACATTTTTCTTCACAATTCAGCGTGTGGCGTTTTCCTGGTGTTTTCAAACAAAGTACTGACAAGGCTTCTATCTTCCCGAAACAAGATCTGAGTTGGGAGAGGCTTTCGATACAAGTTCGTTCTCAAGCAGTGGTATATGGCACAGTATTTGTGCCTTCGCTTTTAACGTCGGGACTTTCCTCCATTTTCTTCCCTGTAGATGGTAGTGGAAAGGCGATTTCTCTACCGTTTTGTTCCTTGAGAGCTGAGTGTTAGACACTTACACCTATATCTCCAAAGGCTTCACGCTTCCCGAACCAAGAGGTTAGCAGGAAATCCTGTTGGACGTGGCCTTGTTTCTCTGAGTCCAGTGGAAGGCGCTGCTGAGGCGAGCTCGCGTACATTTGAAGGCCCTTCCAACTTCATGACACAAGACTTTCGTGCAGAGAAACCCTCCACACAACGTGTTCCTCACCGTAGTGTACCGCGCTTTCCGTCTCTTTCCTTTTACACTACGTTGTAAAAAGGTGCTTCCATCCGTAGGGAAAGAGCTGGTCGTCGAAGGACGGCAAACCTCTAGATTTGTTCTTAGAGTTAACCATGGGTAGGCAATCCTCCTTATGCTTCCTCACATAATACATATCCATACTCATCCTTCCTCATGGAACGGCCGCACTTCCACAGCGGTGTTTTGTAGAAATAAGTGTATAGCACTTTCCTTACGCTTCCTCCGATTTACAGACACACACCTCTATAGGGGACAACTTGTGACTTGGTGGTAACATTCGACCCACATTTTTCTTCACAATTCAGCCTATGGCATTTTCCTTGCGCTTTCACGCGAAGAACTGAAAACACTTCTAGCTTCCTGAAACAAGATCTGAGGAGGGAGAAACTTTCGACACAACTTCTTTCTCAAGCAGTGGTACATGACACAGTATTTGTGCCTTCACTGCGAACGTTGGAAATTGCTTCCATCTTCGTCCCTGTAGGTGGTAGTGGAAAGACTATTTCCCTGCAGCTTTGTTTCTTGAGAGGTGAGTATAAGAACCTTCCCTTAGAGAGCAGCACATATATCTCCAAGGGCTTCTATCTTCAAGAACCAAGATGTTCGCACGAAAACCTGTTTGACGAGGCCTTCTTTCTCAGAGTTCAGTGTAAGGCTACTAGGCCTGAAGGGAGCCCACGTCCATTTGAAGACCCATCCACCTGCATGACACAGGACTTAAAGGAGAGAAACCCTCTGCACAACGTGTTCCCCGCTGTACAGGAAGGCACGTTCCACCTCTTTCCTTGCACACAATGTTTAACAAGCTGCTTCCAACCTTACGAAAAGAGATGGTAGTCGAAGGACGGCAACACTCTAGATTTGTTCTTAGAGTTAAAGAAACGAGTGCCATCTTCCTTAGGCTTGCTCACATCATCCATTTCCATACATCGTTCTTCATGTCACGACTGTAGGCACATTCGCCACGGAGAGTTAAGTCTAGACCATGTCCCTTACGCGTTCACACCCGCTAGGGAAAACACTTTCATCGCACTGAAACCATAGGACAGCTGAGGGAAGCCTACTTCAGAAGAGGTTTCTCCAGCACCGTCACAGGGCCCATTCAAGATGCCTTCACCGTTTCATGCTAAAGTGCTTCTCATCCTTACGTGTATGGCTTTCCTGATGGATTTCCTTCTCACAATGAAAACCTTGACACGTTCCATCTGTTCTCTCTCCTACTCTTGAAAACAATTCCCACGGAACAAGATTCGAATGGGGACAGACATTCTACACTAAGTATGTCTGTGGGACAGGCACGGGGCACATTCCTTGCGATTTCACACTTTACATTGGAAAAGTCTACCATGTTCAGGGTGAGATGTTAGTAGAAACACGGTTTCTCTGCAGTGGTGTTTCTTCAGACTGATTAGTACTCCCTTGGTTTAGGATTCAACACATACGTTCTGTGAGTATGAATTCCTCGCGAACCCAGGTGGGAGCTCGAAGTCGCGTTTGAGATAGACTTGGTTCTCACAGATTTGTGTATGCCTTTCCTCTGCCTAACTCGCATACTTTGGAAGACGCTTCTATCTTCGTGACCCATGCATGGTGTTCGTTGAGAAAAGCCCTCCGTAAGAAGTTGTTCCGCGAGTAAGGTCGATCACGCTTCCCCTCTGCTTTCTTTCACACTTTGCCTCAAGCCGCTTCGTTTCTTAGCAGAGGAGGTGGCAGTCGAAAGACCGCACCTCCACAGCGCTGTTTTGTAGACCCAAGTGTATAGCACATTCCTTACGCTTCCTCTCATTTCCAGACATACACCTCTCTAGGAGACAACGAGTGTTTTGCTTATGCTTCTCTCTACCGAAACAAGATCTGAGTTGGGAGAAGCTTTCGACACCACTTCTTTCTCAAGCAGCGCTATATGGCCCAGTACCTGTGCCTTCGCTGTGACCGTTGGAACGTTCTTCCATCTTCTTCCCAGTAGATGGCAGTAGAAGGACTATCTCCCTCTACCGTGTTGTTCCTTGAGAGGTGAGTGTAAGGCACTGACACATATAGCTCAGAAGGCTTCATTCTTCCCGAACCAAGATGTGAGCTCGAAATCAGTTTTCACATGCCGTTGTTTCTCTGAGTTCAGCGTAAGGCTCTGCTGAGGCTAGCTCGCCTGCATTTGAAGGCCTTCCAACTTCATGACAGAAGCCTTCACACTTGGTGTAAAGCCGCTTCGATCCTTAGGAAAGCAGAAGGGAGTCGAAGGACCGCTCCTCCACAGCATTGTTCTTGAAGAATTAATTGCAGAGCTCGTTGCTTATGCTTCCTCCGATTTCCATACACACACCTCTATAGGGGACAACTTGTGAGTTGGTGATAACATTCGACCCACATTTTTCTTTACAATTCAGCCTATGGCATTTTCCTTACGCTTTCACGCAAAGAACTGAAAATGTTTCTAGCTTCCTGAAACAAGATCTGAGTAGGGAGAAACTTTCGACACAACTTCTTTCTCAAGCAGTGGTACCTGACACAGATTTGTGCCTTCACTGCGAACGTTGGAAATTGCTTCCATCTTCATCCCTGTAGGTGGTAGTGGAAAGACTATTTCCCTGCAGCTTTGTTTCTTGAGAGGTGAGTATAAGAACCTTCCCTTAGAGAGCAACACATATATCTCCAAGGGCTTCTATCTTCAAGAACCAAGATGTTCGCACGAAAACCTGTTTGACGAGGCCTTCTTTCTCAGAGTTCAGTGTAAGGCTACTAGGCCTGAAGGGAGCCCACGTCCATTTGAAGCCCCATCCACCTGCATGACACAGGACTTAAAGGAGAGAAGCTCTCTGCACAACGTGTTTCCCGATGTACAGGAATGCGCGTTCCACCTCTTTCCTTGCACACAAGGTTTAACAAGCTGCTTCCTTCCTTACTAAAAGAGATGGTAGTCGAAGGACGGCAACAAAATAGATTTGTTCTTAGAGTTAAACAAACGTATGCCATCTTCCTTAGGCTTGCTCACATCATCCATTTCCATACATTGTTCTTCATGTCATGACTGTAGGCACATTCGACACGGAGAGTTAAGTCTAGCCCATGTCCCTTGCGCCTTCACCCCCACTACGGAAAACATTTTCATCTCACTGAAACCATAGGACACCTGAGGGAAGCCTACTTCAGAAGAGGTTTCTCCAGCACCGTCACAGGGCCCTTTCAAGATGCCTTCTCCGTTTCATGCTAAAGTTCTTCTCATTCTTACGTGTATGGCTTTCCTAATGGATTTCTTTCTCACAATGAAAACCTTGACACGTTCCATCTGCTCTCTCTCCTACTCTTGAAAACACTTCTCAGAGAACAAGGTTCGAATGGGGACAGACATTCTACAGTAAGTATGTCTGTGGGACAGGCACGGGGCACATTCCTTGCGATTTCACACTTACATGGGTAACGTCTACCATGTTCAGGGAAGATGTTAGTAGAAACACGGTTTCTCTGCAGTGGTGTTTCTTCAGACTGCATAGTACTCCCTTTGCTTAGGATTCAACCCATACGTTTTGTGACTATGAATTCCTCGCGAACCCAGATGGGAGCTCGAAGTCGCGTTTGAGATGGACTTGCTTCGCAGAGATTCATGTATGCCTTTCCTTTGGCGAAGTCACATACATTTGAAAACCCTTCCCTCTTCGTGACCCATGGTGTTCGTTGAGAAAAGCCCTCCATAAGAAGTTGTTCGGCGACTAAGGTATGTCTCTCTTCCTTCCCCTCCGTACTCTTTCACACTTTGCTTCAAGCCGCTTCGTTCCTTAGCAAAGCAGATGGCAGTCGAAGGACCGCACCGCCACAGCGTTGTTTCTTCGACTTAAGTGTATCACACGTCCCTTATGCTTCCTCCTATTTCCAGACACACACCTCTCTAGGGGACTACTAGTGGGTTGGTTGTCACATTCGACCCACATTTTTCTTCACAATTCAGCGTGTGGCGTTTTCCTGGTGTTTTCAAACAAAGTACTGACAAGGCTTCTATCTTCCCGAAACAAGATCTGAGTTGGGAGAGGCTTTCGATACAAGTTCGTTCTCAAGCAGTGGTATATGGCACAGTATTTGTGCCTTCGCTTTTAACGTCGGGACTTTCCTCCATTTTCTTCCCTGTAGATGGTAGTGGAAAGGCGATTTCTCTACCGTTTTGTTCCTTGAGAGCTGAGTGTTAGACACTTACACCTATATCTCCAAAGGCTTCACGCTTCCCGAACCAAGAGGTTAGCAGGAAATCCTGTTGGACGTGGCCTTGTTTCTCTGAGTTCAGTGGAAGGCGCTGCTGAGGCGAGCTCGCGTACATTTGAAGGCCCTTCCAACTTCATGACACAAGACTTTCGTGCAGAGAAACCCTCCACACAACGTGTTCCTCACCGTAGTGTACCGCGCTTTCCGTCTCTTTCCTTTTACACTACGTTGTAAAAAGGTGCTTCCATCCGTAGGGAAAGAGCTGGTCGTCGAAGGACGGCAAACCTCTAGATTTGTTCTTAGAGTTAACCATGGGTAGGCAATCCTCCTTATGCTTCCTCACATAATACATATCCATACTGATCCTTCCTCATGGAACGGCCGCAATTTCACAGCGTTGTTTTGTAGAAATAAGTGTATAGCACTTTCCTTACGCTTCCTCGAATTTACAGACACACACCTCTATAGGGGACAACTTGTGACTTGGTGGTAACATTCGACCCACATTTTTCTTCACAATTCAGCCTATGGCATTATCCTTGCCCTTTCACGCGAAGAACTGAAAACACTTCTAGCTTCCTGAAACAAGATCTGAGTAGGGAGAAACTTTCGACACAACTTCTTTCTCAAGCAGGGGTACATGACACAGTATTTGTGCCTTCACTGCGAACGTTGGAAATTGCTTCCATCTTCGTCCCTGTAGGTGGTAGTGGAAAGATCATTTCCCTGCAGCTTTGTTTCTTGAGAGGTGAGTATAAGAACCCTCCCTTAGAGAGCAGCACATATATCTCCAAGGGCTTCTATCTTCAAGAACCAAGATGTTCGCACGAAAACCTGTTTGACGAGGCCTTCTTTCTCAGAGTTCAGTGTAAGGCTACTAGGCCTGAAGGGAGCCCACGTCCATTTGAAGACCCATCCACCTGCATGACACAGGACTTAAAGGAGAGAAACCCTCTGCACAACGTGTTCCCCGCTGTACAGGAAGGCACGTTCCACCTCTTTCCTTGCACACAAGGTTTAACAAGCTGCTTCCTACCTTACGAAAAGAGATGGTAGTCGAAGGACGGCAACAATATAGATTTGTTCTTAGAGTTAAACAAACGTATGCCATCTTCCTTAGGCTTGCTCACATCCTCCATTTCCATACATCGTTCTTCATGTCACGACTGTAGGCACATTCGACACGGAGAGTTAAGTCTACTCCATGTCCCTTACGCCTTCACACCCACTAGGGAAAACACTTTCATCTCACTGAAACCGTTGCACAGCTGAGGGAAGCCTACCTCAGAAGAGGTTTCTCCAGCACCGTCACAGGGCCCATTCAAGATGCCTTCACCGTTTCATGCTAAAGTGCTTCTCATCCTTACGTGTGTGGCTTTCCTGATGGATTTCCTTCTCACAATGAAAACCTTGACACGTTCCATCTGCTCTCTCTCCTACTCTTGAAAACACTTCCCACAGAACAAGATTCGAATGGGGACAGAGATTCTACAGTAAGTATGTCTGTGGGACAGGCACGGGGCACATTCCTTGCGATTTCACACTTTGCATTGGAAAAGTCCACCATGTCCAGGGTGAGATGCTAGTAGAAACCCGGTGTCTCTGCAGTGGTGTTTCTTCCGACTGAATAGTACTCCCTTTGTTTAGGATTCAACACATACGTTTTGTGACTGTGAATTCCTCGCGAACCCAGATGGGAGCTCGAAGTCGCGTTTGAGATAGACTTGGTTCGCAGAGATTCGTGTATGCCTTTCCTCTGCCTAACTCGCATACTTTGGAAGACGCTTCTATCTTCGTGACCCATGCATGGTGTTCTTTGAGAGAAGCCCTCCATAAGATGTTGTTCCGCGAGTAAGGTAGATCACGCTTCCCCTCTGCTTTCTTTCACACTTTGCATCAAGCCGCTTCGTTTCTTAGCAGCGGAGGTGGCAGTCGAAGGACCGCACCTCCACAGCGTTGATTTGTAGAACTAAGTGTATAGCACGTTCCTTACGCTTCCTCCCATTTCCAGACACACACCTCTATAGGGGACAACTTGTGACTTGGTGGTAACATTCGACCCACATTTTTCTTCACTCTTCAGCCTATGGCATTTTCCTTACGCTTTCAGGCGAAAAACTGAAAATGCTTCTAGCTTCCTGAAACAAGATCTGAGTAGGGAGAAACGTTCGACACAACTTCTTTCTCAAGCTGTGGTACATGACACAGTATTTGTGCCTTCACTGCGAACGTTGGAAATTGCTTCCATATTCTTCCCTGTAGGCGGTAGTGGAAAGACTATTTCCCTGCAGTTTTGTTTCTTGAGAGGTGAGTATAAGAACCTTCCCTTAGAGAGCAACACATATATCTCCAAGGGCTTCTATCTTCAAGATCCAAGATGTTCGCACGACAGCCTGTTTGACGTGGCCTTGTTTCTCAGAGTTCAGTGTAAGGCTACTAGGCCTGAGGCGAGCCCACGTCCATTTGAAGACCCATCCACCCGCATGACACAGGACTTAAAGGAGAAAACCCTCCGCACACCGTGTTACCCGCTGTACAGGATCGCGGGTTCCAACTATTTTCTTGCACACAAGGTTTAACAAGCTGCTTCCAAACTTACGAAAAGAGATGGTAGTCGAAGGACGGCAACAAAATAGATTTGTTCTTAGAGTTAAACAAACGTATGCCATCTTCCTTAGGCTTGCTCACATCATCCATTTCCATACATCGTTCTTCATGTCATGACTGTAGGCACATTCGACACGGAGAGTTAAGTCTAGCCCATGTCCGTTACGCCTTCACACCCACTACGGAAAACATTTTCATCTCACTGAAACCATAGGACACCTGAGGGAAGCCTACTTCAGAAGAGGTTTCTCCAGCACCGTCACAGGGCCCTTTCAAGATGCCTTCTCCGTTTCATGCTAAAGTTCTTCTCATTCTTAACGTGTATGGCTTTCCTAATGGATTTCTTTCTCACAATGAAAACCTTGACACGTTCCATCTGCTCTCTCTCCTACTCTTGAAAACACTTCTCACAGAACAAGGTTCGAATGGGGACAGACATTCTACAGTAAGTATGTCTGTGGGACAGGCACGGGGCACATTCCTTGCGATTTCACACTTACATGGGTAACGTCTACCATGTTCAGGGAAGATGTTAGTAGAAACACGGTTTCTCTGCAGTGGTGTTTCTTCAGACTGCATAGTACTCCCTTTGCTTAGGATTCAACCCATACGTTTTGTGACTATGAATTCCTCGCGAACCCAGATGGGAGCTCGAAGTCGCGTTTGAGATGGACTTGCTTCGCAGAGATTCATGTATGCCTTTCCTTTGGCGAAGTCACATACATTTGAAAACCCTTCCCTCTTCGTGACCCATGGTGTTCGTTGAGAAAAGCCCTCCATAAGAAGTTGTTCGGCGACTAAGGTATGTCTCTCTTCCTTCCCCTCCGTACTCTTTCACACTTTGCTCCAAGCCGCTTCGTTCCTTAGCAAAGCAGATGGCAGTCGAAGGACCGCACCGCCACAGCGTTGTTTCTTCGACTTAAGTGTATCACACGTCCCTTATGCTTCCTCCTATTTCCAGACACACACCTCTCTAGGGGACTACTAGTGGGTTGGTTGTCACATTCGACCCACATTTTTCTTCACAATTCAGCGTGTGGCGTTTTCCTGGTGTTTTCAAACAAAGTACTGACAAGGCTTCTATCTTCCCGAAACAAGATCTGAGTTGGGAGAGGCTTTCGATACAAGTTCGTTCTCAAGCAGTGGTATATGGCACAGTATTTGTGCCTTCGCTTTTAACGTCGGGACTTTCCTCCATTTTCTTCCCTGTAGATGGTAGTGGAAAGGCGATTTCTCTACCGTTTTGTTCCTTGAGAGCTGAGTGTTAGACACTTACACCTATATCTCCAAAGGCTTCACGCTTCCCGAACCAAGAGGTTAGCAGGAAATCCTGTTGGACGTGGCCTTGTTTCTCTGAGTTCAGTGGAAGGCGCTGCTGAGGCGAGCTCGCGTACATTTGAAGGCCCTTCCAACTTCATGACACAAGACTTTCGTGCAGAGAAACCCTCCACACAACGTGTTCCTCACCGTAGTGTACCGCGCTTTCCGTCTCTTTCCTTTTGCACTACGTTGTAAAAAGGTGCTTCCATGTGTAGGGAAAGAGCTGGTCATCGACGGACGGCAAACCTCTAGATTTGTTCTTAGAGTTAACCATGGGAAGGCAATCCTCCTTATGCTTCCTCACATAATACATATCCATACTCATCCTTTTTCATGGAACGACCGCACTTCCACAGCAGTGTTTTGTAGAAATAAGTGTATAGCACTTTCCTTACGCTTCCTCCGATTTACAGACACACACCTCTATAGGGGACAACTTGTGACTTGGTGGTAACATTCGACCCATATTTTTCTTCACAATTCAGCCTATGGCATTTTCCTTGCGCTTTCACGCCAAGAACTGAAAACACTTCTAGCTTCCTGAAACAAGATCTGAGTAGGGAGAAACTTTCGACACAACTTCTTTCTCAAGCAGTGGTACATGACACAGTATTTGTGCCTTCACTGCGAACGTTGGAAATTGCTTCCATCTTCGTCCCTGTAGGTGGTAGTGGAAAGACTATTTCCCTGCAGCTTTGTTTCTTGAGAGGTGAGTATAAGAACCTTCCCTTAGAGAGCAGCACATATATCTCCAAGGGCTTCTATCTTCAAGAACCAAGATGTTCGCACGAAAACCTGTTTGACGAGGCCTTCTTTCTCAGAGTTCAGTGTAAGGCTACTAGGCCTGAAGGGAGCCCACGTCCATTTGAAGACCCATCCACCTGCATGACACAGGACTTAAAGGAGAGAAACCCTCTGCACAACGTGTTCCCCGCTGTACAGGAAGGCACGTTCCACCTCTTTCCTTGCACACAATGTTTAACAAGCTGCTTCCAACCTTACGAAAAGAGATGGTAGTTGAAGGACGGCAACACTCTAGATTTGTTCTTAGAGTTAAAGAAACGAGTGTCATCTTCCTTAGGCTTGCTCACATCATCCATTTCCATACATCGTTCTTCATGTCACGACTGTAGGCACATTCGCCACGGAGAGTTAAGTCTAGACCATGTCCCTTACGCGTTCACACCCACTAGGGAAAACACTTTCATCGCACTGAAACCATAGGACAGCTGAGGGAAGCCTACTTCAGAAGAGGTTTCTCCAGCACCGTCACAGGGCCCATTCAAGATGCCTTCACCGTTTCATGCTAAAGTGCTTCTCATCCTTACGTGTATGGCTTTCCTGATGGATTTCCTTCTCACAATGAAAACCTTGACACGTTCCATCTGTTCTCTCTCCTACTCTTGAAAACACTTCCCACGGAACAAGATTCGAATGGGGACAGACATTCTACACTAAGTATGTCTGTGGGACAGGCACGGGGCACATTCCTTGCGATTTCACACTTTACATTGGAAAAGTCTACCATGTTCAGGGTGAGATGTTAGTAGAAACACGGTTTCTCTGCAGTGGTGTTTCTTCAGACTGATTAGTACTCCCTTGGTTTAGGATTCAACACATACGTTCTGTGAGTATGAATTCCTCGCGAACCCAGGTGGGAGCTCGAAGTCGCGTTTGAGATAGACTTGGTTCTCACAGATTTGTGTATGCCTTTCCTCTGCCTAACTCGCATACTTTGGAAGACGCTTCTATCTTCGTGACCCATGCATGGTGTTCGTTGAGAAAAGCCCTCCGTAAGAAGTTGTTCCGCGAGTAAGGTCGATCACGCTTCCCCTCTGCTTTCTTTCACACTTTGCCTCAAGCCGCTTCGTTTCTTAGCAGAGGAGGTGGCAGTCGAAAGACCGCACCTCCACAGCGCTGTTTTGTAGACCCAAGTGTATAGCACATTCCTTACGCTTCCTCTCATTTCCAGACATACACCTCTCTAGGAGACAACGAGTGTTTTGCTTATGCTTCTCTCTACCGAAACAAGATCTGAGTTGGGAGAAGCTTTCGACACGACTTCTTTCTCAAGCAGCGCTATATGGCCCAGTACCTGTGCCTTCGCTGTGACCGTTGGAACGTTCTTCCATCTTCTTCCCAGTAGATGGCAGTAGAAGGACTATCTCCCTCTACCGTGTTGTTCCTTGAGAGGTGAGTGTAAGGCACTGACACATATAGCTCAGAAGGCTTCATTCTTCCCGAACCAAGATGTGAGCTCGAAATCAGTTTTCACATGCCGTTGTTTCTCTGAGTTCAGCGTAAGGCTCTGCTGAGGCTAGCTCGCCTACATTTGAAGGCCTTCCAACTTCATGACAGAAGCCTTCACACTTGGTGTAAAGCCGCTTCGATCCTTAGGAAAGCAGAAGGGAGTCGAAGGACCGCTCCTCCACAGCATTGTTCTTGAAGAATTAATTGCAGAGCTCGTTGCTTATGCTTCCTCCGATTTCCATACACACACTTCTATAGGGGACAACTTGTGAGTTGGTGGTAACATTCGACCCACATTTTTCTTTACAATTCAGCCTATGGCATTTTCCTTACGCTTTCACGCAAAGAACTGAAAATGTTTCTAGCTTCCTGAAACAAGATCTGAGTAGGGAGAAACTTTCGACACAACTTCTTTCTCAAGCAGTGGTACCTGACACAGATTTGTGCCTTCACTGCGAACGTTGGAAATTGCTTCCATCTTCATCCCTGTAGGTGGTAGTGGAAAGACTATTTCCCTGCAGCTTTGTTTCTTGAGAGGTGAGTATAAGAACCTTCCCTTAGAGAGCAACATATATATCTCCAAGGGCTTCTATCTTCAAGAACCAAGATGTTTGCACGAAAACCTGTTTGACGAGGCCTTCTTTCTCAGAGTTCAGTGTAAGGCTACTAGGCCTGAAGGGAGCCCACGTCCATTTGAAGCCCCATCCACCTGCATGACACAGGACTTAAAGGAGAGAAGCTCTCTGCACAACGTGTTTCCCGATGTACAGGAATGCGCGTTCCACCTCTTTCCTTGCACACAAGGTTTAACAAGCTGCTTCCTTCCTTACTAAAAGAGATGGTAGTCGAAGGACGGCAACGAAATAGATTTGTTCTTAGAGTTAAACAAACGTATGCCATCTTCCTTAGGCTTGCTCACATCATCCATTTCCATACATTGTTCTTCATGTCATGACTGTAGGCACATTCGACACGGAGAGTTAAGTCTAGCCCATGTCCCTTGCGCCTTCACCCCCACTACGGAAAACATTTTCATCTCACTGAAACCATAGGACACCTGAGGGAAGCCTACTTCAGAAGAGGTTTCTCCAGCACCGTCACAGGGCCCTTTCAAGATGCCTTCTCCGTTTCATGCTAAAGTTCTTCTCATTCTTACGTGTATGGCTTTCCTAATGGATTTCTTTCTCACAATGAAAACCTTGACACGTTCCATCTGCTCTCTCTCCTACTCTTGAAAACACTTCTCACAGAACAAGGTTCGAATGGGGACAGACATTCTACAGTAAGTATGTCTGTGGGACAGGCACGGGGCACATTCCTTGCGATTTCACACTTACATGGGTAACGTCTACCATGTTCAGGGAAGATGTTAGTAGAAACACGGTTTCTCTGCAGTGGTGTTTCTTCAGACTGCATAGTACTCCCTTTGTTTAGGATTCAACCCATACGTTTTGTGACTATGAATTCCTCGCGAACCCAGATGGGAGCTCGAAGTCGCGTTTGAGATGGACTTGCTTCGCAGAGATTCATGTATGCCTTTCCTTTGGCGAAGTCACATACATTTGAAAACCCTTCCCTCTTCGTGACCCATGGTGTTCCTTGAGAAAAGCCCTCCATAAGAAGTTGTTCGGCGACTAAGGTATGTCTCTCTTCCTTCCCCTCCGTACTCTTTCACACTTTGCTTCAAGCCGCTTCGTTCCTTAGCAAAGCAGATGGCAGTCGAAGGACCGCACCGCCACAGCGTTGTTTCTTCGACTTAAGTGTATCACACGTCCCTTATGCTTCCTCCTATTTCCAGACACACACCTCTCTAGGGGACTACTAGTGGGTTGGTTGTCACATTCGACCCACATTTTTCTTCACAATTCAGCGTGTGGCGTTTTCCTGGTGTTTTCAAACAAAGTACTGACAAGGCTTCTATCTTCCCGAAACAAGATCTGAGTTGGGAGAGGCTTTCGATACAAGTTCGTTCTCAAGCAGTGGTATATGGCACAGTATTTGTGCCTTCGCTTTTAACGTCGGGACTTTCCTCCATTTTCTTCCCTGTAGATGGTAGTGGAAAGGCGATTTCTCTACCGTTTTGTTCCTTGAGAGCTGAGTGTTAGACACTTACACCTATATCTCCAAAGGCTTCACGCTTCCCGAACCAAGAGGTTAGCAGGAAATCCTGTTGGACGTGGCCTTGTTTCTCTGAGTTCAGTGGAAGGCGCTGCTGAGGCGAGCTCGCGTACATTTGAAGGCCCTTCCAACTTCATGACACAAGACTTTCGTGCAGAGAAACCCTCCACACAACGTGTTCCTCACCGTAGTGTACCGCGCTTTCCGTCTCTTTCCTTTTACACTACGTTGTAAAAAGGTGCTTCCATCCGTAGGGAAAGAGCTGGTCGTCGAAGGACGGCAAACCTCTAGATTTGTTCTTAGAGTTAACCATGGGTAGGCAATCCTCCTTATGCTTCCTCACATAATACATATCCATACTGATCCTTCCTCATGGAACGGCCGCAATTTCACAGCGTTGTTTTGTAGAAATAAGTGTATAGCACTTTCCTTACGCTTCCTCGAATTTACAGACACACACCTCTATAGGGGACAACTTGTGACTTGGTGGTAACATTCGACCCACATTTTTCTTCACAATTCAGCCTATGGCATTATCCTTGCCCTTTCACGCGAAGAACTGAAAACACTTCTAGCTTCCTGAAACAAGATCTGAGTAGGGAGAAACTTTCGACACAACTTCTTTCTCAAGCAGGGGTACATGACACAGTATTTGTGCCTTCACTGCGAACGTTGGAAATTGCTTCCATCTTCGTCCCTGTAGGTGGTAGTGGAAAGATCATTTCCCTGCAGCTTTGTTTCTTGAGAGGTGAGTATAAGAACCCTCCTTTAGAGAGCAGCACATATATCTCCAAGGGCTTCTATCTTCAAGAACCAAGATGTTCGCACGAAAACCTGTTTGACGAGGCCTTCTTTCTCAGAGTTCAGTGTAAGGCTACTAGGCCTGAAGGGAGCCCACGTCCATTTGAAGACCCATCCACCTGCATGACACAGGACTTAAAGGAGAGAAACCCTCTGCACAACGTGTTCCCCGCTGTACAGGAAGGCACGTTCCACCTCTTTCCTTGCACACAAGGTTTAACAAGCTGCTTCCTACCTTACGAAAAGAGATGGTAGTCGAAGGACGGCAACAATATAGATTTGTTCTTAGAGTTAAACAAACGTATGCCATCTTCCTTAGGCTTGCTCACATCCTCCATTTCCATACATCGTTCTTCATGTCACGACTGTAGGCACATTCGACACGGAGAGTTAAGTCTACTCCATGTCCCTTACGCCTTCACACCCACTAGGGAAAACACTTTCATCTCACTGAAACCGTTGCACAGCTGAGGGAAGCCTAACTCAGAAGAGGTTTCTCCAGCACCGTCACAGGGCCCATTCAAGATGCCTTCACCGTTTCATGCTAAAGTGCTTCTCATCCTTACGTGTGTGGCTTTCCTGATGGATTTCCTTCTCACAATGAAAACCTTGACACGTTCCATCTGCTCTCTCTCCTACTCTTGAAAACACTTCCCACAGAACAAGATTCGAATGGGGACAGAGATTCTACAGTAAGTATGTCTGTGGGACAGGCACGGGGCACATTCCTTGCGATTTCACACTTTGCATTGGAAAAGTCCACCATGTCCAGGGTGAGATGCTAGTAGAAACCCGGTGTCTCTGCAGTGGTGTTTCTTCCGACTGAATAGTACTCCCTTTGTTTAGGATTCAACACATACGTTTTGTGACTGTGAATTCCTCGCGAACCCAGATGGGAGCTCGAAGTCGCGTTTGAGATAGACTTGGTTCGCAGAGATTCGTGTATGCCTTTCCTCTGCCTAACTCGCATACTTTGGAAGACGCTTCTATCTTCGTGACCCATGCATGGTGTTCTTTGAGAGAAGCCCTCCATAAGATGTTGTTCCGCGAGTAAGGTAGATCACGCTTCCCCTCTGCTTTCTTTCACACTTTGCATCAAGCCGCTTCGTTTCTTAGCAGAGGAGGTGGCAGTCGAAGGACCGCACCTCCACAGCGTTGATTTGTAGAACTAAGTGTATAGCACGTTCCTTACGCTTCCTCCCATTTCCAGACACACACCTCTATAGGGGACAACTTGTGACTTGGTGGTAACATTCGACCCACATTTTTCTTCACTCTTCAGCCTATGGCATTTTCCTTACGCTTTCAGGCGAAAAACTGAAAATGCTTCTAGCTTCCTGAAACAAGATCTGAGTAGGGAGAAACGTTCGACACAACTTCTTTCTCAAGCTGTGGTACATGACACAGTATTTGTGCCTTCACTGCGAACGTTGGAAATTGCTTCCATATTCTTCCCTGTAGGCGGTAGTGGAAAGACTATTTCCCTGCAGTTTTGTTTCTTGAGAGGTGAGTATAAGAACCTTCCCTTAGAGAGCAACACATATATCTCCAAGGGCTTCTATCTTCAAGATCCAAGATGTTCGCACGACAGCCTGTTTGACGTGGCCTTGTTTCTCAGAGTTCAGTGTAAGGCTACTAGGCCTGAGGCGAGCCCACGTCCATTTGAAGACCCATCCACCCGCATGACACAGGACTTAAAGGAGAAAACCCTCCGCACACCGTGTTACCCGCTGTACAGGATCGCGGGTTCCAACTATTTTCTTGCACACAAGGTTTAACAAGCTGCTTCCAAACTTACGAAAAGAGATGGTAGTCGAAGGACGGCAACAAAATAGATTTGTTCTTAGAGTTAAACAAACGTATGCCATCTTCCTTAGGCTTGCTCACATCATCCATTTCCATACATCGTTCTTCATGTCATGACTGTAGGCACATTCGACACGGAGAGTTAAGTCTAGCCCATGTCCGTTACGCCTTCACACCCACTACGGAAAACATTTTCATCTCACTGAAACCATAGGACACCTGAGGGAAGCCTACTTCAGAAGAGGTTTCTCCAGCACCGTCCCAGGGCTCATTCAAGATGCCTTCTCCGTTTCATGCTAAAATTCTTCTCATTCTTACGTGTATGGCTTTCCTAATGGATTTCTTTCTCACAATGAAACCCTTGACACGTTCCATCTGCTCTCTCTCCTACTCTTGAAAACACTTCTCACAGAACAAGGTTCGAATGGGGAGAGACATTCTACAGTAAGTATGTCTGTGGGACAGGCACGGGGCACATTCCTTGCGATTTCACACTTACATGGGTAACGTCTACCATGTTCAGGGAAGATGTTAGTAGAAACACGGTTTCTCTGCAGTGGTGTTTCTTCAGACTGCATAGTACTCCCTTTGTTTAGGATTCAACCCATACGTTTTGTGACTATGAATTCCTCCCGAACCCAGATGGGAGCTCGAAGTCGCGTTTGAGATGGACTTGCTTCGCAGAGATTCATGTATGCCTTTCCTTTGGCGAAGTCACATACATTTGAAAACCCTTCCCTCTTCGTGACCCATGGTGTTCGTTGAGAAAAGCCCTCCATAAGAAGTTGTTCGGCGACTAAGGTATGTCTCTCTTCCTTCCCCTCCGTACTCTTTCACACTTTGCTTCAAGCCGCTTCGTTCCTTAGCAAAGCAGATGGCAGTCGAAGGACCGCACCGCCACAGCGTTGTTTCTTCGACTTAAGTGTATCACACGTCCCTTATGCTTCCTCCTATTTCCAGACACACACCTCTCTAGGGGACTACTAGTGGGTTGGTTGTCACATTCGACCCACATTTTTCTTCACAATTCAGCGTGTGGCGTTTTCCTGGTGTTTTCAAACAAAGTACTGACAAGGCTTCTATCTTCCCGAAACAAGATCTGAGTTGGGAGAGGCTTTCGATACAAGTTCGTTCTCAAGCAGTGGTATATGGCACAGTATTTGTGCCTTCGCTTTTAACGTCGGGACTTTCCTCCATTTTCTTCCCTGTAGATGGTAGTGGAAAGGCGATTTCTCTACCGTTTTGTTCCTTGAGAGCTGAGTGTTAGACACTTACACCTATATCTCCAAAGGCTTCACGCTTCCCGAACCAAGAGGTTAGCAGGAAATCCTGTTGGACGTGGCCTTGTTTCTCTGAGTTCAGTGGAAGGCGCTGCTGAGGCGAGCTCGCGTACATTTGAAGGCCCTTCCAACTTCATGACACAAGACTTTCGTGCAGAGAAACCCTCCACACAACGTGTTCCTCACCGTAGTGTACCGCGCTTTCCGTCTCTTTCCTTTTGCACTACGTTGTAAAAAGGTGCTTCCATGTGTAGGGAAAGAGCTGGTCATCGACGGACGGCAAACCTCTAGATTTGTTCTTAGAGTTAACCATGGGAAGGCAATCCTCCTTATGCTTCCTCACATAATACATATCCATACTCATCTTTTTCATGGAACGACCGCACTTCCACAGCAGTGTTTTGTAGAAATAAGTGTATAGCACTTTCCTTACGCTTCCTCCGATTTACAGACACACACCTCTATAGGGGACAACTTGTGACTTGGTGGTAACATTCGACCCATATTTTTCTTCACAATTCAGCCTATGGCATTTTCCTTGCGCTTTCACGCCAAGAACTGAAAACACTTCTAGCTTCCTGAAACAAGATCTGAGTAGGGAGAAACTTTCGACACAACTTCTTTCTCAAGCAGTGGTACATGACACAGTATTTGTGCCTTCACTGCGAACGTTGGAAATTGCTTCCATCTTCGTCCCTGTAGGTGGTAGTGGAAAGACTATTTCCCTGCAGCTTTGTTTCTTGAGAGGTGAGTATAAGAACCTTCCCTTAGAGAGCAGCACATATATCTCCAAGGGCTTCTATCTTCAAGAACCAAGATGTTCGCACGAAAACCTGTTTGACGAGGCCTTCTTTCTCAGAGTTCAGTGTAAGGCTACTAGGCCTGAAGGGAGCCCACGTCCATTTGAAGACCCATCCACCTGCATGACACAGGACTTAAAGGAGAGAAACCCTCTGCACAACGTGTTCCCCGCTGTACAGGAAGGCACGTTCCACCTCTTTCCTTGCACACAATGTTTAACAAGCTGCTTCCAACCTTACGAAAAGAGATGGTAGTTGAAGGACGGCAACACTCTAGATTTGTTCTTAGAGTTAAAGAAACGAGTGTCATCTTCCTTAGGCTTGCTCACATCATCCATTTCCATACATCGTTCTTCATGTCACGACTGTAGGCACATTCGCCACGGAGAGTTAAGTCTAGACCATGTCCCTTACGCGTTCACACCCACTAGGGAAAACACTTTCATCGCACTGAAACCATAGGACAGCTGAGGGAAGCCTACTTCAGAAGAGGTTTCTCCAGCACCGTCACAGGGCCCATTCAAGATGCCTTCACCGTTTCATGCTAAAGTGCTTCTCATCCTTACGTGTATGGCTTTCCTGATGGATTTCCTTCTCACAATGAAAACCTTGACACGTTCCATCTGTTCTCTCTCCTACTCTTGAAAACACTTCCCACGGAACAAGATTCGAATGGGGACAGACATTCTACACTAAGTATGTCTGTGGGACAGGCACGGGGCACATTCCTTGCGATTTCACACTTTACATTGGAAAAGTCTACCATGTTCAGGGTGAGATGTTAGTAGAAACACGGTTTCTCTGCAGTGGTGTTTCTTCAGACTGATTAGTACTCCCTTGGTTTAGGATTCAACACATACGTTCTGTGAGTATGAATTCCTCGCGAACCCAGGTGGGAGCTCGAAGTCGCGTTTGAGATAGACTTGGTTCTCACAGATTTGTGTATGCCTTTCCTCTGCCTAACTCGCATACTTTGGAAGACGCTTCTATCTTCGTGACCCATGCATGGTGTTCGTTGAGAAAAGCCCTCCGTAAGAAGTTGTTCCGCGAGTAAGGTCGATCACGCTTCCCCTCTGCTTTCTTTCACACTTTGCCTCAAGCCGCTTCGTTTCTTAGCAGAGGAGGTGGCAGTCGAAAGACCGCACCTCCACAGCGCTGTTTTGTAGACCCAAGTGTATAGCACATTCCTTACGCTTCCTCTCATTTCCAGACATACACCTCTCTAGGAGACAACGAGTGTTTTGCTTATGCTTCTCTCTACCGAAACAAGATCTGAGTTGGGAGAAGCTTTCGACACGACTTCTTTCTCAAGCAGCGCTATATGGCCCAGTACCTGTGCCTTCGCTGTGACCGTTGGAACGTTCTTCCATCTTCTTCCCAGTAGATGGCAGTAGAAGGACTATCTCCCTCTACCGTGTTGTTCCTTGAGAGGTGAGTGTAAGGCACTGACACATATAGCTCAGAAGGCTTCATTCTTCCCGAACCAAGATGTGAGCTCGAAATCAGTTTTCACATGCCGTTGTTTCTCTGAGTTCAGCGTAAGGCTCTGCTGAGGCTAGCTCGCCTACATTTGAAGGCCTTCCAACTTCATGACAGAAGCCTTCACACTTGGTGTAAAGCCGCTTCGATCCTTAGGAAAGCAGAAGGGAGTCGAAGGACCGCTCCTCCACAGCATTGTTCTTGAAGAATTAATTGCAGAGCTCGTTGCTTATGCTTCCTCCGATTTCCATACACACACTTCTATAGGGGACAACTTGTGAGTTGGTGGTAACATTCGACCCACATTTTTCTTTACAATTCAGCCTATGGCATTTTCCTTACGCTTTCACGCAAAGAACTGAAAATGTTTCTAGCTTCCTGAAACAAGATCTGAGTAGGGAGAAACTTTCGACACAACTTCTTTCTCAAGCAGTGGTACCTGACACAGATTTGTGCCTTCACTGCGAACGTTGGAAATTGCTTCCATCTTCATCCCTGTAGGTGGTAGTGGAAAGACTATTTCCCTGCAGCTTTGTTTCTTGAGAGGTGAGTATAAGAACCTTCCCTTAGAGAGCAACATATATATCTCCAAGGGCTTCTATCTTCAAGAACCAAGATGTTTGCACGAAAACCTGTTTGACGAGGCCTTCTTTCTCAGAGTTCAGTGTAAGGCTACTAGGCCTGAAGGGAGCCCACGTCCATTTGAAGCCCCATCCACCTGCATGACACAGGACTTAAAGGAGAGAAGCTCTCTGCACAACGTGTTTCCCGATGTACAGGAATGCGCGTTCCACCTCTTTCCTTGCACACAAGGTTTAACAAGCTGCTTCCTTCCTTACTAAAAGAGATGGTAGTCGAAGGACGGCAACGAAATAGATTTGTTCTTAGAGTTAAACAAACGTATGCCATCTTCCTTAGGCTTGCTCACATCATCCATTTCCATACATTGTTCTTCATGTCATGACTGTAGGCACATTCGACACGGAGAGTTAAGTCTAGCCCATGTCCCTTGCGCCTTCACCCCCACTACGGAAAACATTTTCATCTCACTGAAACCATAGGACACCTGAGGGAAGCCTACTTCAGAAGAGGTTTCTCCAGCACCGTCACAGGGCCCTTTCAAGATGCCTTCTCCGTTTCATGCTAAAGTTCTTCTCATTCTTACGTGTATGGCTTTCCTAATGGATTTCTTTCTCACAATGAAAACCTTGACACGTTCCATCTGCTCTCTCTCCTACTCTTGAAAACACTTCTCACAGAACAAGGTTCGAATGGGGACAGACATTCTACAGTAAGTATGTCTGTGGGACAGGCACGGGGCACATTCCTTGCGATTTCACACTTACATGGGTAACGTCTACCATGTTCAGGGAAGATGTTAGTAGAAACACGGTTTCTCTGCAGTGGTGTTTCTTCAGACTGCATAGTACTCCCTTTGTTTAGGATTCAGCCCATACGTTTTGTGACTATGAATTCCTCGCGAACCCAGATGGGAGCTCGAAGTCGCGTTTGAGATGGACTTGCTTCGCAGAGATTCATGTATGCCTTTCCTTTGGCGAAGTCACATACATTTGAAAACCCTTCCCTCTTCGTGACCCATGGTGTTCCTTGAGAAAAGCCCTCCATAAGAAGTTGTTCGGCGACTAAGGTATGTCTCTCTTCCTTCCCCTCCGTACTCTTTCACACTTTGCTTCAAGCCGCTTCGTTCCTTAGCAAAGCAGATGGCAGTCGAAGGACCGCACCGCCACAGCGTTGTTTCTTCGACTTAAGTGTATCACACGTCCCTTATGCTTCCTCCTATTTCCAGACACACACCTCTCTAGGGGACTACTAGTGGGTTGGTTGTCACATTCGACCCACATTTTTCTTCACAATTCAGCGTGTGGCGTTTTCCTGGTGTTTTCAAACAAAGTACTGACAAGGCTTCTATCTTCCCGAAACAAGATCTGAGTTGGGAGAGGCTTTCGATACAAGTTCGTTCTCAAGCAGTGGTATATGGCACAGTATTTGTGCCTTCGCTTTTAACGTCGGGACTTTCCTCCATTTTCTTCCCTGTAGATGGTAGTGGAAAGGCGATTTCTCTACCGTTTTGTTCCTTGAGAGCTGAGTGTTAGACACTTACACCTATATCTCCAAAGGCTTCACGCTTCCCGAACCAAGAGGTTAGCAGGAAATCCTGTTGGACGTGGCCTTGTTTCTCTGAGTCCAGTGGAAGGCGCTGCTGAGGCGAGCTCGCGTACATTTGAAGGCCCTTCCAACTTCATGACACAAGACTTTCGTGCAGAGAAACCCTCCACACAACGTGTTCCTCACCGTAGTGTACCGCGCTTTCCGTCTCTTTCCTTTTACACTACGTTGTAAAAAGGTGCTTCCATCCGTAGGGAAAGAGCTGGTCGTCGAAGGACGGCAAACCTCTAGATTTGTTCTTAGAGTTAACCATGGGTAGGCAATCCTCCTTATGCTTCCTCACATAATACATATCCATACTCATCCTTCCTCATGGAACGGCCGCACTTCCACAGCGGTGTTTTGTAGAAATAAGTGTATAGCACTTTCCTTACGCTTCCTCCGATTTACAGACACACACCTCTATAGGGGACAACTTGTGACTTGGTGGTAACATTCGACCCACATTTTTCTTCACAATTCAGCCTATGGCATTTTCCTTGCGCTTTCACGCGAAGAACTGAAAACACTTCTAGCTTCCTGAAACAAGATCTGAGGAGGGAGAAACTTTCGACACAACTTCTTTCTCAAGCAGTGGTACATGACACAGTATTTGTGCCTTCACTGCGAACGTTGGAAATTGCTTCCATCTTCGTCCCTGTAGGTGGTAGTGGAAAGACTATTTCCCTGCAGCTTTGTTTCTTGAGAGGTGAGTATAAGAACCTTCCCTTAGAGAGCAGCACATATATCTCCAAGGGCTTCTATCTTCAAGAACCAAGATGTTCGCACGAAAACCTGTTTGACGAGGCCTTCTTTCTCAGAGTTCAGTGTAAGGCTACTAGGCCTGAAGGGAGCCCACGTCCATTTGAAGACCCATCCACCTGCATGACACAGGACTTAAAGGAGAGAAACCCTCTGCACAACGTGTTCCCCGCTGTACAGGAAGGCACGTTCCACCTCTTTCCTTGCACACAATGTTTAACAAGCTGCTTCCAACCTTACGAAAAGAGATGGTAGTCGAAGGACGGCAACACTCTAGATTTGTTCTTAGAGTTAAAGAAACGAGTGCCATCTTCCTTAGGCTTGCTCACATCATCCATTTCCATACATCGTTCTTCATGTCACGACTGTAGGCACATTCGCCACGGAGAGTTAAGTCTAGACCATGTCCCTTACGCGTTCACACCCGCTAGGGAAAACACTTTCATCGCACTGAAACCATAGGACAGCTGAGGGAAGCCTACTTCAGAAGAGGTTTCTCCAGCACCGTCACAGGGCCCATTCAAGATGCCTTCACCGTTTCATGCTAAAGTGCTTCTCATCCTTACGTGTATGGCTTTCCTGATGGATTTCCTTCTCACAATGAAAACCTTGACACGTTCCATCTGTTCTCTCTCCTACTCTTGAAAACACTTCCCACGGAACAAGATTCGAATGGGGACAGACATTCTACACTAAGTATGTCTGTGGGACAGGCACGGGGCACATTCCTTGCGATTTCACACTTTACATTGGAAAAGTCTACCATGTTCAGGGTGAGATGTTAGTAGAAACACGGTTTCTCTGCAGTGGTGTTTCTTCAGACTGATTAGTACTCCCTTGGTTTAGGATTCAACACATACGTTCTGTGAGTATGAATTCCTCGCGAACCCAGGTGGGAGCTCGAAGTCGCGTTTGAGATAGACTTGGTTCTCACAGATTTGTGTATGCCTTTCCTCTGCCTAACTCGCATACTTTGGAAGACGCTTCTATCTTCGTGACCCATGCATGGTGTTCGTTGAGAAAAGCCCTCCGTAAGAAGTTGTTCCGCGAGTAAGGTCGATCACGCTTCCCCTCTGCTTTCTTTCACACTTTGCCTCAAGCCGCTTCGTTTCTTAGCAGAGGAGGTGGCAGTCGAAAGACCGCACCTCCACAGCGCTGTTTTGTAGACCCAAGTGTATAGCACATTCCTTACGCTTCCTCTCATTTCCAGACATACACCTCTCTAGGAGACAACGAGTGTTTTGCTTATGCTTCTCTCTACCGAAACAAGATCTGAGTTGGGAGAAGCTTTCGACACGACTTCTTTCTCAAGCAGCGCTATATGGCCCAGTACCTGTGCCTTCGCTGTGACCGTTGGAACGTTCTTCCATCTTCTTCCCAGTAGATGGCAGTAGAAGGACTATCTCCCTCTACCGTGTTGTTCCTTGAGAGGTGAGTGTAAGGCACTGACACATATAGCTCAGAAGGCTTCATTCTTCCTGAACCAAGATGTGAGCTCGAAATCAGTTTTCACATGCCGTTGTTTCTCTGAGTTCAGCGTAAGGCTCTGCTGAGGCTAGCTCGCCTACATTTGAAGGCCTTCCAACTTCATGACAGAAGCCTTCACACTTGGTGTAAAGCCGCTTCGATCCTTAGGAAAGCAGAAGGGAGTCGAAGGACCGCTCCTCCACAGCATTGTTCTTGAAGAATTAATTGCAGAGCTCGTTGCTTATGCTTCCTCCGATTTCCATACACACACTTCTATAGGGGACAACTTGTGAGTTGGTGGTAACATTCGACCCACATTTTTCTTTACAATTCAGCCTATGGCATTTTCCTTACGCTTTCACGCAAAGAACTGAAAATGTTTCTAGCTTCCTGAAACAAGATCTGAGTAGGGAGAAACTTTCGACACAACTTCTTTCTCAAGCAGTGGTACCTGACACAGATTTGTGCCTTCACTGCGAACGTTGGAAATTGCTTCCATCTTCATCCCTGTAGGTGGTAGTGGAAAGACTATTTCCCTGCAGCTTTGTTTCTTGAGAGGTGAGTATAAGAACCTTCCCTTAGAGAGCAACACATATATCTCCAAGGGCTTCTATCTTCAAGAACCAAGATGTTCGCACGAAAACCTGTTTGACGAGGCCTTCTTTCTCAGAGTTCAGTGTAAGGCTACTAGGCCTGAAGGGAGCCCACGTCCATTTGAAGACCCATCCACCTGCATGACACAGGACTTAAAGGAGAGAAGCTCTCTGCACAACGTGTTTCCCGATGTACAGGAATGCGCGTTCCACCTCTTTCCTTGCACACAAGGTTTAACAAGCTGCTTCCTTCCTTACTAAAAGAGATGGTAGTCGAAGGACGGCAACAAAATAGATTTGTTCTTAGAGTTAAACAAACGTATGCCATCTTCCTTAGGCTTGCTCACATCATCCATTTCCATACATTGTTCTTCATGTCATGACTGTAGGCACATTCGACACGGAGAGTTAAGTCTAGCCCATGTCCCTTGCGCCTTCACCCCCACTACGGAAAACATTTTCATCTCACTGAAAACATAGGACACCTGAGGGAAGCCTACTTCAGAAGAGGTTTCTCCAGCACCGTCACAGGGCCCTTTCAAGATGCCTTCTCCGTTTCATGCTAAAGTTCTTCTCATTCTTACGTGTATGGCTTTCCTAATGGATTTCTTTCTCACAGTGAAAACCTTGACACGTTCCATCTGCTCTCTCTCCTACTCTTGAAAACACTTCTCACAGAACAAGGTTCGAATGGGGACAGACATTCTACAGTAAGTATGTCTGTGGGACAGGCACGGGGCACATTCCTTGCGATTTCACACTTACATGGGTAACGTCTACCATGTTCAGGGAAGATGTTAGTAGAAACACGGTTTCTCTGCAGTGGTGTTTCTTCAGACTGCATAGTACTCCCTTTGTTTAGGATTCAACCCATACGTTTTGTGACTATGAATTCCTCGCGAACCCAGATGGGAGCTCGAAGTCGCGTTTGAGATGGACTTGCTTCGCAGAGATTCATGTATGCCTTTCCTTTGGCGAAGTCACATACATTTGAAAACCCTTCCCTCTTCGTGACCCATGGTGTTCGTTGAGAAAAGCCCTCCATAAGAAGTTGTTCGGCGACTAAGGTATGTCTCTCTTCCTTCCCCTCCGTACTCTTTCACACTTTGCTTCAAGCCGCTTCGTTCCTTAGCAAAGCAGATGGCAGTCGAAGGACCGCACCGCCACAGCGTTGTTTCTTCGACTTAAGTGTATCACACGTCCCTTATGCTTCCTCCTATTTCCAGACACACACCTCTCTAGGGGACTACTAGTGGGTTGGTTGTCACATTCGACCCACATTTTTCTTCACAATTCAGCGTGTGGCGTTTTCCTGGTGTTTTCAAACAAAGTACTGACAAGGCTTCTATCTTCCCGAAACAAGATCTGAGTTGGGAGAGGCTTTCGATACAAGTTCGTTCTCAAGCAGTGGTATATGGCACAGTATTTGTGCCTTCGCTTTTAACGTCGGGACTTTCCTCCATTTTCTTCCCTGTAGATGGTAGTGGAAAGGCGATTTCTCTACCGTTTTGTTCCTTGAGAGCTGAGTGTTAGACACTTACACCTATATCTCCAAAGGCTTCACGCTTCCCGAACCAAGAGGTTAGCAGGAAATCCTGTTGGACGTGGCCTTGTTTCTCTGAGTTCAGTGGAAGGCGCTGCTGAGGCGAGCTCGCGTACATTTGAAGGCCCTTCCAACTTCATGACACAAGACTTTCGTGCAGAGAAACCCTCCACACAACGTGTTCCTCACCGTAGTGTACCGCGCTTTCCGTCTCTTTCCTTTTGCACTACGTTGTAAAAAGGTGCTTCCATGTGTAGGGAAAGAGCTGGTCATCGACGGACGGCAAACCTCTAGATTTGTTCTTAGAGTTAACCATGGGAAGGCAATCCTCCTTATGCTTCCTCACATAATACATATCCATACTCATCTTTTTCATGGAACGACCGCACTTCCACAGCAGTGTTTTGTAGAAATAAGTGTATAGCACTTTCCTTACGCTTCCTCCGATTTACAGACACACACCTCTATAGGGGACAACTTGTGACTTGGTGGTAACATTCGACCCATATTTTTCTTCACAATTCAGCCTATGGCATTTTCCTTGCGCTTTCACGCCAAGAACTGAAAACACTTCTAGCTTCCTGAAACAAGATCTGAGTAGGGAGAAACTTTCGACACAACTTCTTTCTCAAGCAGTGGTACATGACACAGTATTTGTGCCTTCACTGCGAACGTTGGAAATTGCTTCCATCTTCGTCCCTGTAGGTGGTAGTGGAAAGACTATTTCCCTGCAGCTTTGTTTCTTGAGAGGTGAGTATAAGAACCTTCCCTTAGAGAGCAGCACATATATCTCCAAGGGCTTCTATCTTCAAGAACCAAGATGTTCGCACGAAAACCTGTTTGACGAGGCCTTCTTTCTCAGAGTTCAGTGTAAGGCTACTAGGCCTGAAGGGAGCCCACGTCCATTTGAAGACCCATCCACCTGCATGACACAGGACTTAAAGGAGAGAAACCCTCTGCACAACGTGTTCCCCGCTGTACAGGAAGGCACGTTCCACCTCTTTCCTTGCACACAATGTTTAACAAGCTGCTTCCAACCTTACGAAAAGAGATGGTAGTTGAAGGACGGCAACACTCTAGATTTGTTCTTAGAGTTAAAGAAACGAGTGTCATCTTCCTTAGGCTTGCTCACATCATCCATTTCCATACATCGTTCTTCATGTCACGACTGTAGGCACATTCGCCACGGAGAGTTAAGTCTAGACCATGTCCCTTACGCGTTCACACCCACTAGGGAAAACACTTTCATCGCACTGAAACCATAGGACAGCTGAGGGAAGCCTACTTCAGAAGAGGTTTCTCCAGCACCGTCACAGGGCCCATTCAAGATGCCTTCACCGTTTCATGCTAAAGTGCTTCTCATCCTTACGTGTATGGCTTTCCTGATGGATTTCCTTCTCACAATGAAAACCTTGACACGTTCCATCTGTTCTCTCTCCTACTCTTGAAAACACTTCCCACGGAACAAGATTCGAATGGGGACAGACATTCTACACTAAGTATGTCTGTGGGACAGGCACGGGGCACATTCCTTGCGATTTCACACTTTACATTGGAAAAGTCTACCATGTTCAGGGTGAGATGTTAGTAGAAACACGGTTTCTCTGCAGTGGTGTTTCTTCAGACTGATTAGTACTCCCTTGGTTTAGGATTCAACACATACGTTCTGTGAGTATGAATTCCTCGCGAACCCAGGTGGGAGCTCGAAGTCGCGTTTGAGATAGACTTGGTTCTCACAGATTTGTGTATGCCTTTCCTCTGCCTAACTCGCATACTTTGGAAGACGCTTCTATCTTCGTGACCCATGCATGGTGTTCGTTGAGAAAAGCCCTCCGTAAGAAGTTGTTCCGCGAGTAAGGTCGATCACGCTTCCCCTCTGCTTTCTTTCACACTTTGCCTCAAGCCGCTTCGTTTCTTAGCAGAGGAGGTGGCAGTCGAAAGACCGCACCTCCACAGCGCTGTTTTGTAGACCCAAGTGTATAGCACATTCCTTACGCTTCCTCTCATTTCCAGACATACACCTCTCTAGGAGACAACGAGTGTTTTGCTTATGCTTCTCTCTACCGAAACAAGATCTGAGTTGGGAGAAGCTTTCGACACGACTTCTTTCTCAAGCAGCGCTATATGGCCCAGTACCTGTGCCTTCGCTGTGACCGTTGGAACGTTCTTCCATCTTCTTCCCAGTAGATGGCAGTAGAAGGACTATCTCCCTCTACCGTGTTGTTCCTTGAGAGGTGAGTGTAAGGCACTGACACATATAGCTCAGAAGGCTTCATTCTTCCCGAACCAAGATGTGAGCTCGAAATCAGTTTTCACATGCCGTTGTTTCTCTGAGTTCAGCGTAAGGCTCTGCTGAGGCTAGCTCGCCTACATTTGAAGGCCTTCCAACTTCATGACAGAAGCCTTCACACTTGGTGTAAAGCCGCTTCGATCCTTAGGAAAGCAGAAGGGAGTCGAAGGACCGCTCCTCCACAGCATTGTTCTTGAAGAATTAATTGCAGAGCTCGTTGCTTATGCTTCCTCCGATTTCCATACACACACTTCTATAGGGGACAACTTGTGAGTTGGTGGTAACATTCGACCCACATTTTTCTTTACAATTCAGCCTATGGCATTTTCCTTACGCTTTCACGCAAAGAACTGAAAATGTTTCTAGCTTCCTGAAACAAGATCTGAGTAGGGAGAAACTTTCGACACAACTTCTTTCTCAAGCAGTGGTACCTGACACAGATTTGTGCCTTCACTGCGAACGTTGGAAATTGCTTCCATCTTCATCCCTGTAGGTGGTAGTGGAAAGACTATTTCCCTGCAGCTTTGTTTCTTGAGAGGTGAGTATAAGAACCTTCCCTTAGAGAGCAACATATATATCTCCAAGGGCTTCTATCTTCAAGAACCAAGATGTTTGCACGAAAACCTGTTTGACGAGGCCTTCTTTCTCAGAGTTCAGTGTAAGGCTACTAGGCCTGAAGGGAGCCCACGTCCATTTGAAGCCCCATCCACCTGCATGACACAGGACTTAAAGGAGAGAAGCTCTCTGCACAACGTGTTTCCCGATGTACAGGAATGCGCGTTCCACCTCTTTCCTTGCACACAAGGTTTAACAAGCTGCTTCCTTCCTTACTAAAAGAGATGGTAGTCGAAGGACGGCAACGAAATAGATTTGTTCTTAGAGTTAAACAAACGTATGCCATCTTCCTTAGGCTTGCTCACATCATCCATTTCCATACATTGTTCTTCATGTCATGACTGTAGGCACATTCGACACGGAGAGTTAAGTCTAGCCCATGTCCCTTGCGCCTTCACCCCCACTACGGAAAACATTTTCATCTCACTGAAACCATAGGACACCTGAGGGAAGCCTACTTCAGAAGAGGTTTCTCCAGCACCGTCACAGGGCCCTTTCAAGATGCCTTCTCCGTTTCATGCTAAAGTTCTTCTCATTCTTACGTGTATGGCTTTCCTAATGGATTTCTTTCTCACAATGAAAACCTTGACACGTTCCATCTGCTCTCTCTCCTACTCTTGAAAACACTTCTCACAGAACAAGGTTCGAATGGGGACAGACATTCTACAGTAAGTATGTCTGTGGGACAGGCACGGGGCACATTCCTTGCGATTTCACACTTACATGGGTAACGTCTACCATGTTCAGGGAAGATGTTAGTAGAAACACGGTTTCTCTGCAGTGGTGTTTCTTCAGACTGCATAGTACTCCCTTTGTTTAGGATTCAGCCCATACGTTTTGTGACTATGAATTCCTCGCGAACCCAGATGGGAGCTCGAAGTCGCGTTTGAGATGGACTTGCTTCGCAGAGATTCATGTATGCCTTTCCTTTGGCGAAGTCACATACATTTGAAAACCCTTCCCTCTTCGTGACCCATGGTGTTCCTTGAGAAAAGCCCTCCATAAGAAGTTGTTCGGCGACTAAGGTATGTCTCTCTTCCTTCCCCTCCGTACTCTTTCACACTTTGCTTCAAGCCGCTTCGTTCCTTAGCAAAGCAGATGGCAGTCGAAGGACCGCACCGCCACAGCGTTGTTTCTTCGACTTAAGTGTATCACACGTCCCTTATGCTTCCTCCTATTTCCAGACACACACCTCTCTAGGGGACTACTAGTGGGTTGGTTGTCACATTCGACCCACATTTTTCTTCACAATTCAGCGTGTGGCGTTTTCCTGGTGTTTTCAAACAAAGTACTGACAAGGCTTCTATCTTCCCGAAACAAGATCTGAGTTGGGAGAGGCTTTCGATACAAGTTCGTTCTCAAGCAGTGGTATATGGCACAGTATTTGTGCCTTCGCTTTTAACGTCGGGACTTTCCTCCATTTTCTTCCCTGTAGATGGTAGTGGAAAGGCGATTTCTCTACCGTTTTGTTCCTTGAGAGCTGAGTGTTAGACACTTACACCTATATCTCCAAAGGCTTCACGCTTCCCGAACCAAGAGGTTAGCAGGAAATCCTGTTGGACGTGGCCTTGTTTCTCTGAGTCCAGTGGAAGGCGCTGCTGAGGCGAGCTCGCGTACATTTGAAGGCCCTTCCAACTTCATGACACAAGACTTTCGTGCAGAGAAACCCTCCACACAACGTGTTCCTCACCGTAGTGTACCGCGCTTTCCGTCTCTTTCCTTTTACACTACGTTGTAAAAAGGTGCTTCCATCCGTAGGGAAAGAGCTGGTCGTCGAAGGACGGCAAACCTCTAGATTTGTTCTTAGAGTTAACCATGGGTAGGCAATCCTCCTTATGCTTCCTCACATAATACATATCCATACTCATCCTTCCTCATGGAACGGCCGCACTTCCACAGCGGTGTTTTGTAGAAATAAGTGTATAGCACTTTCCTTACGCTTCCTCCGATTTACAGACACACACCTCTATAGGGGACAACTTGTGACTTGGTGGTAACATTCGACCCACATTTTTCTTCACAATTCAGCCTATGGCATTTTCCTTGCGCTTTCACGCGAAGAACTGAAAACACTTCTAGCTTCCTGAAACAAGATCTGAGGAGGGACAAACTTTCGACACAACTTCTTTCTCAAGCAGTGGTACATGACACAGTATTTGTGCCTTCACTGCGAACGTTGGAAATTGCTTCCATCTTCGTCCCTGTAGGTGGTAGTGGAAAGACTATTTCCCTGCAGCTTTGTTTCTTGAGAGGTGAGTATAAGAACCTTCCCTTAGAGAGCAGCACATATATCTCCAAGGGCTTCTATCTTCAAGAACCAAGATGTTCGCACGAAAACCTGTTTGACGAGGCCTTCTTTCTCAGAGTTCAGTGTAAGGCTACTAGGCCTGAAGGGAGCCCACGTCCATTTGAAGACCCATCCACCTGCATGACACAGGACTTAAAGGAGAGAAACCCTCTGCACAACGTGTTCCCCGCTGTACAGGAAGGCACGTTCCACCTCTTTCCTTGCACACAATGTTTAACAAGCTGCTTCCAACCTTACGAAAAGAGATGGTAGTCGAAGGACGGCAACACTCTAGATTTGTTCTTAGAGTTAAAGAAACGAGTGCCATCTTCCTTAGGCTTGCTCACATCATCCATTTCCATACATCGTTCTTCATGTCACGACTGTAGGCACATTCGCCACGGAGAGTTAAGTCTAGACCATGTCCCTTACGCGTTCACACCCGCTAGGGAAAACACTTTCATCGCACTGAAACCATAGGACAGCTGAGGGAAGCCTACTTCAGAAGAGGTTTCTCCAGCACCGTCACAGGGCCCATTCAAGATGCCTTCACCGTTTCATGCTAAAGTGCTTCTCATCCTTACGTGTATGGCTTTCCTGATGGATTTCCTTCTCACAATGAAAACCTTGACACGTTCCATCTGTTCTCTCTCCTACTCTTGAAAACACTTCCCACGGAACAAGATTCGAATGGGGACAGACATTCTACACTAAGTATGTCTGTGGGACAGGCACGGGGCACATTCCTTGCGATTTCACACTTTACATTGGAAAAGTCTACCATGTTCAGGGTGAGATGTTAGTAGAAACACGGTTTCTCTGCAGTGGTGTTTCTTCAGACTGATTAGTACTCCCTTGGTTTAGGATTCAACACATACGTTCTGTGAGTATGAATTCCTCGCGAACCCAGGTGGGAGCTCGAAGTCGCGTTTGAGATAGACTTGGTTCTCACAGATTTGTGTATGCCTTTCCTCTGCCTAACTCGCATACTTTGGAAGACGCTTCTATCTTCGTGACCCATGCATGGTGTTCGTTGAGAAAAGCCCTCCGTAAGAAGTTGTTCCGCGAGTAAGGTCGATCACGCTTCCCCTCTGCTTTCTTTCACACTTTGCCTCAAGCCGCTTCGTTTCTTAGCAGAGGAGGTGGCAGTCGAAAGACCGCACCTCCACAGCGCTGTTTTGTAGACCCAAGTGTATAGCACATTCCTTACGCTTCCTCTCATTTCCAGACATACACCTCTCTAGGAGACAACGAGTGTTTTGCTTATGCTTCTCTCTACCGAAACAAGATCTGAGTTGGGAGAAGCTTTCGACACGACTTCTTTCTCAAGCAGCGCTATATGGCCCAGTACCTGTGCCTTCGCTGTGACCGTTGGAACGTTCTTCCATCTTCTTCCCAGTAGATGGCAGTAGAAGGACTATCTCCCTCTACCGTGTTGTTCCTTGAGAGGTGAGTGTAAGGCACTGACACATATAGCTCAGAAGGCTTCATTCTTCCCGAACCAAGATGTGAGCTCGAAATCAGTTTTCACATGCCGTTGTTTCTCTGAGTTCAGCGTAAGGCTCTGCTGAGGCTAGCTCGCCTACATTTGAAGGCCTTCCAACTTCATGACAGAAGCCTTCACACTTGGTGTAAAGCCGCTTCGATCCTTAGGAAAGCAGAAGGGAGTCGAAGGACCGCTCCTCCACAGCATTGTTCTTGAAGAATTAATTGCAGAGCTCGTTGCTTATGCTTCCTCCGATTTCCATACACACACCTCTATAGGGGACAACTTGTGAGTTGGTGGTAACATTCGACCCACATTTTTCTTTACAATTCAGCCTATGGCATTTTCCTTACGCTTTCACGCAAAGAACTGAAAATGTTTCTAGCTTCCTGAAACAAGATCTGAGTAGGGAGAAACTTTCGACACAACTTCTTTCTCAAGCAGTGGTACCTGACACAGATTTGTGCCTTCACTGCGAACGTTGGAAATTGCTTCCATCTTCATCCCTGTAGGTGGTAGTGGAAAGACTATTTCCCTGCAGCTTTGTTTCTTGAGAGGTGAGTATAAGAACCTTCCCTTAGAGAGCAACACATATATCTCCAAGGGCTTCTATCTTCAAGAACCAAGATGTTCGCACGAAAACCTGTTTGACGAGGCCTTCTTTCTCAGAGTTCAGTGTAAGGCTACTAGGCCTGAAGGGAGCCCACGTCCATTTGAAGACCCATCCACCTGCATGACACAGGACTTAAAGGAGAGAAGCTCTCTGCACAACGTGTTTCCCGATGTACAGGAATGCGCGTTCCACCTCTTTCCTTGCACACAAGGTTTAACAAGCTGCTTCCTTCCTTACTAAAAGAGATGGTAGTCGAAGGACGGCAACAAAATAGATTTGTTCTTAGAGTTAAACAAACGTATGCCATCTTCCTTAGGCTTGCTCACATCATCCATTTCCATACATTGTTCTTCATGTCATGACTGTAGGCACATTCGACACGGAGAGTTAAGTCTAGCCCATGTCCCTTGCGCCTTCACCCCCACTACGGAAAACATTTTCATCTCACTGAAAACATAGGACACCTGAGGGAAGCCTACTTCAGAAGAGGTTTCTCCAGCACCGTCACAGGGCCCTTTCAAGATGCCTTCTCCGTTTCATGCTAAAGTTCTTCTCATTCTTACGTGTATGGCTTTCCTAATGGATTTCTTTCTCACAGTGAAAACCTTGACACGTTCCATCTGCTCTCTCTCCTACTCTTGAAAACACTTCTCACAGAACAAGGTTCGAATGGGGACAGACATTCTACAGTAAGTATGTCTGTGGGACAGGCACGGGGCACATTCCTTGCGATTTCACACTTACATGGGTAACGTCTACCATGTTCAGGGAAGATGTTAGTAGAAACACGGTTTCTCTGCAGTGGTGTTTCTTCAGACTGCATAGTACTCCCTTTGTTTAGGATTCAACCCATACGTTTTGTGACTATGAATTCCTCGCGAACCCAGATGGGAGCTCGAAGTCGCGTTTGAGATGGACTTGCTTCGCAGAGATTCATGTATGCCTTTCCTTTGGCGAAGTCACATACATTTGAAAACCCTTCCCTCTTCGTGACCCATGGTGTTCCTTGAGAAAAGCCCTCCATAAGAAGTTGTTCGGCGACTAAGGTATGTCTCTCTTCCTTCCCCTCCGTACTCTTTCACACTTTGCTTCAAGCCGCTTCGTTCCTTAGCAAAGCAGATGGCAGTCGAAGGACCGCACCGCCACAGCGTTGTTTCTTCGACTTAAGTGTATCACACGTCCCTTATGCTTCCTCCTATTTCCAGACACACACCTCTCTAGGGGACTACTAGTGGGTTGGTTGTCACATTCGACCCACATTTTTCTTCACAATTCAGCGTGTGGCGTTTTCCTGGTGTTTTCAAACAAAGTACTGACAAGGCTTCTATCTTCCCGAAACAAGATCTGAGTTGGGAGAGGCTTTCGATACAAGTTCGTTCTCAAGCAGTGGTATATGGCACAGTATTTGTGCCTTCGCTTTTAACGTCGGGACTTTCCTCCATTTTCTTCCCTGTAGATGGTAGTGGAAAGGCGATTTCTCTACCGTTTTGTTCCTTGAGAGCTGAGTGTTAGACACTTACACCTATATCTCCAAAGGCTTCACGCTTCCCGAACCAAGAGGTTAGCAGGAAATCCTGTTGGACGTGGCCTTGTTTCTCTGAGTTCAGTGGAAGGCGCTGCTGAGGCGAGCTCGCGTACATTTGAAGGCCCTTCCAACTTCATGACACAAGACTTTCGTGCAGAGAAACCCTCCACACAACGTGTTCCTCACCGTAGTGTACCGCGCTTTCCGTCTCTTTCCTTTTACACTACGTTGTAAAAAGGTGCTTCCATCCGTAGGGAAAGAGCTGGTCGTCGAAGGACGGCAAACCTCTAGATTTGTTCTTAGAGTTAACCATGGGTAGGCAATCCTCCTTATGCTTCCTCACATAATACATATCCATACTCATCCTTCCTCATGGAACGGCCGCACTTCCACAGCGGTGTTTTGTAGAAATAAGTGTATAGCACTTTCCTTACGCTTCCTCCGATTTACAGACACACACCTCTATAGGGGACAACTTGTGACTTGGTGGTAACATTCGACCCACATTTTTCTTCACAATTCAGCCTATGGCATTTTCCTTGCGCTTTCACGCGAAGAACTGAAAACACTTCTAGCTTCCTGAAACAAGATCTGAGGAGGGAGAAACTTTCGACACAACTTCTTTCTCAAGCAGTGGTACATGACACAGTATTTGTGCCTTCACTGCGAACGTTGGAAATTGCTTCCATCTTCGTCCCTGTAGGTGGTAGTGGAAAGACTATTTCCCTGCAGCTTTGTTTCTTGAGAGGTGAGTATAAGAACCTTCCCTTAGAGAGCAGCACATATATCTCCAAGGGCTTCTATCTTCAAGAACCAAGATGTTCGCACGAAAACCTGTTTGACGAGGCCTTCTTTCTCAGAGTTCAGTGTAAGGCTACTAGGCCTGAAGGGAGCCCACGTCCATTTGAAGACCCATCCACCTGCATGACACAGGACTTAAAGGAGAGAAACCCTCTGCACAACGTGTTCCCCGCTGTACAGGAAGGCACGTTCCACCTCTTTCCTTGCACACAATGTTTAACAAGCTGCTTCCAACCTTACGAAAAGAGATGGTAGTCGAAGGACGGCAACACTCTAGATTTGTTCTTAGAGTTAAAGAAACGAGTGCCATCTTCCTTAGGCTTGCTCACATCATCCATTTCCATACATCGTTCTTCATGTCACGACTGTAGGCACATTCGCCACGGAGAGTTAAGTCTAGACCATGTCCCTTACGCGTTCACACCCGCTAGGGAAAACACTTTCATCGCACTGAAACCATAGGACAGCTGAGGGAAGCCTACTTCAGAAGAGGTTTCTCCAGCACCGTCACAGGGCCCATTCAAGATGCCTTCACCGTTTCATGCTAAAGTGCTTCTCATCCTTACGTGTATGGCTTTCCTGATGGATTTCCTTCTCACAATGAAAACCTTGACACGTTCCATCTGTTCTCTCTCCTACTCTTGAAAACAATTCCCACGGAACAAGATTCGAATGGGGACAGACATTCTACACTAAGTATGTCTGTGGGACAGGCACGGGGCACATTCCTTGCGATTTCACACTTTACATTGGAAAAGTCTACCATGTTCAGGGTGAGATGTTAGTAGAAACACGGTTTCTCTGCAGTGGTGTTTCTTCAGACTGATTAGTACTCCCTTGGTTTAGGATTCAACACATACGTTCTGTGAGTATGAATTCCTCGCGAACCCAGGTGGGAGCTCGAAGTCGCGTTTGAGATAGACTTGGTTCTCACAGATTTGTGTATGCCTTTCCTCTGCCTAACTCGCATACTTTGGAAGACGCTTCTATCTTCGTGACCCATGCATGGTGTTCGTTGAGAAAAGCCCTCCGTAAGAAGTTGTTCCGCGAGTAAGGTCGATCACGCTTCCCCTCTGCTTTCTTTCACACTTTGCCTCAAGCCGCTTCGTTTCTTAGCAGAGGAGGTGGCAGTCGAAAGACCGCACCTCCACAGCGCTGTTTTGTAGACCCAAGTGTATAGCACATTCCTTACGCTTCCTCTCATTTCCAGACATACACCTCTCTAGGAGACAACGAGTGTTTTGCTTATGCTTCTCTCTACCGAAACAAGATCTGAGTTGGGAGAAGCTTTCGACACCACTTCTTTCTCAAGCAGCGCTATATGGCCCAGTACCTGTGCCTTCGCTGTGACCGTTGGAACGTTCTTCCATCTTCTTCCCAGTAGATGGCAGTAGAAGGACTATCTCCCTCTACCGTGTTGTTCCTTGAGAGGTGAGTGTAAGGCACTGACACATATAGCTCAGAAGGCTTCATTCTTCCCGAACCAAGATGTGAGCTCGAAATCAGTTTTCACATGCCGTTGTTTCTCTGAGTTCAGCGTAAGGCTCTGCTGAGGCTAGCTCGCCTACATTTGAAGGCCTTCCAACTTCATGACAGAAGCCTTCACACTTGGTGTAAAGCCGCTTCGATCCTTAGGAAAGCAGAAGGGAGTCGAAGGACCGCTCCTCCACAGCATTGTTCTTGAAGAATTAATTGCAGAGCTCGTTGCTTATGCTTCCTCCGATTTCCATACACACACTTCTATAGGGGACAACTTGTGAGTTGGTGGTAACATTCGACCCACATTTTTCTTTACAATTCAGCCTATGGCATTTTCCTTACGCTTTCACGCAAAGAACTGAAAATGTTTCTAGCTTCCTGAAACAAGATCTGAGTAGGGAGAAACTTTCGACACAACTTCTTTCTCAAGCAGTGGTACCTGACACAGATTTGTGCCTTCACTGCGAACGTTGGAAATTGCTTCCATCTTCATCCCTGTAGGTGGTAGTGGAAAGACTATTTCCCTGCAGCTTTGTTTCTTGAGAGGTGAGTATAAGAACCTTCCCTTAGAGAGCAACATATATATCTCCAAGGGCTTCTATCTTCAAGAACCAAGATGTTTGCACGAAAACCTGTTTGACGAGGCCTTCTTTCTCAGAGTTCAGTGTAAGGCTACTAGGCCTGAAGGGAGCCCACGTCCATTTGAAGCCCCATCCACCTGCATGACACAGGACTTAAAGGAGAGAAGCTCTCTGCACAACGTGTTTCCCGATGTACAGGAATGCGCGTTCCACCTCTTTCCTTGCACACAAGGTTTAACAAGCTGCTTCCTTCCTTACTAAAAGAGATGGTAGTCGAAGGACGGCAACGAAATAGATTTGTTCTTAGAGTTAAACAAACGTATGCCATCTTCCTTAGGCTTGCTCACATCATCCATTTCCATACATTGTTCTTCATGTCATGACTGTAGGCACATTCGACACGGAGAGTTAAGTCTAGCCCATGTCCCTTGCGCCTTCACCCCCACTACGGAAAACATTTTCATCTCACTGAAACCATAGGACACCTGAGGGAAGCCTACTTCAGAAGAGGTTTCTCCAGCACCGTCACAGGGCCCTTTCAAGATGCCTTCTCCGTTTCATGCTAAAGTTCTTCTCATTCTTACGTGTATGGCTTTCCTAATGGATTTCTTTCTCACAATGAAAACCTTGACACGTTCCATCTGCTCTCTCTCCTACTCTTGAAAACACTTCTCACAGAACAAGGTTCGAATGGGGACAGACATTCTACAGTAAGTATGTCTGTGGGACAGGCACGGGGCACATTCCTTGCGATTTCACACTTACATGGGTAACGTCTACCATGTTCAGGGAAGATGTTAGTAGAAACACGGTTTCTCTGCAGTGGTGTTTCTTCAGACTGCATAGTACTCCCTTTGTTTAGGATTCAGCCCATACGTTTTGTGACTATGAATTCCTCGCGAACCCAGATGGGAGCTCGAAGTCGCGTTTGAGATGGACTTGCTTCGCAGAGATTCATGTATGCCTTTCCTTTGGCGAAGTCACATACATTTGAAAACCCTTCCCTCTTCGTGACCCATGGTGTTCCTTGAGAAAAGCCCTCCATAAGAAGTTGTTCGGCGACTAAGGTATGTCTCTCTTCCTTCCCCTCCGTACTCTTTCACACTTTGCTTCAAGCCGCTTCGTTCCTTAGCAAAGCAGATGGCAGTCGAAGGACCGCACCGCCACAGCGTTGTTTCTTCGACTTAAGTGTATCACACGTCCCTTATGCTTCCTCCTATTTCCAGACACACACCTCTCTAGGGGACTACTAGTGGGTTGGTTGTCACATTCGACCCACATTTTTCTTCACAATTCAGCGTGTGGCGTTTTCCTGGTGTTTTCAAACAAAGTACTGACAAGGCTTCTATCTTCCCGAAACAAGATCTGAGTTGGGAGAGGCTTTCGATACAAGTTCGTTCTCAAGCAGTGGTATATGGCACAGTATTTGTGCCTTCGCTTTTAACGTCGGGACTTTCCTCCATTTTCTTCCCTGTAGATGGTAGTGGAAAGGCGATTTCTCTACCGTTTTGTTCCTTGAGAGCTGAGTGTTAGACACTTACACCTATATCTCCAAAGGCTTCACGCTTCCCGAACCAAGAGGTTAGCAGGAAATCCTGTTGGACGTGGCCTTGTTTCTCTGAGTCCAGTGGAAGGCGCTGCTGAGGCGAGCTCGCGTACATTTGAAGGCCCTTCCAACTTCATGACACAAGACTTTCGTGCAGAGAAACCCTCCACACAACGTGTTCCTCACCGTAGTGTACCGCGCTTTCCGTCTCTTTCCTTTTACACTACGTTGTAAAAAGGTGCTTCCATCCGTAGGGAAAGAGCTGGTCGTCGAAGGACGGCAAACCTCTAGATTTGTTCTTAGAGTTAACCATGGGTAGGCAATCCTCCTTATGCTTCCTCACATAATACATATCCATACTCATCCTTCCTCATGGAACGGCCGCACTTCCACAGCGGTGTTTTGTAGAAATAAGTGTATAGCACTTTCCTTACGCTTCCTCCGATTTACAGACACACACCTCTATAGGGGACAACTTGTGACTTGGTGGTAACATTCGACCCACATTTTTCTTCACAATTCAGCCTATGGCATTTTCCTTGCGCTTTCACGCGAAGAACTGAAAACACTTCTAGCTTCCTGAAACAAGATCTGAGGAGGGACAAACTTTCGACACAACTTCTTTCTCAAGCAGTGGTACATGACACAGTATTTGTGCCTTCACTGCGAACGTTGGAAATTGCTTCCATCTTCGTCCCTGTAGGTGGTAGTGGAAAGACTATTTCCCTGCAGCTTTGTTTCTTGAGAGGTGAGTATAAGAACCTTCCCTTAGAGAGCAGCACATATATCTCCAAGGGCTTCTATCTTCAAGAACCAAGATGTTCGCACGAAAACCTGTTTGACGAGGCCTTCTTTCTCAGAGTTCAGTGTAAGGCTACTAGGCCTGAAGGGAGCCCACGTCCATTTGAAGACCCATCCACCTGCATGACACAGGACTTAAAGGAGAGAAACCCTCTGCACAACGTGTTCCCCGCTGTACAGGAAGGCACGTTCCACCTCTTTCCTTGCACACAATGTTTAACAAGCTGCTTCCAACCTTACGAAAAGAGATGGTAGTCGAAGGACGGCAACACTCTAGATTTGTTCTTAGAGTTAAAGAAACGAGTGCCATCTTCCTTAGGCTTGCTCACATCATCCATTTCCATACATCGTTCTTCATGTCACGACTGTAGGCACATTCGCCACGGAGAGTTAAGTCTAGACCATGTCCCTTACGCGTTCACACCCGCTAGGGAAAACACTTTCATCGCACTGAAACCATAGGACAGCTGAGGGAAGCCTACTTCAGAAGAGGTTTCTCCAGCACCGTCACAGGGCCCATTCAAGATGCCTTCACCGTTTCATGCTAAAGTGCTTCTCATCCTTACGTGTATGGCTTTCCTGATGGATTTCCTTCTCACAATGAAAACCTTGACACGTTCCATCTGTTCTCTCTCCTACTCTTGAAAACACTTCCCACGGAACAAGATTCGAATGGGGACAGACATTCTACACTAAGTATGTCTGTGGGACAGGCACGGGGCACATTCCTTGCGATTTCACACTTTACATTGGAAAAGTCTACCATGTTCAGGGTGAGATGTTAGTAGAAACACGGTTTCTCTGCAGTGGTGTTTCTTCAGACTGATTAGTACTCCCTTGGTTTAGGATTCAACACATACGTTCTGTGAGTATGAATTCCTCGCGAACCCAGGTGGGAGCTCGAAGTCGCGTTTGAGATAGACTTGGTTCTCACAGATTTGTGTATGCCTTTCCTCTGCCTAACTCGCATACTTTGGAAGACGCTTCTATCTTCGTGACCCATGCATGGTGTTCGTTGAGAAAAGCCCTCCGTAAGAAGTTGTTCCGCGAGTAAGGTCGATCACGCTTCCCCTCTGCTTTCTTTCACACTTTGCCTCAAGCCGCTTCGTTTCTTAGCAGAGGAGGTGGCAGTCGAAAGACCGCACCTCCACAGCGCTGTTTTGTAGACCCAAGTGTATAGCACATTCCTTACGCTTCCTCTCATTTCCAGACATACACCTCTCTAGGAGACAACGAGTGTTTTGCTTATGCTTCTCTCTACCGAAACAAGATCTGAGTTGGGAGAAGCTTTCGACACGACTTCTTTCTCAAGCAGCGCTATATGGCCCAGTACCTGTGCCTTCGCTGTGACCGTTGGAACGTTCTTCCATCTTCTTCCCAGTAGATGGCAGTAGAAGGACTATCTCCCTCTACCGTGTTGTTCCTTGAGAGGTGAGTGTAAGGCACTGACACATATAGCTCAGAAGGCTTCATTCTTCCCGAACCAAGATGTGAGCTCGAAATCAGTTTTCACATGCCGTTGTTTCTCTGAGTTCAGCGTAAGGCTCTGCTGAGGCTAGCTCGCCTACATTTGAAGGCCTTCCAACTTCATGACAGAAGCCTTCACACTTGGTGTAAAGCCGCTTCGATCCTTAGGAAAGCAGAAGGGAGTCGAAGGACCGCTCCTCCACAGCATTGTTCTTGAAGAATTAATTGCAGAGCTCGTTGCTTATGCTTCCTCCGATTTCCATACACACACCTCTATAGGGGACAACTTGTGAGTTGGTGGTAACATTCGACCCACATTTTTCTTTACAATTCAGCCTATGGCATTTTCCTTACGCTTTCACGCAAAGAACTGAAAATGTTTCTAGCTTCCTGAAACAAGATCTGAGTAGGGAGAAACTTTCGACACAACTTCTTTCTCAAGCAGTGGTACCTGACACAGATTTGTGCCTTCACTGCGAACGTTGGAAATTGCTTCCATCTTCATCCCTGTAGGTGGTAGTGGAAAGACTATTTCCCTGCAGCTTTGTTTCTTGAGAGGTGAGTATAAGAACCTTCCCTTAGAGAGCAACACATATATCTCCAAGGGCTTCTATCTTCAAGAACCAAGATGTTCGCACGAAAACCTGTTTGACGAGGCCTTCTTTCTCAGAGTTCAGTGTAAGGCTACTAGGCCTGAAGGGAGCCCACGTCCATTTGAAGACCCATCCACCTGCATGACACAGGACTTAAAGGAGAGAAGCTCTCTGCACAACGTGTTTCCCGATGTACAGGAATGCGCGTTCCACCTCTTTCCTTGCACACAAGGTTTAACAAGCTGCTTCCTTCCTTACTAAAAGAGATGGTAGTCGAAGGACGGCAACAAAATAGATTTGTTCTTAGAGTTAAACAAACGTATGCCATCTTCCTTAGGCTTGCTCACATCATCCATTTCCATACATTGTTCTTCATGTCATGACTGTAGGCACATTCGACACGGAGAGTTAAGTCTAGCCCATGTCCCTTGCGCCTTCACCCCCACTACGGAAAACATTTTCATCTCACTGAAAACATAGGACACCTGAGGGAAGCCTACTTCAGAAGAGGTTTCTCCAGCACCGTCACAGGGCCCTTTCAAGATGCCTTCTCCGTTTCATGCTAAAGTTCTTCTCATTCTTACGTGTATGGCTTTCCTAATGGATTTCTTTCTCACAGTGAAAACCTTGACACGTTCCATCTGCTCTCTCTCCTACTCTTGAAAACACTTCTCACAGAACAAGGTTCGAATGGGGACAGACATTCTACAGTAAGTATGTCTGTGGGACAGGCACGGGGCACATTCCTTGCGATTTCACACTTACATGGGTAACGTCTACCATGTTCAGGGAAGATGTTAGTAGAAACACGGTTTCTCTGCAGTGGTGTTTCTTCAGACTGCATAGTACTCCCTTTGTTTAGGATTCAACCCATACGTTTTGTGACTATGAATTCCTCGCGAACCCAGATGGGAGCTCGAAGTCGCGTTTGAGATGGACTTGCTTCGCAGAGATTCATGTATGCCTTTCCTTTGGCGAAGTCACATACATTTGAAAACCCTTCCCTCTTCGTGACCCATGGTGTTCCTTGAGAAAAGCCCTCCATAAGAAGTTGTTCGGCGACTAAGGTATGTCTCTCTTCCTTCCCCTCCGTACTCTTTCACACTTTGCTTCAAGCCGCTTCGTTCCTTAGCAAAGCAGATGGCAGTCGAAGGACCGCACCGCCACAGCGTTGTTTCTTCGACTTAAGTGTATCACACGTCCCTTATGCTTCCTCCTATTTCCAGACACACACCTCTCTAGGGGACTACTAGTGGGTTGGTTGTCACATTCGACCCACATTTTTCTTCACAATTCAGCGTGTGGCGTTTTCCTGGTGTTTTCAAACAAAGTACTGACAAGGCTTCTATCTTCCCGAAACAAGATCTGAGTTGGGAGAGGCTTTCGATACAAGTTCGTTCTCAAGCAGTGGTATATGGCACAGTATTTGTGCCTTCGCTTTTAACGTCGGGACTTTCCTCCATTTTCTTCCCTGTAGATGGTAGTGGAAAGGCGATTTCTCTACCGTTTTGTTCCTTGAGAGCTGAGTGTTAGACACTTACACCTATATCTCCAAAGGCTTCACGCTTCCCGAACCAAGAGGTTAGCAGGAAATCCTGTTGGACGTGGCCTTGTTTCTCTGAGTTCAGTGGAAGGCGCTGCTGAGGCGAGCTCGCGTACATTTGAAGGCCCTTCCAACTTCATGACACAAGACTTTCGTGCAGAGAAACCCTCCACACAACGTGTTCCTCACCGTAGTGTACCGCGCTTTCCGTCTCTTTCCTTTTACACTACGTTGTAAAAAGGTGCTTCCATCCGTAGGGAAAGAGCTGGTCGTCGAAGGACGGCAAACCTCTAGATTTGTTCTTAGAGTTAACCATGGGTAGGCAATCCTCCTTATGCTTCCTCACATAATACATATCCATACTCATCCTTCCTCATGGAACGGCCGCACTTCCACAGCGGTGTTTTGTAGAAATAAGTGTATAGCACTTTCCTTACGCTTCCTCCGATTTACAGACACACACCTCTATAGGGGACAACTTGTGACTTGGTGGTAACATTCGACCCACATTTTTCTTCACAATTCAGCCTATGGCATTTTCCTTGCGCTTTCACGCGAAGAACTGAAAACACTTCTAGCTTCCTGAAACAAGATCTGAGGAGGGAGAAACTTTCGACACAACTTCTTTCTCAAGCAGTGGTACATGACACAGTATTTGTGCCTTCACTGCGAACGTTGGAAATTGCTTCCATCTTCGTCCCTGTAGGTGGTAGTGGAAAGACTATTTCCCTGCAGCTTTGTTTCTTGAGAGGTGAGTATAAGAACCTTCCCTTAGAGAGCAGCACATATATCTCCAAGGGCTTCTATCTTCAAGAACCAAGATGTTCGCACGAAAACCTGTTTGACGAGGCCTTCTTTCTCAGAGTTCAGTGTAAGGCTACTAGGCCTGAAGGGAGCCCACGTCCATTTGAAGACCCATCCACCTGCATGACACAGGACTTAAAGGAGAGAAACCCTCTGCACAACGTGTTCCCCGCTGTACAGGAAGGCACGTTCCACCTCTTTCCTTGCACACAATGTTTAACAAGCTGCTTCCAACCTTACGAAAAGAGATGGTAGTCGAAGGACGGCAACACTCTAGATTTGTTCTTAGAGTTAAAGAAACGAGTGCCATCTTCCTTAGGCTTGCTCACATCATCCATTTCCATACATCGTTCTTCATGTCACGACTGTAGGCACATTCGCCACGGAGAGTTAAGTCTAGACCATGTCCCTTACGCGTTCACACCCGCTAGGGAAAACACTTTCATCGCACTGAAACCATAGGACAGCTGAGGGAAGCCTACTTCAGAAGAGGTTTCTCCAGCACCGTCACAGGGCCCATTCAAGATGCCTTCACCGTTTCATGCTAAAGTGCTTCTCATCCTTACGTGTATGGCTTTCCTGATGGATTTCCTTCTCACAATGAAAACCTTGACACGTTCCATCTGTTCTCTCTCCTACTCTTGAAAACAATTCCCACGGAACAAGATTCGAATGGGGACAGACATTCTACACTAAGTATGTCTGTGGGACAGGCACGGGGCACATTCCTTGCGATTTCACACTTTACATTGGAAAAGTCTACCATGTTCAGGGTGAGATGTTAGTAGAAACACGGTTTCTCTGCAGTGGTGTTTCTTCAGACTGATTAGTACTCCCTTGGTTTAGGATTCAACACATACGTTCTGTGAGTATGAATTCCTCGCGAACCCAGGTGGGAGCTCGAAGTCGCGTTTGAGATAGACTTGGTTCTCACAGATTTGTGTATGCCTTTCCTCTGCCTAACTCGCATACTTTGGAAGACGCTTCTATCTTCGTGACCCATGCATGGTGTTCGTTGAGAAAAGCCCTCCGTAAGAAGTTGTTCCGCGAGTAAGGTCGATCACGCTTCCCCTCTGCTTTCTTTCACACTTTGCCTCAAGCCGCTTCGTTTCTTAGCAGAGGAGGTGGCAGTCGAAAGACCGCACCTCCACAGCGCTGTTTTGTAGACCCAAGTGTATAGCACATTCCTTACGCTTCCTCTCATTTCCAGACATACACCTCTCTAGGAGACAACGAGTGTTTTGCTTATGCTTCTCTCTACCGAAACAAGATCTGAGTTGGGAGAAGCTTTCGACACCACTTCTTTCTCAAGCAGCGCTATATGGCCCAGTACCTGTGCCTTCGCTGTGACCGTTGGAACGTTCTTCCATCTTCTTCCCAGTAGATGGCAGTAGAAGGACTATCTCCCTCTACCGTGTTGTTCCTTGAGAGGTGAGTGTAAGGCACTGACACATATAGCTCAGAAGGCTTCATTCTTCCCGAACCAAGATGTGAGCTCGAAATCAGTTTTCACATGCCGTTGTTTCTCTGAGTTCAGCGTAAGGCTCTGCTGAGGCTAGCTCGCCTACATTTGAAGGCCTTCCAACTTCATGACAGAAGCCTTCACACTTGGTGTAAAGCCGCTTCGATCCTTAGGAAAGCAGAAGGGAGTCGAAGGACCGCTCCTCCACAGCATTGTTCTTGAAGAATTAATTGCAGAGCTCGTTGCTTATGCTTCCTCCGATTTCCATACACACACCTCTATAGGGGACAACTTGTGAGTTGGTGATAACATTCGACCCACATTTTTCTTTACAATTCAGCCTATGGCATTTTCCTTACGCTTTCACGCAAAGAACTGAAAATGTTTCTAGCTTCCTGAAACAAGATCTGAGTAGGGAGAAACTTTCGACACAACTTCTTTCTCAAGCAGTGGTACCTGACACAGATTTGTGCCTTCACTGCGAACGTTGGAAATTGCTTCCATCTTCATCCCTGTAGGTGGTAGTGGAAAGACTATTTCCCTGCAGCTTTGTTTCTTGAGAGGTGAGTATAAGAACCTTCCCTTAGAGAGCAACACATATATCTCCAAGGGCTTCTATCTTCAAGAACCAAGATGTTCGCACGAAAACCTGTTTGACGAGGCCTTCTTTCTCAGAGTTCAGTGTAAGGCTACTAGGCCTGAAGGGAGCCCACGTCCATTTGAAGCCCCATCCACCTGCATGACACAGGACTTAAAGGAGAGAAGCTCTCTGCACAACGTGTTTCCCGATGTACAGGAATGCGCGTTCCACCTCTTTCCTTGCACACAAGGTTTAACAAGCTGCTTCCTTCCTTACTAAAAGAGATGGTAGTCGAAGGACGGCAACAAAATAGATTTGTTCTTAGAGTTAAACAAACGTATGCCATCTTCCTTAGGCTTGCTCACATCATCCATTTCCATACATTGTTCTTCATGTCATGACTGTAGGCACATTCGACACGGAGAGTTAAGTCTAGCCCATGTCCCTTGCGCCTTCACCCCCACTACGGAAAACATTTTCATCTCACTGAAACCATAGGACACCTGAGGGAAGCCTACTTCAGAAGAGGTTTCTCCAGCACCGTCACAGGGCCCTTTCAAGATGCCTTCTCCGTTTCATGCTAAAGTTCTTCTCATTCTTACGTGTATGGCTTTCCTAATGGATTTCTTTCTCACAATGAAAACCTTGACACGTTCCATCTGCTCTCTCTCCTACTCTTGAAAACACTTCTCACAGAACAAGGTTCGAATGGGGACAGACATTCTACAGTAAGTAGGTCTGTGGGACAGGCACGGGGCACATTCCTTGCGATTTCACACTTACATGGGTAACGTCTACCATGTTCAGGGAAGATGTTAGTAGAAACACGGTTTCTCTGCAGTGGTGTTTCTTCAGACTGCATAGTACTCCCTTTGCTTAGGATTCAACCCATACGTTTTGTGACTATGAATTCCTCGCGAACCCAGATGGGAGCTCGAAGTCGCGTTTGAGATGGACTTGCTTCGCAGAGATTCATGTATGCCTTTCCTTTGGCGAAGTCACATACATTTGAAAACCCTTCCCTCTTCGTGACCCATGGTGTTCGTTGAGAAAAGCCCTCCATAAGAAGTTGTTCGGCGACTAAGGTATGTCTCTCTTCCTTCCCCTCCGTACTCTTTCACACTTTGCTTCAAGCCGCTTCGTTCCTTAGCAAAGCAGATGGCAGTCGAAGGACCGCACCGCCACAGCGTTGTTTCTTCGACTTAAGTGTATCACACGTCCCTTATGCTTCCTCCTATTTCCAGACACACACCTCTCTAGGGGACTACTAGTGGGTTGGTTGTCACATTCGACCCACATTTTTCTTCACAATTCAGCGTGTGGCGTTTTCCTGGTGTTTTCAAACAAAGTACTGACAAGGCTTCTATCTTCCCGAAACAAGATCTGAGTTGGGAGAGGCTTTCGATACAAGTTCGTTCTCAAGCAGTGGTATATGGCACAGTATTTGTGCCTTCGCTTTTAACGTCGGGACTTTCCTCCATTTTCTTCCCTGTAGATGGTAGTGGAAAGGCGATTTCTCTACCGTTTTGTTCCTTGAGAGCTGAGTGTTAGACACTTACACCTATATCTCCAAAGGCTTCACGCTTCCCGAACCAAGAGGTTAGCAGGAAATCCTGTTGGACGTGGCCTTGTTTCTCTGAGTTCAGTGGAAGGCGCTGCTGAGGCGAGCTCGCGTACATTTGAAGGCCCTTCCAACTTCATGACACAAGACTTTCGTGCAGAGAAACCCTCCACACAACGTGTTCCTCACCGTAGTGTACCGCGCTTTCCGTCTCTTTCCTTTTACACTACGTTGTAAAAAGGTGCTTCCATCCGTAGGGAAAGAGCTGGTCGTCGAAGGACGGCAAACCTCTAGATTTGTTCTTAGAGTTAACCATGGGTAGGCAATCCTCCTTATGCTTCCTCACATAATACATATCCATACTGATCCTTCCTCATGGAACGGCCGCAATTTCACAGCGTTGTTTTGTAGAAATAAGTGTATAGCACTTTCCTTACGCTTCCTCGAATTTACAGACACACACCTCTATAGGGGACAACTTGTGACTTGGTGGTAACATTCGACCCACATTTTTCTTCACAATTCAGCCTATGGCATTATCCTTGCCCTTTCACGCGAAGAACTGAAAACACTTCTAGCTTCCTGAAACAAGATCTGAGTAGGGAGAAACTTTCGACACAACTTCTTTCTCAAGCAGGGGTACATGACACAGTATTTGTGCCTTCACTGCGAACGTTGGAAATTGCTTCCATCTTCGTCCCTGTAGGTGGTAGTGGAAAGATCATTTCCCTGCAGCTTTGTTTCTTGAGAGGTGAGTATAAGAACCCTCCCTTAGAGAGCAGCACATATATCTCCAAGGGCTTCTATCTTCAAGAACCAAGATGTTCGCACGAAAACCTGTTTGACGAGGCCTTCTTTCTCAGAGTTCAGTGTAAGGCTACTAGGCCTGAAGGGAGCCCACGTCCATTTGAAGACCCATCCACCTGCATGACACAGGACTTAAAGGAGAGAAACCCTCTGCACAACGTGTTCCCCGCTGTACAGGAAGGCACGTTCCACCTCTTTCCTTGCACACAAGGTTTAACAAGCTGCTTCCTACCTTACGAAAAGAGATGGTAGTCGAAGGACGGCAACAATATAGATTTGTTCTTAGAGTTAAACAAACGTATGCCATCTTCCTTAGGCTTGCTCACATCCTCCATTTCCATACATCGTTCTTCATGTCACGACTGTAGGCACATTCGACACGGAGAGTTAAGTCTACTCCATGTCCCTTACGCCTTCACACCCACTAGGGAAAACACTTTCATCTCACTGAAACCGTTGCACAGCTGAGGGAAGCCTACCTCAGAAGAGGTTTCTCCAGCACCGTCACAGGGCCCATTCAAGATGCCTTCACCGTTTCATGCTAAAGTGCTTCTCATCCTTACGTGTGTGGCTTTCCTGATGGATTTCCTTCTCACAATGAAAACCTTGACACGTTCCATCTGCTCTCTCTCCTACTCTTGAAAACACTTCCCACAGAACAAGATTCGAATGGGGACAGAGATTCTACAGTAAGTATGTCTGTGGGACAGGCACGGGGCACATTCCTTGCGATTTCACACTTTGCATTGGAAAAGTCCACCATGTCCAGGGTGAGATGCTAGTAGAAACCCGGTGTCTCTGCAGTGGTGTTTCTTCCGACTGAATAGTACTCCCTTTGTTTAGGATTCAACACATACGTTTTGTGACTGTGAATTCCTCGCGAACCCAGATGGGAGCTCGAAGTCGCGTTTGAGATAGACTTGGTTCGCAGAGATTCGTGTATGCCTTTCCTCTGCCTAACTCGCATACTTTGGAAGACGCTTCTATCTTCGTGACCCATGCATGGTGTTCTTTGAGAGAAGCCCTCCATAAGATGTTGTTCCGCGAGTAAGGTAGATCACGCTTCCCCTCTGCTTTCTTTCACACTTTGCATCAAGCCGCTTCGTTTCTTAGCAGCGGAGGTGGCAGTCGAAGGACCGCACCTCCACAGCGTTGATTTGTAGAACTAAGTGTATAGCACGTTCCTTACGCTTCCTCCCATTTCCAGACACACACCTCTATAGGGGACAACTTGTGACTTGGTGGTAACATTCGACCCACATTTTTCTTCACTCTTCAGCCTATGGCATTTTCCTTACGCTTTCAGGCGAAAAACTGAAAATGCTTCTAGCTTCCTGAAACAAGATCTGAGTAGGGAGAAACGTTCGACACAACTTCTTTCTCAAGCTGTGGTACATGACACAGTATTTGTGCCTTCACTGCGAACGTTGGAAATTGCTTCCATATTCTTCCCTGTAGGCGGTAGTGGAAAGACTATTTCCCTGCAGTTTTGTTTCTTGAGAGGTGAGTATAAGAACCTTCCCTTAGAGAGCAACACATATATCTCCAAGGGCTTCTATCTTCAAGATCCAAGATGTTCGCACGACAGCCTGTTTGACGTGGCCTTGTTTCTCAGAGTTCAGTGTAAGGCTACTAGGCCTGAGGCGAGCCCACGTCCATTTGAAGACCCATCCACCCGCATGACACAGGACTTAAAGGAGAAAACCCTCCGCACACCGTGTTACCCGCTGTACAGGATCGCGGGTTCCAACTATTTTCTTGCACACAAGGTTTAACAAGCTGCTTCCAAACTTACGAAAAGAGATGGTAGTCGAAGGACGGCAACAAAATAGATTTGTTCTTAGAATTAAACAAACGTATGCCATCTTCCTTAGGCTTGCTCACATCATCCATTTCCATACATCGTTCTTCATGTCATGACTGTAGGCACATTCGACACGGAGAGTTAAGTCTAGCCCATGTCCGTTACGCCTTCACACCCACTACGGAAAACATTTTCATCTCACTGAAACCATAGGACACCTGAGGGAAGCCTACTTCAGAAGAGGTTTCTCCAGCACCGTCACAGGGCCCTTTCAAGATGCCTTCTCCGTTTCATGCTAAAGTTCTTCTCATTCTTAACGTGTATGGCTTTCCTAATGGATTTCTTTCTCACAATGAAAACCTTGACACGTTCCATCTGCTCTCTCTCCTACTCTTGAAAACACTTCTCACAGAACAAGGTTCGAATGGGGACAGACATTCTACAGTAAGTATGTCTGTGGGACAGGCACGGGGCACATTCCTTGCGATTTCACACTTACATGGGTAACGTCTACCATGTTCAGGGAAGATGTTAGTAGAAACACGGTTTCTCTGCAGTGGTGTTTCTTCAGACTGCATAGTACTCCCTTTGCTTAGGATTCAACCCATACGTTTTGTGACTATGAATTCCTCGCGAACCCAGATGGGAGCTCGAAGTCGCGTTTGAGATGGACTTGCTTCGCAGAGATTCATGTATGCCTTTCCTTTGGCGAAGTCACATACATTTGAAAACCCTTCCCTCTTCGTGACCCATGGTGTTCGTTGAGAAAAGCCCTCCATAAGAAGTTGTTCGGCGACTAAGGTATGTCTCTCTTCCTTCCCCTCCGTACTCTTTCACACTTTGCTTCAAGCCGCTTCGTTCCTTAGCAAAGCAGATGGCAGTCGAAGGACCGCACCGCCACAGCGTTGTTTCTTCGACTTAAGTGTATCACACGTCCCTTATGCTTCCTCCTATTTCCAGACACACACCTCTCTAGGGGACTACTAGTGGGTTGGTTGTCACATTCGACCCACATTTTTCTTCACAATTCAGCGTGTGGCGTTTTCCTGGTGTTTTCAAACAAAGTACTGACAAGGCTTCTATCTTCCCGAAACAAGATCTGAGTTGGGAGAGGCTTTCGATACAAGTTCGTTCTCAAGCAGTGGTATATGGCACAGTATTTGTGCCTTCGCTTTTAACGTCGGGACTTTCCTCCATTTTCTTCCCTGTAGATGGTAGTGGAAAGGCGATTTCTCTACCGTTTTGTTCCTTGAGAGCTGAGTGTTAGACACTTACACCTATATCTCCAAAGGCTTCACGCTTCCCGAACCAAGAGGTTAGCAGGAAATCCTGTTGGACGTGGCCTTGTTTCTCTGAGTTCAGTGGAAGGCGCTGCTGAGGCGAGCTCGCGTACATTTGAAGGCCCTTCCAACTTCATGACACAAGACTTTCGTGCAGAGAAACCCTCCACACAACGTGTTCCTCACCGTAGTGTACCGCGCTTTCCGTCTCTTTCCTTTTGCACTACGTTGTAAAAAGGTGCTTCCATGTGTAGGGAAAGAGCTGGTCATCGACGGACGGCAAACCTCTAGATTTGTTCTTAGAGTTAACCATGGGAAGGCAATCCTCCTTATGCTTCCTCACATAATACATATCCATACTCATCCTTTTTCATGGAACGACCGCACTTCCACAGCAGTGTTTTGTAGAAATAAGTGTATAGCACTTTCCTTACGCTTCCTCCGATTTACAGACACACACCTCTATAGGGGACAACTTGTGACTTGGTGGTAACATTCGACCCATATTTTTCTTCACAATTCAGCCTATGGCATTTTCCTTGCGCTTTCACGCCAAGAACTGAAAACACTTCTAGCTTCCTGAAACAAGATCTGAGTAGGGAGAAACTTTCGACACAACTTCTTTCTCAAGCAGTGGTACATGACACAGTATTTGTGCCTTCACTGCGAACGTTGGAAATTGCTTCCATCTTCGTCCCTGTAGGTGGTAGTGGAAAGACTATTTCCCTGCAGCTTTGTTTCTTGAGAGGTGAGTATAAGAACCTTCCCTTAGAGAGCAGCACATATATCTCCAAGGGCTTCTATCTTCAAGAACCAAGATGTTCGCACGAAAACCTGTTTGACGAGGCCTTCTTTCTCAGAGTTCAGTGTAAGGCTACTAGGCCTGAAGGGAGCCCACGTCCATTTGAAGACCCATCCACCTGCATGACACAGGACTTAAAGGAGAGAAACCCTCTGCACAACGTGTTCCCCGCTGTACAGGAAGGCACGTTCCACCTCTTTCCTTGCACACAATGTTTAACAAGCTGCTTCCAACCTTACGAAAAGAGATGGTAGTTGAAGGACGGCAACACTCTAGATTTGTTCTTAGAGTTAAAGAAACGAGTGTCATCTTCCTTAGGCTTGCTCACATCATCCATTTCCATACATCGTTCTTCATGTCACGACTGTAGGCACATTCGCCACGGAGAGTTAAGTCTAGACCATGTCCCTTACGCGTTCACACCCACTAGGGAAAACACTTTCATCGCACTGAAACCATAGGACAGCTGAGGGAAGCCTACTTCAGAAGAGGTTTCTCCAGCACCGTCACAGGGCCCATTCAAGATGCCTTCACCGTTTCATGCTAAAGTGCTTCTCATCCTTACGTGTATGGCTTTCCTGATGGATTTCCTTCTCACAATGAAAACCTTGACACGTTCCATCTGTTCTCTCTCCTACTCTTGAAAACACTTCCCACGGAACAAGATTCGAATGGGGACAGACATTCTACACTAAGTATGTCTGTGGGACAGGCACGGGGCACATTCCTTGCGATTTCACACTTTACATTGGAAAAGTCTACCATGTTCAGGGTGAGATGTTAGTAGAAACACGGTTTCTCTGCAGTGGTGTTTCTTCAGACTGATTAGTACTCCCTTGGTTTAGGATTCAACACATACGTTCTGTGAGTATGAATTCCTCGCGAACCCAGGTGGGAGCTCGAAGTCGCGTTTGAGATAGACTTGGTTCTCACAGATTTGTGTATGCCTTTCCTCTGCCTAACTCGCATACTTTGGAAGACGCTTCTATCTTCGTGACCCATGCATGGTGTTCGTTGAGAAAAGCCCTCCGTAAGAAGTTGTTCCGCGAGTAAGGTCGATCACGCTTCCCCTCTGCTTTCTTTCACACTTTGCCTCAAGCCGCTTCGTTTCTTAGCAGAGGAGGTGGCAGTCGAAAGACCGCACCTCCACAGCGCTGTTTTGTAGACCCAAGTGTATAGCACATTCCTTACGCTTCCTCTCATTTCCAGACATACACCTCTCTAGGAGACAACGAGTGTTTTGCTTATGCTTCTCTCTACCGAAACAAGATCTGAGTTGGGAGAAGCTTTCGACACGACTTCTTTCTCAAGCAGCGCTATATGGCCCAGTACCTGTGCCTTCGCTGTGACCGTTGGAACGTTCTTCCATCTTCTTCCCAGTAGATGGCAGTAGAAGGACTATCTCCCTCTACCGTGTTGTTCCTTGAGAGGTGAGTGTAAGGCACTGACACATATAGCTCAGAAGGCTTCATTCTTCCCGAACCAAGATGTGAGCTCGAAATCAGTTTTCACATGCCGTTGTTTCTCTGAGTTCAGCGTAAGGCTCTGCTGAGGCTAGCTCGCCTACATTTGAAGGCCTTCCAACTTCATGACAGAAGCCTTCACACTTGGTGTAAAGCCGCTTCGATCCTTAGGAAAGCAGAAGGGAGTCGAAGGACCGCTCCTCCACAGCATTGTTCTTGAAGAATTAATTGCAGAGCTCGTTGCTTATGCTTCCTCCGATTTCCATACACACACTTCTATAGGGGACAACTTGTGAGTTGGTGGTAACATTCGACCCACATTTTTCTTTACAATTCAGCCTATGGCATTTTCCTTACGCTTTCACGCAAAGAACTGAAAATGTTTCTAGCTTCCTGAAACAAGATCTGAGTAGGGAGAAACTTTCGACACAACTTCTTTCTCAAGCAGTGGTACCTGACACAGATTTGTGCCTTCACTGCGAACGTTGGAAATTGCTTCCATCTTCATCCCTGTAGGTGGTAGTGGAAAGACTATTTCCCTGCAGCTTTGTTTCTTGAGAGGTGAGTATAAGAACCTTCCCTTAGAGAGCAACATATATATCTCCAAGGGCTTCTATCTTCAAGAACCAAGATGTTTGCACGAAAACCTGTTTGACGAGGCCTTCTTTCTCAGAGTTCAGTGTAAGGCTACTAGGCCTGAAGGGAGCCCACGTCCATTTGAAGCCCCATCCACCTGCATGACACAGGACTTAAAGGAGAGAAGCTCTCTGCACAACGTGTTTCCCGATGTACAGGAATGCGCGTTCCACCTCTTTCCTTGCACACAAGGTTTAACAAGCTGCTTCCTTCCTTACTAAAAGAGATGGTAGTCGAAGGACGGCAACGAAATAGATTTGTTCTTAGAGTTAAACAAACGTATGCCATCTTCCTTAGGCTTGCTCACATCATCCATTTCCATACATTGTTCTTCATGTCATGACTGTAGGCACATTCGACACGGAGAGTTAAGTCTAGCCCATGTCCCTTGCGCCTTCACCCCCACTACGGAAAACATTTTCATCTCACTGAAACCATAGGACACCTGAGGGAAGCCTACTTCAGAAGAGGTTTCTCCAGCACCGTCACAGGGCCCTTTCAAGATGCCTTCTCCGTTTCATGCTAAAGTTCTTCTCATTCTTACGTGTATGGCTTTCCTAATGGATTTCTTTCTCACAATGAAAACCTTGACACGTTCCATCTGCTCTCTCTCCTACTCTTGAAAACACTTCTCACAGAACAAGGTTCGAATGGGGACAGACATTCTACAGTAAGTATGTCTGTGGGACAGGCACGGGGCACATTCCTTGCGATTTCACACTTACATGGGTAACGTCTACCATGTTCAGGGAAGATGTTAGTAGAAACACGGTTTCTCTGCAGTGGTGTTTCTTCAGACTGCATAGTACTCCCTTTGTTTAGGATTCAACCCATACGTTTTGTGACTATGAATTCCTCGCGAACCCAGATGGGAGCTCGAAGTCGCGTTTGAGATGGACTTGCTTCGCAGAGATTCATGTATGCCTTTCCTTTGGCGAAGTCACATACATTTGAAAACCCTTCCCTCTTCGTGACCCATGGTGTTCCTTGAGAAAAGCCCTCCATAAGAAGTTGTTCGGCGACTAAGGTATGTCTCTCTTCCTTCCCCTCCGTACTCTTTCACACTTTGCTTCAAGCCGCTTCGTTCCTTAGCAAAGCAGATGGCAGTCGAAGGACCGCACCGCCACAGCGTTGTTTCTTCGACTTAAGTGTATCACACGTCCCTTATGCTTCCTCCTATTTCCAGACACACACCTCTCTAGGGGACTACTAGTGGGTTGGTTGTCACATTCGACCCACATTTTTCTTCACAATTCAGCGTGTGGCGTTTTCCTGGTGTTTTCAAACAAAGTACTGACAAGGCTTCTATCTTCCCGAAACAAGATCTGAGTTGGGAGAGGCTTTCGATACAAGTTCGTTCTCAAGCAGTGGTATATGGCACAGTATTTGTGCCTTCGCTTTTAACGTCGGGACTTTCCTCCATTTTCTTCCCTGTAGATGGTAGTGGAAAGGCGATTTCTCTACCGTTTTGTTCCTTGAGAGCTGAGTGTTAGACACTTACACCTATATCTCCAAAGGCTTCACGCTTCCCGAACCAAGAGGTTAGCAGGAAATCCTGTTGGACGTGGCCTTGTTTCTCTGAGTTCAGTGGAAGGCGCTGCTGAGGCGAGCTCGCGTACATTTGAAGGCCCTTCCAACTTCATGACACAAGACTTTCGTGCAGAGAAACCCTCCACACAACGTGTTCCTCACCGTAGTGTACCGCGCTTTCCGTCTCTTTCCTTTTACACTACGTTGTAAAAAGGTGCTTCCATCCGTAGGGAAAGAGCTGGTCGTCGAAGGACGGCAAACCTCTAGATTTGTTCTTAGAGTTAACCATGGGTAGGCAATCCTCCTTATGCTTCCTCACATAATACATATCCATACTGATCCTTCCTCATGGAACGGCCGCAATTTCACAGCGTTGTTTTGTAGAAATAAGTGTATAGCACTTTCCTTACGCTTCCTCGAATTTACAGACACACACCTCTATAGGGGACAACTTGTGACTTGGTGGTAAAATTCGACCCACATTTTTCTTCACAATTCAGCCTATGGCATTATCCTTGCCCTTTCACGCGAAGAACTGAAAACACTTCTAGCTTCCTGAAACAAGATCTGAGTAGGGAGAAACTTTCGACACAACTTCTTTCTCAAGCAGGGGTACATGACACAGTATTTGTGCCTTCACTGCGAACGTTGGAAATTGCTTCCATCTTCGTCCCTGTAGGTGGTAGTGGAAAGATCATTTCCCTGCAGCTTTGTTTCTTGAGAGGTGAGTATAAGAACCCTCCCTTAGAGAGCAGCACATATATCTCCAAGGGCTTCTATCTTCAAGAACCAAGATGTTCGCACGAAAACCTGTTTGACGAGGCCTTCTTTCTCAGAGTTCAGTGTAAGGCTACTAGGCCTGAAGGGAGCCCACGTCCATTTGAAGACCCATCCACCTGCATGACACAGGACTTAAAGGAGAGAAACCCTCTGCACAACGTGTTCCCCGCTGTACAGGAAGGCACGTTCCACCTCTTTCCTTGCACACAAGGTTTAACAAGCTGCTTCCTACCTTACGAAAAGAGATGGTAGTCGAAGGACGGCAACAATATAGATTTGTTCTTAGAGTTAAACAAACGTATGCCATCTTCCTTAGGCTTGCTCACATCCTCCATTTCCATACATCGTTCTTCATGTCACGACTGTAGGCACATTCGACACGGAGAGTTAAGTCTACTCCATGTCCCTTACGCCTTCACACCCACTAGGGAAAACACTTTCATCTCACTGAAACCGTTGCACAGCTGAGGGAAGCCTAACTCAGAAGAGGTTTCTCCAGCACCGTCACAGGGCCCATTCAAGATGCCTTCACCGTTTCATGCTAAAGTGCTTCTCATCCTTACGTGTGTGGCTTTCCTGATGGATTTCCTTCTCACAATGAAAACCTTGACACGTTCCATCTGCTCTCTCTCCTACTCTTGAAAACACTTCCCACAGAACAAGATTCGAATGGGGACAGAGATTCTACAGTAAGTATGTCTGTGGGACAGGCACGGGGCACATTCCTTGCGATTTCACACTTTGCATTGGAAAAGTCCACCATGTCCAGGGTGAGATGCTAGTAGAAACCCGGTGTCTCTGCAGTGGTGTTTCTTCCGACTGAATAGTACTCCCTTTGTTTAGGATTCAACACATACGTTTTGTGACTGTGAATTCCTCGCGAACCCAGATGGGAGCTCGAAGTCGCGTTTGAGATAGACTTGGTTCGCAGAGATTCGTGTATGCCTTTCCTCTGCCTAACTCGCATACTTTGGAAGACGCTTCTATCTTCGTGACCCATGCATGGTGTTCTTTGAGAGAAGCCCTCCATAAGATGTTGTTCCGCGAGTAAGGTAGATCACGCTTCCCCTCTGCTTTCTTTCACACTTTGCATCAAGCCGCTTCGTTTCTTAGCAGAGGAGGTGGCAGTCGAAGGACCGCACCTCCACAGCGTTGATTTGTAGAACTAAGTGTATAGCACGTTCCTTACGCTTCCTCCCATTTCCAGACACACACCTCTATAGGGGACAACTTGTGACTTGGTGGTAACATTCGACCCACATTTTTCTTCACTCTTCAGCCTATGGCATTTTCCTTACGCTTTCAGGCGAAAAACTGAAAATGCTTCTAGCTTCCTGAAACAAGATCTGAGTAGGGAGAAACGTTCGACACAACTTCTTTCTCAAGCTGTGGTACATGACACAGTATTTGTGCCTTCACTGCGAACGTTGGAAATTGCTTCCATATTCTTCCCTGTAGGCGGTAGTGGAAAGACTATTTCCCTGCAGTTTTGTTTCTTGAGAGGTGAGTATAAGAACCTTCCCTTAGAGAGCAACACATATATCTCCAAGGGCTTCTATCTTCAAGATCCAAGATGTTCGCACGACAGCCTGTTTGACGTGGCCTTGTTTCTCAGAGTTCAGTGTAAGGCTACTAGGCCTGAGGCGAGCCCACGTCCATTTGAAGACCCATCCACCCGCATGACACAGGACTTAAAGGAGAAAACCCTCCGCACACCGTGTTACCCGCTGTACAGGATCGCGGGTTCCAACTATTTTCTTGCACACAAGGTTTAACAAGCTGCTTCCAAACTTACGAAAAGAGATGGTAGTCGAAGGACGGCAACAAAATAGATTTGTTCTTAGAGTTAAACAAACGTATGCCATCTTCCTTAGGCTTGCTCACATCATCCATTTCCATACATCGTTCTTCATGTCATGACTGTAGGCACATTCGACACGGAGAGTTAAGTCTAGCCCATGTCCGTTACGCCTTCACACCCACTACGGAAAACATTTTCATCTCACTGAAACCATAGGACACCTGAGGGAAGCCTACTTCAGAAGAGGTTTCTCCAGCACCGTCCCAGGGCTCATTCAAGATGCCTTCTCCGTTTCATGCTAAAATTCTTCTCATTCTTACGTGTATGGCTTTCCTAATGGATTTCTTTCTCACAATGAAACCCTTGACACGTTCCATCTGCTCTCTCTCCTACTCTTGAAAACACTTCTCACAGAACAAGGTTCGAATGGGGAGAGACATTCTACAGTAAGTATGTCTGTGGGACAGGCACGGGGCACATTCCTTGCGATTTCACACTTACATGGGTAACGTCTACCATGTTCAGGGAAGATGTTAGTAGAAACACGGTTTCTCTGCAGTGGTGTTTCTTCAGACTGCATAGTACTCCCTTTGTTTAGGATTCAACCCATACGTTTTGTGACTATGAATTCCTCCCGAACCCAGATGGGAGCTCGAAGTCGCGTTTGAGATGGACTTGCTTCGCAGAGATTCATGTATGCCTTTCCTTTGGCGAAGTCACATACATTTGAAAACCCTTCCCTCTTCGTGACCCATGGTGTTCGTTGAGAAAAGCCCTCCATAAGAAGTTGTTCGGCGACTAAGGTATGTCTCTCTTCCTTCCCCTCCGTACTCTTTCACACTTTGCTTCAAGCCGCTTCGTTCCTTAGCAAAGCAGATGGCAGTCGAAGGACCGCACCGCCACAGCGTTGTTTCTTCGACTTAAGTGTATCACACGTCCCTTATGCTTCCTCCTATTTCCAGACACACACCTCTCTAGGGGACTACTAGTGGGTTGGTTGTCACATTCGACCCACATTTTTCTTCACAATTCAGCGTGTGGCGTTTTCCTGGTGTTTTCAAACAAAGTACTGACAAGGCTTCTATCTTCCCGAAACAAGATCTGAGTTGGGAGAGGCTTTCGATACAAGTTCGTTCTCAAGCAGTGGTATATGGCACAGTATTTGTGCCTTCGCTTTTAACGTCGGGACTTTCCTCCATTTTCTTCCCTGTAGATGGTAGTGGAAAGGCGATTTCTCTACCGTTTTGTTCCTTGAGAGCTGAGTGTTAGACACTTACACCTATATCTCCAAAGGCTTCACGCTTCCCGAACCAAGAGGTTAGCAGGAAATCCTGTTGGACGTGGCCTTGTTTCTCTGAGTTCAGTGGAAGGCGCTGCTGAGGCGAGCTCGCGTACATTTGAAGGCCCTTCCAACTTCATGACACAAGACTTTCGTGCAGAGAAACCCTCCACACAACGTGTTCCTCACCGTAGTGTACCGCGCTTTCCGTCTCTTTCCTTTTGCACTACGTTGTAAAAAGGTGCTTCCATGTGTAGGGAAAGAGCTGGTCATCGACGGACGGCAAACCTCTAGATTTGTTCTTAGAGTTAACCATGGGAAGGCAATCCTCCTTATGCTTCCTCACATAATACATATCCATACTCATCTTTTTCATGGAACGACCGCACTTCCACAGCAGTGTTTTGTAGAAATAAGTGTATAGCACTTTCCTTACGCTTCCTCCGATTTACAGACACACACCTCTATAGGGGACAACTTGTGACTTGGTGGTAACATTCGACCCATATTTTTCTTCACAATTCAGCCTATGGCATTTTCCTTGCGCTTTCACGCCAAGAACTGAAAACACTTCTAGCTTCCTGAAACAAGATCTGAGTAGGGAGAAACTTTCGACACAACTTCTTTCTCAAGCAGTGGTACATGACACAGTATTTGTGCCTTCACTGCGAACGTTGGAAATTGCTTCCATCTTCGTCCCTGTAGGTGGTAGTGGAAAGACTATTTCCCTGCAGCTTTGTTTCTTGAGAGGTGAGTATAAGAACCTTCCCTTAGAGAGCAGCACATATATCTCCAAGGGCTTCTATCTTCAAGAACCAAGATGTTCGCACGAAAACCTGTTTGACGAGGCCTTCTTTCTCAGAGTTCAGTGTAAGGCTACTAGGCCTGAAGGGAGCCCACGTCCATTTGAAGACCCATCCACCTGCATGACACAGGACTTAAAGGAGAGAAACCCTCTGCACAACGTGTTCCCCGCTGTACAGGAAGGCACGTTCCACCTCTTTCCTTGCACACAATGTTTAACAAGCTGCTTCCAACCTTACGAAAAGAGATGGTAGTTGAAGGACGGCAACACTCTAGATTTGTTCTTAGAGTTAAAGAAACGAGTGTCATCTTCCTTAGGCTTGCTCACATCATCCATTTCCATACATCGTTCTTCATGTCACGACTGTAGGCACATTCGCCACGGAGAGTTAAGTCTAGACCATGTCCCTTACGCGTTCACACCCACTAGGGAAAACACTTTCATCGCACTGAAACCATAGGACAGCTGAGGGAAGCCTACTTCAGAAGAGGTTTCTCCAGCACCGTCACAGGGCCCATTCAAGATGCCTTCACCGTTTCATGCTAAAGTGCTTCTCATCCTTACGTGTATGGCTTTCCTGATGGATTTCCTTCTCACAATGAAAACCTTGACACGTTCCATCTGTTCTCTCTCCTACTCTTGAAAACACTTCCCACGGAACAAGATTCGAATGGGGACAGACATTCTACACTAAGTATGTCTGTGGGACAGGCACGGGGCACATTCCTTGCGATTTCACACTTTACATTGGAAAAGTCTACCATGTTCAGGGTGAGATGTTAGTAGAAACACGGTTTCTCTGCAGTGGTGTTTCTTCAGACTGATTAGTACTCCCTTGGTTTAGGATTCAACACATACGTTCTGTGAGTATGAATTCCTCGCGAACCCAGGTGGGAGCTCGAAGTCGCGTTTGAGATAGACTTGGTTCTCACAGATTTGTGTATGCCTTTCCTCTGCCTAACTCGCATACTTTGGAAGACGCTTCTATCTTCGTGACCCATGCATGGTGTTCGTTGAGAAAAGCCCTCCGTAAGAAGTTGTTCCGCGAGTAAGGTCGATCACGCTTCCCCTCTGCTTTCTTTCACACTTTGCCTCAAGCCGCTTCGTTTCTTAGCAGAGGAGGTGGCAGTCGAAAGACCGCACCTCCACAGCGCTGTTTTGTAGACCCAAGTGTATAGCACATTCCTTACGCTTCCTCTCATTTCCAGACATACACCTCTCTAGGAGACAACGAGTGTTTTGCTTATGCTTCTCTCTACCGAAACAAGATCTGAGTTGGGAGAAGCTTTCGACACGACTTCTTTCTCAAGCAGCGCTATATGGCCCAGTACCTGTGCCTTCGCTGTGACCGTTGGAACGTTCTTCCATCTTCTTCCCAGTAGATGGCAGTAGAAGGACTATCTCCCTCTACCGTGTTGTTCCTTGAGAGGTGAGTGTAAGGCACTGACACATATAGCTCAGAAGGCTTCATTCTTCCCGAACCAAGATGTGAGCTCGAAATCAGTTTTCACATGCCGTTGTTTCTCTGAGTTCAGCGTAAGGCTCTGCTGAGGCTAGCTCGCCTACATTTGAAGGCCTTCCAACTTCATGACAGAAGCCTTCACACTTGGTGTAAAGCCGCTTCGATCCTTAGGAAAGCAGAAGGGAGTCGAAGGACCGCTCCTCCACAGCATTGTTCTTGAAGAATTAATTGCAGAGCTCGTTGCTTATGCTTCCTCCGATTTCCATACACACACTTCTATAGGGGACAACTTGTGAGTTGGTGGTAACATTCGACCCACATTTTTCTTTACAATTCAGCCTATGGCATTTTCCTTACGCTTTCACGCAAAGAACTGAAAATGTTTCTAGCTTCCTGAAACAAGATCTGAGTAGGGAGAAACTTTCGACACAACTTCTTTCTCAAGCAGTGGTACCTGACACAGATTTGTGCCTTCACTGCGAACGTTGGAAATTGCTTCCATCTTCATCCCTGTAGGTGGTAGTGGAAAGACTATTTCCCTGCAGCTTTGTTTCTTGAGAGGTGAGTATAAGAACCTTCCCTTAGAGAGCAACATATATATCTCCAAGGGCTTCTATCTTCAAGAACCAAGATGTTTGCACGAAAACCTGTTTGACGAGGCCTTCTTTCTCAGAGTTCAGTGTAAGGCTACTAGGCCTGAAGGGAGCCCACGTCCATTTGAAGCCCCATCCACCTGCATGACACAGGACTTAAAGGAGAGAAGCTCTCTGCACAACGTGTTTCCCGATGTACAGGAATGCGCGTTCCACCTCTTTCCTTGCACACAAGGTTTAACAAGCTGCTTCCTTCCTTACTAAAAGAGATGGTAGTCGAAGGACGGCAACGAAATAGATTTGTTCTTAGAGTTAAACAAACGTATGCCATCTTCCTTAGGCTTGCTCACATCATCCATTTCCATACATTGTTCTTCATGTCATGACTGTAGGCACATTCGACACGGAGAGTTAAGTCTAGCCCATGTCCCTTGCGCCTTCACCCCCACTACGGAAAACATTTTCATCTCACTGAAACCATAGGACACCTGAGGGAAGCCTACTTCAGAAGAGGTTTCTCCAGCACCGTCACAGGGCCCTTTCAAGATGCCTTCTCCGTTTCATGCTAAAGTTCTTCTCATTCTTACGTGTATGGCTTTCCTAATGGATTTCTTTCTCACAATGAAAACCTTGACACGTTCCATCTGCTCTCTCTCCTACTCTTGAAAACACTTCTCACAGAACAAGGTTCGAATGGGGACAGACATTCTACAGTAAGTATGTCTGTGGGACAGGCACGGGGCACATTCCTTGCGATTTCACACTTACATGGGTAACGTCTACCATGTTCAGGGAAGATGTTAGTAGAAACACGGTTTCTCTGCAGTGGTGTTTCTTCAGACTGCATAGTACTCCCTTTGTTTAGGATTCAGCCCATACGTTTTGTGACTATGAATTCCTCGCGAACCCAGATGGGAGCTCGAAGTCGCGTTTGAGATGGACTTGCTTCGCAGAGATTCATGTATGCCTTTCCTTTGGCGAAGTCACATACATTTGAAAACCCTTCCCTCTTCGTGACCCATGGTGTTCCTTGAGAAAAGCCCTCCATAAGAAGTTGTTCGGCGACTAAGGTATGTCTCTCTTCCTTCCCCTCCGTACTCTTTCACACTTTGCTTCAAGCCGCTTCGTTCCTTAGCAAAGCAGATGGCAGTCGAAGGACCGCACCGCCACAGCGTTGTTTCTTCGACTTAAGTGTATCACACGTCCCTTATGCTTCCTCCTATTTCCAGACACACACCTCTCTAGGGGACTTCTAGTGGGTTGGTTGTCACATTCGACCCACATTTTTCTTCACAATTCAGCGTGTGGCGTTTTCCTGGTGTTTTCAAACAAAGTACTGACAAGGCTTCTATCTTCCCGAAACAAGATCTGAGTTGGGAGAGGCTTTCGATACAAGTTCGTTCTCAAGCAGTGGTATATGGCACAGTATTTGTGCCTTCGCTTTTAACGTCGGGACTTTCCTCCATTTTCTTCCCTGTAGATGGTAGTGGAAAGGCGATTTCTCTACCGTTTTGTTCCTTGAGAGCTGAGTGTTAGACACTTACACCTATATCTCCAAAGGCTTCACGCTTCCCGAACCAAGAGGTTAGCAGGAAATCCTGTTGGACGTGGCCTTGTTTCTCTGAGTCCAGTGGAAGGCGCTGCTGAGGCGAGCTCGCGTACATTTGAAGGCCCTTCCAACTTCATGACACAAGACTTTCGTGCAGAGAAACCCTCCACACAACGTGTTCCTCACCGTAGTGTACCGCGCTTTCCGTCTCTTTCCTTTTACACTACGTTGTAAAAAGGTGCTTCCATCCGTAGGGAAAGAGCTGGTCGTCGAAGGACGGCAAACCTCTAGATTTGTTCTTAGAGTTAACCATGGGTAGGCAATCCTCCTTATGCTTCCTCACATAATACATATCCATACTCATCCTTCCTCATGGAACGGCCGCACTTCCACAGCGGTGTTTTGTAGAAATAAGTGTATAGCACTTTCCTTACGCTTCCTCCGATTTACAGACACACACCTCTATAGGGGACAACTTGTGACTTGGTGGTAACATTCGACCCACATTTTTCTTCACAATTCAGCCTATGGCATTTTCCTTGCGCTTTCACGCGAAGAACTGAAAACACTTCTAGCTTCCTGAAACAAGATCTGAGGAGGGAGAAACTTTCGACACAACTTCTTTCTCAAGCAGTGGTACATGACACAGTATTTGTGCCTTCACTGCGAACGTTGGAAATTGCTTCCATCTTCGTCCCTGTAGGTGGTAGTGGAAAGACTATTTCCCTGCAGCTTTGTTTCTTGAGAGGTGAGTATAAGAACCTTCCCTTAGAGAGCAGCACATATATCTCCAAGGGCTTCTATCTTCAAGAACCAAGATGTTCGCACGAAAACCTGTTTGACGAGGCCTTCTTTCTCAGAGTTCAGTGTAAGGCTACTAGGCCTGAAGGGAGCCCACGTCCATTTGAAGACCCATCCACCTGCATGACACAGGACTTAAAGGAGAGAAACCCTCTGCACAACGTGTTCCCCGCTGTACAGGAAGGCACGTTCCACCTCTTTCCTTGCACACAATGTTTAACAAGCTGCTTCCAACCTTACGAAAAGAGATGGTAGTCGAAGGACGGCAACACTCTAGATTTGTTCTTAGAGTTAAAGAAACGAGTGCCATCTTCCTTAGGCTTGCTCACATCATCCATTTCCATACATCGTTCTTCATGTCACGACTGTAGGCACATTCGCCACGGAGAGTTAAGTCTAGACCATGTCCCTTACGCGTTCACACCCGCTAGGGAAAACACTTTCATCGCACTGAAACCATAGGACAGCTGAGGGAAGCCTACTTCAGAAGAGGTTTCTCCAGCACCGTCACAGGGCCCATTCAAGATGCCTTCACCGTTTCATGCTAAAGTGCTTCTCATCCTTACGTGTATGGCTTTCCTGATGGATTTCCTTCTCACAATGAAAACCTTGACACGTTCCATCTGTTCTCTCTCCTACTCTTGAAAACACTTCCCACGGAACAAGATTCGAATGGGGACAGACATTCTACACTAAGTATGTCTGTGGGACAGGCACGGGGCACATTCCTTGCGATTTCACACTTTACATTGGAAAAGTCTACCATGTTCAGGGTGAGATGTTAGTAGAAACACGGTTTCTCTGCAGTGGTGTTTCTTCAGACTGATTAGTACTCCCTTGGTTTAGGATTCAACACATACGTTCTGTGAGTATGAATTCCTCGCGAACCCAGGTGGGAGCTCGAAGTCGCGTTTGAGATAGACTTGGTTCTCACAGATTTGTGTATGCCTTTCCTCTGCCTAACTCGCATACTTTGGAAGACGCTTCTATCTTCGTGACCCATGCATGGTGTTCGTTGAGAAAAGCCCTCCGTAAGAAGTTGTTCCGCGAGTAAGGTCGATCACGCTTCCCCTCTGCTTTCTTTCACACTTTGCCTCAAGCCGCTTCGTTTCTTAGCAGAGGAGGTGGCAGTCGAAAGACCGCACCTCCACAGCGCTGTTTTGTAGACCCAAGTGTATAGCACATTCCTTACGCTTCCTCTCATTTCCAGACATACACCTCTCTAGGAGACAACGAGTGTTTTGCTTATGCTTCTCTCTACCGAAACAAGATCTGAGTTGGGAGAAGCTTTCGACACGACTTCTTTCTCAAGCAGCGCTATATGGCCCAGTACCTGTGCCTTCGCTGTGACCGTTGGAACGTTCTTCCATCTTCTTCCCAGTAGATGGCAGTAGAAGGACTATCTCCCTCTACCGTGTTGTTCCTTGAGAGGTGAGTGTAAGGCACTGACACATATAGCTCAGAAGGCTTCATTCTTCCTGAACCAAGATGTGAGCTCGAAATCAGTTTTCACATGCCGTTGTTTCTCTGAGTTCAGCGTAAGGCTCTGCTGAGGCTAGCTCGCCTACATTTGAAGGCCTTCCAACTTCATGACAGAAGCCTTCACACTTGGTGTAAAGCCGCTTCGATCCTTAGGAAAGCAGAAGGGAGTCGAAGGACCGCTCCTCCACAGCATTGTTCTTGAAGAATTAATTGCAGAGCTCGTTGCTTATGCTTCCTCCGATTTCCATACACACACTTCTATAGGGGACAACTTGTGAGTTGGTGGTAACATTCGACCCACATTTTTCTTTACAATTCAGCCTATGGCATTTTCCTTACGCTTTCACGCAAAGAACTGAAAATGTTTCTAGCTTCCTGAAACAAGATCTGAGTAGGGAGAAACTTTCGACACAACTTCTTTCTCAAGCAGTGGTACCTGACACAGATTTGTGCCTTCACTGCGAACGTTGGAAATTGCTTCCATCTTCATCCCTGTAGGTGGTAGTGGAAAGACTATTTCCCTGCAGCTTTGTTTCTTGAGAGGTGAGTATAAGAACCTTCCCTTAGAGAGCAACACATATATCTCCAAGGGCTTCTATCTTCAAGAACCAAGATGTTCGCACGAAAACCTGTTTGACGAGGCCTTCTTTCTCAGAGTTCAGTGTAAGGCTACTAGGCCTGAAGGGAGCCCACGTCCATTTGAAGACCCATCCACCTGCATGACACAGGACTTAAAGGAGAGAAGCTCTCTGCACAACGTGTTTCCCGATGTACAGGAATGCGCGTTCCACCTCTTTCCTTGCACACAAGGTTTAACAAGCTGCTTCCTTCCTTACTAAAAGAGATGGTAGTCGAAGGACGGCAACAAAATAGATTTGTTCTTAGAGTTAAACAAACGTATGCCATCTTCCTTAGGCTTGCTCACATCATCCATTTCCATACATTGTTCTTCATGTCATGACTGTAGGCACATTCGACACGGAGAGTTAAGTCTAGCCCATGTCCCTTGCGCCTTCACCCCCACTACGGAAAACATTTTCATCTCACTGAAAACATAGGACACCTGAGGGAAGCCTACTTCAGAAGAGGTTTCTCCAGCACCGTCACAGGGCCCTTTCAAGATGCCTTCTCCGTTTCATGCTAAAGTTCTTCTCATTCTTACGTGTATGGCTTTCCTAATGGATTTCTTTCTCACAGTGAAAACCTTGACACGTTCCATCTGCTCTCTCTCCTACTCTTGAAAACACTTCTCACAGAACAAGGTTCGAATGGGGACAGACATTCTACAGTAAGTATGTCTGTGGGACAGGCACGGGGCACATTCCTTGCGATTTCACACTTACATGGGTAACGTCTACCATGTTCAGGGAAGATGTTAGTAGAAACACGGTTTCTCTGCAGTGGTGTTTCTTCAGACTGCATAGTACTCCCTTTGTTTAGGATTCAACCCATACGTTTTGTGACTATGAATTCCTCGCGAACCCAGATGGGAGCTCGAAGTCGCGTTTGAGATGGACTTGCTTCGCAGAGATTCATGTATGCCTTTCCTTTGGCGAAGTCACATACATTTGAAAACCCTTCCCTCTTCGTGACCCATGGTGTTCGTTGAGAAAAGCCCTCCATAAGAAGTTGTTCGGCGACTAAGGTATGTCTCTCTTCCTTCCCCTCCGTACTCTTTCACACTTTGCTTCAAGCCGCTTCGTTCCTTAGCAAAGCAGATGGCAGTCGAAGGACCGCACCGCCACAGCGTTGTTTCTTCGACTTAAGTGTATCACACGTCCCTTATGCTTCCTCCTATTTCCAGACACACACCTCTCTAGGGGACTACTAGTGGGTTGGTTGTCACATTCGACCCACATTTTTCTTCACAATTCAGCGTGTGGCGTTTTCCTGGTGTTTTCAAACAAAGTACTGACAAGGCTTCTATCTTCCCGAAACAAGATCTGAGTTGGGAGAGGCTTTCGATACAAGTTCGTTCTCAAGCAGTGGTATATGGCACAGTATTTGTGCCTTCGCTTTTAACGTCGGGACTTTCCTCCATTTTCTTCCCTGTAGATGGTAGTGGAAAGGCGATTTCTCTACCGTTTTGTTCCTTGAGAGCTGAGTGTTAGACACTTACACCTATATCTCCAAAGGCTTCACGCTTCCCGAACCAAGAGGTTAGCAGGAAATCCTGTTGGACGTGGCCTTGTTTCTCTGAGTTCAGTGGAAGGCGCTGCTGAGGCGAGCTCGCGTACATTTGAAGGCCCTTCCAACTTCATGACACAAGACTTTCGTGCAGAGAAACCCTCCACACAACGTGTTCCTCACCGTAGTGTACCGCGCTTTCCGTCTCTTTCCTTTTACACTACGTTGTAAAAAGGTGCTTCCATCCGTAGGGAAAGAGCTGGTCGTCGAAGGACGGCAAACCTCTAGATTTGTTCTTAGAGTTAACCATGGGTAGGCAATCCTCCTTATGCTTCCTCACATAATACATATCCATACTCATCCTTCCTCATGGAACGGCCGCACTTCCACAGCGGTGTTTTGTAGAAATAAGTGTATAGCACTTTCCTTACGCTTCCTCCGATTTACAGACACACACCTCTATAGGGGACAACTTGTGACTTGGTGGTAACATTCGACCCACATTTTTCTTCACAATTCAGCCTATGGCATTTTCCTTGCGCTTTCACGCGAAGAACTGAAAACACTTCTAGCTTCCTGAAACAAGATCTGAGGAGGGAGAAACTTTCGACACAACTTCTTTCTCAAGCAGTGGTACATGACACAGTATTTGTGCCTTCACTGCGAACGTTGGAAATTGCTTCCATCTTCGTCCCTGTAGGTGGTAGTGGAAAGACTATTTCCCTGCAGCTTTGTTTCTTGAGAGGTGAGTATAAGAACCTTCCCTTAGAGAGCAGCACATATATCTCCAAGGGCTTCTATCTTCAAGAACCAAGATGTTCGCACGAAAACCTGTTTGACGAGGCCTTCTTTCTCAGAGTTCAGTGTAAGGCTACTAGGCCTGAAGGGAGCCCACGTCCATTTGAAGACCCATCCACCTGCATGACACAGGACTTAAAGGAGAGAAACCCTCTGCACAACGTGTTCCCCGCTGTACAGGAAGGCACGTTCCACCTCTTTCCTTGCACACAATGTTTAACAAGCTGCTTCCAACCTTACGAAAAGAGATGGTAGTCGAAGGACGGCAACACTCTAGATTTGTTCTTAGAGTTAAAGAAACGAGTGCCATCTTCCTTAGGCTTGCTCACATCATCCATTTCCATACATCGTTCTTCATGTCACGACTGTAGGCACATTCGCCACGGAGAGTTAAGTCTAGACCATGTCCCTTACGCGTTCACACCCGCTAGGGAAAACACTTTCATCGCACTGAAACCATAGGACAGCTGAGGGAAGCCTACTTCAGAAGAGGTTTCTCCAGCACCGTCACAGGGCCCATTCAAGATGCCTTCACCGTTTCATGCTAAAGTGCTTCTCATCCTTACGTGTATGGCTTTCCTGATGGATTTCCTTCTCACAATGAAAACCTTGACACGTTCCATCTGTTCTCTCTCCTACTCTTGAAAACACTTCCCACGGAACAAGATTCGAATGGGGACAGACATTCTACACTAAGTATGTCTGTGGGACAGGCACGGGGCACATTCCTTGCGATTTCACACTTTACATTGGAAAAGTCTACCATGTTCAGGGTGAGATGTTAGTAGAAACACGGTTTCTCTGCAGTGGTGTTTCTTCAGACTGATTAGTACTCCCTTGGTTTAGGATTCAACACATACGTTCTGTGAGTATGAATTCCTCGCGAACCCAGGTGGGAGCTCGAAGTCGCGTTTGAGATAGACTTGGTTCTCACAGATTTGTGTATGCCTTTCCTCTGCCTAACTCGCATACTTTGGAAGACGCTTCTATCTTCGTGACCCATGCATGGTGTTCGTTGAGAAAAGCCCTCCGTAAGAAGTTGTTCCGCGAGTAAGGTCGATCACGCTTCCCCTCTGCTTTCTTTCACACTTTGCCTCAAGCCGCTTCGTTTCTTAGCAGAGGAGGTGGCAGTCGACAGACCGCACCTCCACAGCGCTGTTTTGTAGACCCAAGTGTATAGCACATTCCTTACGCTTCCTCTCATTTCCAGACATACACCTCTCTAGGAGACAACGAGTGTTTTGCTTATGCTTCTCTCTACCGAAACAAGATCTGAGTTGGGAGAAGCTTTCGACACGACTTCTTTCTCAAGCAGCGCTATATGGCCCAGTACCTGTGCCTTCGCTGTGACCGTTGGAACGTTCTTCCATCTTCTTCCCAGTAGATGGCAGTAGAAGGACTATCTCCCTCTACCGTGTTGTTCCTTGAGAGGTGAGTGTAAGGCACTGACACATATAGCTCAGAAGGCTTCATTCTTCCCGAACCAAGATGTGAGCTCGAAATCAGTTTTCACATGCCGTTGTTTCTCTGAGTTCAGCGTAAGGCTCTGCTGAGGCTAACTCGCCTACATTTGAAGGCCTTCCAACTTCATGACAGAAGCCTTCACACTTGGTGTAAAGCCGCTTCGATCCTTAGGAAAGCAGAAGGGAGTCGAAGGACCGCTCCTCCACAGCATTGTTCTTGAAGAATTAATTGCAGAGCTCGTTGCTTATGCTTCCTCCGATTTCCATACACACACCTCTATAGGGGACAACTTGTGAGTTGGTGATAACATTCGACCCACATTTTTCTTTACAATTCAGCCTATGGCATTTTCCTTACGCTTTCACGCAAAGAACTGAAAATGTTTCTAGCTTCCTGAAACAAGATCTGAGTAGGGAGAAACTTTCGACACAACTTCTTTCTCAAGCAGTGGTACCTGACACAGATTTGTGCCTTCACTGCGAACGTTGGAAATTGCTTCCATCTTCATCCCTGTAGGTGGTAGTGGAAAGACTATTTCCCTGCAGCTTTGTTTCTTGAGAGGTGAGTATAAGAACCTTCCCTTAGAGAGCAACACATATATCTCCAAGGGCTTCTATCTTCAAGAACCAAGATGTTCGCACGAAAACCTGTTTGACGAGGCCTTCTTTCTCAGAGTTCAGTGTAAGGCTACTAGGCCTGAAGGGAGCCCACGTCCATTTGAAGCCCCATCCACCTGCATGACACAGGACTTAAAGGAGAGAAGCTCTCTGCACAACGTGTTTCCCGATGTACAGGAATGCGCGTTCCACCTCTTTCCTTGCACACAAGGTTTAACAAGCTGCTTCCTTCCTTACTAAAAGAGATGGTAGTCGAAGGACGGCAACAAAATAGATTTGTTCTTAGAGTTAAACAAACGTATGCCATCTTCCTTAGGCTTGCTCACATCATCCATTTCCATACATTGTTCTTCATGTCATGACTGTAGGCACATTCGACACGGAGAGTTAAGTCTAGCCCATGTCCCTTGCGCCTTCACCCCCACTACGGAAAACATTTTCATCTCACTGAAACCATAGGACACCTGAGGGAAGCCTACTTCAGAAGAGGTTTCTCCAGCACCGTCACAGGGCCCTTTCAAGATGCCTTCTCCGTTTCATGCTAAAGTTCTTCTCATTCTTACGTGTATGGCTTTCCTAATGGATTTCTTTCTCACAATGAAAACCTTGACACGTTCCATCTGCTCTCTCTCCTACTCTTGAAAACACTTCTCACAGAACAAGGTTCGAATGGGGACAGACATTCTACAGTAAGTATGTCTGTGGGACAGGCACGGGGCACATTCCTTGCGATTTCACACTTACATGGGTAACGTCTACCATGTTCAGGGAAGATGTTAGTAGAAACACGGTTTCTCTGCAGTGGTGTTTCTTCAGACTGCATAGTACTCCCTTTGTTTAAGATTCAACCCATACGTTTTGTGACTATGAATTCCTCGCGAACCCAGATGGGAGCTCGAAGTCGCGTTTGAGATGGACTTGCTTCGCAGAGATTCATGTATGCCTTTCCTTTGGCGAAGTCACATACATTTGAAAACCCTTCCCTCTTCGTGACCCATGGTGTTCGTTGAGAAAAGCCCTCCATAAGAAGTTGTTCGGCGACTAAGGTATGTCTCTCTTCCTTCCCCTCCGTACTCTTTCACACTTTGCTTCAAGCCGCTTCGTTCCTTAGCAAAGCAGATGGCAGTCGAAGAACCGCACCGCCACAGCGTTGTTTCTTCGACTTAAGTGTATCACACGTCCCTTATGCTTCCTCCTATTTCCAGACACACACCTCTCTAGGGGACTACTAGTGGGTTGGTTGTCACATTCGACCCACATTTTTCTTCACAATTCAGCGTGTGGCGTTTTCCTGGTGTTTTCAAACAAAGTACTGACAAGGCTTCTATCTTCCCGAAACAAGATCTGAGTTGGGAGAGGCTTTCGATACAAGTTCGTTCTCAAGCAGTGGTATATGGCACAGTATTTGTGCCTTCGCTTTTAACGTCGGGACTTTCCTCCATTTTCTTCCCTGTAGATGGTAGTGGAAAGGCGATTTCTCTACCGTTTTGTTCCTTGAGAGCTGAGTGTTAGACACTTACACCTATATCTCCAAAGGCTTCACGCTTCCCGAACCAAGAGGTTAGCAGGAAATCCTGTTGGACGTGGCCTTGTTTCTCTGAGTTCAGTGGAAGGCGCTGCTGAGGCGAGCTCGCGTACATTTGAAGGCCCTTCCAACTTCATGACACAAGACTTTCGTGCAGAGAAACCCTCCACACAACGTGTTCCTCACCGTAGTGTACCGCGCTTTCCGTCTCTTTCCTTTTACACTACGTTGTAAAAAGGTGCTTCCATCCGTAGGGAAAGAGCTGGTCGTCGAAGGACGGCAAACCTCTAGATTTGTTCTTAGAGTTAACCATGGGTAGGCAATCCTCCTTATGCTTCCTCACATAATACATATCCATACTGATCCTTCCTCATGGAACGGCCGCAATTTCACAGCGTTGTTTTGTAGAAATAAGTGTATAGCACTTTCCTTACGCTTCCTCGAATTTACAGACACACACCTCTATAGGGGACAACTTGTGACTTGGTGGTAACATTCGACCGACATTTTTCTTCACAATTCAGCCTATGGCATTATCCTTGCCCTTTCACGCGAAGAACTGAAAACACTTCTAGCTTCCTGAAACAAGATCTGAGTAGGGAGAAACTTTCGACACAACTTCTTTCTCAAGCAGGGGTACATGACACAGTATTTGTGCCTTCACTGCGAACGTTGGAAATTGCTTCCATCTTCGTCCCTGTAGGTGGTAGTGGAAAGATCATTTCCCTGCAGCTTTGTTTCTTGAGAGGTGAGTATAAGAACCCTCCCTTAGAGAGCAGCACATATATCTCCAAGGGCTTCTATCTTCAAGAACCAAGATGTTCGCACGAAAACCTGTTTGACGAGGCCTTCTTTCTCAGAGTTCAGTGTAAGGCTACTAGGCCTGAAGGGAGCCCACGTCCATTTGAAGACCCATCCACCTGCATGACACAGGACTTAAAGGAGAGAAACCCTCTGCACAACGTGTTCCCCGCTGTACAGGAAGGCACGTTCCACCTCTTTCCTTGCACACAAGGTTTAACAAGCTGCTTCCTACCTTACGAAAAGAGATGGTAGTCGAAGGACGGCAACAATATAGATTTGTTCTTAGAGTTAAACAAACGTATGCCATCTTCCTTAGGCTTGCTCACATCCTCCATTTCCATACATCGTTCTTCATGTCACGACTGTAGGCACATTCGACACGGAGAGTTAAGTCTACTCCATGTCCCTTACGCCTTCACACCCACTAGGGAAAACACTTTCATCTCACTGAAACCGTTGCACAGCTGAGGGAAGCCTACCTCAGAAGAGGTTTCTCCAGCACCGTCACAGGGCCCATTCAAGATGCCTTCACCGTTTCATGCTAAAGTGCTTCTCATCCTTACGTGTGTGGCTTTCCTGATGGATTTCCTTCTCACAATGAAAACCTTGACACGTTCCATCTGCTCTCTCTCCTACTCTTGAAAACACTTCCCACAGAACAAGATTCGAATGGGGACAGAGATTCTACAGTAAGTATGTCTGTGGGACAGGCACGGGGCACATTCCTTGCGATTTCACACTTTGCATTGGAAAAGTCCACCATGTCCAGGGTGAGATGCTGGTAGAAACCCGGTGTCTCTGCAGTGGTGTTTCTTCCGACTGAATAGTACTCCCTTTGTTTAGGATTCAACACATACGTTTTGTGACTGTGAATTCCTCGCGAACCCAGATGGGAGCTCGAAGTCGCGTTTGAGATAGACTTGGTTCGCAGAGATTCGTGTATGCCTTTCCTCTGCCTAACTCGCATACTTTGGAAGACGCTTCTATCTTCGTGACCCATGCATGGTGTTCTTTGAGAGAAGCCCTCCATAAGATGTTGTTCCGCGAGTAAGGTAGATCACGCTTCCCCTCTGCTTTCTTTCACACTTTGCATCAAGCCGCTTCGTTTCTTAGCAGAGGAGGTGGCAGTCGAAGGACCGCACCTCCACAGCGTTGATTTGTAGAACTAAGTGTATAGCACGTTCCTTACGCTTCCTCCCATTTCCAGACACACACCTCTATAGGGGACAACTTGTGACTTGGTGGTAACATTCGACCCACATTTTTCTTCACTCTTCAGCCTATGGCATTTTCCTTACGCTTTCAGGCGAAAAACTGAAAATGCTTCTAGCTTCCTGAAACAAGATCTGAGTAGGGAGAAACGTTCGACACAACTTCTTTCTCAAGCTGTGGTACATGACACAGTATTTGTGCCTTCACTGCGAACGTTGGAAATTGCTTCCATATTCTTCCCTGTAGGCGGTAGTGGAAAGACTATTTCCCTGCAGTTTTGTTTCTTGAGAGGTGAGTATAAGAACCTTCCCTTAGAGAGCAACACATATATCTCCAAGGGCTTCTATCTTCAAGATCCAAGATGTTCGCACGACAGCCTGTTTGACGTGGCCTTCTTTCTCAGAGTTCAGTGTAAGGCTACTAGGCCTGAGGCGAGCCCACGTCCATTTGAAGACCCATCCACCCGCATGACACAGGACTTAAAGGAGAAAACCCTCCGCACACCGTGTTACCCGCTGTACAGGATCGCGGGTTCCAACTATTTTCTTGCACACAAGGTTTAACAAGCTGCTTCCAAACTTACGAAAAGAGATGGTAGTCGAAGGACGGCAACAAAATAGATCTGTTCTTAGAGGTAAACAAACGTATGCCATCTTCCTTAGGCTTGCTCACATCATCCATTTCCATACATCGTTCTTCATGTCATGACTGTAGGCACATTCGACACGGAGAGTTAAGTCTAGCCCATGTCCGTTACGCCTTCACACCCACTACGGAAAACATTTTCATCTCACTGAAACCATAGGACACCTGAGGGAAGCCTACTTCAGAAGAGGTTTCTCCAGCACCGTCACAGGGCCCTTTCAAGATGCCTTCTCCGTTTCATGCTAAAGTTCTTCTCATTCTTAACGTGTATGGCTTTCCTAATGGATTTCTTTCTCACAATGAAAACCTTGACACGTTCCATCTGCTCTCTCTCCTACTCTTGAAAACACTTCTCACAGAACAAGGTTCGAATGGGGACAGACATTCTACAGTAAGTATGTCTGTGGGACAGGCACGGGGCACATTCCTTGCGATTTCACACTTACATGGGTAACGTCTACCATGTTCAGGGAAGATGTTAGTAGAAACACTGTTTCTCTGCAGTGGTGTTTCTTCAGACTGCATAGTACTCCCTTTGTTTAGGATTCAGCCCATACGTTTTGTGACTATGAATTCCTCGCGAACCCAGATGGGAGCTCGAAGTCGCGTTTGAGATGGACTTGCTTCGCAGAGATTCATGTATGCCTTTCCTTTGGCGAAGTCACATACATTTGAAAACCCTTCCCTCTTCGTGACCCATGGTGTTCGTTGAGAAAAGCCCTCCATAAGAAGTTGTTCGGCGACTAAGGTATGTCTCTCTTCCTTCCCCTCCGTACTCTTTCACACTTTGCTTCAAGCCGCTTCGTTCCTTAGCAAAGCAGATGGCAGTCGAAGGACCGCACCGCCACAGCGTTGTTTCTTCGACTTAAGTGTATCACACGTCCCTTATGCTTCCTCCTATTTCCAGACACACACCTCTCTAGGGGACTACTAGTGGGTTGGTTGTCACATTCGACCCACATTTTTCTTCACAATTCAGCGTGTGGCGTTTTCCTGGTGTTTTCAAACAAAGTACTGACAAGGCTTCTATCTTCCCGAAACAAGATCTGAGTTGGGAGAGGCTTTCGATACAAGTTCGTTCTCAAGCAGTGGTATATGGCACAGTATTTGTGCCTTCGCTTTTAACGTCGGGACTTTCCTCCATTTTCTTCCCTGTAGATGGTAGTGGAAAGGCGATTTCTCTACCGTTTTGTTCCTTGAGAGCTGAGTGTTAGACACTTACACCTATATCTCCAAAGGCTTCACGCTTCCCGAACCAAGAGGTTAGCAGGAAATCCTGTTGGACGTGGCCTTGTTTCTCTGAGTTCAGTGGAAGGCGCTGCTGAGGCGAGCTCGCGTACATTTGAAGGCCCTTCCAACTTCATGACACAAGACTTTCGTGCAGAGAAACCCTCCACACAACGTGTTCCTCACCGTAGTGTACCGCGCTTTCCGTCTCTTTCCTTTTGCACTACGTTGTAAAAAGCTGCTTCCATCCGTAAGGAAAGAGCTGGTCGTCGAAGGACGGCAAACCTCTAGATTTGTTCTTAGAGTTAACCATCGGTAGGCAATCCTCCTTATGCTTCCTCACATAATACATATCCATACTCATCCTTCCTCATGGAACGACCGCACTTCCACAGCGTTGTTTTGTAGAAATAAGTGTATAGCACTTTCCTTACGCTTCCTCCGATTTACAGACACACACCTCTATAGGGGACAACTTGTGACTGGGTGGTAACATTCGACCGACATTTTTCTTCACAATTCAGCCTATGGCATTTTCCTTGCCCTTTCACGCGAAGAACTGAAAACACTTCTAGCTTCCTGAAACAAGATCTGAGTAGGGAGAAACTTTCGACACAACTTCTTTCTCAAGCAGTGGTACATGACACAGTATTTGTGCCTTCACTGCGAACGTTGGAAATTGCTTCCATCTTCGTCCCTGTAGGTGGTAGTGGAAAGACTATTTCCCTGCAGCTTTGTTTCTTGAGAGGTGAGTATAAGAACCTTCCCTTAGAGAGCAGCACATATATCTCCAAGTGCCTTTATCTTCAAGAACCAAGATGTTCGCACGAAATCCTGTTTGACGTGGCCTTGTTTCTCAGAGTTCAGTGTAAGGCTACTAGGCCTGAGGCGAGCCCACGTCCATTTGAAGACCCATCCACCTGCATGACACAGGACTTAAAGGAGAGAAACCCTCCGCACAACGTGTTCCTCGCTGTAGAGCATCGCGCGTTCCATCTGTTTCCTTGCACACAATGTTTAACAAGCTGCTTCCAACCTTACGAAAAGAGATGGTAGTCGAAAGACGGCAACACTCTAGATTTGTTCTTAGAGTTAAAGAAACGAGTGCCATCTTCCTTAGGCTTGCTCACATCATCCATTTCCATACATCGTTCTTCATGTCACGATTGTAGGCACATTCGCCACGGAGAGTTAAGTCTAGACCATGTCCCTTACGCGTTCACACCCACTAGGGAAAACACTTTCATCGCACTGAAACCATAGGACAGCTGAGGGAAGCCTACTTCAGAAGAGGTTTCTCCAGCACCGTCACAGGGCCCATTCAAGATGCCTTCACCGTTTCATGCTAAAGTGCTTCTCATCCTTACGTGTATGGCTTTCCTGATGGATTTCCTTCTCACAATGAAAACCTTGACACGTTCCATCTGCTCTCTCTCCTACTCTTGAAAACACTTCCCACAGAACAAGATTCGAATGGGGACAGACATTCTACACTAAGTATGTCTGTGGGACAGGCACGGGGCACATTCCTTGCGATTTCACACTTTACATTGGAAAAGTCTACCATGTTCAGGGTGAGATGTTAGTAGAAACACGGTTTCTCTGCAGTGGTGTTTCTTCAGACTGATTAGTACTCCCTTGGTTTAGGATTCAACACATACGTTCTGTGAGTGTGAATTCCTCGCGAACCCAGGTGGGAGCTCGAAGTCGCGTTTGAGATAGACTTGGTTCTCACAGATTCGTGTATGCCTTTCCTCTGCCTAACTCGCATACTTTGGAAGACGCTTCTATCTTCGTGACCCATGCATGGTGTTCGTTGAGAAAAGCCCTCCGTAAGAAGTTGTTCCGCGAGTAAGTTCGATCACGCTTCCCCTCTGCTTTCTTTCACACTTTGCCTCAAGCCGCTTCGTTTCTTAGCAGAGGAGGTGGCAGTCGAAGGACCGCACCCCTACAGCGCTGTTTTGTAGACCCAAGTGTATAGCACATTCCTTACGCTTCCTCTCATTTCCAGACATACACCTCACTAGGAGACACTGAGTGTGTTGCTTATGCTTCTCTCTAGCGAAACAAGATCTGAGTTGGGTGAAGCTTTCGACACGACTTCTTTCTCAAGCAGTGCTATATGGCCCAGTACCTGTGCCTTCGCTGTGACCGTTGGAACGTTCTTCCATCTTCTTCCCAGTAGATGGCAGTAGAAGGACTATCTCCCTCTACCGTGTTGTACCTTGAGAGGTGAGTGGAAGGCACTGACACATATAGCTCAGAAGGCTTCATTCTTCCCGAACCAAGATGTGAGCACGAAATCAGTTTTGACATGCCGTTGTTTCTCTGAGTTCAGCGTAAGGCTCTGCTGAGGCTAGCTCGCCTTCATTTGAAGGCCTTCCAACTTCATGACAGAAGCCTTCACACTTGGTGTAAAGGCGCTTCGATCCTTAGGAAAGCAGAAGGGAGTCGAAGGACCGCTTCTCCACAGCATTGTTCTTGAAGAATTAATTACAGAGCTCGTTCCTTATGCTTCCTCCGATTTCCATACACACACCTCTATAGGGGACAACTTGTGAGTTGGTGGTAACATTCGACCCACATTTTTCTTTACAATTCAGCCTATGGCATTTTCCTTACGCTTTCACGCAAAGAAATGAAAATGTTTCTAGCTTCCTGAAACAAGATCTGAGTAGGGAGAAACTTTCAACACAACTTCTTTCTCAAGCAGTGGTACCTGACACAGTATTTGTGCCTTCACTGCGAACGTTGGAAATTGCTTCCATCTTCATCCCTGTAGGTGGTAGTGGAAAGACTATTTCTCTGCTGTATTGTTTCTTGAGAGATGATATAAGAACCTTCCCTTAGGGCGGGCGGAGCAAGATGGCGGAGGAGTAGGAGACCTAGATTTTGTCTGGTCTCAGGAATTCAGCTGAATAGGGATCAAACCATTCTGAACAGCCACGAACTCAACAGGAGATTGAACAGGAGAGTAGCAACAACTCTCTGAACAGAGAAGCGACCACTTACTGGAAGGTAGGGCGTGCGGAGAAGTGAATCCGAGGCCATATTCGGGAGGATAGACGGCGGGGGAGGGGCCTCCGCCGGCCGCTTCTGGCAAGTGATAGAGCCGCGGAGCACAAAATCGGACCTTTTAGAAGTTGTCTCGGCGGAGGGACATCGCTACAGTGGCTAAGCGGGGGGTGGAATCCTCCCGGGACAGTGTGGTCTCAGGACCCTTGGGGTCACAGAGAGACCGGGGGTGCCTGAGTGCGCCAGAGCTCCCAGGTATCAGAGCAGGGAAGCCGGCTGCAGAGACGGAGCAGAGTCGCGGGCTCTCAGCTCGGGGTTGCCATAAACTGTGATCTGCGGCCCAGTCAGGGCACGGCTCCCCCAGCAGGGACCCAACAAGCAGCAGATCCGGGGAGACTCCCCTTCCTTCCCGGGGAGGAGCGGTGCGGGAACGCACTGCAGGGATCCGCTGGGTTTGGAGACTCCGCGCGGGGTCGGGTGCCAGAGATAGCAACGCTCGATCACAGGCCGGGTGAGCACGGAGTGCGGCCGGAGACCGGGGACAAGGGAGTGACTGCTTTTCTCTGGGGGCTCACTGAGGAGCGGGGCCCCGAGTTCTCAGCTCCTCCGAGTGGAGATTGGGAGGCCACCATTTCTGCCCTGGTCCTCCAAAGCTGTACCGAGAGCTTGCAGGGAACAAAAGCTCCTGAGAGCAAACCGGAGCAGCTTCCTTAGCCCGGACCGACAAGGGCGGGGCAATTCCGCCTCCGGCAAAGACATTTGGAAACCACAGCAACAGGCCCCTCCACCAGAAGATCAGCACAAACAGCCAGCAAGCCAAGACCAAGTTGATCGATCAAGGAGAATAGAACTCCAGCGCTAGGGGAATACTGCACATAGATTCATGGCTTTTTTTTTTTTTTTACCATGATTCATTCTTTCATCAAAGTTAATTTTTGTTGACTGTTTTTTTTTTATTTTTCTTTTTCCCTTTTTCAACCAACATCTTATAAATCCCTTTTTAAAAAAAAACATTTTTTATTTTTCATTTTTAGAGTCATATTTTATCCCTTCATAGTAGTTACCCTTAGTTTTGGCATATATATATAAGTTGTTCTCTCTTTAAAATTTTGAGGTACAGTTTCTTCTAACAGATCAAAATATACCCTAAATCACTAGTGTATGGCTTTGTTCTAGTCTCCTGCCTGATCACATTCTCTCCCTTTTTCCTTTTTTTTTTCTTAAATCTTCTTTCTTTTTTCAAACAACTTATCTTACCAAGTCCTTTTATAAAATCTTTTCTAATTTTCATCTTTACAGTCATCTTCCATCCCTTCATTGTATCAACCCTTATTTTGTACATATATGTCTTTCTACCTTTAAAATTTTAGGAGGCACTTTTTTCTAACAGACCAAAATACGCCCAAAATCTAGTGTGTGGCACTGATCTATGCACTAGCCTGATCATATTTGATCATATTCTGCCTTTTTTATATTGTTTTGTTTTTGTTTTTATCTTTTTTTATCTTTTTTTTCTTTTTCTCTTTCTTTTTTCTTTCTTTCCCTTTCTTTTCCCCTGGTTTCAGGTCTTTTCTGATTTATATACAGTATATTTGCTGGGGACGTTGTAAACCTGTTAGCATTTTGTTCTCTCATTCATCTATTCTCCTCTGAACAAAATGACAAGACGAAAGAAATCACCTCAGCAAAAAGAACAAGAGGTAGTACCGTCAGCCAGGGACCTACTCAATACGGACATTAGTACGATGTCGGACCTAGAGTTCAGAATCATGACTTTAAAGATACTAGCTGGGCTTGAAAAAAGCGTGGAAGTTATTAGAGAAACCCTTTCTGGAGAAATAAAAGAACAAAAATCTAACCAAATCGAAATCAAAAAGGCTATTGATGAGGTGCAATCAAAAATGGGGGCACTAAATGCTAGGATAAATGAGGCAGAAGAGAGAATCAGCGATATAGAAGACCAAATGATGGAAAATAAAGAGGCTGAGAAAAAGAGAGAGAAACAACTACAGGATCACGAGGGCAGAATTCGAGAGATAAGTGATACGATAAGACGAAACAACATTAGAATAATTGGGATTCCAGAAGAAGAAGAGAGAGAGAGAGGGGCAGAAGGTATATTGGAGCAAATTATACCAGAGAACTTCCCTAATGTGAGGAAGGAAACAGGCATTAAAATCCAGGAGGCACAGAGAACCCCTCTCAAAATCAATAATAATAGGTCAACACCCCGACATCTAATAGTAAAACTTCCGAGTCTCAGAGACAAAGAGAAAATCCTGAAAGCAGCTCGGGAGAAGAGATATGTTAACCTACAATGGTAGAAACATTAGATTGGCAACAGACCTATCCACAGAGACCTGGCAGGCCAGAAAGGACTGGCACGATATCTTCAGAGCACTAAACGAGAAAAATAGGCAGCCAAGAATACTATATCCAGCTAGGCTATCATTGAAAATAGAAGGAGAGATAAAAAGCTTCCAGAACAAAAAAAACTAAAGGAATTTGCAAACACAAAACCACCCCTCCAAGAAATATTGAGAGGGGTCCTCTAAGCAAAGAGAGAACCTAAAAGCAGCAAAGAGCAGAAACGAACACAGACAACAGACAGTTAACAGTCACCTTACAGGTAATACAATGGCACTAAATTCATACCTTTCAATAGTTACCCTGAATGTAAATGGGCTAAATGCCCCAATCAAAAGACACAGGCTATCAGATTGGATTAAAAAACAAGACCCATCCATATGCTGTCTGCAAGAGACTCATTTTAGACCGAAAGACACCCCCAGATTGAAAGTGAGGGGGTGGAAAACCAGTTACCATGCTAATGGACACCAAAAGAAAGCTGGGGTGGCAATCCTTATATCAGACAAACTAGATTTTAAAACAAAGACTGTAACAAGAGATGAGGAAGGACACTATATCCTACTTAAAGGGTCTATCCAACAAGAAGATCTAACAATTGTAAATATCTATGCCCCGAACATGGGAGCAGCCAATTATATAAGGCAATTAATAACAAAAGCAAAGAAACACATGGACAACAAAACAATAATAGTGGGGGACTTTAACACCCCCCTGACTGAAATGGACACATCATCTAAGCAAAAGATCAACAAGGAAATAAAGACTTTAAATGACACACTGGACCAAATGGACTTCACAGATATATTCAGAGCATTCCATCCCAAAGCAACGGAATACACATTCTTCTCTAGTGCCCATGGAACGTTCCCCAGAATTGATCACATCCAGGGTCACAAATCAGGTCTCAACCGGTACCAAAAGATTGGGATCATTCCCTGCATATTTTCAGACCACAATGCTTTGAGACTAGAACTCAACCACAAGAGGAAAGTCGGAAAGAACTCAAATACATGGAGGCTAAAGAGCATCCTACTAAAGAATGAATGGGTCAACCAAGAAATTAAAGAAGAATTAAAAAAATTCATGGAAACCAATGAAAATGAAAACACAACTGTTCAAAATCTTTGGGATACAGCAAAGGCAGTCCTGAGAGGAAAGTATATAGCAATACATGCCTTTCTCAAGAAACAAGAAAGGTCTCAAATACACAACCTAACCCTACACCTAAAGGAGCTGGAGAAAGAACAGCAAATAAAGCCTAAACCCAGCAGGAGAAGAGAAATCATAAAGATCAGAGCAGAAATCAATGAACTAGAAACCAAAAGAACAGTAGAACAGATCAACGAAACTAGGAGCTGGTTCTTTGAAAGAATTAACAAGATTGATAAACCCCTGGCCAGACTGATCAAAAAGAAAAGAGAAATGACCCAAATCAACAAAATCATGAATGAAAGAGGAGAGATCTCAACCAACAGCAAAGCAATACAAACAATTATAAGAACATATTATGAGCAACTCTATGCCAGCAAATTAGATAACCTGGAAGAAATGGGTGCATTCCTAGAGATGTATCAACTACCAAAATTGAGCCAGGAAGAAATAGAAAACCTGAACAGACCTATAACCACGAAGGAAATTGAAGCAGTCATCAAAAATCTCCCAAGAAACAAAAGCCCAGGGCCAGATGGCTTCCCAGGGGAATTCTATCAGACATTTCAAGAGGAATTAATACCTATTCTCCTGAAACTGTTCCAAAAAATAAAATGGAAGGGAAACTTCCAAACTCATTTTATGAGGCCAGCATTACCTTGATCCCAAAACCAGACAAAGACCCCATCCAAAAGGAGAATTACAGACCAAGATCCTTGATGAACATGGATGCGAAAATTCTCACCAAAATATGAGCCAATAGGATCCAACAGTACATTAAAAGGATTATTCACCAAGACCAAGTGGGATTTAGTCCTGGGCTGCAAGGCTGGTTCAACATCCACAAATCAATCAACGTGATACAATACATTAACAAAAGAAAGAACAAGAATCATAGGATCCTCTCCATAGATGCAGAAAAAGCATTTGACAAAGTACAACATCCTTTCTTGATCAAAACTCTTCAGAGTATAGGGATAGAGGGTACATACCTCAACATCATAAAAGCCATCTATGAAAAACCTACAGCGAATATCATTCTCAATGGGGAAAGGCTGAGAGCTTTTCCCCTAAGGTCAGGAACGCGGCAGGGATGTCCACTCTCACCACTGCTATTCCACATAGTATTAGAAGTCGTAGCCACAGCAATCAGACAACAAAAAGAAATCAAAGGCATCCAAATCGGCAAAGAGGAAGTCAAACTCTCACTCTTGGCAGATGATATGATACTGTATGTGGAAAACCCAAAAGACTCCACCCCAAAGCTGCTAGAACTCATACAGGAATTCAGTCAAGTAGCAGGATATAAAATCAATGCACAGAAATCAGTGGCATTCCTATACACCAACAACAAGACAGAAGAGAGACAAATCAAGGAGTCGATCCCATTTACAATTGCACCCAAAACCATTCGATACCTAGGAAGAAATCTAACCAAAGAGGCAAAGGATCTGTACTCAGAAAACGATAATATACTCATGAAAGAAATTGAAGAAGACACAAAGAAATGGAAAAACGTTCCATGCTCATGGATTGGGAGAATCAACATCGTGAAGATGTCAATGCTACCAAGAGCAATCGACACATTCAATGCAATCCCCATCAAAATACCATCCACATTTTTCAAAGAAATGGAACAAAGAATCCTAAAATTTGTATGGAACCAGAAGAGACCCAGAATAGCCAGAGGAATACTGAAAAAGAAAAGCAAAGCTGGCGGCATCACAATTCCGGACTTCCAGCTCTATTACAATGCTGTGATCATCAAGACACTATGGCACTGGCACAAAAACAGACACATCGATCAATGGAACAGAATCGAGAGCCCAGAAATGGACCCTCAACTCTATGGACAACTTATTTTTGACAAAGCAGGAAAGAATGTCCAATGGCAAAAAGACAGTCTCTTCAACAAATGGTGTTGGGAAAATTGGACAGCCACATGCAGAAGAATGAAACTGGACCATTTCCTTACACCACACACAAAAATAGACTCCAAATGGTTGAAAGACCTAAACGGGAGACAGGAGTCCATCCAAATCCTAAAGGAGAACACAGGTAGCAACTTTTCCGACCCTAGCCTCAGCAACTTCTTCCTAGAAACATCACCAAAGGCACGGGAAGCCAGGGCAAAAATGAACTATTGGGATTTCATCAAGATAAAAAGCTTTTGCACAGCAAAAGAAACAGTCCACAAAACCAAAAGACAACCGACAGAATGGGAGAAAATATTTGCAAATGACCTATCAGATAAAGGGCTAGTATCCAAAATCTATAAAGAACTTATCAAACTCAACACCCAAAGAAAAAATAATCCAATCAAGAAATGGGCAGAAGACATGAACAGACATCTCTCCAAAGAAGACATCCAAATGGCCAATAGGCACATGAAAAAGTGCTCAACATCGCTCGGCATCAGGGAAATCCAAATCAAAACCTCCATGAGATACCACCTCACACCCGTCAGAATGGCTAAAAGTAACAAGTCAGGGAACGACAGATGTCGACGGGGATGTGGAGAAAGGGGAACCCTCCTCCACTGTTGGTGGGAATGCAAGCTGGGGCAACCCCTCTGGAAAACAGTATGGAGGATCCTCAAACAGTTGAAATTAGAGCTACCGTTCGATCCAGCAATTGCACTACTGGGTATTGACCACAAAGATACAAATGTAGGGGCCCGAAGGGGTACGTGTACCCCAATGATTATAGCAGCAATGTCCACCATAGCCAAACTGTGGAAAGAGCCAAGATGCCCATCGACAGATGAATGGCTAAAGAAGAGGTGGTATATATACACAATGGAATATTATGCAGCCATCAAAAGGAATGAGACCTTGCCATTTGCAACGACGTGGATGGAACTGGAGGGTGTTATGCTGAGTGAAATAAGTCAATGAGAGAAAGACACGTATCCCACGACCACACTGATATGAGGAATTCTTAATCTCAGGAAAGAAACTGAGTGATACTGGAGTGGTTGGGGGTGGGAGGGATGGGGTGGCTGGGTGATAGACATTGGGGAGGGTATATGCTACGGTGAGCGCTGTGAATGGTGCAAGACTGTTGAATCACAGATCTGTATTTCTGAAACAAATAACGCAACATATTTTAAGAAAAAAGACAAAGAAGAAGATAACAGGGAAGGAAGAAAAGGGGAGTATGTCAGAGGGGGAGACGAACCATGAGAGATGATAGACTCTGAAAAACAAACGGAGGGTTCTAGAAGGGAGGGGGTTAGGGGGCTGGGTTAGCCTGGTGATGGGTATTGAGGAGGGCACGTTCTGCATGGAGCACTGGGTGTTATGAACAAACAATGAATCGTGGAACACTGCACGAAAAACTAATGATGTAATATATGGTGATTAAGGTAACAATAAAAAAAAAGCCAAAACAACAAAAACAACAAAAAACAAAAGACGCAGGCTATCAGATTGGATTAAAAAACAAGACCCATCCATATGCTGTCTGCAAGAGACTCATTTTAGACCGAAAGACACCCCCAGATTGAAAGTGAGGGGGTGGAAAACCATTTACCATGCTAATGGACACCAAAAGAAAGCTGGGGTGGCAATCCTTATATCAGACAAACTAGATTTTAAAACAAAGACTGTAACAAGAAATGAGGAAGGACACTATATCCTACTTAAAGGGTCTATCCAACAAGAAGATCTAACAATTGTAAATATCTATGCCCCGAACATGGGAGCAGCCAATTATATAAGGCAATTAATAACAAAAGCAAAGAAACACATTGACAACAATACAATAATAGTGGGGGACTTTAACACCCCCCTGACTGAAATGGACAGATCATCTAAGCAAAAGATCAACAAGGAAATAAAGACTTTAAATGATACACTGGACCAAATGGACTTCACAGACATATTCAGAGCATTCCATCCCAAAGCAACGGAATACACATTCTTCTCTAGTGCCCATGGAACATTCTCCAGAATTGATCACATCCCAGGTCACAAATCAGGTCTCAATCGGTACCAAAAGATTGGGATCATTCCCTGCATATTTTCAGACCACAATGCTTTGAGACTAGAACTCAACCACAAGAGGAAAGTCGGAAGGAACTCAAATACATGGAGGCTAAAGAGCATCCTACTAAAGAATGAATGGGTCAACCAAGAAATTAAAGAAGAATTAAAAAAATTCATGGAAACCAATGAAAATGGAAACACAACTGTTCAAAATCTTTGGGATACAGCAAAGGCAGTCCTGAGAGGAAAGTATATAGCAATACATGCCTTTCTCAAGAAACAAGAAAGGTCTCAAATACACAACCTAACCCTACACCTAAAGGAGCTGGAGAAAGAACAGCAAATAAAGCCTAAACCCAGCAGGAGAAGAGAAATCATAAAGATCAGAGCAGAAATCAATGAACTAGAAACCAAAAGAACAGTAGAACAGATCAACGAAACTAGGAGCTGGTTCTTTGAAAGAATTAACAAGATTGATAAACCCCTGGCCAGACTGATCAAAAAGAAAAGAGAAATGACCCAAATCAACAAAATCATGAATGAAAGAGGAGAGATCGCAACCAACACCAAAGCAATACAAACAACTATAAGAACATATTATGAGCAACTCTATGCCAGCAAATGAGATAACCTGGAAGAAATGGGTGCATTCCTAGAGATGTATCAACTACCAAAATTGAGCCAGGAAGAAATAGAAAACCTGAACAGACCTATAACCACGAAGGAAATTGAAACAGTCATCAAAAATCTCCCAAGAAACAAAAGCCCAGGGCCAGATGGCTTCCCAGGGGAATTCTATCACACATTTCAAGAGGAATTAGTACCTATTCTCCTGAAACTGTTCCAATAAATCGAAATGGAAGGGAAACTTCCAAACTCATTTTATGAGGCCAGCATTACCTTGATCCCAAAACCAGACAAAGACCCCATCCAAAAGGAGAATTACAGACCAAGATCCTTGATGAACATGGATGTGAAAATTCTCACCAAAATCCTAGCCAATAGGATCCAACAGTACATTAAAAGGATTATTCACCAGGACCAAGTGGGATTTAGTCCTGGGCTGCAAGGCTGGTTCAACATCGGCAAATCAATCAACGTGATACAATACATTAACAAAAGAAAGAACAAGAAACATAGAATCCTCTCCATAGATGCAGAAAAAGCATTTGACAAAGTACAAAATCCTTTCTTGATCAAAACCCTTCAGAGTATAGCGATAGAGGGTACCTACCTCAACATCATAAAAGCCATCTATGAAAAACCTACAGCGAATACCATTCTCAATGGGGAAAGGCTGAGAGCTTTTCCCCTAAGATCAGGAACGCGGCAGGGATGTCCACTCTCACCACTGCTATTCCACATAGTATTAGAAGTCGTAGCCACAGCAATCAGACAACAAAAAGAAATCAAAGGCATCCAAATCGGCAAAGAGGAAGTCAAACTCTCACTCTTGGCAGATGATATGATACTGTATGTGGAAAACCCAAAAGACTCCACCCCAAAGCTGCTAGAACTCATACAGGAATTCAGTCAAGTAGCAGGATATAAAATCAATGCACAGAAATCAGTGGCATTCCTATACACCAACAACAAGACAGAAGAGAGACAAATCAAGGAGTCGATCCCATTTACAATTACACCCAAAACCATTCGATACCTAGGAAGAAATCTAACCAAAGAGGCAAAGGATCTGTACTCAGAAAACGATAAAATACTCATGAAAGAAATTGAAGAAGACACAAAGAAATGGAAAAACGTTCCATGCTCGTGGATTGGGAGAATCAACATTGTGAAGATGTCAATGCTACCTAGAGCAATCGACACATTCAATGCAATCCCCATCAAAATACCATCCACTTTTTTCAAAGAAATGGAACAAAGAATCCTAAAATTTGTATGGAACCAGAAGAGACCCAGAATAGCCAGAGGAATACTGAAAAAGAAAAGCAAAGCTGGCGGCATCACAATTCCGGACTTCCAGCTCTATTACAAAGCTGTGATCATCAAGACACTATGGTACTGGCACAAAAACAGACACATCGATCAATGGAACAGAATCGAGAGCCCAGAAATGGACCCTCAACTCTATGGTCAACTTATTTTTGACAAAGCAGGAAAGAATGTCCAATGGCAAAAAGACAGTCTCTTCAACAAATGGTGTTGGGAAAATTGGACAGCCACATGCAGAAGAATGAAACTGGACCATTTCCTTACACCACACACAAAAATAGACTCCAAATGGTTGAAAGACCTAAACGGGAGACAGGAGTCCATCCAAATCCTAAAGGAGAACACAGGTAGCAACCTTTTCGACCTTAGCCGCAGCAACTTCTTCCTAGAAACATCGCCAAAGGCACGGGAAGCCAGGGCAAAAATGAACTATTGGGATTTCATCAAGATAAAAAGCTTTTGCACAGCAAAAGAAACAGTCCACAAAACCAAAAGACAACCGACAAAATGGGAGAAAATATTTACAAATGACCTATCAGATAAAGGGCTAGTATCCAAAATCTATAAAGAACTTATCAAACTCAACACCCAAAGAACAAATAATCCAATCAAGAAATGGGCAGAAGACATGAACAGACAACTCTCCAAAGAAGACATCCAAATGGCCAAGAGGCACATGAAAAAGTGCTCAACATCGCTCGGCATCAGGGAAATCCAAATCAAAACCTCCATGAGATACCACCTCACACCCGTCAGAATGGCTAAAATTAACAAGTCAGGGAACGACAGATGTTGGCGGGGATGTGGAGAAAGCGGAACCCTCCTCCACTGTTGGTGGGAATGCAAGCTGGGGCAACCCCTCTGGAAAACAGTATGGAGGGTCCTCAAACAGTTGAAATTAGAGCTCCCGTTCGATCCAGCAATTGCACTACTGGGTATTGACCACAACGATACAAATGTAGGGACCCGAAGGGTTACGTGTACCCCAATGATTATAGCAGCAATATCCACCATAGCCAAACGGTGGAAAGAGCCAAGATGCCCATCGACAGATGAATGGCTAAAGAAGAGGTGGTATATATACACAATGGAATATTATGCAGCCATCAAAAGGAATGAGATCTTGCCATTTGCAACGACGTGGATGGAACTGGAGGGTGTTATGCTGAGTGAAATAAGTCAATCAGAGAAAGACATGTATCCCATGACCTCACTGATATGAGGAATTCTTAATCTCAGGAAAGAAACTGAGTGTTACTGGAGTGGTTGGGGGTGGGAGGGATGGGGTGGCTGGGTGATAGACATTGGGGAGGGTATACGCTACGGTGAGCGCTGTGAATTGTGCAAGACTCTTGAATCACAGATCTGTACTTCTGAAACAAATAACGCAACATATTTTAAGAAAAAAGAAAAAGAAGTAGATAACAGGAGAGGAAGAAAAGGGGAGTATGTCAGAGGGGGAGACGAACCATGAGAGATGATGGACTCTGAAAAACAAACGGAGGGTTCTAGAGGGGAGGGTTTAGGGGGATGGGTTAGCCTGCTGATGGGTATTGAGGAGGGCACGTTCTGCATGGAGCACTGGGTGTTATGAACAAACAATGAATCGTGGAACACTGCACCAAAAACTAATGATGTAAAATATGGTGATTAACATAACAATTAAAAAACAACCTTCCAAAGAGAGCAACACATATATCTCCAAGGGCTCCTACCTTCAAGAACCAAGATGTTCGCACAACAGCCTGTTTGACGTGGCCTTGTTTCTCAGAGTTCAGTGTAAGGCGACTAGGCCTGTGGCGAGCCCACGTCCATTTGAAGCCCCATCCACCTGCATGACACAGGACTTAAAGGAGAGAAACTCTCTGCACAACGTGTTTCCCGCTGTACAGGAACGCGCGTTCCATCTCTTTTCTTGCACACAAGGTTTAACAAGCTGCTTCCTACCTCACGAAAAGAGATGGTAATCGAAGGACGGCAACACTATAGATTTTTTCTTAGAGTTAAACAAACGTATGCCATCTTCCTTAGGCTTGCTCACATCCTCCATTTCTATACATCGTTCTTCTTGTCATGACTGTAGGCACATTCGACACGGAGAGTTAAGTCTAGTCCATGTCCCTTACGCCTTCACACCTGCTAGGGAAAACACTTCCATCTCACTGAAACCATAGGACAGCTGAGGGAAGCCTACTTCAGAAGAGGTTTCGCCAGCACCGTCACAGGGCCTTTTCAAGATGCCTTCACCGTTTCATGCTAAAGTGCTTCTCATCCTTACGTGTATGGCTTTCCTGATGGATTTCCTTCTCACAATGAAAACCTTGACACGTTCCATCTGTTCTCTCTCCTACTCTTGAAAACACTTCCCACGGAACAAGATTCGAATGGGGACAGACATTCTACACTAAGTACATCTGTGGGACAGGCACGGGGCACATTCCTTGCGATTTTACACTTACGTTGGAAAACTCTACCATGTTCAGGTAAGATGTTAGCAGAAACACGGTGTCTCTGCAGTGGTGTTTATTCAGACTTAATAGTACTCCCTTTGTTTACGATTCAACACATACGTTTTGTGACTATGAATTCCTCGCGAACCCAGGTGGGAGCTCGAAGTCGCGTTTGAGATAGACTTGGTTCGCAGAGGTTCCTGTATGCCTTTCCTCTGCCTAACTCGCATACTTTGGAAGACGCTTCTATCTTCGTGACCCATGCATGGTGTTCGTTGAGAGAAGCACTCCGTAAGAAGTTGTTCCGCGAGTAAGGTCGATCACGCTTCCCCTCTGCTTTCTTTCACACTTTGCCTCAAGCCGCTTCGTTTCTTAGCAGAGGAGATGGCAGTCGAAGGACCGCACCCCTACAGCGCTGTTTTGTAGACCCAAGTGTATAGCACATTCCTTACGCTTCCTCTCATTTCCAGACATACACCTCTCTAGGAGACAACGAGTGTGTTGCTTATGCTTCTCTCTAACGAAACAAGATCTGAGTTGGGAGAAGCTTTCGACACGACTTCTTTCTCAAGCAGCGCTATATGGCCCAGTACCTGTGCCTTCGCTGTGACCGTTGGAACGTTCTTCCATCTTCTTCCCAGTAGATGGCAGTAGAAGGACTATCTCCCTCTACCGTGTTGTTCCTTGAGAGGTGAGTGTAAGGCACTGACACATATAGCTCAGAAGGCTTCATTCTTCCCGAACCAAGATGTGAGCTCGAAATCAGTTTTCACATGCCGTTGTTTCTCTGAGTTCAGCGTAAGGCTCTGCCGAGGCTAGCTCGCCTACATTTGAAGGCCTTCCAACTTCATGACAGAAGCCTTCACACTTGGTGTAAAGCCGCTTCGATCCTTAGGAAAGCAGAAGGGAGTCGAAGGACCGCTCCTCCACAGCATTGTTCTTGAAGAACTAATTGCAGAGCTCGTTGCTTATGCTTCCTCCGATTTCCATACACACACCTCTATAGGGGACAACTTGTGAGTTGGTGGTAACATTCGACCCACATTTTTCTTTACAATTCAGCCTATGGCATTTTCCTTACGCTTTCACGCAAAGAACTGAAAATGTTTCTAGCTTCCTGAAACAAGATCTGAGTAGGGAGAAACTTTCGACACAACTTCTTTCTCAAGCAGTGGTACCTGACACAGATTTGTGCCTTCACTGCGAACGTTGGAAATTGCTTCCATCTTCGTCCCTGTAGGTGGTAGTGGAAAGACTATTTCCCTGCAGCTTTGTTTCTTGAGAGGTGAGTATAAGAACCTTCCCTTAGAGAGCAACACATATATCTCCAAGGGCTTCTATCTTCAAGAACCAAGATGTTCGCACGAAAACCTGTTTGACGAGGCCTTCTTTCTCAGAGTTCAGTGTAAGGCTACTAGGCCTGAAGGGAGCCCACGTCCATTTGAAGACCCATCCACCTGCATGACACAGGACTTAAAGGAGAGAAGCTCTCTGCACAACGTGTTCCCCGCTGTACAGGAATGCGCGTTCCACCTCTTTCCTTGCACACAAGGTTTAACAAGCTGCTTCCTTCCTTACTAAAAGAGATGGTAGTCGAAGGACGGCAACAATATAGATTTGTTCTTAGAGTTAAACAAACGTATGCCATCTTCCTTAGGCTTGCTCACATCATCCATTTCCATACATTGTTCTTCATGTCATGACTGTAGGCACATTCGACACGGAGAGTTAAGTCTAGCCCATGTCCCTTGCGCCTTCACCCCCACTACGGAAAACATTTTCATCTCACTGAAACCATAGGACACCTGAGGGAAGCCTACTTCAGAAGAGGTTTCTCCAGCACCGTCCCAGGGCTCATTCAAGATGCCTTCTCCGTTTCATGCTAAAATTCTTCTCATTCTTACGTGTATGGCTTTCCTAATGGATTTCTTTCTCACAATGAAACCCTTGACACGTTCCATCTGCTCTCTCTCCTACTCTTGAAAACACTTCTCACAGAACAAGGTTCGAATGGGGAGAGACATTCTACAGTAAGTATGTCTGTGGGACAGGCACGGGGCACATTCCTTGCGATTTCACACTTACATGGGTAACGTCTACCATGTTCAGGGAAGATGTTAGTAGAAACACGGTTTCTCTGCAGTGGTGTTTCTTCAGACTGCATAGTACTCCCTTTGTTTAGGATTCAACCCATACGTTTTGTGACTATGAATTCCTCCCGAACCCAGATGGGAGCTCGAAGTCGCGTTTGAGATGGACTTGCTTCGCAGAGATTCATGTATGCCTTTCCTTTGGCGAAGTCACATACATTTGAAAACCCTTCCCTCTTCGTGACCCATGGTGTTCGTTGAGAAAAGCCCTCCATAAGAAGTTGTTCGGCGACTAAGGTATGTCTCTCTTCCTTCCCCTCCGTACTCTTTCACACTTTGCTTCAAGCCGCTTCGTTCCTTAGCAAAGCAGATGGCAGTCGAAGGACCGCACCGCCACAGCGTTGTTTCTTCGACTTAAGTGTATCACACGTCCCTTATGCTTCCTCCTATTTCCAGACACACACCTCTCTAGGGGACTACTAGTGGGTTGGTTGTCACATTCGACCCACATTTTTCTTCACAATTCAGCGTGTGGCGTTTTCCTGGTGTTTTCAAACAAAGTACTGACAAGGCTTCTATCTTCCCGAAACAAGATCTGAGTTGGGAGAGGCTTTCGATACAAGTTCGTTCTCAAGCAGTGGTATATGGCACAGTATTTGTGCCTTCGCTTTTAACGTCGGGACTTTCCTCCATTTTCTTCCCTGTAGATGGTAGTGGAAAGGCGATTTCTCTACCGTTTTGTTCCTTGAGAGCTGAGTGTTAGACACTTACACCTATATCTCCAAAGGCTTCACGCTTCCCGAACCAAGAGGTTAGCAGGAAATCCTGTTGGACGTGGCCTTGTTTCTCTGAGTTCAGTGGAAGGCGCTGCTGAGGCGAGCTCGCGTACATTTGAAGGCCCTTCCAACTTCATGACACAAGACTTTCGTGCAGAGAAACCCTCCACACAACTTGTTCCTCACCGTAGTGTACCGCGCTTTCCGTCTCTTTCCTTTTGCACTACGTTGTAAAAAGGTGTTTCCATCCGTAGGGAAAGAGCTGGTCGTCGACGGATGGCAAACCTCTAGATTTGTTCTTAGAGTTAACCATGGGAAGGCAATCCTCCTTATGCTTCCTCACATAATACATATCCATACTCATCCTTCTTCATGGAACGACCGCACTTCCACAGCGTTGTTTTGTAGAAATAAGTGTATAGCACTTTCCTTACGCTTCCTCCGATTTACAGACACACACCTCTATAGGGGACAACTTGTGACTTGGTGGTAACATTCGACCCACATTTTTCTTCACAATTCAGCCTATGGCATTTTCCTTGCGCTTTCACGCGAAGAACTGAAAACACTTCTAGCTTCCTGAAACAAGATCTGAGTAGGGAGAAACTTTCGACACAACTTCTTTCTCAAGCAGTGGTACATGACACAGTATTTGTGCCTTCACTGCGAACGTTGGAAATTGCTTCCATCTTCGTCCCTGTAGGTGGTAGTGGAAAGACTATTTCCCTGCAGCTTTGTTTCTTGAGAGGTGAGTATAAGAACCTTCCCTTAGAGAGCAGCACATATATCTCCAAGTGCCTTTATCTTCAAGAACCAAGATGTTCGCACGAAATCCTGTTTGACGTGGCCTTGTTTCTCAGAGTTCAGTGTAAGGCTACTAGGCCTGAGGCGAGCCCACGTCCATTTGAAGACCCATCCACCTGCATGACACAGGACTTAAAGGAGAGAAACCCTCCGCACAACGTGTTCCTCGCTGTAGAGCATCGCGCGTTCCATCTGTTTCCTTGCACACAATGTTTAACAAGCTGCTTCCAACCTTACGAAAAGAGATGGTAGTCGAAAGACGGCAACACTCTAGATTTGTTCTTAGAGTTAAAGAAACGAGTGCCATCTTCCTTAGGCTTGCTCACATCATCCATTTCCATACATCGTTCTTCATGTCACGATTGTAGGCACATTCGCCACGGAGAGTTAAGTCTAGACCATGTCCCTTACGCGTTCACACCCACTAGGGAAAACACTTTCATCGCACTGAAACCATAGGACAGCTGAGGGAAGGCTACTTCAGAAGAGGTTTCTCCAGCACCGTCACAGGGCCCATTCAAGATGCCTTCACCGTTTCATGCTAAAGTGCTTCTCATCCTTACGTGTATGGCTTTCCTGATGGATTTCCTTCTCACAATGAAAACCTTGACACGTTCCATCTGCTCTCTCTCCTACTCTTGAAAACACTTTCCACAGAACAAGATTCGAATGGGGACAGACATTCTACAGTAAGTATGTCTGTGGGACAGGCACGGGGCACATTCCTTGCGATTTCACACTTTACATTGGAAAAGTCTACCATGTTCAGGGTGAGATGTTAGTAGAAACACGGTTTCTCTGCAGTGGTGTTTCTTCAGACTGATTAGTACTCCCTTGGTTTAGGATTCAACACATACGTTCTGTGAGTGTGAATTCCTCGCGAACCCAGGTGGGAGCTCGAAGTCGCGTTTGAGATAGACTTGGTTCTCACAGATTCGTGTATGCCTTTCCTGTGCCTAACTCGCATACTTTGGAAGACGCTTCTATCTTCGTGACCCATGCATGGTGTTCGTTGAGAAAAGCCCTCCGTAAGAAGTTGTTCCGCGATTAAGGTCGATCACGCTTCCCCTCTGCTTTCTTTCACACTTTGCCTCAAGCCGCTTCGTTTCTTAGCAGAGGAGGTGGCAGTCGAAGGACCGCACCCCTACAGCGCTGTTTTGTAGACCCAAGTGTATAGCACATTCCTTACGCTTCCTCTCATTTCCAGACATACACCTCACTAGGAGACACTGAGTGTGTTGCTTATGCTTCTCTCTAGCGAAACAAGATCTGAGTTGGGTGAAGCTTTCGACACGACTTCTTTCTCAAGCAGTGCTATATGGCCCAGTACCTGTGCCTTCGCTGTGACCGTTGGAACGTTCTTCCATCTTCTTCCCAGTAGATGGCAGTAGAAGGACTATCTCCCTCTACCGTGTTGTACCTTGAGAGGTGAGTGGAAGGCACTGACACATATAGCTCAGAAGGCTTCATTCTTCCCGAACCAAGATGTGAGCACGAAATCAGTTTTGACATGCCGTTGTTTCTCTGAGTTCAGCGTAAGGCTCTGCTGAGGCTAGCTCGCCTACATTTGAAGGCCTTCCAACTTCATGACAGAAGCCTTCACACTTGGTGTAAAGCCGCTTCGATCCTTAGGAAAGCAGAAGGGAGTCGAAGGACCGCTTCTCCACAGCATTGTTCTTGAAGAATTAATTACAGAGCTCGTTCCTTATGCTTCCTCCGATTTCCATACACACACCTCTATAGGGGACAACTTGTGAGTTGGTGGTAACATTCGACCCACATTTTTCTTTACAATTCAGCCTATGGCATTTTCCTTACGCTTTCACGCAAAGAAATGAAAATGTTTCTAGCTTCCTGAAACAAGATCTGAGTAGGGAGAAACTTTCAACACAACTTCTTTCTCAAGCAGTGGTACCTGACACAGTATTTGTGCCTTCACTGCGAACGTTGGAAATTGCTTCCATCTTCATCCCTGTAGGTGGTAGTGGAAAGACTATTTCTCTGCTGTATTGTTTCTTGAGAGATGATATAAGAACCTTCCCTTAGGGCGGGCGGAGCAAGATGGCGGAGGAGTAGGAGACCTAGATTTTGTCTGGTCTCAGGAATTCAGCTGAATAGGGATCAAACCATTCTGAACAGCCACGAACTCAACAGGAGATTGAACAGGAGAGTAGCAACAACTCTCTGAACAGAGAAGCGACCACTTACTGGAAGGTAGGGCGTGCGGAGAAGTGAATCCGAGGCCATATTCGGGAGGATAGACGGCGGGGGAGGGGCCTCCGCCGGCCGCTTCTGGCAAGTGATAGAGCCGCGGAGCACAAAATCGGACCTTTTAGAAGTTGTCTCGGCGGAGGGACATCGCTACAGTGGCTAAGCGGGGGGTGGAATCCTCCCGGGACAGTGTGGTCTCAGGACCCTTGGGGTCACAGAGAGACCGGGGGTGCCTGAGTGCGCCAGAGCTCCCAGGTATCAGAGCAGGGAAGCCGGCTGCAGAGACGGAGTAGAGTCGCGGGCTCTCAGCTCGGGGTTGCCATAAACTGTGATCTGCGGCCCAGTCAGGGCACGGCTCCCCCAGCAGGGACCCAACAAGCAGCAGATCCGGGGAGACTCCCCTTCCTTCCCGGGGAGGAGCGGTGCGGGAACGCACTGCAGGGATCCGCTGGGTTTGGAGACTCCGCGCGGGGTCGGGTGCCAGAGATAGCAACGCTCGATCACAGGCCGGGTGAGCACGGAGTGCGGCCGGAGACCGGGGACAAGGGAGTGACTGCTTTTCTCTGGGGGCTCACTGAGGAGCGGGGCCCCGAGTTCTCAGCTCCTCCGAGTGGAGATTGGGAGGCCACCATTTCTGCCCTGGTCCTCCAAAGCTGTACCGAGAGCTTGCAGGGAACAAAAGCTCCTGAGAGCAAACCGGAGCAGCTTCCTTAGCCCGGACCGACAAGGGCGGGGCAATTCCGCCTCCGGCAAAGACATTTGGAAACCACAGCAACAGGCCCCTCCACCAGAAGATCAGCACAAACAGCCAGCAAGCCAAGACCAAGTTGATCGATCAAGGAGAATAGAACTCCAGCGCTAGGGGAATACTGCACATAGATTCATGGCTTTTTTTTTTTTTTTACCATGATTCATTCTTTCATCAAAGTTAATTTTTGTTGACTGTTTTTTTTTTATTTTTCTTTTTCCCTTTTTCAACCAACATCTTATAAATCCCTTTTTAAAAAAAAACATTTTTTATTTTTCATTTTTAGAGTCATATTTTATCCCTTCATAGTAGTTACCCTTAGTTTTGGCATATATATATAAGTTGTTCTCTCTTTAAAATTTTGAGGTACAGTTTCTTCTAACAGATCAAAATATACCCTAAATCACTAGTGTATGGCTTTGTTCTAGTCTCCTGCCTGATCACATTCTCTCCCTTTTTCCTTTTTTTTTTCTTAAATCTTCTTTCTTTTTTCAAACAACTTATCTTACCAAGTCCTTTTATAAAATCTTTTCTAATTTTCATCTTTACAGTCATCTTCCATCCCTTCATTGTATCAACCCTTATTTTGTACATATATGTCTTTCTACCTTTAAAATTTTAGGAGGCACTTTTTTCTAACAGACCAAAATACGCCCAAAATCTAGTGTGTGGCACTGATCTATGCACTAGCCTGATCATATTTGATCATATTCTGCCTTTTTTATATTGTTTTGTTTTTGTTTTTATCTTTTTTTATCTTTTTTTTCTTTTTCTCTTTCTTTTTTCTTTCTTTCCCTTTCTTTTCCCCTGGTTTCAGGTCTTTTCTGATTTATATACAGTATATTTGCTGGGGACGTTGTAAACCTGTTAGCATTTTGTTCTCTCATTCATCTATTCTCCTCTGAACAAAATGACAAGACGAAAGAAATCACCTCAGCAAAAAGAACAAGAGGTAGTACCGTCAGCCAGGGACCTACTCAATACGGACATTAGTACGATGTCGGACCTAGAGTTCAGAATCATGACTTTAAAGATACTAGCTGGGCTTGAAAAAAGCGTGGAAGTTATTAGAGAAACCCTTTCTGGAGAAATAAAAGAACAAAAATCTAACCAAATCGAAATCAAAAAGGCTATTGATGAGGTGCAATCAAAAATGGGGGCACTAAATGCTAGGATAAATGAGGCAGAAGAGAGAATCAGCGATATAGAAGACCAAATGATGGAAAATAAAGAGGCTGAGAAAAAGAGAGAGAAACAACTACAGGATCACGAGGGCAGAATTCGAGAGATAAGTGATACGATAAGACGAAACAACATTAGAATAATTGGGATTCCAGAAGAAGAAGAGAGAGAGAGAGGGGCAGAAGGTATATTGGAGCAAATTATACCAGAGAACTTCCCTAATGTGAGGAAGGAAACAGGCATTAAAATCCAGGAGGCACAGAGAACCCCTCTCAAAATCAATAATAATAGGTCAACACCCCGACATCTAATAGTAAAACTTCCGAGTCTCAGAGACAAAGAGAAAATCCTGAAAGCAGCTCGGGAGAAGAGATATGTTAACCTACAATGGTAGAAACATTAGATTGGCAACAGACCTATCCACAGAGACCTGGCAGGCCAGAAAGGACTGGCATGATATCTTCAGAGCACTAAACGAGAAAAATAGGCAGCCAAGAATACTATATCCAGCTAGGCTATCATTGAAAATAGAAGGAGAGATAAAAAGCTTCCAGAACAAAAAAAACTAAAGGAATTTGCAAACACAAAACCACCCCTCCAAGAAATATTGAGAGGGGTCCTCTAAGCAAAGAGAGAACCTAAAAGCAGCAAAGAGCAGAAACGAACACAGACAACAGACAGTTAACAGTCACCTTACAGGTAATACAATGGCACTAAATTCATACCTTTCAATAGTTACCCTGAATGTAAATGGGCTAAATGCCCCAATCAAAAGACACAGGCTATCAGATTGGATTAAAAAACAAGACCCATCCATATGCTGTCTGCAAGAGACTCATTTTAGACCGAAAGACACCCCCAGATTGAAAGTGAGGGGGTGGAAAACCAGTTACCATGCTAATGGACACCAAAAGAAAGCTGGGGTGGCAATCCTTATATCAGACAAACTAGATTTTAAAACAAAGACTGTAACAAGAGATGAGGAAGGACACTATATCCTACTTAAAGGGTCTATCCAACAAGAAGATCTAACAATTGTAAATATCTATGCCCCGAACATGGGAGCAGCCAATTATATAAGGCAATTAATAACAAAAGCAAAGAAACACATGGACAACAAAACAATAATAGTGGGGGACTTTAACACCCCCCTGACTGAAATGGACACATCATCTAAGCAAAAGATCAACAAGGAAATAAAGACTTTAAATGACACACTGGACCAAATGGACTTCACAGATATATTCAGAGCATTCCATCCCAAAGCAACGGAATACACATTCTTCTCTAGTGCCCATGGAACGTTCCCCAGAATTGATCACATCCAGGGTCACAAATCAGGTCTCAACCGGTACCAAAAGATTGGGATCATTCCCTGCATATTTTCAGACCACAATGCTTTGAGACTAGAACTCAACCACAAGAGGAAAGTCGGAAAGAACTCAAATACATGGAGGCTAAAGAGCATCCTACTAAAGAATGAATGGGTCAACCAAGAAATTAAAGAAGAATTAAAAAAATTCATGGAAACCAATGAAAATGGAAACACAACTGTTCAAAATCTTTGGGATACAGCAAAGGCAGTCCTGAGAGGAAAGTATATAGCAATACATGCCTTTCTCAAGAAACAAGAAAGGTCTCAAATACACAACCTAACACTACACCTAAAGGAGCTGGAGAAAGAACAGCAAATAAAGCTTAAACCCAGCAGGAGAAGAGAAATCATAAAGATCAGAGCAGAAATCAATGAACTAGAATCCAAAAGAACAGTAGAACAGATCAACGAAACTAGGAGCTGGTTCTTTGAAAGAATTAACAAGATTGATAAACCCCTGGCCAGACTGATCAAAAAGAAAAGAGAAATGACCCAAATCAACAAAATCATGAATGAAAGAGGAGAGATCTCAACCAACAGCAAAGCAATACAAACAATTATAAGAACATATTATGAGCAACTCTATGCCAGCAAATTAGATAACCTGGAAGAAATGGGTGCATTCCTAGAGATGTATCAACTACCAAAATTGAGCCAGGAAGAAATAGAAAACCTGAACAGACCTATAACCACGAAGGAAATTGAAGCAGTCATCAAAAATCTCCCAAGAAACAAAAGCCCAGGGCCAGATGGCTTCCCAGGGGAATTCTATCAGACATTTCAAGAGGAATTAATACCTATTCTCCTGAAACTGTTCCAAAAAATAAAATGGAAGGGAAACTTCCAAACTCATTTTATGAGGCCAGCATTACCTTGATCCCAAAACCAGACAAAGACCCCATCCAAAAGGAGAATTACAGACCAAGATCCTTGATGAACATGGATGCGAAAATTCTCACCAAAATATGAGCCAATAGGATCCAACAGTACATTAAAAGGATTATTCACCAAGACCAAGTGGGATTTAGTCCTGGGCTGCAAGGCTGGTTCAACATCCACAAATCAATCAACGTGATACAATACATTAACAAAAGAAAGAACAAGAATCATAGGATCCTCTCCATAGATGCAGAAAAAGCATTTGACAAAGTACAACATCCTTTCTTGATCAAAACTCTTCAGAGTATAGGGATAGAGGGTACATACCTCAACATCATAAAAGCCATCTATGAAAAACCTACAGCGAATATCATTCTCAATGGGGAAAGGCTGAGAGCTTTTCCCCTAAGGTCAGGAACGCGGCAGGGATGTCCACTCTCACCACTGCTATTCCACATAGTATTAGAAGTCGTAGCCACAGCAATCAGACAACAAAAAGAAATCAAAGGCATCCAAATCGGCAAAGAGGAAGTCAAACTCTCACTCTTGGCAGATGATATGATACTGTATGTGGAAAACCCAAAAGACTCCACCCCAAAGCTGCTAGAACTCATACAGGAATTCAGTAAAGTAGCAGGATATAAAATCAATGCACAGAAATCAGTGGCATTCCTATACACCAACAACAAGACAGAAGAGAGACAAATCAAGGAGTCGATCCCATTTACAATTGCACCCAAAACCATTCGATACCTAGGAAGAAATCTAACCAAAGAGGCAAAGGATCTGTACTCAGAAAACGATAATATACTCATGAAAGAAATTGAAGAAGACACAAAGAAATGGAAAAACGTTCCATGCTCATGGATTGGGAGAATCAACATCGTGAAGATGTCAATGCTACCAAGAGCAATCGACACATTCAATGCAATCCCCATCAAAATACCATCCACATTTTTCAAAGAAATGGAACAAAGAATCCTAAAATTTGTATGGAACCAGAAGAGACCCAGAATAGCCAGAGGAATACTGAAAAAGAAAAGCAAAGCTGGCGGCATCACAATTCCGGACTTCCAGCTCTATTACAATGCTGTGATCATCAAGACACTATGGCACTGGCACAAAAACAGACACATCGATCAATGGAACAGAATCGAGAGCCCAGAAATGGACCCTCAACTCTATGGACAACTTATTTTTGACAAAGCAGGAAAGAATGTCCAATGGCAAAAAGACAGTCTCTTCAACAAATGGTGTTGGGAAAATTGGACAGCCACATGCAGAAGAATGAAACTGGACCATTTCCTTACACCACACACAAAAATAGACTCCAAATGGTTGAAAGACCTAAACGGGAGACAGGAGTCCATCCAAATCCTAAAGGAGAACACAGGTAGCAACTTTTCCGACCCTAGCCTCAGCAACTTCTTCCTAGAAACATCACCAAAGGCACGGGAAGCCAGGGCAAAAATGAACTATTGGGATTTCATCAAGATAAAAAGCTTTTGCACAGCAAAAGAAACAGTCCACAAAACCAAAAGACAACCGACAGAATGGGAGAAAATATTTGCAAATGACCTATCAGATAAAGGGCTAGTATCCAAAATCTATAAAGAACTTATCAAACTCAACACCCAAAGAAAAAATAATCCAATCAAGAAATGGGCAGAAGACATGAACAGACATCTCTCCAAAGAAGACATCCAAATGGCCAATAGGCACATGAAAAAGTGCTCAACATCGCTCGGCATCAGGGAAATCCAAATCAAAACCTCCATGAGATACCACCTCACACCCGTCAGAATGGCTAAAAGTAACAAGTCAGGGAACGACAGATGTCGACGGGGATGTGGAGAAAGGGGAACCCTCCTCCACTGTTGGTGGGAATGCAAGCTGGGGCAACCCCTCTGGAAAACAGTATGGAGGATCCTCAAACAGTTGAAATTAGAGCTACCGTTCGATCCAGCAATTGCACTACTGGGTATTGACCACAAAGATACAAATGTAGGGGCCCGAAGGGGTACGTGTACCCCAATGATTATAGCAGAAATGTCCACCATAGCCAAACTGTGGAAAGAGCCAAGATGCCCATCGACAGATGAATGGCTAAAGAAGAGGTGGTATATATACACAATGGAATATTATGCAGCCATCAAAAGGAATGAGACCTTGCCATTTGCAACGACGTGGATGGAACTGGAGGGTGTTATGCTGAGTGAAATAAGTCAATGAGAGAAAGACACGTATCCCACGACCACACTGATATGAGGAATTCTTAATCTCAGGAAAGAAACTGAGTGATACTGGAGTGGTTGGGGGTGGGAGGGATGGGGTGGCTGGGTGATAGACATTGGGGAGGGTATATGCTACGGTGAGCGCTGTGAATGGTGCAAGACTGTTGAATCACAGATCTGTATTTCTGAAACAAATAACGCAACATATTTTAAGAAAAAAGACAAAGAAGAAGATAACAGGGAAGGAAGAAAAGGGGAGTATGTCAGAGGGGGAGACGAACCATGAGAGATGATAGACTCTGAAAAACAAACGGAGGGTTCTAGAAGGGAGGGGGTTAGGGGGCTGGGTTAGCCTGGTGATGGGTATTGAGGAGGGCACGTTCTGCATGGAGCACTGGGTGTTATGAACAAACAATGAATCGTGGAACACTGCACGAAAAACTAATGATGTAATATATGGTGATTAAGGTAACAATAAAAAAAAAAGCCAAAACAACAAAAACAACAAAAAACAAAAGACGCAGGCTATCAGATTGGATTAAAAAACAAGACCCATCCATATGCTGTCTGCAAGAGACTCATTTTAGACCGAAAGACACCCCCAGATTGAAAGTGAGGGGGTGGAAAACCATTTACCATGCTAATGGACACCAAAAGAAAGCTGGGGTGGCAATCCTTATATCAGACAAACTAGATTTTAAAACAAAGACTGTAACAAGAAATGAGGAAGGACACTATATCCTACTTAAAGGGTCTATCCAACAAGAAGATCTAACAATTGTAAATATCTATGCCCCGAACATGGGAGCAGCCAATTATATAAGGCAATTAATAACAAAAGCAAAGAAACACATTGACAACAATACAATAATAGTGGGGGACTTTAACACCCCCCTGACTGAAATGGACAGATCATCTAAGCAAAAGATCAACAAGGAAATAAAGACTTTAAATGATACACTGGACCAAATGGACTTCACAGACATATTCAGAGCATTCCATCCCAAAGCAACGGAATACACATTCTTCTCTAGTGCCCATGGAACATTCTCCAGAATTGATCACATCCCAGGTCACAAATCAGGTCTCAATCGGTACCAAAAGATTGGGATCATTCCCTGCATATTTTCAGACCACAATGCTTTGAGACTAGAACTCAACCACAAGAGGAAAGTCGGAAGGAACTCAAATACATGGAGGCTAAAGAGCATCCTACTAAAGAATGAATGGGTCAACCAAGAAATTAAAGAAGAATTAAAAAAATTCATGGAAACCAATGAAAATGGAAACACAACTGTTCAAAATCTTTGGGATACAGCAAAGGCAGTCCTGAGAGGAAAGTATATAGCAATACATGCCTTTCTCAAGAAACAAGAAAGGTCTCAAATACACAACCTAACCCTACACCTAAAGGAGCTGGAGAAAGAACAGCAAATAAAGCCTAAACCCAGCAGGAGAAGAGAAATCATAAAGATCAGAGCAGAAATCAATGAACTAGAAACCAAAAGAACAGTAGAACAGATCAAAGAAACTAGGAGCTGGTTCTTTGAAAGAATTAACAAGATTGATAAACCCCTGGCCAGACTGATCAAAAAGAAAAGAGAAATGACCCAAATCAACAAAATCATGAATGAAAGAGGAGAGATCGCAACCAACACCAAAGCAATACAAACAACTATAAGAACATATTATGAGCAACTCTATGCCAGCAAATGAGATAACCTGGAAGAAATGGGTGCATTCCTAGAGATGTATCAACTACCAAAATTGAGCCAGGAAGAAATAGAAAACCTGAACAGACCTATAACCACGAAGGAAATTGAAACAGTCATCAAAAATCTCCCAAGAAACAAAAGCCCAGGGCCAGATGGCTTCCCAGGGGAATTCTATCACACATTTCAAGAGGAATTAGTACCTATTCTCCTGAAACTGTTCCAATAAATCGAAATGGAAGGGAAACTTCCAAACTCATTTTATGAGGCCAGCATTACCTTGATCCCAAAACCAGACAAAGACCCCATCCAAAAGGAGAATTACAGACCAAGATCCTTGATGAACATGGATGTGAAAATTCTCACCAAAATCCTAGCCAATAGGATCCAACAGTACATTAAAAGGATTATTCACCAGGACCAAGTGGGATTTAGTCCTGGGCTGCAAGGCTGGTTCAACATCGGCAAATCAATCAACGTGATACAATACATTAACAAAAGAAAGAACAAGAAACATAGAATCCTCTCCATAGATGCAGAAAAAGCATTTGACAAAGTACAAAATCCTTTCTTGATCAAAACCCTTCAGAGTATAGCGATAGAGGGTACCTACCTCAACATCATAAAAGCCATCTATGAAAAACCTACAGCGAATACCATTCTCAATGGGGAAAGGCTGAGAGCTTTTCCCCTAAGATCAGGAACGCGGCAGGGATGTCCACTCTCACCACTGCTATTCCACATAGTATTAGAAGTCGTAGCCACAGCAATCAGACAACAAAAAGAAATCAAAGGCATCCAAATCGGCAAAGAGGAAGTCAAACTCTCACTCTTGGCAGATGATATGATACTGTATGTGGAAAACCCAAAAGACTCCACCCCAAAGCTGCTAGAACTCATACAGGAATTCAGTCAAGTAGCAGGATATAAAATCAATGCACAGAAATCAGTGGCATTCCTATACACCAACAACAAGACAGAAGAGAGACAAATCAAGGAGTCGATCCCATTTACAATTACACCCAAAACCATTCGATACCTAGGAAGAAATCTAACCAAAGAGGCAAAGGATCTGTACTCAGAAAACGATAAAATACTCATGAAAGAAATTGAAGAAGACACAAAGAAATGGAAAAACGTTCCATGCTCGTGGATTGGGAGAATCAACATTGTGAAGATGTCAATGCTACCTAGAGCAATCGACACATTCAATGCAATCCCCATCAAAATACCATCCACTTTTTTCAAAGAAATGGAACAAAGAATCCTAAAATTTGTATGGAACCAGAAGAGACCCAGAATAGCCAGAGGAATACTGAAAAAGAAAAGCAAAGCTGGCGGCATCACAATTCCGGACTTCCAGCTCTATTACAAAGCTGTGATCATCAAGACACTATGGTACTGGCACAAAAACAGACACATCGATCAATGGAACAGAATCGAGAGCCCAGAAATGGACCCTCAACTCTATGTTCAACTTATTTTTGACAAAGCAGGAAAGAATGTCCAATGGCAAAAAGACAGTCTCTTCAACAAATGGTGTTGGGAAAATTGGACAGCCACATGCAGAAGAATGAAACTGGACCATTTCCTTACACCACACACAAAAATAGACTCCAAATGGTTGAAAGACCTAAACGGGAGACAGGAGTCCATCCAAATCCTAAAGGAGAACACAGGTAGCAACCTTTTCGACCTTAGCCGCAGCAACTTCTTCCTAGAAACATCGCCAAAGGCACGGGAAGCCAGGGCAAAAATGAACTATTGGGATTTCATCAAGATAAAAAGCTTTTGCACAGCAAAAGAAACAGTCCACAAAACCAAAAGACAACCGACACAATGGGAGAAAATATTTACAAATGACCTATCAGATAAAGGGCTAGTATCCAAAATCTATAAAGAACTTATCAAACTCAACACCCAAAGAACAAATAATCCAATCAAGAAATGGGCAGAAGACATGAACAGACAACTCTCCAAAGAAGACATCCAAATGGCCAAGAGGCACATGAAAAAGTGCTCAACATCGCTCGGCATCAGGGAAATCCAAATCAAAACCTCCATGAGATACCACCTCACACCCGTCAGAATGGCTAAAATTAACAAGTCAGGGAACGACAGATGTTGGCGGGGATGTGGAGAAAGCGGAACCCTCCTCCACTGTTGGTGGGAATGCAAGCTGGGGCAACCCCTCTGGAAAACAGTATGGAGGGTCCTCAAACAGTTGAAATTAGAGCTCCCGTTCGATCCAGCAATTGCACTACTGGGTATTGACCACAACGATACAAATGTAGGGACCCGAAGGGTTACGTGTACCCCAATGATTATAGCAGCAATATCCACCATAGCCAAACGGTGGAAAGAGCCAAGATGCCCATCGACAGATGAATGGCTAAAGAAGAGGTGGTATATATACACAATGGAATATTATGCAGCCATCAAAAGGAATGAGATCTTGCCATTTGCAACGACGTGGATGGAACTGGAGGGTGTTATGCTGAGTGAAATAAGTCAATCAGAGAAAGACATGTATCCCATGACCTCACTGATATGAGGAATTCTTAATCTCAGGAAAGAAACTGAGTGTTACTGGAGTGGTTGGGGGTGGGAGGGATGGGGTGCCTGGGTGATAGACATTGGGGAGGGTATATGCTACGGTGAGCGCTGTGAATTGTGCAAGACTCTTGAATCACAGATCTGTACTTCTGAAACAAATAACGCAACATATTTTAAGAAAAAAGAAAAAGAAGTAGATAACAGGAGAGGAAGAAAAGGGGAGTATGTCAGAGGGGGAGACGAACCATGAGAGATGATGGACTCTGAAAAACAAACGGAGGGTTCTAGAGGGGAGGGTTTAGGGGGATGGGTTAGCCTGCTGATGGGTATTGAGGAGGGCACGTTCTGCATGGAGCACTGGGTGTTATGAACAAACAATGAATCGTGGAACACTGCACCAAAAACTAATGATGTAAAATATGGTGATTAACATAACAATTAAAAAACAACCTTCCAAAGAGAGCAACACATATATCTCCAAGGGCTCCTACCTTCAAGAACCAAGATGTTCGCACGACAGCCTGTTTGACGTGGCCTTGTTTCTCAGAGTTCAGTGTAAGGCGACTAGGCCTGTGGCGAGCCCACGTCCATTTGAAGCCCCATCCACCTGCATGACACAGGACTTAAAGGAGAGAAACTCTCTGCACAACGTGTTTCCCGCTGTACAGGAACGCGCGTTCCATCTCTTTTCTTGCACACAAGGTTTAACAAGCTGCTTCCTACCTCACGAAAAGAGATGGTAATCGAAGGACGGCAACACTATAGATTTTTTCTTAGAGTTAAACAAACGTATGCCATCTTCCTTAGGCTTGCTCACATCCTCCATTTCTATACATCGTTCTTCTTGTCATGACTGTAGGCACATTCGACACGGAGAGTTAAGTCTAGTCCATGTCCCTTACGCCTTCACACCTGCTAGGGAAAACACTTCCATCTCACTGAAACCATAGGACAGCTGAGGGAAGCCTACTTCAGAAGAGGTTTCGCCAGCACCGTCACAGGGCCTTTTCAAGATGCCTTCACCGTTTCATGCTAAAGTGCTTCTCATCCTTACGTGTATGGCTTTCCTGATGGATTTCCTTCTCACAATGAAAACCTTGACACGTTCCATCTGTTCTCTCTCCTACTCTTGAAAACACTTCCCACGGAACAAGATTCGAATGGGGACAGACATTCTACACTAAGTACATCTGTGGGACAGGCACGGGGCACATTCCTTGCGATTTTACACTTACGTTGGAAAACTCTACCATGTTCAGGTAAGATGTTAGTAGAAACACGGTGTCTCTGCAGTGGTGTTTATTCAGACTTAATAGTACTCCCTTTGTTTACGATTCAACACATACGTTTTGTGACTATGAATTCCTCGCGAACCCAGGTGGGAGCTCGAAGTCGCGTTTGAGATAGACTTGGTTCGCAGAGGTTCCTGTATGCCTTTCCTCTGCCTAACTCGCATACTTTGGAAGACGCTTCTATCTTCGTGACCCATGCATGGTGTTCGTTGAGAGAAGCACTCCGTAAGAAGTTGTTCCGCGAGTAAGGTCGATCACGCTTCCCCTCTGCTTTCTTTCACACTTTGCCTCAAGCCGCTTCGTTTCTTAGCAGAGGAGATGGCAGTCGAAGGACCGCACCCCTACAGCGCTGTTTTGTAGACCCAAGTGTATAGCACATTCCTTACGCTTCCTCTCATTTCCAGACATACACCTCTCTAGGAGACAACGAGTGTGTTGCTTATGCTTCTCTCTAACGAAACAAGATCTGAGTTGGGAGAAGCTTTCGACACGACTTCTTTCTCAAGCAGCGCTATATGGCCCAGTACCTGTGCCTTCGCTGTGACCGTTGGAACGTTCTTCCATCTTCTTCCCAGTAGATGGCAGTAGAAGGACTATCTCCCTCTACCGTGTTGTTCCTTGAGAGGTGAGTGTAAGGCACTGACACATATAGCTCAGAAGGCTTCATTCTTCCCGAACCAAGATGTGAGCTCGAAATCAGTTTTCACATGCCGTTGTTTCTCTGAGTTCAGCGTAAGGCTCTGCCGAGGCTAGCTCGCCTACATTTGAAGGCCTTCCAACTTCATGACAGAAGCCTTCACACTTGGTGTAAAGCCGCTTCGATCCTTAGGAAAGCAGAAGGGAGTCGAAGGACCGCTCCTCCACAGCATTGTTCTTGAAGAACTAATTGCAGAGCTCGTTGCTTATGCTTCCTCCGATTTCCATACACACACCTCTATAGGGGACAACTTGTGAGTTGGTGGTAACATTCGACCCACATTTTTCTTTACAATTCAGCCTATGGCATTTTCCTTACGCTTTCACGCAAAGAACTGAAAATGTTTCTAGCTTCCTGAAACAAGATCTGAGTAGGGAGAAACTTTCGACACAACTTCTTTCTCAAGCAGTGGTACCTGACACAGATTTGTGCCTTCACTGCGAACGTTGGAAATTGCTTCCATCTTCGTCCCTGTAGGTGGTGGTGGAAAGACTATTTCCCTGCAGCTTTGTTTCTTGAGAGGTGAGTATAAGAACCTTCCCTTAGAGAGCAACACATATATCTCCAAGGGCTTCTATCTTCAAGAACCAAGATGTTCGCACGAAAACCTGTTTGACGAGGCCTTCTTTCTCAGAGTTCAGTGTAAGGCTACTAGGCCTGAAGGGAGCCCACGTCCATTTGAAGACCCATCCACCTGCATGACACAGGACTTAAAGGAGAGAAGCTCTCTGCAGAACGTGTTCCCCGCTGTACAGGAATGCGCGTTCCACCTCTTTCCTTGCACACAAGGTTTAACAAGCTGCTTCCTTCCTTACTAAAAGAGATGGTAGTCGAAGGACGGCAACAATATAGATTTGTTCTTAGAGTTAAACAAACGTATGCCATCTTCCTTAGGCTTGCTCACATCATCCATTTCCATACATTGTTCTTCATGTCATGACTGTAGGCACATTCGACACGGAGAGTTAAGTCTAGCCCATGTCCCTTGCGCCTTCACCCCCACTACGGAAAACATTTTCATCTCACTGAAACCATAGGACACCTGAGGGAAGCCTACTTCAGAAGAGGTTTCTCCAGCACCGTCCCAGGGCTCATTCAAGATGCCTTCTCCGTTTCATGCTAAAATTCTTCTCATTCTTACGTGTATGGCTTTCCTAATGGATTTCTTTCTCACAATGAAACCCTTGACACGTTCCATCTGCTCTCTCTCCTACTCTTGAAAACACTTCTCACAGAACAAGGTTCGAATGGGGAGAGACATTCTACAGTAAGTATGTCTGTGGGACAGGCACGGGGCACATTCCTTGCGATTTCACACTTACATGGGTAACGTCTACCATGTTCAGGGAAGATGTTAGTAGAAACACGGTTTCTCTGCAGTGGTGTTTCTTCAGACTGCATAGTACTCCCTTTGTTTAGGATTCAACCCATACGTTTTGTGACTATGAATTCCTCCCGAACCCAGATGGGAGCTCGAAGTCGCGTTTGAGATGGACTTGCTTCGCAGAGATTCATGTATGCCTTTCCTTTGGCGAAGTCACATACATTTGAAAACCCTTCCCTCTTCGTGACCCATGGTGTTCGTTGAGAAAAGCCCTCCATAAGAAGTTGTTCGGCGACTAAGGTATGTCTCTCTTCCTTCCCCTCCGTACTCTTTCACACTTTGCTTCAAGCCGCTTCGTTCCTTAGCAAAGCAGATGGCAGTCGAAGGACCGCACCGCCACAGCGTTGTTTCTTCGACTTAAGTGTATCACACGTCCCTTATGCTTCCTCCTATTTCCAGACACACACCTCTCTAGGGGACTACTAGTGGGTTGGTTGTCACATTCGACCCACATTTTTCTTCACAATTCAGCGTGTGGCGTTTTCCTGGTGTTTTCAAACAAAGTGCTGACAAGGCTTCTATCTTCCCGAAACAAGATCTGAGTTGGGAGAGGCTTTCGATACAAGTTCGTTCTCAAGCAGTGGTATATGGCACAGTATTTGTGCCTTCGCTTTTAACGTCGGGACTTTCCTCCATTTTCTTCCCTGTAGATGGTAGTGGAAAGGCGATTTCTCTACCGTTTTGTTCCTTGAGAGCTGAGTGTTAGACACTTACACCTATATCTCCAAAGGCTTCACGCTTCCCGAACCAAGAGGTTAGCAGGAAATCCTGTTGGACGTGGCCTTGTTTCTCTGAGTTCAGTGGAAGGCGCTGCTGAGGCGAGCTCGCGTACATTTGAAGGCCCTTCCAACTTCATGACACAAGACTTTCGTGCAGAGAAACCCTCCACACAACGTGTTCCTCACCGTAGTGTACCGCGCTTTCCGTCTCTTTCCTTTTGCACTACGTTGTAAAAAGGTGTTTCCATCCGTAGGGAAAGAGCTGGTCGTCGACGGATGGCAAACCTCTAGATTTGTTCTTAGAGTTAACCATGGGAAGGCAATCCTCCTTATGCTTCCTCACATAATACATATCCATACTCATCCTTCTTCATGGAACGACCGCACTTCCACAGCGTTGTTTTGTAGAAATAAGTGTATAGCACTTTCCTTACGCTTCCTCCGATTTACAGACACACACCTCTATAGGGGACAACTTGTGACTTGGTGGTAACATTCGACCCACATTTTTCTTCACAATTCAGCCTATGGCATTTTCCTTGCGCTTTCACGTGAAGAACTGAAAACACTTCTAGGTTCCTGAAACAAGATCTGAGTAGGGAGAAACTTTCGACACAACTTCTTTCTCAAGCAGTGGTACATGACACAGTATTTGTGCCTTCACTGCGAACGTTGGAAATTGCTTCCATCTTCGTCCCTGTAGGTGGTAGTGGAAAGACTATTTCCCTGCAGCTTTGTTTCTTGAGAGGTGAGTATAAGAACCTTCCCTTAGAGAGCAGCACATATATCTCCAAGGGCTTCTATCTTCAAGAACCAAGATGTTCGCACGAAAACCTGTTTGACGAGGCCTTCTTTCTCAGAGTTCAGTGTAAGGCTACTAGGCCTGAAGGGAGCCCACGTCCATTTGAAGACCCATCCACCTGCATGACACAGGACTTAAAGGAGAGAAACCCTCTGCACAACGTGTTCCCCGCTGTACAGGAAGGCACGTTCCACCTCTTTCCTTGCACACAAGGTTTAACAAGCTGCTTCCTACCTTACGAAAAGAGATGGTAGTCGAAGGACGGCAACAATATAGATTTGTTCTTAGAGTTAAACAAACGTATGCCATCTTCCTTAGGCTTGCTCACATCCTCCATTTCCATACATCGTTCTTCATGTCACGACAGTAGGCACATTCGACACGGAGAGTTAAGTCTACTCCATGTCCCTTACGCCTTCACACCCACTAGGGAAAACACTTTCATCTCACTGAAACCATTGCAGAGCTGAGGGAAGCCTACCTCAGAAGAAGTTTCTTCAGCACCGTCACAGGGCCCATTCAAGATGCCTTCACCGTTTCATGCTAAAGTGCTTCTCATCCTTACATGTATGGCTTTCCTGATGGATTTCCTTCTCACAATGAAAACCTTGACACGTTCCATCTGCTCTCTCCCCTAGTCTTGAAAACACTTCCCACAGAACAAGATTCGAATGGGGACAGACATTCTACACTAAGTACGTCTGTGGCACAGGCACGGGGCACATTCCTTGCGATTTCACACTTACGTTGGAAAAGTCTCCCATGTTCAGGGAAGATGTTAGTAGAAACACGGTGTCTCTGCAGTGGTGTTTCTTCAGACTGAATAGGACTCCCTTTGTTTAGGATTCAACACATAAGTTTTGTGACTATGAATTCCTCGCGAACCCAGAGGGGTGCTCGAAGTCGCGTTTGAGATAGACTTGGTTCACAGAGATTCGTGTATGCCTTTCCTCTGCCTAACTCGCATACTTTGGAAGACGCTTCTATCTTCGTGACCCATGCATCGTGTTCGTGGAGAGAAGCCCTCCGTAAGATGTTGTTCCGCGAGTAAGGTAGATCACGCTTCCCCTCTGCTTTCTTTCACACTTTGCATCAAGCCGCTTCGTTTCTTAGCAGAGGAGATGGCAGTCGAAGGACCGCACCTGCACAGCGTTGATTTGTAGAACTAAGTGTATAGCACGTTCCTTACGCTTCCTCACATTTCCAGACGCTAACCTCTATAGGGGACAACTTGTGACTTGGTGGTAACATTCGACCCACATTTTTCTTCACTATTCAGCCTATGGCATTTTCCTTACGCTTTCAGGCGAAGAACTGAAAACGCTTCTAGCTTCCTGAAACAAGAACTGAGTAGGGAGAAACGTTCGACACAACTTCTTTCTCAAGCAGTGGTACATGACACAGTATTTGTGCCTTCACGCGAACGTTGGAAATTGCTTCCATCTTCTTCCCTGTAGGTGGTAGTGGAAAGACTATTTCCCTGCAGCTTTGTTTCTTGAGAGATGAGTATAAGAACCTTCCCTTAGAGAACAACACACATATTTCCAAGGGCCTTTATCTTCAAGAACCAAGATGTTCGCACGACAGCCTGTTTGACGTGGCCTTGTTTCTCAGAGTTCAGTGTAAGGCTACTCGGCCTGAGGCGAGCCCACGTCCATTTGAAGACCCATCCACCTGCATGACACAGGACTTAAAGGAGAGAAACCCTCCGCAAAACGTGTTCCTCGCTGTACAGGATCGCACGTTCCATCTCTTTCCTTGCACACAAGGTTTAACAAGCTGCTTCCAACCTTACGAAAAGAGATTTTAGTCGAAGTACGGCAACACTCTAGATTTGTTCTTAGAGTTAAACAAACGAATGCCATCTTCCTTAGGCTTGCTCACATCATCCATTTCCATACATCGTTCTTCATGTCACGACTGTAGGCACATTTGACATGGAGAGTTAAGTCTAGGCCATGTCCCTTACGCCTTCACACCCACTAGGGAAAACACTTTCATCTCACTGAAGCCATAGGACAGCTGAGGGAAGCCTACTTCAGAAGAGGTTTCTCCAGCACCGTCACAGGGCCCATTCAAGATGCCTTCACCGTTTCATGCTAAAGTGCTTCTCATCCTTACGTGTATGGCTTTCCTGATGGATTTCCTTCTCACAATGAAAACCTTGACACGTTCCATCTGCTCTCTCTCCTACTCTTGGAAATACTTCTCACAGAACAAGGTTCGAATGGGGACAGACATTCTACAGTAAGTACGTCTGTGGGACAGGCAAGGGGCACATTGCTTGCGATTTCACTCTTACATGGGTAAAGTCTACCATGTTCAGGGAAGATGTTCGTAGTAACACGGTTTCTCTGCAGTGGTGTTTCTTCAGACTGCATAATACTCCCTTTGTTTAGGATTCAACACATACGTTTTTTGACTATGAATTCCTCGCGAACCCATAGGGGAGCTCGAAGTCGCGTTTGAGATAGACTTGGTTCGCAGAGATTCCTGTATGCCTTTCCTCTGCCTAACTCGCATACTTTGGAAGACGCTTCTATCTTCGTGACCCATGCATGGTGTTCGTTGAGAGAAGCCCTCCGTAAGATGTTGTTCCGCGAGTAAGGTAGATCACGCTTCCCCTCTGCTTTCTTTCACACTTTGCATCAAGCCGCTTCGTTTCTTAGCAGAGGAGATGGCAGTCGAAGGACCGCACCTCCACAGCGTTGATTTGTAGAAACGTGTATAGCACGTTCCTTACGCATCCTCCCATTTCCAGACACACACCTCTATAGGGGACAACTTGTGACTTGGTGGTAACATTCGACCCACATTTTTCTTCACAATTCAGCCTATGGCATTTTCCTTACGCTTTCACGCAAAGAACTGAAAATGTTTCTAGCTTCCTGAAACAAGAACTGAGTAGGGAGAAACGTTCGACACAACTTCTTTCTCAAGCAGTGGTACATGACACAGTATTTGTGCCTTCACTGCGAACGTTGGAAATTGCTTCCATCTTCATCCCTGTAGGTGGTAGTGGAAAGACTATTTCCCTGCAGCTTTTTTTCTTGAGAAGTGAGTATAAGAACCTTCCCTTAGAGAGCAACTCATATATCGCCAAGGGCTTCTATCTTCAAGAACCAAGATGTTCGCACGACAGCCTGTTTTACGTGGCCTTGTTTCTCAGAGTTCAGTGTATGGCTACTAGGCCTTAGGCGAGCCCACGTCCATTTGAAGACCCATCCACCTGCATGACACAGGACTTAAAGGAGAGAAACCCTCTGCACAACGTGTTCCCCGCTGTACAGGATCACGCGTTCCATCTCTTTCCTTGCACACAACGTTTCACAAGCTGCTTCCTACCTTACGAAAAGAGATGGTAGTCGAAGGACGGCAACACTATAGATTTGTTCTTAGAGTTAAACAAACGTATGCCATCTTCCTTAGGCTTGCTCACAACATCCATTTCCATACATCGTTCTTCATATCACGAATGTAGGCACATTCGACACGGAGAGTTAAGTCTAGGCCATGTCCCTTAAGCCTTCACACCCACTATGGAAAAAACTTTCATCTCAATGAAAGCATAGGACAGCTGAGGGAAGCCTACTTCAGAAGAGGTTTCTCCAGCACCGTCACAGTGCCCATTCAAGATGCCTTCACCGTTTCATGCTAAAGTGCTTCTCATCCTTCCGTGTACGGCTTTCCTGATGGATTTCCTTCTCACAGTGAAAACCTTGACACGTTCCATCTGTTCTCTCTCCTACTCTTGAAAACACTTCTCACAGAACAAGATTCGAATGAGGACAGACTTTCTACAGTAGGTACGTCTGTGGGACAGGCACGGGGCACATTCCTTGTGATTTCACACTTACGTTGGAAAAGTCTACCATGTTCAGGGAAGATGTTAGGAGAAACACGGTTTTCTGTAGGGGTGTTTCTTCAAAATGAATAGTACTCCCTTTGTTTAGGATTCAACACATATGTTTTGTGACTATGAATTCCTCGCGAACCCAGATGGGAGCTCGAAGTCGCGTTTGAGATAGACTTGGTTCGCACAGATTTGTGTATGCCTTTCCTCTGCCTAACTCGCATACTTTGGAAGACGCTTCTATCTTCGTGACCCATGCATGGTGTTCGTTGAGAAAAGCCCTCCGTAAGAAGTTGTTCCGCGAGTAAGGGAGAGCACGTTTCCCCTTTGCTTTCCTTCACATTTGCCTCAAGCCGCTTCGTTTCTTAGCAGAGGAGATGGCAGACGAAGGACCGCACCTCCACAGCGTTGTTTTGTAGAACTACGTGTATAGCACGTTCCTTACGCTTCCTCCGATTTCCAGACACACACCTCTATAGGGGACAAATTGTGACTTGGTGGTAACATTCGACCCACATTTTTCTTCACAATTCAGCCTATGGCATTTTCCTTGCGCTTTCACACGAAGAACTGAAAACACTTCTAGCTTCCTGAAACAAGATCTGAGTTGGGACAAAATTTCGACACAACTTCTTTCTCAAGCAGTGGTACATGACACAGTATTTGTGCCTTCATGGCGAACGTTGGAAATTGCTTCCATCTTCGTCCCTGTAGGTGGTAGTGGAAAGACTATTTCCCTGCAGCTTTGTTTCTTGAGAGGTGACTATAAGAACCTTCCCTTAGAGAACAACACATATATCTCCAAGTGCCTTTATCTTCAAGAACCAAGATGTTCGCACGAAATCCTGTTTGACGTGGCCTTGTTTCTCAGAGTTCAGTGTAAGGCTACTAGGCCTGAGGCGAGCCCACGTCCATTTGAAGACCCATCCACCTGCATGACACAGGACTTAAAGGAGAGAAACCCTCCGCACAACGTGTTCCTCGCTGTAGAGCATCGCGCGTTCCATCTGTTTCCTTGCACACAATGTTTAACAAGCTGCTTCCAACCTTACGAAAAGAGATGGTAGTCGAAAGACGGCAACACTCTAGATTTGTTCTTAGAGTTAAAGAAACGAGTGCCATCTTCCTTAGGCTTGCTCACATCATCCATTTCCATACATCGTTCTTCATGTCACGACTGTAGGCACATTCGCCACGGAGAGTTAAGTCTAGACCATGTCCCTTACGCGTTCACACCCACTAGGGAAAACACTTTCATCGCACTGAAACCATAGGACAGCTGAGGGAAGCCTACTTCAGAAGAGGTTTCTCCAGCACCGTCACAGGGCCCATTCAAGATGCCTTCACCGTTTCATGCTAAAGTGCTTCTCATCCTTACGTGTATGGCTTTCCTGATGGATTTCCTTCTCACAATGAAAACCTTGACACGTTCCATCTGTTCTCTCTCCTACTCTTGAAAACACTTCCCACAGAACAAGATTCGAATGGGGACAGACATTCTACACTAAGTATGTCTGTGGGACAGGCACGGGGCACATTCCTTGCGATTTCACACTTTACATTGGAAAAGTCTACCATGTTCAGGGTGAGATGTTAGTAGAAACACGGTTTCTCTGCAGTGGTGTTTCTTCAGACTGATTAGTACTCCCTTGGTTTAGGATTCAACACATACGTTCTGTGAGTGTGAATTCCTCGCGAACCCAGGTGGGAGCTCGAAGTCGCGTTTGAGATAGACTTGGTTCTCACAGATTCGTGTATGCCTTTCCTCTGCCTAACTCGCATACTTTGGAAGACGCTTCTATCTTCGTGACCCATGCATGGTGTTCGTTGAGAAAAGCCCTCCGTAAGAAGTTGTTCCGCGAGTAAGGTCGATCACGCTTCCCCTCTGCTTTCTTTCACACTTTGCCTCAAGCCGCTTCGTTTCTTAGCAGAGGAGGTGGCAGTCGAAGGACCGCACCCCTACAGCGCTGTTTTGTAGACCCAAGTGTATAGCACATTCCTTACGCTTCCTCTCATTTCCAGACATACACCTCACTAGGAGACACTGAGTGTGTTGCTTATGCTTCTCTCTAGCGAAACAAGATCTGAGTTGGGTGAAGCTTTCGACACGACTTCTTTCTCAAGCAGTGCTATATGGCCCAGTACCTGTGCCTTCGCTGTGACCGTTGGAACGTTCTTCCATCTTCTTCCCAGTAGATGGCAGTAGAAGGACTATCTCCCTCTACCGTGTTGTACCTTGAGAGGTGAGTGGAAGGCACTGACACATATAGCTCAGAAGGCTTCATTCTTCCCGAACCAAGATGTGAGCACGAAATCAGTTTTGACATGCCGTTGTTTCTCTGAGTTCAGCGTAAGGCTCTGCTGAGGCTAGCTCGCCTACATTTGAAGGCCTTCCAACTTCATGACAGAAGCCTTCACACTTGGTGTAAAGCCGCTTCGATCCTTAGGAAAGCAGAAGGGAGTCGAAGGACCGCTTCTCCACAGCATTGTTCTTGAAGAATTAATTACAGAGCTCGTTCCTTATGCTTCCTCCGATTTCCATACACACACCTCTATAGGGGACAACTTGTGAGTTGGTGGTAACATTCGACCCACATTTTTCTTTACAATTCAGCCTATGGCATTTTCCTTACGCTTTCACGCAAAGAAATGAAAATGTTTCTAGCTTCCTGAAACAAGATCTGAGTAGGGAGAAACTTTCAACACAACTTCTTTCTCAAGCAGTGGTACCTGACACAGTATTTGTGCCTTCACTGCGAACGTTGGAAATTGCTTCCATCTTCATCCCTGTAGGTGGTAGTGGAAAGACTATTTCTCTGCTGTATTGTTTCTTGAGAGATGATATAAGAACCTTCCCTTAGGGCGGGCGGAGCAAGATGGCGGAGGAGTAGGAGACCTAGATTTTGTCTGGTCTCAGGAATTCAGCTGAATAGGGATCAAACCATTCTGAACAGCCACGAACTCAACAGGAGATTGAACAGGAGAGTAGCAACAACTCTCTGAACAGAGAAGCGACCACTTACTGGAAGGTAGGGCGTGCGGAGAAGTGAATCCGAGGCCATATTCGGGAGGATAGACGGCGGGGGAGGGGCCTCCGCCGGCCGCTTCTGGCAAGTGATAGAGCCGCGGAGCACAAAATCGGACCTTTTAGAAGTTGTCTCGGCGGAGGGACATCGCTACAGTGGCTAAGCGGGGGGTGGAATCCTCCCGGGACAGTGTGGTCTCAGGACCCTTGGGGTCACAGAGAGACCGGGGGTGCCTGAGTGCGCCAGAGCTCCCAGGTATCAGAGCAGGGAAGCCGGCTGCAGAGACGGAGCAGAGTCGCGGGCTCTCAGCTCGGGGTTGCCATAAACTGTGATCTGCGGCCCAGTCAGGGCACGGCTCCCCCAGCAGGGACCCAACAAGCAGCAGATCCGGGGAGACTCCCCTTCCTTCCCGGGGAGGAGCGGTGCGGGAACGCACTGCAGGGATCCGCTGGGTTTGGAGACTCCGCGCGGGGTCGGGTGCCAGAGATAGCAACGCTCGATCACAGGCCGGGTGAGCACGGAGTGCGGCCGGAGACCGGGGACAAGGGAGTGACTGCTTTTCTCTGGGGGCTCACTGAGGAGCGGGGCCCCGAGTTCTCAGCTCCTCCGAGTGGAGATTGGGAGGCCACCATTTCTGCCCTGGTCCTCCAAAGCTGTACCGAGAGCTTGCAGGGAACAAAAGCTCCTGAGAGCAAACCGGAGCAGCTTCCTTAGCCCGGACCGACAAGGGCGGGGCAATTCCGCCTCCGGCAAAGACATTTGGAAACCACAGCAACAGGCCCCTCCACCAGAAGATCAGCACAAACAGCCAGCAAGCCAAGACCAAGTTGATCGATCAAGGAGAATAGAACTCCAGCGCTAGGGGAATACTGCACATAGATTCATGGCTTTTTTTTTTTTTTTTACCATGATTCATTCTTTCATCAAAGTTAATTTTTGTTGACTGTTTTTTTTTATTTTTCTTTTTCCCTTTTTCAACCAACATCTTATAAATCCCTTTTTAAAAAAAAACATTTTTTATTTTTCATTTTTAGAGTCATATTTTATCCCTTCATAGTAGTTACCCTTAGTTTTGGCATATATATATAAGTTGTTCTCTCTTTAAAATTTTGAGGTACAGTTTCTTCTAACAGATCAAAATATACCCTAAATCACTAGTGTATGGCTTTGTTCTAGTCTCCTGCCTGATCACATTCTCTCCCTTTTTCCTTTTTTTTTTCTTAAATCTTCTTTCTTTTTTCAAACAACTTATCTTACCAAGTCCTTTTATAAAATCTTTTCTAATTTTCATCTTTACAGTCATCTTCCATCCCTTCATTGTATCAACCCTTATTTTGTACATATATGTCTTTCTACCTTTAAAATTTTAGGAGGCACTTTTTTCTAACAGACCAAAATACGCCCAAAATCTAGTGTGTGGCACTGATCTATGCACTAGCCTGATCATATTTGATCATATTCTGCCTTTTTTATATTGTTTTGTTTTTGTTTTTATCTTTTTTTATCTTTTTTTTCTTTTTCTCTTTCTTTTTTCTTTCTTTCCCTTTCTTTTCCCCTGGTTTCAGGTCTTTTCTGATTTATATACAGTATATTTGCTGGGGACGTTGTAAACCTGTTAGCATTTTGTTCTCTCATTCATCTATTCTCCTCTGAACAAAATGACAAGACGAAAGAAATCACCTCAGCAAAAAGAACAAGAGGTAGTACCGTCAGCCAGGGACCTACTCAATACGGACATTAGTACGATGTCGGACCTAGAGTTCAGAATCATGACTTTAAAGATACTAGCTGGGCTTGAAAAAAGCGTGGAAGTTATTAGAGAAACCCTTTCTGGAGAAATAAAAGAACAAAAATCTAACCAAATCGAAATCAAAAAGGCTATTGATGAGGTGCAATCAAAAATGGGGGCACTAAATGCTAGGATAAATGAGGCAGAAGAGAGAATCAGCGATATAGAAGACCAAATGATGGAAAATAAAGAGGCTGAGAAAAAGAGAGAGAAACAACTACAGGATCACGAGGGCAGAATTCGAGAGATAAGTGATACGATAAGACGAAACAACATTAGAATAATTGGGATTCCAGAAGAAGAAGAGAGAGAGAGAGGGGCAGAAGGTATATTGGAGCAAATTATACCAGAGAACTTCCCTAATGTGAGGAAGGAAACAGGCATTAAAATCCAGGAGGCACAGAGAACCCCTCTCAAAATCAATAATAATAGGTCAACACCCCGACATCTAATAGTAAAACTTCCGAGTCTCAGAGACAAAGAGAAAATCCTGAAAGCAGCTCGGGAGAAGAGATATGTTAACCTACAATGGTAGAAACATTAGATTGGCAACAGACCTATCCACAGAGACCTGGCAGGCCAGAAAGGACTGGCACGATATCTTCAGAGCACTAAACGAGAAAAATAGGCAGCCAAGAATACTATATCCAGCTAGGCTATCATTGAAAATAGAAGGAGAGATAAAAAGCTTCCAGAACAAAAAAAACTAAAGGAATTTGCAAACACAAAACCACCCCTCCAAGAAATATTGAGAGGGGTCCTCTAAGCAAAGAGAGAACCTAAAAGCAGCAAAGAGCAGAAACGAACACAGACAACAGACAGTTAACAGTCACCTTACAGGTAATACAATGGCACTAAATTCATACCTTTCAATAGTTACCCTGAATGTAAATGGGCTAAATGCCCCAATCAAAAGACACAGGCTATCAGATTGGATTAAAAAACAAGACCCATCCATATGCTGTCTGCAAGAGACTCATTTTAGACCGAAAGACACCCCCAGATTGAAAGTGAGGGGGTGGAAAACCAGTTACCATGCTAATGGACACCAAAAGAAACCTGGGGTGGCAATCCTTATATCAGACAAACTAGATTTTAAAACAAAGACTGTAACAAGAGATGAGGAAGGACACTATATCCTACTTAAAGGGTCTATCCAACAAGAAGATCTAACAATTGTAAATATCTATGCCCCGAACATGGGAGCAGCCAATTATATAAGGCAATTAATAACAAAAGCAAAGAAACACATGGACAACAAAACAATAATAGTGGGGGACTTTAACACCCCCCTGACTGAAATGGACACATCATCTAAGCAAAAGATCAACAAGGAAATAAAGACTTTAAATGACACACTGGACCAAATGGACTTCACAGATATATTCAGAGCATTCCATCCCAAAGCAACGGAATACACATTCTTCTCTAGTGCCCATGGAACGTTCCCCAGAATTGATCACATCCAGGGTCACAAATCAGGTCTCAACCGGTACCAAAAGATTGGGATCATTCCCTGCATATTTTCAGACCACAATGCTTTGAGACTAGAACTCAACCACAAGAGGAAAGTCGGAAAGAACTCAAATACATGGAGGCTAAAGAGCATCCTACTAAAGAATGAATGGGTCAACCAAGAAATTAAAGAAGAATTAAAAAAATTCATGGAAACCAATGAAAATGAAAACACAACTGTTCAAAATCTTTGGGATACAGCAAAGGCAGTCCTGAGAGGAAAGTATATAGCAATACATGCCTTTCTCAAGAAACAAGAAAGGTCTCAAATACACAACCTAACCCTACACCTAAAGGAGCTGGAGAAAGAACAGCAAATAAAGCTTAAACCCAGCAGGAGAAGAGAAATCATAAAGATCAGAGCAGAAATCAATGAACTAGAAACCAAAAGAACAGTAGAACAGATCAACGAAACTAGGAGCTGGTTCTTTGAAAGAATTAACAAGATTGATAAACCCCTGGCCAGACTGATCAAAAAGAAAAGAGAAATGACCCAAATCAACAAAATCATGAATGAAAGAGGAGAGATCTCAACCAACAGCAAAGCAATACAAACAATTATAAGAACATATTATGAGCAACTCTATGCCAGCAAATTAGATAACCTGGAAGAAATGGGTGCATTCCTAGAGATGTATCAACTACCAAAATTGAGCCAGGAAGAAATAGAAAACCTGAACAGACCTATAACCACGAAGGAAATTGAAGCAGTCATCAAAAATCTCCCAAGAAACAAAAGCCCAGGGCCAGATGGCTTCCCAGGGGAATTCTATCAGACATTTCAAGAGGAATTAATACCTATTCTCCTGAAACTGTTCCAAAAAATAAAATGGAAGGGAAACTTCCAAACTCATTTTATGAGGCCAGCATTACCTTGATCCCAAAACCAGACAAAGACCCCATCCAAAAGGAGAATTACAGACCAAGATCCTTGATGAACATGGATGCGAAAATTCTCACCAAAATCCTAGCCAATAGGATCCAACAGTACATTAAAAGGATTATTCACCAGGAACAAGTGGGATTTAGTCCTGGGCTGCAAGGCTGGTTCAACATCGGCAAATCAATCAACGTGATACAATACATTAACAAAAGAAAGAACAAGAAACATAGAATCCTCTCCATAGATGCAGAAAAAGCATTTGACAAAGTACAACATCCTTTCTTGATCAAAACCCTTCAGAGTATAGGGATAGAGGGTACATACCTCAACATCATAAAAGCCATCTATGAAAAACCTACAGCGAATACCATTCTCAATGGGGAAAGGCTGAGAGCTTTTCCCCTAAGATCAGGAACGCGGCAGGGATGTCCACTCTCACCACTGCTATTCCACATAGTATTAGAAGTCGTAGCCACAGCAATCAGACAACAAAAAGAAATCAAAGGCATCCAAATCGGCAAAGAGGAAGTCAAACTCTCACTCTTGGCAGATGATATGATACTGTATGTGGAAAACCCAAAAGACTCCACCCCAAAGCTGCTAGAACTCATACAGGAATTCAGTAAAGTAGCAGGATATAAAATCAATGCACAGAAATCAGTGGCATTCCTATACACCAACAACAAGACAGAAGAGAGACAAATCAAGGAGTCGATCCCATTTACAATTACACCCAAAACCATTCGATACCTAGGAAGAAATCTAACCAAAGAGGCAAAGGATCTGTACTCAGAAAACGATAAAATACTCATGAAAGAAATTGAAGAAGACACAAAGAAATGGAAAAACTTTCCATGCTCGTGGATTGGGAGAATCAACATTGTGAAGATGTCAATGCTACCTAGAGCAATCGACACATTCAATGCAATCCCCATCAAAATACCATCCACTTTTTTCAAAGAAATGGAACAAAGAATCCTAAAATTTGTATGGAACCAGAAGAGACCCAGAATAGCCAGAGGAATACTGAAAAAGAAAAGCAAAGCTGGCGGCATCACAATTCCGGACTTCCAGCTCTATTACAAAGCTGTGATCATCAAGACACTATGGTACTGGCACAAAAACAGACACATCGATCAATGGAACAGAATCGAGAGCCCAGAAATGGACCCTCAACTCTATGGTCAACTTATTTTTGACAAAGCAGGAAAGAATGTCCAATGGCAAAAAGACAGTCTCTTCAACAAATGGTGTTGGGAAAATTGGACAGCCACATGCAGAAGAATGAAACTGGACCATTTCCTTACACCACACACAAAAATAGACTCCAAATGGTTGAAAGACCTGAACGTGAGACAGGAGTCCATCCAAATCCTAAAGGAGAACACAGGTAGCAACCTTTTCGACCTTAGCCGCAGCAACTTCTTCCTAGAAACATCGCCAAAGGCACGGGAAGCCAGGGCAAAAATGAACTATTGGGATTTCATCAAGATAAAACTCTTTTGCACAGCAAAAGAAACAGTCCACAAAACCAAAAGACAACCGACAGAATGGGAGAAAATATTTGCAAATGACCTATCAGATAAAGGGCTAGTATCCAAAATCTATAAAGAACTTATCAAACTCAACACCCAAAGAACAAATAATCCAATCAAGAAAGGGGCAGAAGACATGAACAGACATCTCTCCAAAGAAGACATCCAAATGGCCAAGAGGCACATGAAAAAGTGCTCAACATCGCTCGGCATCAGGGAAATCCAAATCAAAACCTCCATGAGATACCACCTCACACCCGTCAGAATGGCTAAAATTAACAAGTCAGGGAACGACAGATGTTGGCGGGGATGTGGAGAAAGGGGAACCCTCCTGCACTGTTGGTGGGAATGCAAGCTGGGGCAACCCCTCTGGAAAACAGTATGGAGGTTCCTCAAACAGTTGAAATTAGAGCTACCTTTCGATCCAGCAATTGCACTACTTGGTATTGACCACAAAGAATCAAATGTAGGGACCCGAAGGGGTACGTGTACCCCAGTGATTATAGCAGCAATGTCCACCATAGCCAAACTGTGGAAAGAGCCAAGATGCCCATCGACAGATGAATGGCTAAAGAAGAGGTGGTATATATACACAATGGAATATTATGCAGCCATCAAAAGGAATGAGACCTTGCCATTTGCAACGACGTGGATGGAACTGGAGGGTGTTGTGCTGAGTGAAAAAAGTCAATCAGAGAAAGACATGTATCCCATGACCTCACTGATATGAGGAATTCTTAATCTCAGGAAAGAAGCTGAGTGTTACTGGAGTGGTTGGGGTTGGGAGGGATGGGGTGGCTGGGTGATAGACATTGGGGAGGGTATGTGCTACGGTGAGCGCTGTGAATGGTGCAAGACTGTTGAATCACAGATCTGTACTTCTGAAACAAATAACGCAACATATTTTAAGAAAAAGGAAAAAGAAGAAGATAACAGGAGAGGAAGAAAAGGGGAGTATGTCAGAGGGGGAGACGAACCATGAGAGATGATGGACTCTGAAAAACAAACGGAGGGTTCTAGAGGGGAGGCGGTTAGGGGGATGGGTTAGCCTGGTGATGGGTATTGAGGAGGGCAGGTTCTGCATGGAGCACTGGGCGTTATGAACAAACAATGAATCGTGGAACACTGCACCAAAAACTAATGATGTAATATATGGTGATTAAGGTAACAATAAAAAAAAAAGCCAAAACAACAACAACACCAAAAACAAAAGACACAGGCTATCAGATTGGATTAAAAAACAAGACCCATCCATATGCTTTCTGCAAGAGACTCATTTTAGACCGAAAGACACCTCCAGATGGAAAGTGAGGGGGTGGAAATCCATTTACCATGCTAATGGACACCAAAAGAAAGCTGGGGTGGCAATCCTTATATCAGACAAACTAGATTTTAAAACAAAGACTGTAACAAGAGATGAGGCAGGACACTATATCCTACTTAAAGGGTCTATCCAACAAGAAGATCTAACAATTGTAAATATCTATGCCCCGAACATGGGAGCAGCCAATTACATAAGGCAATTAATAACAAAAGCAAAGAAACACATTGACAACAATACAATAATAGTGGGGGACTTTAACACCCCCCTGACTGAAATGGACAGATCATCTAAGCAAAAGATCAACAAGGAAATAAAGACTTTAAATGACACACTGGACCAAATGGACTTCACAGACATATTCAGAGCATTCCATCCCAAAGCAACAGAATACACATTCTTCTCTAGTGCCCATGGAACATTCTCCAGAATTGATCACATCCCAGGTCACAAATCAGGTCTCAATCGGTACCAAAAGATTGGGATCATTCCCTGCATATTTTCAGACCACAATGCTTTGAGACTAGAACTCAACCACAAGAGGAAAGTCGGAAGGAACTCAAATACATGGAGGCTAAAGAGCATCCTACTAAAGAATGAATGGGTCAACCAAGAAATTAAAGAAGAATTAAAAAAATTCATGGAAACCAATGAAAATGGAAACACAACTGTTCAAAATCTTTGGGATACAGCAAAGGCAGTCCTCAGAGGAAAGTATATAGCAATACATGCCTTTCTCAAGAAACAAGAAGGGTCTCAAATACACAACCTAACCCTACACCTAAAGGAGCTGGAGAAAGAACAGCAAATAAAGCCTAAACCCAGCAGGAGAAGAGAAATCATAAAGATTAGAGTAGAAATCAATGAACTAGAAACCAAAAGAACAGGAGAACAGATCAACGAAACTAGGAGCTGGTTCTTTGAAAGAATTAACAAGATTGATAAACCCCTGGCCAGACTGATCAAAAAGAAAAGAGAAATGACCCAAATCAACAAAATCATGAATGAAAGAGGAGAGATCACAACCAACACCAAAGCAATACAAACAATGATAAGAACATATTATGAGCAACTCTATGCCAGCAAATTAGATAACCTGGAAGAATTGGGTGCATTCCTAGAGATGTATCAACTACCAAAATTGAGCCAGGAAGAAATAGAAAACCTGAACAGACCTATAACCACGAAGGAAATTGAAACAGTCATCAAAAATCTCCCACGAAACAAAAGCCCAGGGCCAGATGGCTTCCCAGGGGAATTCTATCAGACATTTCAAGAGGAATTAATACCTATTCTCCTGAAACTGTTCCAAAAAATAGAAATGGAAGGGAAACTTCCAAACTCATTTTATGAGGCCAGCATTACCTTGATCCCAAAACCAGACAAAGACCCCATCCAAAAGGAGAATTACACACAAATATCCTTGATGAACATGGATGCGAAAATTCTCACCAAAATCCTAGCCAATAGGATCCAACAGTACATTAAAAGGATTATTCACCAGGACCAAGTGGGATTTAGTCCTGGGCTGCAAGGCTGGTTCAACATCCGCAAATCAATCAACGTGATACAATACATTAACAAAAGAAAGAACAAGAATCATAGGATCCGCTCCATAGATGCAGAAAAAGCATTTGACCAAGTACAACATCCTTTCTTGATCAAAACTCTTCAGAGTATAGGGATAGAGGGTACCTACCTCAACATCATAAAAGCCATCTATGAAAAACCTACAGCGAATATCATTCTCAATGGGGAAAGGCTGAGAGCTTTTCCCCTAAGATCAGGAACGCGGCAGGGATGTCCACTCTCACCACTGCTATTCCACATAGTATTAGAAGTCCTAGCCACAGCAATCAGACAACAAAAAGAAATCAAAGGCATCCAAATCGGCAAAGAGGAAGTCAAACTCTCACTCTTGGCAGATGATATGATACTGTATGTGGAAAACCCAAAAGACTCCACCCCAAAGCTGCTAGAACTCATACAGGAATTCAGTAAAGTAGCAGGATATAAAATCAATGCACAGAAATCAGTGGCATTCCTATACACCAACAACAAGACAGAAGAGAGACAAATCAAGGAGTCGATCCCATTTACAATTACACCCAAAACCATTCGATACCTAGGAAGAAATCTAACCAAAGAGGCAAAGGATCTGTACTCAGAAAACGATAAAATACTCATGAAAGAAATTGAAGAAGACACAAAGAAAGGGAAAAACGTTCCATGCTCATGGATTGGGAGAATCAACATTGTGAAGATGTCAATGCTACCTAGAGCAATCGACACATTCAATGCAATCCCCATCAAAATACCATCCACTTTTTTCAAAGAAATGGAACAAAGAATCCTAAAATTTGTATGGAACCAGAAGAGACCCAGAATAGCCAGAGGAATACTGAAAAAGAAAAGCAAAGCTGGCGGCATCACAATTCCGGACTTCCAGCTCTATTACAAAGCTGTGATCATCAAGACACTATGGTACTGGCACAAAAACAGACACATCGATCAATGGAACAGAATCGAGAGCCCAGAAATGGACCCTCAACTCTATGGTCAACTTATTGTTGACAAAGCAGGAAAGAATGTCCAATGGCAAAAAGACAGTCTCTTCAACAAATGGTGTTGGGAAAATTGGACAGCCCCATGCAGAAGAATGAAACTGGACCATTTCCTTACACCACACACAAAAATAGACTCCAAATGGTTGAAAGACCTAAACGGGAGACAGGAGTCCATCCAAATCCTAAAGGAGAACACAGGTAGCAACCTTTTCGACCTTAGCCGCAGCAACTTCTTCCTAGAAACATCGCCAAAGGCACGGGAAGCCAGGGCAAAAATGAACTATTGGGATTTCATCAAGATAAAAAGCTTTTGCACAGCAAAAGAAACAGTCCACAAAACCAAAAGACAACCGACAAAATGGGAGAAAATATTTACAAATGACCTATCAGATAAAGGGCTAGTATCCAAAATCTATAAAGAACTTATCAAACTCAACACCCAAAGAACAAATAATCCAATCAAGAAATGGGCAGAAGACATGAACAGACAACTCTCCAAAGAAGACATCCAAATGGCCAAGAGGCACATGAAAAAGTGCTCAACATCGCTCGGCATCAGGGAAATCCAAATCAAAACCTCCATGAGATACCACCTCACACCCGTCAGAATGGCTAAAATTAACAAGTCAGGGAACGACAGATGTAGGCGGGGATGTGGAGAAAGGGGAACCCTCCTCCACTGTTGGTGGGAATGCAAGCTGGGGCAACCCCTCTGGAAAGCAGTATGGAGGGTCCTCAAACAGTTGAAATTAGAGCTCCCGTTCGATCCAGCAATTGCACTACTGGGTATTGACCACAACGATACAAATGTAGGGACCCGAAGGGTTACGTGTACCCCAATGATTATAGCAGCAATGTCCACCATAGCCAAACTGTGGAAAGAGCCAAGATGCCCATCGACAGATGAATGGCTAAAGAAGAGGTGGTATATATACACAATGGAATATTATGCAGCCATCAAAAGAAATGAGATCTTGCCATTTGCAACGACGTGGATGGAACTGGAGGGTGTTATGCTGAGTGAAATAAGTCAATCAGAGAAAGACATGTATCCCATGACCACACTGATATGAGGAATTCTTAATCTCAGGAAAGAAACTGAGTGTTACTGGAGTGGTTGGGGGTGGGAGGGATGGGGTGGCTGGGTGATAGACATTGGGGAGGGTATATGCTACGGTGAGCGCTGTGAATTGTGCAAGACTCTTGAATCACAGATCTGTACTTCTGAAACAAATAACGCAACATATTTTAAGAAAAAAGAAAAAGAAGTAGATAACACGAGAGGAAGAAAAGGGGAGTATGTCAGAGGGGGAGACGAACCATGAGAGATGATGGACTCTGAAAAACAAACGGAGGGTTCTAGAGGGGAGGGTTTAGGGGGATGGGTTAGCCTGCTGATGGGTATTGAGGAGGGCACGTTCTGCATGGAGCACTGGGTGTTATGAACAAACAGTGAATCGTGGAACACTGCACCAAAAACTAATGATGTAAAATATGGTGATTAACATAACAATTAAAAAACAACCTTCCAAAGAGAGCAACACATATATCTCCAAGGGCTCCTACCTTCAAGAACCAAGATGTTCGCACGACAGCCTGTTTGACGTGGCCTTGTTTCTCAGAGTTCAGTGTAAGGCGACTAGGCCTGTGGCGAGCCCACGTCCATTTGAAGCCCCATCCACCTGCATGACACAGGACTTAAAGGAGAGAAACTCTCTGCACAACGTGTTTCCCGCTGTACAGGAACGCGCGTTCCATCTCTTTTCTTGCACACAAGGTTTAACAAGCTGCTTCCTACCTCACGAAAAGAGATGGTAATCGAAGGACGGCAACACTATAGATTTTTTCTTAGAGTTAAACAAACGTATGCCATCTTCCTTAGGCTTGCTCACATCCTCCATTTCTATACATCGTTCTTCTTGTCATGACTGTAGGCACATTCGACACGGAGAGTTAAGTCTAGTCCATGTCCCTTACGCCTTCACACCTGCTAGGGAAAACACTTCCATCTCACTGAAACCATAGGACAGCTGAGGGAAGCCTACTTCAGAAGAGGTTTCGCCAGCACCGTCACAGGGCCTTTTCAAGATGCCTTCACCGTTTCATGCTAAAGTGCTTCTCATCCTTACGTGTATGGCTTTCCTGATGGATTTCCTTCTCACAATGAAAACCTTGACACGTTCCATCTGTTCTCTCTCCTACTCTTGAAAACACTTCCCACGGAACAAGATTCGAATGGGGACAGACATTCTACACTAAGTACATCTGTGGGACAGGCACGGGGCACATTCCTTGCGATTTTACACTTACGTTGGAAAACTCTACCATGTTCAGGTAAGATGTTAGTAGAAACACGGTGTCTCTGCAGTGGTGTTTATTCAGACTTAATAGTACTCCCTTTGTTTACGATTCAACACATACGTTTTGTGACTATGAATTCCTCGCGAACCCAGGTGGGAGCTCGAAGTCGCGTTTGAGATAGACTTGGTTCGCAGAGGTTCCTGTATGCCTTTCCTCTGCCTAACTCGCATACTTTGGAAGACGCTTCTATCTTCGTGACCCATGCATGGTGTTCGTTGAGAGAAGCCCTCCGTAAGAAGTTGTTCCGCGAGTAAGGTCGATCACGCTTCCCCTCTGCTTTCTTTCACACTTTGCCTCAAGCCGCTTCGTTTCTTAGCAGAGGAGATGGCAGTCGAAGGACCGCACCCCTACAGCGCTGTTTTGTAGACCCAAGTGTATAGCACATTCCTTACGCTTCCTCTCATTTCCAGACATACACCTCTCTAGGAGACAACGAGTGTGTTGCTTATGCTTCTCTCTAACGAAACAAGATCTGAGTTGGGAGAAGCTTTCGACACGACTTCTTTCTCAAGCAGCGCTATATGGCCCAGTACCTGTGCCTTCGCTGTGACCGTTGGAACGTTCTTCCATCTTCTTCCCAGTAGATGGCAGTAGAAGGACTATCTCCCTCTACCGTGTTGTTCCTTGAGAGGTGAGTGTAAGGCACTGACACATATAGCTCAGAAGGCTTCATTCTTCCCGAACCAAGATGTGAGCTCGAAATCAGTTTTCACATGCCGTTGTTTCTCTGAGTTCAGCGTAAGGCTCTGCCGAGGCTAGCTCGCCTACATTTGAAGGCCTTCCAACTTCATGACAGAAGCCTTCACACTTGGTGTAAAGCCGCTTCGATCCTTAGGAAAGCAGAAGGGAGTCGAAGGACCGCTCCTCCACAGCATTGTTCTTGAAGAACTAATTGCAGAGCTCGTTGCTTATGCTTCCTCCGATTTCCATACACACACCTCTATAGGGGACAACTTGTGAGTTGGTGGTAACATTCGACCCACATTTTTCTTTACAATTCAGCCTATGGCATTTTCCTTACGCTTTCACGCAAAGAACTGAAAATGTTTCTAGCTTCCTGAAACAAGATCTGAGTAGGGAGAAACTTTCGACACAACTTCTTTCTCAAGCAGTGGTACCTGACACAGATTTGTGCCTTCACTGCGAACGTTGGAAATTGCTTCCATCTTCGTCCCTGTAGGTGGTAGTGGAAAGACTATTTCCCTGCAGCTTTGTTTCTTGAGAGGTGAGTATAAGAACCTTCCCTTAGAGAGCAACACATATATCTCCAAGGGCTTCTATCTTCAAGAACCAAGATGTTCGCACGAAAACCTGTTTGACGAGGCCTTCTTTCTCAGAGTTCAGTGTAAGGCTACTAGGCCTGAAGGGAGCCCACGTCCATTTGAAGACCCATCCACCTGCATGACACAGGACTTAAAGGAGAGAAGCTCTCTGCACAACGTGTTCCCCGCTGTACAGGAATGCGCGTTCCACCTCTTTCCTTGCACACAAGGTTTAACAAGCTGCTTCCTTCCTTACTAAAAGAGATGGTAGTCGAAGGACGGCAACAATATAGATTTGTTCTTAGAGTTAAACAAACGTATGCCATCTTCCTTAGGCTTGCTCACATCATCCATTTCCATACATTGTTCTTCATGTCATGACTGTAGGCACATTCGACACGGAGAGTTAAGTCTAGCCCATGTCCCTTGCGCCTTCACCCCCACTACGGAAAACATTTTCATCTCACTGAAACCATAGGACACCTGAGGGAAGCCTACTTCAGAAGAGGTTTCTCCAGCACCGTCCCAGGGCTCATTCAAGATGCCTTCTCCGTTTCATGCTAAAATTCTTCTCATTCTTACGTGTATGGCTTTCCTAATGGATTTCTTTCTCACAATGAAACCCTTGACACGTTCCATCTGCTCTCTCTCCTACTCTTGAAAACACTTCTCACAGAACAAGGTTCGAATGGGGAGAGACATTCTACAGTAAGTATGTCTGTGGGACAGGCACGGGGCACATTCCTTGCGATTTCACACTTACATGGGTAACGTCTACCATGTTCAGGGAAGATGTTAGTAGAAACACGGTTTCTCTGCAGTGGTGTTTCTTCAGACTGCATAGTACTCCCTTTGTTTAGGATTCAACCCATACGTTTTGTGACTATGAATTCCTCCCGAACCCAGATGGGAGCTCGAAGTCGCGTTTGAGATGGACTTGCTTCGCAGAGATTCATGTATGCCTTTCCTTTGGCGAAGTCACATACATTTGAAAACCCTTCCCTCTTCGTGACCCATGGTGTTCGTTGAGAAAAGCCCTCCATAAGAAGTTGTTCGGCGACTAAGGTATGTCTCTCTTCCTTCCCCTCCGTACTCTTTCACACTTTGCTTCAAGCCGCTTCGTTCCTTAGCAAAGCAGATGGCAGTCGAAGGACCGCACCGCCACAGCGTTGTTTCTTCGACTTAAGTGTATCACACGTCCCTTATGCTTCCTCCTATTTCCAGACACACACCTCTCTAGGGGACTACTAGTGGGTTGGTTGTCACATTCGACCCACATTTTTCTTCACAATTCAGCGTGTGGCGTTTTCCTGGTGTTTTCAAACAAAGTACTGACAAGGCTTCTATCTTCCCGAAACAAGATCTGAGTTGGGAGAGGCTTTCGATACAAGTTCGTTCTCAAGCAGTGGTATATGGCACAGTATTTGTGCCTTCGCTTTTAACGTCGGGACTTTCCTCCATTTTCTTCCCTGTAGATGGTAGTGGAAAGGCGATTTCTCTACCGTTTTGTTCCTTGAGAGCTGAGTGTTAGACACTTACACCTATATCTCCAAAGGCTTCACGCTTCCCGAACCAAGAGGTTAGCAGGAAATCCTGTTGGACGTGGCCTTGTTTCTCTGAGTTCAGTGGAAGGCGCTGCTGAGGCGAGCTCGCGTACATTTGAAGGCCCTTCCAACTTCATGACACAAGACTTTCGTGCAGAGAAACCCTCCACACAACTTGTTCCTCACCGTAGTGTACCGCGCTTTCCGTCTCTTTCCTTTTGCACTACGTTGTAAAAAGGTGTTTCCATCCGTAGGGAAAGAGCTGGTCGTCGACGGATGGCAAACCTCTAGATTTGTTCTTAGAGTTAACCATGGGAAGGCAATCCTCCTTATGCTTCCTCACATAATACATATCCATACTCATCCTTCTTCATGGAACGACCGCACTTCCACAGCGTTGTTTTGTAGAAATAAGTGTATAGCACTTTCCTTACGCTTCCTCCGATTTACAGACACACACCTCTATAGGGGACAACTTGTGACTTGGTGGTAACATTCGACCCACATTTTTCTTCACAATTCAGCCTATGGCATTTTCCTTGCGCTTTCACGCGAAGAACTGAAAACACTTCTAGCTTCCTGAAACAAGATCTGAGTAGGGAGAAACTTTCGACACAACTTCTTTCTCAAGCAGTGGTACATGACACAGTATTTGTGCCTTCACTGCGAACGTTGGAAATTGCTTCCATCTTCGTCCCTGTAGGTGGTAGTGGAAAGACTATTTCCCTGCAGCTTTGTTTCTTGAGAGGTGAGTATAAGAACCTTCCCTTAGAGAGCAGCACATATATCTCCAAGTGCCTTTATCTTCAAGAACCAAGATGTTCGCACGAAATCCTGTTTGACGTGGCCTTGTTTCTCAGAGTTCAGTGTAAGGCTACTAGGCCTGAGGCGAGCCCACGTCCATTTGAAGACCCATCCACCTGCATGACACAGGACTTAAAGGAGAGAAACCCTCCGCACAACGTGTTCCTCGCTGTAGAGCATCGCGCGTTCCATCTGTTTCCTTGCACACAATGTTTAACAAGCTGCTTCCAACCTTACGAAAAGAGATGGTAGTCGAAAGACGGCAACACTCTAGATTTGTTCTTAGAGTTAAAGAAACGAGTGCCATCTTCCTTAGGCTTGCTCACATCATCCATTTCCATACATCGTTCTTCATGTCACGATTGTAGGCACATTCGCCACGGAGAGTTAAGTCTAGACCATGTCCCTTACGCGTTCACACCCACTAGGGAAAACACTTTCATCGCACTGAAACCATAGGACAGCTGAGGGAAGGCTACTTCAGAAGAGGTTTCTCCAGCACCGTCACAGGGCCCATTCAAGATGCCTTCACCGTTTCATGCTAAAGTGCTTCTCATCCTTACGTGTATGGCTTTCCTGATGGATTTCCTTCTCACAATGAAAACCTTGACACGTTCCATCTGCTCTCTCTCCTACTCTTGAAAACACTTTCCACAGAACAAGATTCGAATGGGGACAGACATTCTACAGTAAGTATGTCTGTGGGACAGGCACGGGGCACATTCCTTGCGATTTCACACTTTACATTGGAAAAGTCTACCATGTTCAGGGTGAGATGTTAGTAGAAACACGGTTTCTCTGCAGTGGTGTTTCTTCAGACTGATTAGTACTCCCTTGGTTTAGGATTCAACACATACGTTCTGTGAGTGTGAATTCCTCGCGAACCCAGGTGGGAGCTCGAAGTCGCGTTTGAGATAGACTTGGTTCTCACAGATTCGTGTATGCCTTTCCTGTGCCTAACTCGCATACTTTGGAAGACGCTTCTATCTTCGTGACCCATGCATGGTGTTCGTTGAGAAAAGCCCTCCGTAAGAAGTTGTTCCGCGATTAAGGTCGATCACGCTTCCCCTCTGCTTTCTTTCACACTTTGCCTCAAGCCGCTTCGTTTCTTAGCAGAGGAGGTGGCAGTCGAAGGACCGCACCCCTACAGCGCTGTTTTGTAGACCCAAGTGTATAGCACATTCCTTACGCTTCCTCTCATTTCCAGACATACACCTCACTAGGAGACACTGAGTGTGTTGCTTATGCTTCTCTCTAGCGAAACAAGATCTGAGTTGGGTGAAGCTTTCGACACGACTTCTTTCTCAAGCAGTGCTATATGGCCCAGTACCTGTGCCTTCGCTGTGACCGTTGGAACGTTCTTCCATCTTCTTCCCAGTAGATGGCAGTAGAAGGACTATCTCCCTCTACCGTGTTGTACCTTGAGAGGTGAGTGGAAGGCACTGACACATATAGCTCAGAAGGCTTCATTCTTCCCGAACCAAGATGTGAGCACGAAATCAGTTTTGACATGCCGTTGTTTCTCTGAGTTCAGCGTAAGGCTCTGCTGAGGCTAGCTCGCCTTCATTTGAAGGCCTTCCAACTTCATGACAGAAGCCTTCACACTTGGTGTAAAGGCGCTTCGATCCTTAGGAAAGCAGAAGGGAGTCGAAGGACCGCTTCTCCACAGCATTGTTCTTGAAGAATTAATTACAGAGCTCGTTCCTTATGCTTCCTCCGATTTCCATACACACACCTCTATAGGGGACAACTTGTGAGTTGGTGGTAACATTCGACCCACATTTTTCTTTACAATTCAGCCTATGGCATTTTCCTTACGCTTTCACGCAAAGAAATGAAAATGTTTCTAGCTTCCTGAAACAAGATCTGAGTAGGGAGAAACTTTCAACACAACTTCTTTCTCAAGCAGTGGTACCTGACACAGTATTTGTGCCTTCACTGCGAACGTTGGAAATTGCTTCCATCTTCATCCCTGTAGGTGGTAGTGGAAAGACTATTTCTCTGCTGTATTGTTTCTTGAGAGATGATATAAGAACCTTCCCTTAGGGCGGGCGGAGCAAGATGGCGGAGGAGTAGGAGACCTAGATTTTGTCTGGTCTCAGGAATTCAGCTGAATAGGGATCAAACCATTCTGAACAGCCACGAACTCAACAGGAGATTGAACAGGAGAGTAGCAACAACTCTCTGAACAGAGAAGCGACCACTTACTGGAAGGTAGGGCGTGCGGAGAAGTGAATCCGAGGCCATATTCGGGAGGATAGACGGCGGGGGAGGGGCCTCCGCCGGCCGCTTCTGGCAAGTGATAGAGCCGCGGAGCACAAAATCGGACCTTTTAGAAGTTGTCTCGGCGGAGGGACATCGCTACAGTGGCTAAGCGGGGGGTGGAATCCTCCCGGGACAGTGTGGTCTCAGGACCCTTGGGGTCACAGAGAGACCGGGGGTGCCTGAGTGCGCCAGAGCTCCCAGGTATCAGAGCAGGGAAGCCGGCTGCAGAGACGGAGTAGAGTCGCGGGCTCTCAGCTCGGGGTTGCCATAAACTGTGATCTGCGGCCCAGTCAGGGCACGGCTCCCCCAGCAGGGACACAACAAGCAGCAGATCCGGGGAGACTCCCCTTCCTTCCCGGGGAGGAGCGGTGCGGGAACGCACTGCAGGGATCCGCTGGGTTTGGAGACTCCGCGCGGGGTCGGGTGCCAGAGATAGCAACGCTCGATCACAGGCCGGGTGAGCACGGAGTGCGGCCGGAGACCGGGGACAAGGGAGTGACTGCTTTTCTCTGGGGGCTCACTGAGGAGCGGGGCCCCGAGTTCTCAGCTCCTCCGAGTGGAGATTGGGAGGCCACCATTTCTGCCCTGGTCCTCCAAAGCTGTACCGAGAGCTTGCAGGGAACAAAAGCTCCTGAGAGCAAACCGGAGCAGCTTCCTTAGCCCGGACCGACAAGGGCGGGGCAATTCCGCCTCCGGCAAAGACATTTGGAAACCACAGCAACAGGCCCCTCCACCAGAAGATCAGCACAAACAGCCAGCAAGCCAAGACCAAGTTGATCGATCAAGGAGAATAGAACTCCAGCGCTAGGGGAATACTGCACATAGATTCATGGCTTTTTTTTTTTTTTTACCATGATTCATTCTTTCATCAAAGTTAATTTTTGTTGACTGTTTTTTTTTTATTTTTCTTTTTCCCTTTTTCAACCAACATCTTATAAATCCCTTTTTAAAAAAAAACATTTTTTATTTTTCATTTTTAGAGTCATATTTTATCCCTTCATAGTAGTTACCCTTAGTTTTGGCATATATATATAAGTTGTTCTCTCTTTAAAATTTTGAGGTACAGTTTCTTCTAACAGATCAAAATATACCCTAAATCACTAGTGTATGGCTTTGTTCTAGTCTCCTGCCTGATCACATTCTCTCCCTTTTTCCTTTTTTTTTTCTTAAATCTTCTTTCTTTTTTCAAACAACTTATCTTACCAAGTCCTTTTATAAAATCTTTTCTAATTTTCATCTTTACAGTCATCTTCCATCCCTTCATTGTATCAACCCTTATTTTGTACATATATGTCTTTCTACCTTTAAAATTTTAGGAGGCACTTTTTTCTAACAGACCAAAATACGCCCAAAATCTAGTGTGTGGCACTGATCTATGCACTAGCCTGATCATATTTGATCATATTCTGCCTTTTTTATATTGTTTTGTTTTTGTTTTTATCTTTTTTTATCTTTTTTTTCTTTTTCTCTTTCTTTTTTCTTTCTTTCCCTTTCTTTTCCCCTGGTTTCAGGTCTTTTCTGATTTATATACAGTATATTTGCTGGGGACGTTGTAAACCTGTTAGCATTTTGTTCTCTCATTCATCTATTCTCCTCTGAACAAAATGACAAGACGAAAGAAATCACCTCAGCAAAAAGAACAAGAGGTAGTACCGTCAGCCAGGGACCTACTCAATACGGACATTAGTACGATGTCGGACCTAGAGTTCAGAATCATGACTTTAAAGATACTAGCTGGGCTTGAAAAAAGCGTGGAAGTTATTAGAGAAACCCTTTCTGGAGAAATAAAAGAACAAAAATCTAACCAAATCGAAATCAAAAAGGCTATTGATGAGGTGCAATCAAAAATGGGGGCACTAAATGCTAGGATAAATGAGGCAGAAGAGAGAATCAGCGATATAGAAGACCAAATGATGGAAAATAAAGAGGCTGAGAAAAAGAGAGAGAAACAACTACAGGATCACGAGGGCAGAATTCGAGAGATAAGTGATACGATAAGACGAAACAACATTAGAATAATTGGGATTCCAGAAGAAGAAGAGAGAGAGAGAGGGGCAGAAGGTATATTGGAGCAAATTATACCAGAGAACTTCCCTAATGTGAGGAAGGAAACAGGCATTAAAATCCAGGAGGCACAGAGAACCCCTCTCAAAATCAATAATAATAGGTCAACACCCCGACATCTAATAGTAAAACTTCCGAGTCTCAGAGACAAAGAGAAAATCCTGAAAGCAGCTCGGGAGAAGAGATATGTTAACCTACAATGGTAGAAACATTAGATTGGCAACAGACCTATCCACAGAGACCTGGCAGGCCAGAAAGGACTGGCATGATATCTTCAGAGCACTAAACGAGAAAAATAGGCAGCCAAGAATACTATATCCAGCTAGGCTATCATTGAAAATAGAAGGAGAGATAAAAAGCTTCCAGAACAAAAAAAACTAAAGGAATTTGCAAACACAAAACCACCCCTCCAAGAAATATTGAGAGGGGTCCTCTAAGCAAAGAGAGAACCTAAAAGCAGCAAAGAGCAGAAACGAACACAGACAACAGACAGTTAACAGTCACCTTACAGGTAATACAATGGCACTAAATTCATACCTTTCAATAGTTACCCTGAATGTAAATGGGCTAAATGCCCCAATCAAAAGACACAGGCTATCAGATTGGATTAAAAAACAAGACCCATCCATATGCTGTCTGCAAGAGACTCATTTTAGACCGAAAGACACCCCCAGATTGAAAGTGAGGGGGTGGAAAACCAGTTACCATGCTAATGGACACCAAAAGAAAGCTGGGGTGGCAATCCTTATATCAGACAAACTAGATTTTAAAACAAAGACTGTAACAAGAGATGAGGAAGGACACTATATCCTACTTAAAGGGTCTATCCAACAAGAAGATCTAACAATTGTAAATATCTATGCCCCGAACATGGGAGCAGCCAATTATATAAGGCAATTAATAACAAAAGCAAAGAAACACATGGACAACAAAACAATAATAGTGGGGGACTTTAACACCCCCCTGACTGAAATGGACACATCATCTAAGCAAAAGATCAACAAGGAAATAAAGACTTTAAATGACACACTGGACCAAATGGACTTCACAGATATATTCAGAGCATTCCATCCCAAAGCAACGGAATACACATTCTTCTCTAGTGCCCATGGAACGTTCCCCAGAATTGATCACATCCAGGGTCACAAATCAGGTCTCAACCGGTACCAAAAGATTGGGATCATTCCCTGCATATTTTCAGACCACAATGCTTTGAGACTAGAACTCAACCACAAGAGGAAAGTCGGAAAGAACTCAAATACATGGAGGCTAAAGAGCATCCTACTAAAGAATGAATGGGTCAACCAAGAAATTAAAGAAGAATTAAAAAAATTCATGGAAACCAATGAAAATGGAAACACAACTGTTCAAAATCTTTGGGATACAGCAAAGGCAGTCCTGAGAGGAAAGTATATAGCAATACATGCCTTTCTCAAGAAACAAGAAAGGTCTCAAATACACAACCTAACACTACACCTAAAGGAGCTGGAGAAAGAACAGCAAATAAAGCTTAAACCCAGCAGGAGAAGAGAAATCATAAAGATCAGAGCAGAAATCAATGAACTAGAATCCAAAAGAACAGTAGAACAGATCAACGAAACTAGGAGCTGGTTCTTTGAAAGAATTAACAAGATTGATAAACCCCTGGCCAGACTGATCAAAAAGAAAAGAGAAATGACCCAAATCAACAAAATCATGAATGAAAGAGGAGAGATCTCAACCAACAGCAAAGCAATACAAACAATTATAAGAACATATTATGAGCAACTCTATGCCAGCAAATTAGATAACCTGGAAGAAATGGGTGCATTCCTAGAGATGTATCAACTACCAAAATTGAGCCAGGAAGAAATAGAAAACCTGAACAGACCTATAACCACGAAGGAAATTGAAGCAGTCATCAAAAATCTCCCAAGAAACAAAAGCCCAGGGCCAGATGGCTTCCCAGGGGAATTCTATCAGACATTTCAAGAGGAATTAATACCTATTCTCCTGAAACTGTTCCAAAAAATAAAATGGAAGGGAAACTTCCAAACTCATTTTATGAGGCCAGCATTACCTTGATCCCAAAACCAGACAAAGACCCCATCCAAAAGGAGAATTACAGACCAAGATCCTTGATGAACATGGATGCGAAAATTCTCACCAAAATATGAGCCAATAGGATCCAACAGTACATTAAAAGGATTATTCACCAAGACCAAGTGGGATTTAGTCCTGGGCTGCAAGGCTGGTTCAACATCCACAAATCAATCAACGTGATACAATACATTAACAAAAGAAAGAACAAGAATCATAGGATCCTCTCCATAGATGCAGAAAAAGCATTTGACAAAGTACAACATCCTTTCTTGATCAAAACTCTTCAGAGTATAGGGATAGAGGGTACATACCTCAACATCATAAAAGCCATCTATGAAAAACCTACAGCGAATATCATTCTCAATGGGGAAAGGCTGAGAGCTTTTCCCCTAAGGTCAGGAACGCGGCAGGGATGTCCACTCTCACCACTGCTATTCCACATAGTATTAGAAGTCGTAGCCACAGCAATCAGACAACAAAAAGAAATCAAAGGCATCCAAATCGGCAAAGAGGAAGTCAAACTCTCACTCTTGGCAGATGATATGATACTGTATGTGGAAAACCCAAAAGACTCCACCCCAAAGCTGCTAGAACTCATACAGGAATTCAGTAAAGTAGCAGGATATAAAATCAATGCACAGAAATCAGTGGCATTCCTATACACCAACAACAAGACAGAAGAGAGACAAATCAAGGAGTCGATCCCATTTACAATTGCACCCAAAACCATTCGATACCTAGGAAGAAATCTAACCAAAGAGGCAAAGGATCTGTACTCAGAAAACGATAATATACTCATGAAAGAAATTGAAGAAGACACAAAGAAATGGAAAAACGTTCCATGCTCATGGATTGGGAGAATCAACATCGTGAAGATGTCAATGCTACCAAGAGCAATCGACACATTCAATGCAATCCCCATCAAAATACCATCCACATTTTTCAAAGAAATGGAACAAAGAATCCTAAAATTTGTATGGAACCAGAAGAGACCCAGAATAGCCAGAGGAATACTGAAAAAGAAAAGCAAAGCTGGCGGCATCACAATTCCGGACTTCCAGCTCTATTACAATGCTGTGATCATCAAGACACTATGGCACTGGCACAAAAACAGACACATCGATCAATGGAACAGAATCGAGAGCCCAGAAATGGACCCTCAACTCTATGGACAACTTATTTTTGACAAAGCAGGAAAGAATGTCCAATGGCAAAAAGACAGTCTCTTCAACAAATGGTGTTGGGAAAATTGGACAGCCACATGCAGAAGAATGAAACTGGACCATTTCCTTACACCACACACAAAAATAGACTCCAAATGGTTGAAAGACCTAAACGGGAGACAGGAGTCCATCCAAATCCTAAAGGAGAACACAGGTAGCAACTTTTCCGACCCTAGCCTCAGCAACTTCTTCCTAGAAACATCACCAAAGGCACGGGAAGCCAGGGCAAAAATGAACTATTGGGATTTCATCAAGATAAAAAGCTTTTGCACAGCAAAAGAAACAGTCCACAAAACCAAAAGACAACCGACAGAATGGGAGAAAATATTTGCAAATGACCTATCAGATAAAGGGCTAGTATCCAAAATCTATAAAGAACTTATCAAACTCAACACCCAAAGAAAAAATAATCCAATCAAGAAATGGGCAGAAGACATGAACAGACATCTCTCCAAAGAAGACATCCAAATGGCCAATAGGCACATGAAAAAGTGCTCAACATCGCTCGGCATCAGGGAAATCCAAATCAAAACCTCCATGAGATACCACCTCACACCCGTCAGAATGGCTAAAAGTAACAAGTCAGGGAACGACAGATGTCGACGGGGATGTGGAGAAAGGGGAACCCTCCTCCACTGTTGGTGGGAATGCAAGCTGGGGCAACCCCTCTGGAAAACAGTATGGAGGATCCTCAAACAGTTGAAATTAGAGCTACCGTTCGATCCAGCAATTGCACTACTGGGTATTGACCACAAAGATACAAATGTAGGGGCCCGAAGGGGTACGTGTACCCCAATGATTATAGCAGCAATGTCCACCATAGCCAAACTGTGGAAAGAGCCAAGATGCCCATCGACAGATGAATGGCTAAAGAAGAGGTGGTATATATACACAATGGAATATTATGCAGCCATCAAAAGGAATGAGACCTTGCCATTTGCAACGACGTGGATGGAACTGGAGGGTGTTATGCTGAGTGAAATAAGTCAATGAGAGAAAGACACGTATCCCACGACCACACTGATATGAGGAATTCTTAATCTCAGGAAAGAAACTGAGTGATACTGGAGTGGTTGGGGGTGGGAGGGATGGGGTGGCTGGGTGATAGACATTGGGGAGGGTATATGCTACGGTGAGCGCTGTGAATGGTGCAAGACTGTTGAATCACAGATCTGTATTTCTGAAACAAATAACGCAACATATTTTAAGAAAAAAGACAAAGAAGAAGATAACAGGGAAGGAAGAAAAGGGGAGTATGTCAGAGGGGGAGACGAACCATGAGAGATGATAGACTCTGAAAAACAAACGGAGGGTTCTAGAAGGGAGGGGGTTAGGGGGCTGGGTTAGCCTGGTGATGGGTATTGAGGAGGGCACGTTCTGCATGGAGCACTGGGTGTTATGAACAAACAATGAATCGTGGAACACTGCACGAAAAACTAATGATGTAATATATGGTGATTAAGGTAACAATAAAAAAAAAAGCCAAAACAACAAAAACAACAAAAAACAAAAGACGCAGGCTATCAGATTGGATTAAAAAACAAGACCCATCCATATGCTGTCTGCAAGAGACTCATTTTAGACCGAAAGACACCCCCAGATTGAAAGTGAGGGGGTGGAAAACCATTTACCATGCTAATGGACACCAAAAGAAAGCTGGGGTGGCAATCCTTATATCAGACAAACTAGATTTTAAAACAAAGACTGTAACAAGAAATGAGGAAGGACACTATATCCTACTTAAAGGGTCTATCCAACAAGAAGATCTAACAATTGTAAATATCTATGCCCCGAACATGGGAGCAGCCAATTATATAAGGCAATTAATAACAAAAGCAAAGAAACACATTGACAACAATACAATAATAGTGGGGGACTTTAACACCCCCCTGACTGAAATGGACAGATCATCTAAGCAAAAGATCAACAAGGAAATAAAGACTTTAAATGATACACTGGACCAAATGGACTTCACAGACATATTCAGAGCATTCCATCCCAAAGCAACGGAATACACATTCTTCTCTAGTGCCCATGGAACATTCTCCAGAATTGATCACATCCCAGGTCACAAATCAGGTCTCAATCGGTACCAAAAGATTGGGATCATTCCCTGCATATTTTCAGACCACAATGCTTTGAGACTAGAACTCAACCACAAGAGGAAAGTCGGAAGGAACTCAAATACATGGAGGCTAAAGAGCATCCTACTAAAGAATGAATGGGTCAACCAAGAAATTAAAGAAGAATTAAAAAAATTCATGGAAACCAATGAAAATGGAAACACAACTGTTCAAAATCTTTGGGATACAGCAAAGGCAGTCCTGAGAGGAAAGTATATAGCAATACATGCCTTTCTCAAGAAACAAGAAAGGTCTCAAATACACAACCTAACCCTACACCTAAAGGAGCTGGAGAAAGAACAGCAAATAAAGCCTAAACCCAGCAGGAGAAGAGAAATCATAAAGATCAGAGCAGAAATCAATGAACTAGAAACCAAAAGAACAGTAGAACAGATCAACGAAACTAGGAGCTGGTTCTTTGAAAGAATTAACAAGATTGATAAACCCCTGGCCAGACTGATCAAAAAGAAAAGAGAAATGACCCAAATCAACAAAATCATGAATGAAAGAGGAGAGATCGCAACCAACACCAAAGCAATACAAACAACTATAAGAACATATTATGAGCAACTCTATGCCAGCAAATGAGATAACCTGGAAGAAATGGGTGCATTCCTAGAGATGTATCAACTACCAAAATTGAGCCAGGAAGAAATAGAAAACCTGAACAGACCTATAACCACGAAGGAAATTGAAACAGTCATCAAAAATCTCCCAAGAAACAAAAGCCCAGGGCCAGATGGCTTCCCAGGGGAATTCTATCACACATTTCAAGAGGAATTAGTACCTATTCTCCTGAAACTGTTCCAATAAATCGAAATGGAAGGGAAACTTCCAAACTCATTTTATGAGGCCAGCATTACCTTGATCCCAAAACCAGACAAAGACCCCATCCAAAAGGAGAATTACAGACCAAGATCCTTGATGAACATGGATGTGAAAATTCTCACCAAAATCCTAGCCAATAGGATCCAACAGTACATTAAAAGGATTATTCACCAGGACCAAGTGGGATTTAGTCCTGGGCTGCAAGGCTGGTTCAACATCGGCAAATCAATCAACGTGATACAATACATTAACAAAAGAAAGAACAAGAAACATAGAATCCTCTCCATAGATGCAGAAAAAGCATTTGACAAAGTACAAAATCCTTTCTTGATCAAAACCCTTCAGAGTATAGCGATAGAGGGTACCTACCTCAACATCATAAAAGCCATCTATGAAAAACCTACAGCGAATACCATTCTCAATGGGGAAAGGCTGAGAGCTTTTCCCCTAAGATCAGGAACGCGGCAGGGATGTCCACTCTCACCACTGCTATTCCACATAGTATTAGAAGTCGTAGCCACAGCAATCAGACAACAAAAAGAAATCAAAGGCATCCAAATCGGCAAAGAGGAAGTCAAACTCTCACTCTTGGCAGATGATATGATACTGTATGTGGAAAACCCAAAAGACTCCACCCCAAAGCTGCTAGAACTCATACAGGAATTCAGTCAAGTAGCAGGATATAAAATCAATGCACAGAAATCAGTGGCATTCCTATACACCAACAACAAGACAGAAGAGAGACAAATCAAGGAGTCGATCCCATTTACAATTACACCCAAAACCATTCGATACCTAGGAAGAAATCTAACCAAAGAGGCAAAGGATCTGTACTCAGAAAACGATAAAATACTCATGAAAGAAATTGAAGAAGACACAAAGAAATGGAAAAACGTTCCATGCTCGTGGATTGGGAGAATCAACATTGTGAAGATGTCAATGCTACCTAGAGCAATCGACACATTCAATGCAATCCCCATCAAAATACCATCCACTTTTTTCAAAGAAATGGAACAAAGAATCCTAAAATTTGTATGGAACCAGAAGAGACCCAGAATAGCCAGAGGAATACTGAAAAAGAAAAGCAAAGCTGGCGGCATCACAATTCCGGACTTCCAGCTCTATTACAAAGCTGTGATCATCAAGACACTATGGTACTGGCACAAAAACAGACACATCGATCAATGGAACAGAATCGAGAGCCCAGAAATGGACCCTCAACTCTATGTTCAACTTATTTTTGACAAAGCAGGAAAGAATGTCCAATGGCAAAAAGACAGTCTCTTCAACAAATGGTGTTGGGAAAATTGGACAGCCACATGCAGAAGAATGAAACTGGACCATTTCCTTACACCACACACAAAAATAGACTCCAAATGGTTGAAAGACCTAAACGGGAGACAGGAGTCCATCCAAATCCTAAAGGAGAACACAGGTAGCAACCTTTTCGACCTTAGCCGCAGCAACTTCTTCCTAGAAACATCGCCAAAGGCACGGGAAGCCAGGGCAAAAATGAACTATTGGGATTTCATCAAGATAAAAAGCTTTTGCACAGCAAAAGAAACAGTCCACAAAACCAAAAGACAACCGACACAATGGGAGAAAATATTTACAAATGACCTATCAGATAAAGGGCTAGTATCCAAAATCTATAAAGAACTTATCAAACTCAACACCCAAAGAACAAATAATCCAATCAAGAAATGGGCAGAAGTCATGAACAGACAACTCTCCAAAGAAGACATCCAAATGGCCAAGAGGCACATGAAAAAGTGCTCAACATCGCTCGGCATCAGGGAAATCCAAATCAAAACCTCCATGAGATACCACCTCACACCCGTCAGAATGGCTAAAATTAACAAGTCAGGGAACGACAGATGTTGGCGGGGATGTGGAGAAAGCGGAACCCTCCTCCACTGTTGGTGGGAATGCAAGCTGGGGCAACCCCTCTGGAAAACAGTATGGAGGGTCCTCAAACAGTTGAAATTAGAGCTCCCGTTCGATCCAGCAATTGCACTACTGGGTATTGACCCCAACGATACAAATGTAGGGACCCGAAGGGTTACGTGTACCCCAATGATTATAGCAGCAATATCCACCATAGCCAAACGGTGGAAAGAGCCAAGATGCCCATCGACAGATGAATGGCTAAAGAAGAGGTGGTATATATACACAATGGAATATTATGCAGCCATCAAAAGGAATGAGATCTTGCCATTTGCAACGACGTGGATGGAACTGGAGGGTGTTATGCTGAGTGAAATAAGTCAATCAGAGAAAGACATGTATCCCATGACCTCACTGATATGAGGAATTCTTAATCTCAGGAAAGAAACTGAGTGTTACTGGAGTGGTTGGGGGTGGGAGGGATGGGGTGCCTGGGTGATAGACATTGGGGAGGGTATATGCTACGGTGAGCGCTGTGAATTGTGCAAGACTCTTGAATCACAGATCTGTACTTCTGAAACAAATAACGCAACATATTTTAAGAAAAAAGAAAAAGAAGTAGATAACAGGAGAGGAAGAAAAGGGGAGTATGTCAGAGGGGGAGACGAACCATGAGAGATGATGGACTCTGAAAAACAAACGGAGGGTTCTAGAGGGGAGGGTTTAGGGGGATGGGTTAGCCTGCTGATGGGTATTGAGGAGGGCACGTTCTGCATGGAGCACTGGGTGTTATGAACAAACAATGAATCGTGGAACACTGCACCAAAAACTAATGATGTAAAATATGGTGATTAACATAACAATTAAAAAACAACCTTCCAAAGAGAGCAACACATATATCTCCAAGGGCTCCTACCTTCAAGAACCAAGATGTTCGCACGACAGCCTGTTTGACGTGGCCTTGTTTCTCAGAGTTCAGTGTAAGGCGACTAGGCCTGTGGCGAGCCCACGTCCATTTGAAGCCCCATCCACCTGCATGACACAGGACTTAAAGGAGAGAAACTCTCTGCACAACGTGTTTCCCGCTGTACAGGAACGCGCGTTCCATCTCTTTTCTTGCACACAAGGTTTAACAAGCTGCTTCCTACCTCACGAAAAGAGATGGTAATCGAAGGACGGCAACACTATAGATTTTTTCTTAGAGTTAAACAAACGTATGCCATCTTCCTTAGGCTTGCTCACATCCTCCATTTCTATACATCGTTCTTCTTGTCATGACTGTAGGCACATTCGACACGGAGAGTTAAGTCTAGTCCATGTCCCTTACGCCTTCACACCTGCTAGGGAAAACACTTCCATCTCACTGAAACCATAGGACAGCTGAGGGAAGCCTACTTCAGAAGAGGTTTCGCCAGCACCGTCACAGGGCCTTTTCAAGATGCCTTCACCGTTTCATGCTAAAGTGCTTCTCATCCTTACGTGTATGGCTTTCCTGATGGATTTCCTTCTCACAATGAAAACCTTGACACGTTCCATCTGTTCTCTCTCCTACTCTTGAAAACACTTCCCACGGAACAAGATTCGAATGGGGACAGACATTCTACACTAAGTACATCTGTGGGACAGGCACGGGGCACATTCCTTGCGATTTTACACTTACGTTGGAAAACTCTACCATGTTCAGGTAAGATGTTAGTAGAAACACGGTGTCTCTGCAGTGGTGTTTATTCAGACTTAATAGTACTCCCTTTGTTTACGATTCAACACATACGTTTTGTGACTATGAATTCCTCGCGAACCCAGGTGGGAGCTCGAAGTCGCGTTTGAGATAGACTTGGTTCGCAGAGGTTCCTGTATGCCTTTCCTCTGCCTAACTCGCATACTTTGGAAGACGCTTCTATCTTCGTGACCCATGCATGGTGTTCGTTGAGAGAAGCACTCCGTAAGAAGTTGTTCCGCGAGTAAGGTCGATCACGCTTCCCCTCTGCTTTCTTTCACACTTTGCCTCAAGGCGCTTCGTTTCTTAGCAGAGGAGATGGCAGTCGAAGGACCGCACCCCTACAGCGCTGTTTTGTAGACCCAAGTGTATAGCACATTCCTTACGCTTCCTCTCATTTCCAGACATACACCTCTCTAGGAGACAACGAGTGTGTTGCTTATGCTTCTCTCTAACGAAACAAGATCTGAGTTGGGAGAAGCTTTCGACACGACTTCTTTCTCAAGCAGCGCTATATGGCCCAGTACCTGTGCCTTCGCTGTGACCGTTGGAACGTTCTTCCATCTTCTTCCCAGTAGATGGCAGTAGAAGGACTATCTCCCTCTACCGTGTTGTTCCTTGAGAGGTGAGTGTAAGGCACTGACACATATAGCTCAGAAGGCTTCATTCTTCCCGAACCAAGATGTGAGCTCGAAATCAGTTTTCACATGCCGTTGTTTCTCTGAGTTCAGCGTAAGGCTCTGCCGAGGCTAGCTCGCCTACATTTGAAGGCCTTCCAACTTCATGACAGAAGCCTTCACACTTGGTGTAAAGCCGCTTCGATCCTTAGGAAAGCAGAAGGGAGTCGAAGGACCGCTCCTCCACAGCATTGTTCTTGAAGAACTAATTGCAGAGCTCGTTGCTTATGCTTCCTCCGATTTCCATACACACACCTCTATAGGGGACAACTTGTGAGTTGGTGGTAACATTCGACCCACATTTTTCTTTACAATTCAGCCTATGGCATTTTCCTTACGCTTTCACGCAAAGAACTGAAAATGTTTCTAGCTTCCTGAAACAAGATCTGAGTAGGGAGAAACTTTCGACACAACTTCTTTCTCAAGCAGTGGTACCTGACACAGATTTGTGCCTTCACTGCGAACGTTGGAAATTGCTTCCATCTTCGTCCCTGTAGGTGGTAGTGGAAAGACTATTTCCCTGCAGCTTTGTTTCTTGAGAGGTGAGTATAAGAACCTTCCCTTAGAGAGCAACACATATATCTCCAAGGGCTTCTATCTTCAAGAACCAAGATGTTCGCACGAAAACCTGTTTGACGAGGCCTTCTTTCTCAGAGTTCAGTGTAAGGCTACTAGGCCTGAAGGGAGCCCACGTCCATTTGAAGACCCATCCACCTGCATGACACAGGACTTAAAGGAGAGAAGCTCTCTGCACAACGTGTTCCCCGCTGTACAGGAATGCGCGTTCCACCTCTTTCCTTGCACACAAGGTTTAACAAGCTGCTTCCTTCCTTACTAAAAGAGATGGTAGTCGAAGGACGGCAACAATATAGATTTGTTCTTAGAGTTAAACAAACGTATGCCATCTTCCTTAGGCTTGCTCACATCATCCATTTCCATACATTGTTCTTCATGTCATGACTGTAGGCACATTCGACACGGAGAGTTAAGTCTAGCCCATGTCCCTTGCGCCTTCACCCCCACTACGGAAAACATTTTCATCTCACTGAAACCATAGGACACCTGAGGGAAGCCTACTTCAGAAGAGGTTTCTCCAGCACCGTCCCAGGGCTCATTCAAGATGCCTTCTCCGTTTCATGCTAAAATTCTTCTCATTCTTACGTGTATGGCTTTCCTAATGGATTTCTTTCTCACAATGAAACCCTTGACACGTTCCATCTGCTCTCTCTCCTACTCTTGAAAACACTTCTCACAGAACAAGGTTCGAATGGGGAGAGACATTCTACAGTAAGTATGTCTGTGGGACAGGCACGGGGCACATTCCTTGCGATTTCACACTTACATGGGTAACGTCTACCATGTTCAGGGAAGATGTTAGTAGAAACACGGTTTCTCTGCAGTGGTGTTTCTTCAGACTGCATAGTACTCCCTTTGTTTAGGATTCAACCCATACGTTTTGTGACTATGAATTCCTCCCGAACCCAGATGGGAGCTCGAAGTCGCGTTTGAGATGGACTTGCTTCGCAGAGATTCATGTATGCCTTTCCTTTGGCGAAGTCACATACATTTGAAAACCCTTCCCTCTTCGTGACCCATGGTGTTCGTTGAGAAAAGCCCTCCATAAGAAGTTGTTCGGCGACTAAGGTATGTCTCTCTTCCTTCCCCTCCGTACTCTTTCACACTTTGCTTCAAGCCGCTTCGTTCCTTAGCAAAGCAGATGGCAGTCGAAGGACCGCACCGCCACAGCGTTGTTTCTTCGACTTAAGTGTATCACACGTCCCTTATGCTTCCTCCTATTTCCAGACACACACCTCTCTAGGGGACTACTAGTGGGTTGGTTGTCACATTCGACCCACATTTTTCTTCACAATTCAGCGTGTGGCGTTTTCCTGGTGTTTTCAAACAAAGTGCTGACAAGGCTTCTATCTTCCCGAAACAAGATCTGAGTTGGGAGAGGCTTTCGATACAAGTTCGTTCTCAAGCAGTGGTATATGGCACAGTATTTGTGCCTTCGCTTTTAACGTCGGGACTTTCCTCCATTTTCTTCCCTGTAGATGGTAGTGGAAAGGCGATTTCTCTACCGTTTTGTTCCTTGAGAGCTGAGTGTTAGACACTTACACCTATATCTCCAAAGGCTTCACGCTTCCCGAACCAAGAGGTTAGCAGGAAATCCTGTTGGACGTGGCCTTGTTTCTCTGAGTTCAGTGGAAGGCGCTGCTGAGGCGAGCTCGCGTACATTTGAAGGCCCTTCCAACTTCATGACACAAGACTTTCGTGCAGAGAAACCCTCCACACAACGTGTTCCTCACCGTAGTGTACCGCGCTTTCCGTCTCTTTCCTTTTGCACTACGTTGTAAAAAGGTGTTTCCATCCGTAGGGAAAGAGCTGGTCGTCGACGGATGGCAAACCTCTAGATTTGTTCTTAGAGTTAACCATGGGAAGGCAATCCTCCTTATGCTTCCTCACATAATACATATCCATACTCATCCTTCTTCATGGAACGACCGCACTTCCACAGCGTTGTTTTGTAGAAATAAGTGTATAGCACTTTCCTTACGCTTCCTCCGATTTACAGACACACACCTCTATAGGGGACAACTTGTGACTTGGTGGTAACATTCGACCCACATTTTTCTTCACAATTCAGCCTATGGCATTTTCCTTGCGCTTTCACGTGAAGAACTGAAAACACTTCTAGGTTCCTGAAACAAGATCTGAGTAGGGAGAAACTTTCGACACAACTTCTTTCTCAAGCAGTGGTACATGACACAGTATTTGTGCCTTCACTGCGAACGTTGGAAATTGCTTCCATCTTCGTCCCTGTAGGTGGTAGTGGAAAGACTATTTCCCTGCAGCTTTGTTTCTTGAGAGGTGAGTATAAGAACCTTCCCTTAGAGAGCAGCACATATATCTCCAAGGGCTTCTATCTTCAAGAACCAAGATGTTCGCACGAAAACCTGTTTGACGAGGCCTTCTTTCTCAGAGTTCAGTGTAAGGCTACTAGGCCTGAAGGGAGCCCACGTCCATTTGAAGACCCATCCACCTGCATGACACAGGACTTAAAGGAGAGAAACCCTCTGCACAACGTGTTCCCCGCTGTACAGGAAGGCACGTTCCACCTCTTTCCTTGCACACAAGGTTTAACAAGCTGCTTCCTACCTTACGAAAAGAGATGGTAGTCGAAGGACGGCAACAATATAGATTTGTTCTTAGAGTTAAACAAACGTATGCCATCTTCCTTAGGCTTGCTCACATCCTCCATTTCCATACATCGTTCTTCATGTCACGACAGTAGGCACATTCGACACGGAGAGTTAAGTCTACTCCATGTCCCTTACGCCTTCACACCCACTAGGGAAAACACTTTCATCTCACTGAAACCATTGCAGAGCTGAGGGAAGCCTACCTCAGAAGAAGTTTCTTCAGCACCGTCACAGGGCCCATTCAAGATGCCTTCACCGTTTCATGCTAAAGTGCTTCTCATCCTTACATGTATGGCTTTCCTGATGGATTTCCTTCTCACAATGAAAACCTTGACACGTTCCATCTGCTCTCTCCCCTAGTCTTGAAAACACTTCCCACAGAACAAGATTCGAATGGGGACAGACATTCTACACTAAGTACGTCTGTGGCACAGGCACGGGGCACATTCCTTGCGATTTCACACTTACGTTGGAAAAGTCTCCCATGTTCAGGGAAGATGTTAGTAGAAACACGGTGTCTCTGCAGTGGTGTTTCTTCAGACTGAATAGGACTCCCTTTGTTTAGGATTCAACACATAAGTTTTGTGACTATGAATTCCTCGCGAACCCAGAGGGGTGCTCGAAGTCGCGTTTGAGATAGACTTGGTTCACAGAGATTCGTGTATGCCTTTCCTCTGCCTAACTCGCATACTTTGGAAGACGCTTCTATCTTCGTGACCCATGCATCGTGTTCGTGGAGAGAAGCCCTCCGTAAGATGTTGTTCCGCGAGTAAGGTAGATCACGCTTCCCCTCTGCTTTCTTTCACACTTTGCATCAAGCCGCTTCGTTTCTTAGCAGAGGAGATGGCAGTCGAAGGACCGCACCTGCACAGCGTTGATTTGTAGAACTAAGTGTATAGCACGTTCCTTACGCTTCCTCACATTTCCAGACGCTAACCTCTATAGGGGACAACTTGTGACTTGGTGGTAACATTCGACCCACATTTTTCTTCACTATTCAGCCTATGGCATTTTCCTTACGCTTTCAGGCGAAGAACTGAAAACGCTTCTAGCTTCCTGAAACAAGAACTGAGTAGGGAGAAACGTTCGACACAACTTCTTTCTCAAGCAGTGGTACATGACACAGTATTTGTGCCTTCACGCGAACGTTGGAAATTGCTTCCATCTTCTTCCCTGTAGGTGGTAGTGGAAAGACTATTTCCCTGCAGCTTTGTTTCTTGAGAGATGAGTATAAGAACCTTCCCTTAGAGAACAACACACATATTTCCAAGGGCCTTTATCTTCAAGAACCAAGATGTTCGCACGACAGCCTGTTTGACGTGGCCTTGTTTCTCAGAGTTCAGTGTAAGGCTACTCGGCCTGAGGCGAGCCCACGTCCATTTGAAGACCCATCCACCTGCATGACACAGGACTTAAAGGAGAGAAACCCTCCGCAAAACGTGTTCCTCGCTGTACAGGATCGCACGTTCCATCTCTTTCCTTGCACACAAGGTTTAACAAGCTGCTTCCAACCTTACGAAAAGAGATTTTAGTCGAAGTACGGCAACACTCTAGATTTGTTCTTAGAGTTAAACAAACGAATGCCATCTTCCTTAGGCTTGCTCACATCATCCATTTCCATACATCGTTCTTCATGTCACGACTGTAGGCACATTTGACATGGAGAGTTAAGTCTAGGCCATGTCCCTTACGCCTTCACACCCACTAGGGAAAACACTTTCATCTCACTGAAGCCATAGGACAGCTGAGGGAAGCCTACTTCAGAAGAGGTTTCTCCAGCACCGTCACAGGGCCCATTCAAGATGCCTTCACCGTTTCATGCTAAAGTGCTTCTCATCCTTACGTGTATGGCTTTCCTGATGGATTTCCTTCTCACAATGAAAACCTTGACACGTTCCATCTGCTCTCTCTCCTACTCTTGGAAATACTTCTCACAGAACAAGGTTCGAATGGGGACAGACATTCTACAGTAAGTACGTCTGTGGGACAGGCAAGGGGCACATTGCTTGCGATTTCACTCTTACATGGGTAAAGTCTACCATGTTCAGGGAAGATGTTCGTAGTAACACGGTTTCTCTGCAGTGGTGTTTCTTCAGACTGCATAATACTCCCTTTGTTTAGGATTCAACACATACGTTTTTTGACTATGAATTCCTCGCGAACCCATAGGGGAGCTCGAAGTCGCGTTTGAGATAGACTTGGTTCGCAGAGATTCCTGTATGCCTTTCCTCTGCCTAACTCGCATACTTTGGAAGACGCTTCTATCTTCGTGACCCATGCATGGTGTTCGTTGAGAGAAGCCCTCCGTAAGATGTTGTTCCGCGAGTAAGGTAGATCACGCTTCCCCTCTGCTTTCTTTCACACTTTGCATCAAGCCGCTTCGTTTCTTAGCAGAGGAGATGGCAGTCGAAGGACCGCACCTCCACAGCGTTGATTTGTAGAAACGTGTATAGCACGTTCCTTACGCATCCTCCCATTTCCAGACACACACCTCTATAGGGGACAACTTGTGACTTGGTGGTAACATTCGACCCACATTTTTCTTCACAATTCAGCCTATGGCATTTTCCTTACGCTTTCACGCAAAGAACTGAAAATGTTTCTAGCTTCCTGAAACAAGAACTGAGTAGGGAGAAACGTTCGACACAACTTCTTTCTCAAGCAGTGGTACATGACACAGTATTTGTGCCTTCACTGCGAACGTTGGAAATTGCTTCCATCTTCATCCCTGTAGGTGGTAGTGGAAAGACTATTTCCCTGCAGCTTTTTTTCTTGAGAAGTGAGTATAAGAACCTTCCCTTAGAGAGCAACTCATATATCGCCAAGGGCTTCTATCTTCAAGAACCAAGATGTTCGCACGACAGCCTGTTTTACGTGGCCTTGTTTCTCAGAGTTCAGTGTATGGCTACTAGGCCTTAGGCGAGCCCACGTCCATTTGAAGACCCATCCACCTGCATGACACAGGACTTAAAGGAGAGAAACCCTCTGCACAACGTGTTCCCCGCTGTACAGGATCACGCGTTCCATCTCTTTCCTTGCACACAACGTTTCACAAGCTGCTTCCTACCTTACGAAAAGAGATGGTAGTCGAAGGACGGCAACACTATAGATTTGTTCTTAGAGTTAAACAAACGTATGCCATCTTCCTTAGGCTTGCTCTCAACATCCATTTCCATACATCGTTCTTCATATCACGAATGTAGGCACATTCGACACGGAGAGTTAAGTCTAGGCCATGTCCCTTACGCCTTCACACCCACTATGGAAAAAACTTTCATCTCAATGAAAGCATAGGACAGCTGAGGGAAGCCTACTTCAGAAGAGGTTTCTCCAGCACCGTCACAGTGCCCATTCAAGATGCCTTCACCGTTTCATGCTAAAGTGCTTCTCATCCTTCCGTGTACGGCTTTCCTGATGGATTTCCTTCTCACAGTGAAAACCTTGACACGTTCCATCTGTTCTCTCTCCTACTCTTGAAAACACTTCTCACAGAACAAGATTCGAATGAGGACAGACTTTCTACAGTAGGTACGTCTGTGGGACAGGCACGGGGCACATTCCTTGTGATTTCACACTTACGTTGGAAAAGTCTACCATGTTCAGGGAAGATGTTAGGAGAAACACGGTTTTCTGTAGGGGTGTTTCTTCAAAATGAATAGTACTCCCTTTGTTTAGGATTCAACACATATGTTTTGTGACTATGAATTCCTCGCGAACCCAGATGGGAGCTCGAAGTCGCGTTTGAGATAGACTTGGTTCGCACAGATTTGTGTATGCCTTTCCTCTGCCTAACTCGCATACTTTGGAAGACGCTTCTATCTTCGTGACCCATGCATGGTGTTCGTTGAGAAAAGCCCTCCGTAAGAAGTTGTTCCGCGAGTAAGGGAGAGCACGTTTCCCCTTTGCTTTCCTTCACATTTGCCTCAAGCCGCTTCGTTTCTTAGCAGAGGAGATGGCAGACGAAGGACCGCACCTCCACAGCGTTGTTTTGTAGAACTACGTGTATAGCACGTTCCTTACGCTTCCTCCGATTTCCAGACACACACCTCTATAGGGGACAAATTGTGACTTGGTGGTAACATTCGACCCACATTTTTCTTCACAATTCAGCCTATGGCATTTTCCTTGCGCTTTCACACGAAGAACTGAAAACACTTCTAGCTTCCTGAAACAAGATCTGAGTTGGGACAAAATTTCGACACAACTTCTTTCTCAAGCAGTGGTACATGACACAGTATTTGTGCCTTCATGGCGAACGTTGGAAATTGCTTCCATCTTCGTCCCTGTAGGTGGTAGTGGAAAGACTATTTCCCTGCAGCTTTGTTTCTTGAGAGGTGACTATAAGAACCTTCCCTTAGAGAACAACACATATATCTCCAAGTGCCTTTATCTTCAAGAACCAAGATGTTCGCACGAAATCCTGTTTGACGTGGCCTTGTTTCTCAGAGTTCAGTGTAAGGCTACTAGGCCTGAGGCGAGCCCACGTCCATTTGAAGACCCATCCACCTGCATGACACAGGACTTAAAGGAGAGAAACCCTCCGCACAACGTGTTCCTCGCTGTAGAGCATCGCGCGTTCCATCTGTTTCCTTGCACACAATGTTTAACAAGCTGCTTCCAACCTTACGAAAAGAGATGGTAGTCGAAAGACGGCAACACTCTAGATTTGTTCTTAGAGTTAAAGAAACGAGTGCCATCTTCCTTAGGCTTGCTCACATCATCCATTTCCATACATCGTTCTTCATGTCACGACTGTAGGCACATTCGCCACGGAGAGTTAAGTCTAGACCATGTCCCTTACGCGTTCACACCCACTAGGGAAAACACTTTCATCGCACTGAAACCATAGGACAGCTGAGGGAAGCCTACTTCAGAAGAGGTTTCTCCAGCACCGTCACAGGGCCCATTCAAGATGCCTTCACCGTTTCATGCTAAAGTGCTTCTCATCCTTACGTGTATGGCTTTCCTGATGGATTTCCTTCTCACAATGAAAACCTTGACACGTTCCATCTGTTCTCTCTCCTACTCTTGAAAACACTTCCCACAGAACAAGATTCGAATGGGGACAGACATTCTACACTAAGTATGTCTGTGGGACAGGCACGGGGCACATTCCTTGCGATTTCACACTTTACATTGGAAAAGTCTACCATGTTCAGGGTGAGATGTTAGTAGAAACACGGTTTCTCTGCAGTGGTGTTTCTTCAGACTGATTAGTACTCCCTTGGTTTAGGATTCAACACATACGTTCTGTGAGTGTGAATTCCTCGCGAACCCAGGTGGGAGCTCGAAGTCGCGTTTGAGATAGACTTGGTTCTCACAGATTCGTGTATGCCTTTCCTCTGCCTAACTCGCATACTTTGGAAGACGCTTCTATCTTCGTGACCCATGCATGGTGTTCGTTGAGAAAAGCCCTCCGTAAGAAGTTGTTCCGCGAGTAAGGTCGATCACGCTTCCCCTCTGCTTTCTTTCACACTTTGCCTCAAGCCGCTTCGTTTCTTAGCAGAGGAGGTGGCAGTCGAAGGACCGCACCCCTACAGCGCTGTTTTGTAGACCCAAGTGTATAGCACATTCCTTACGCTTCCTCTCATTTCCAGACATACACCTCACTAGGAGACACTGAGTGTGTTGCTTATGCTTCTCTCTAGCGAAACAAGATCTGAGTTGGGTGAAGCTTTCGACACGACTTCTTTCTCAAGCAGTGCTATATGGCCCAGTACCTGTGCCTTCGCTGTGACCGTTGGAACGTTCTTCCATCTTCTTCCCAGTAGATGGCAGTAGAAGGACTATCTCCCTCTACCGTGTTGTACCTTGAGAGGTGAGTGGAAGGCACTGACACATATAGCTCAGAAGGCTTCATTCTTCCCGAACCAAGATGTGAGCACGAAATCAGTTTTGACATGCCGTTGTTTCTCTGAGTTCAGCGTAAGGCTCTGCTGAGGCTAGCTCGCCTACATTTGAAGGCCTTCCAACTTCATGACAGAAGCCTTCACACTTGGTGTAAAGCCGCTTCGATCCTTAGGAAAGCAGAAGGGAGTCGAAGGACCGCTTCTCCACAGCATTGTTCTTGAAGAATTAATTACAGAGCTCGTTCCTTATGCTTCCTCCGATTTCCATACACACACCTCTATAGGGGACAACTTGTGAGTTGGTGGTAACATTCGACCCACATTTTTCTTTACAATTCAGCCTATGGCATTTTCCTTACGCTTTCACGCAAAGAAATGAAAATGTTTCTAGCTTCCTGAAACAAGATCTGAGTAGGGAGAAACTTTCAACACAACTTCTTTCTCAAGCAGTGGTACCTGACACAGTATTTGTGCCTTCACTGCGAACGTTGGAAATTGCTTCCATCTTCATCCCTGTAGGTGGTAGTGGAAAGACTATTTCTCTGCTGTATTGTTTCTTGAGAGATGATATAAGAACCTTCCCTTAGGGCGGGCGGAGCAAGATGGCGGAGGAGTAGGAGACCTAGATTTTGTCTGGTCTCAGGAATTCAGCTGAATAGGGATCAAACCATTCTGAACAGCCACGAACTCAACAGGAGATTGAACAGGAGAGTAGCAACAACTCTCTGAACAGAGAAGCGACCACTTACTGGAAGGTAGGGCGTGCGGAGAAGTGAATCCGAGGCCATATTCGGGAGGATAGACGGCGGGGGAGGGGCCTCCGCCGGCCGCTTCTGGCAAGTGATAGAGCCGCGGAGCACAAAATCGGACCTTTTAGAAGTTGTCTCGGCGGAGGGACATCGCTACAGTGGCTAAGCGGGGGGTGGAATCCTCCCGGGACAGTGTGGTCTCAGGACCCTTGGGGTCACAGAGAGACCGGGGGTGCCTGAGTGCGCCAGAGCTCCCAGGTATCAGAGCAGGGAAGCCGGCTGCAGAGACGGAGCAGAGTCGCGGGCTCTCAGCTCGGGGTTGCCATAAACTGTGATCTGCGGCCCAGTCAGGGCACGGCTCCCCCAGCAGGGACCCAACAAGCAGCAGATCCGGGGAGACTCCCCTTCCTTCCCGGGGAGGAGCGGTGCGGGAACGCACTGCAGGGATCCGCTGGGTTTGGAGACTCCGCGCGGGGTCGGGTGCCAGAGATAGCAACGCTCGATCACAGGCCGGGTGAGCACGGAGTGCGGCCGGAGACCGGGGACAAGGGAGTGACTGCTTTTCTCTGGGGGCTCACTGAGGAGCGGGGCCCCGAGTTCTCAGCTCCTCCGAGTGGAGATTGGGAGGCCACCATTTCTGCCCTGGTCCTCCAAAGCTGTACCGAGAGCTTGCAGGGAACAAAAGCTCCTGAGAGCAAACCGGAGCAGCTTCCTTAGCCCGGACCGACAAGGGCGGGGCAATTCCGCCTCCGGCAAAGACATTTGGAAACCACAGCAACAGGCCCCTCCACCAGAAGATCAGCACAAACAGCCAGCAAGCCAAGACCAAGTTGATCGATCAAGGAGAATAGAACTCCAGCGCTAGGGGAATACTGCACATAGATTCATGGCTTTTTTTTTTTTTTTTACCATGATTCATTCTTTCATCAAAGTTAATTTTTGTTGACTGTTTTTTTTTATTTTTCTTTTTCCCTTTTTCAACCAACATCTTATAAATCCCTTTTTAAAAAAAAACATTTTTTATTTTTCATTTTTAGAGTCATATTTTATCCCTTCATAGTAGTTACCCTTAGTTTTGGCATATATATATAAGTTGTTCTCTCTTTAAAATTTTGAGGTACAGTTTCTTCTAACAGATCAAAATATACCCTAAATCACTAGTGTATGGCTTTGTTCTAGTCTCCTGCCTGATCACATTCTCTCCCTTTTTCCTTTTTTTTTTCTTAAATCTTCTTTCTTTTTTCAAACAACTTATCTTACCAAGTCCTTTTATAAAATCTTTTCTAATTTTCATCTTTACAGTCATCTTCCATCCCTTCATTGTATCAACCCTTATTTTGTACATATATGTCTTTCTACCTTTAAAATTTTAGGAGGCACTTTTTTCTAACAGACCAAAATACGCCCAAAATCTAGTGTGTGGCACTGATCTATGCACTAGCCTGATCATATTTGATCATATTCTGCCTTTTTTATATTGTTTTGTTTTTGTTTTTATCTTTTTTTATCTTTTTTTTCTTTTTCTCTTTCTTTTTTCTTTCTTTCCCTTTCTTTTCCCCTGGTTTCAGGTCTTTTCTGATTTATATACAGTATATTTGCTGGGGACGTTGTAAACCTGTTAGCATTTTGTTCTCTCATTCATCTATTCTCCTCTGAACAAAATGACAAGACGAAAGAAATCACCTCAGCAAAAAGAACAAGAGGTAGTACCGTCAGCCAGGGACCTACTCAATACGGACATTAGTACGATGTCGGACCTAGAGTTCAGAATCATGACTTTAAAGATACTAGCTGGGCTTGAAAAAAGCGTGGAAGTTATTAGAGAAACCCTTTCTGGAGAAATAAAAGAACAAAAATCTAACCAAATCGAAATCAAAAAGGCTATTGATGAGGTGCAATCAAAAATGGGGGCACTAAATGCTAGGATAAATGAGGCAGAAGAGAGAATCAGCGATATAGAAGACCAAATGATGGAAAATAAAGAGGCTGAGAAAAAGAGAGAGAAACAACTACAGGATCACGAGGGCAGAATTCGAGAGATAAGTGATACGATAAGACGAAACAACATTAGAATAATTGGGATTCCAGAAGAAGAAGAGAGAGAGAGAGGGGCAGAAGGTATATTGGAGCAAATTATACCAGAGAACTTCCCTAATGTGAGGAAGGAAACAGGCATTAAAATCCAGGAGGCACAGAGAACCCCTCTCAAAATCAATAATAATAGGTCAACACCCCGACATCTAATAGTAAAACTTCCGAGTCTCAGAGACAAAGAGAAAATCCTGAAAGCAGCTCGGGAGAAGAGATATGTTAACCTACAATGGTAGAAACATTAGATTGGCAACAGACCTATCCACAGAGACCTGGCAGGCCAGAAAGGACTGGCACGATATCTTCAGAGCACTAAACGAGAAAAATAGGCAGCCAAGAATACTATATCCAGCTAGGCTATCATTGAAAATAGAAGGAGAGATAAAAAGCTTCCAGAACAAAAAAAACTAAAGGAATTTGCAAACACAAAACCACCCCTCCAAGAAATATTGAGAGGGGTCCTCTAAGCAAAGAGAGAACCTAAAAGCAGCAAAGAGCAGAAACGAACACAGACAACAGACAGTTAACAGTCACCTTACAGGTAATACAATGGCACTAAATTCATACCTTTCAATAGTTACCCTGAATGTAAATGGGCTAAATGCCCCAATCAAAAGACACAGGCTATCAGATTGGATTAAAAAACAAGACCCATCCATATGCTGTCTGCAAGAGACTCATTTTAGACCGAAAGACACCCCCAGATTGAAAGTGAGGGGGTGGAAAACCAGTTACCATGCTAATGGACACCAAAAGAAAGCTGGGGTGGCAATCCTTATATCAGACAAACTAGATTTTAAAACAAAGACTGTAACAAGAGATGAGGAAGGACACTATATCCTACTTAAAGGGTCTATCCAACAAGAAGATCTAACAATTGTAAATATCTATGCCCCGAACATGGGAGCAGCCAATTATATAAGGCAATTAATAACAAAAGCAAAGAAACACATGGACAACAAAACAATAATAGTGGGGGACTTTAACACCCCCCTGACTGAAATGGACACATCATCTAAGCAAAAGATCAACAAGGAAATAAAGACTTTAAATGACACACTGGACCAAATGGACTTCACAGATATATTCAGAGCATTCCATCCCAAAGCAACGGAATACACATTCTTCTCTAGTGCCCATGGAACGTTCCCCAGAATTGATCACATCCAGGGTCACAAATCAGGTCTCAACCGGTACCAAAAGATTGGGATCATTCCCTGCATATTTTCAGACCACAATGCTTTGAGACTAGAACTCAACCACAAGAGGAAAGTCGGAAAGAACTCAAATACATGGAGGCTAAAGAGCATCCTACTAAAGAATGAATGGGTCAACCAAGAAATTAAAGAAGAATTAAAAAAATTCATGGAAACCAATGAAAATGAAAACACAACTGTTCAAAATCTTTGGGATACAGCAAAGGCAGTCCTGAGAGGAAAGTATATAGCAATACATGCCTTTCTCAAGAAACAAGAAAGGTCTCAAATACACAACCTAACCCTACACCTAAAGGAGCTGGAGAAAGAACAGCAAATAAAGCTTAAACCCAGCAGGAGAAGAGAAATCATAAAGATCAGAGCAGAAATCAATGAACTAGAAACCAAAAGAACAGTAGAACAGATCAACGAAACTAGGAGCTGGTTCTTTGAAAGAATTAACAAGATTGATAAACCCCTGGCCAGACTGATCAAAAAGAAAAGAGAAATGACCCAAATCAACAAAATCATGAATGAAAGAGGAGAGATCTCAACCAACAGCAAAGCAATACAAACAATTATAAGAACATATTATGAGCAACTCTATGCCAGCAAATTAGATAACCTGGAAGAAATGGGTGCATTCCTAGAGATGTATCAACTACCAAAATTGAGCCAGGAAGAAATAGAAAACCTGAACAGACCTATAACCACGAAGGAAATTGAAGCAGTCATCAAAAATCTCCCAAGAAACAAAAGCCCAGGGCCAGATGGCTTCCCAGGGGAATTCTATCAGACATTTCAAGAGGAATTAATACCTATTCTCCTGAAACTGTTCCAAAAAATAAAATGGAAGGGAAACTTCCAAACTCATTTTATGAGGCCAGCATTACCTTGATCCCAAAACCAGACAAAGACCCCATCCAAAAGGAGAATTACAGACCAAGATCCTTGATGAACATGGATGCGAAAATTCTCACCAAAATCCTAGCCAATAGGATCCAACAGTACATTAAAAGGATTATTCACCAGGAACAAGTGGGATTTAGTCCTGGGCTGCAAGGCTGGTTCAACATCGGCAAATCAATCAACGTGATACAATACATTAACAAAAGAAAGAACAAGAAACATAGAATCCTCTCCATAGATGCAGAAAAAGCATTTGACAAAGTACAACATCCTTTCTTGATCAAAACCCTTCAGAGTATAGGGATAGAGGGTACATACCTCAACATCATAAAAGCCATCTATGAAAAACCTACAGCGAATACCATTCTCAATGGGGAAAGGCTGAGAGCTTTTCCCCTAAGATCAGGAACGCGGCAGGGATGTCCACTCTCACCACTGCTATTCCACATAGTATTAGAAGTCGTAGCCACAGCAATCAGACAACAAAAAGAAATCAAAGGCATCCAAATCGGCAAAGAGGAAGTCAAACTCTCACTCTTGGCAGATGATATGATACTGTATGTGGAAAACCCAAAAGACTCCACCCCAAAGCTGCTAGAACTCATACAGGAATTCAGTAAAGTAGCAGGATATAAAATCAATGCACAGAAATCAGTGGCATTCCTATACACCAACAACAAGACAGAAGAGAGACAAATCAAGGAGTCGATCCCATTTACAATTACACCCAAAACCATTCGATACCTAGGAAGAAATCTAACCAAAGAGGCAAAGGATCTGTACTCAGAAAACGATAAAATACTCATGAAAGAAATTGAAGAAGACACAAAGAAATGGAAAAACTTTCCATGCTCGTGGATTGGGAGAATCAACATTGTGAAGATGTCAATGCTACCTAGAGCAATCGACACATTCAATGCAATCCCCATCAAAATACCATCCACTTTTTTCAAAGAAATGGAACAAAGAATCCTAAAATTTGTATGGAACCAGAAGAGACCCAGAATAGCCAGAGGAATACTGAAAAAGAAAAGCAAAGCTGGCGGCATCACAATTCCGGACTTCCAGCTCTATTACAAAGCTGTGATCATCAAGACACTATGGTACTGGCACAAAAACAGACACATCGATCAATGGAACAGAATCGAGAGCCCAGAAATGGACCCTCAACTCTATGGTCAACTTATTTTTGACAAAGCAGGAAAGAATGTCCAATGGCAAAAAGACAGTCTCTTCAACAAATGGTGTTGGGAAAATTGGACAGCCACATGCAGAAGAATGAAACTGGACCATTTCCTTACACCACACACAAAAATAGACTCCAAATGGTTGAAAGACCTGAACGTGAGACAGGAGTCCATCCAAATCCTAAAGGAGAACACAGGTAGCAACCTTTTCGACCTTAGCCGCAGCAACTTCTTCCTAGAAACATCGCCAAAGGCACGGGAAGCCAGGGCAAAAATGAACTATTGGGATTTCATCAAGATAAAACTCTTTTGCACAGCAAAAGAAACAGTCCACAAAACCAAAAGACAACCGACAGAATGGGAGAAAATATTTGCAAATGACCTATCAGATAAAGGGCTAGTATCCAAAATCTATAAAGAACTTATCAAACTCAACACCCAAAGAACAAATAATCCAATCAAGAAAGGGGCAGAAGACATGAACAGACATCTCTCCAAAGAAGACATCCAAATGGCCAAGAGGCACATGAAAAAGTGCTCAACATCGCTCGGCATCAGGGAAATCCAAATCAAAACCTCCATGAGATACCACCTCACACCCGTCAGAATGGCTAAAATTAACAAGTCAGGGAACGACAGATGTTGGCGGGGATGTGGAGAAAGGGGAACCCTCCTGCACTGTTGGTGGGAATGCAAGCTGGGGCAACCCCTCTGGAAAACAGTATGGAGGTTCCTCAAACAGTTGAAATTAGAGCTACCTTTCGATCCAGCAATTGCACTACTGGGTATTGACCACAACGATACAAATGTAGGGACCCGAAGGGTTACGTGTACCCCAATGATTATAGCAGCAATGTCCACCATAGCCAAACTGTGGAAAGAGCCAAGATGCCCATCGACAGATGAATGGCTAAAGAAGAGGTGGTATATATACACAATGGAATATTATGCAGCCATCAAAAGAAATGAGATCTTGCCATTTGCAACGACGTGGATGGAACTGGAGGGTGTTATGCTGAGTGAAATAAGTCAATCAGAGAAAGACATGTATCCCATGACCACACTGATATGAGGAATTCTTAATCTCAGGAAAGAAACTGAGTGTTACTGGAGTGGTTGGGGGTGGGAGGGATGGGGTGGCTGGGTGATAGACATTGGGGAGGGTATATGCTACGGTGAGCGCTGTGAATTGTGCAAGACTCTTGAATCACAGATCTGTACTTCTGAAACAAATAACGCAACATATTTTAAGAAAAAAGAAAAAGAAGTAGATAACACGAGAGGAAGAAAAGGGGAGTATGTCAGAGGGGGAGACGAACCATGAGAGATGATGGACTCTGAAAAACAAACGGAGGGTTCTAGAGGGGAGGGTTTAGGGGGATGGGTTAGCCTGCTGATGGGTATTGAGGAGGGCACGTTCTGCATGGAGCACTGGGTGTTATGAACAAACAGTGAATCGTGGAACACTGCACCAAAAACTAATGATGTAAAATATGGTGATTAACATAACAATTAAAAAACAACCTTCCAAAGAGAGCAACACATATATCTCCAAGGGCTCCTACCTTCAAGAACCAAGATGTTCGCACGACAGCCTGTTTGACGTGGCCTTGTTTCTCAGAGTTCAGTGTAAGGCGACTAGGCCTGTGGCGAGCCCACGTCCATTTGAAGCCCCATCCACCTGCATGACACAGGACTTAAAGGAGAGAAACTCTCTGCACAAAGTGTTTCCCGCTGTACAGGAACGCGCGTTCCATCTCTTTTCTTGCACACAAGGTTTAACAAGCTGCTTCCTACCTCACGAAAAGAGATGGTAATCGAAGGACGGCAACACTATAGATTTTTTCTTAGAGTTAAACAAACGTATGCCATCTTCCTTAGGCTTGCTCACATCCTCCATTTCTATACATCGTTCTTCTTGTCATGACTGTAGGCACATTCGACACGGAGAGTTAAGTCTAGTCCATGTCCCTTACGCCTTCACACCTGCTAGGGAAAACACTTCCATCTCACTGAAACCATAGGACAGCTGAGGGAAGCCTACTTCAGAAGAGGTTTCGCCAGCACCGTCACAGGGCCTTTTCAAGATGCCTTCACCGTTTCATGCTAAAGTGCTTCTCATCCTTACGTGTATGGCTTTCCTGATGGATTTCCTTCTCACAATGAAAACCTTGACACGTTCCATCTGTTCTCTCTCCTACTCTTGAAAACACTTCCCACGGAACAAGATTCGAATGGGGACAGACATTCTACACTAAGTACATCTGTGGGACAGGCACGGGGCACATTCCTTGCGATTTTACACTTACGTTGGAAAACTCTACCATGTTCAGGTAAGATGTTAGTAGAAACACGGTGTCTCTGCAGTGGTGTTTATTCAGACTTAATAGTACTCCCTTTGTTTACGATTCAACACATACGTTTTGTGACTATGAATTCCTCGCGAACCCAGGTGGGAGCTCGAAGTCGCGTTTGAGATAGACTTGGTTCGCAGAGGTTCCTGTATGCCTTTCCTCTGCCTAACTCGCATACTTTGGAAGACGCTTCTATCTTCGTGACCCATGCATGGTGTTCGTTGAGAGAAGCCCTCCGTAAGAAGTTGTTCCGCGAGTAAGGTCGATCACGCTTCCCCTCTGCTTTCTTTCACACTTTGCCTCAAGCCGCTTCGTTTCTTAGCAGAGGAGATGGCAGTCGAAGGACCGCACCCCTACAGCGCTGTTTTGTAGACCCAAGTGTATAGCACATTCCTTACGCTTCCTCTCATTTCCAGACATACACCTCTCTAGGAGACAACGAGTGTGTTGCTTATGCTTCTCTCTAACGAAACAAGATCTGAGTTGGGAGAAGCTTTCGACACGACTTTTCTCAAGCAGCGCTATATGGCCCAGTACCTGTGCCTTCGCTGTGACCGTTGGAACGTTCTTCCATCTTCTTCCCAGTAGATGGCAGTAGAAGGACTATCTCCCTCTACCGTGTTGTTCCTTGAGAGGTGAGTGTAAGGCACTGACACATATAGCTCAGAAGGCTTCATTCTTCCCGAACCAAGATGTGAGCACGAAATCAGTTTTCACATGCCATTGTTTCTCTGAGTTCAGCGTAAGGCTCTGCTGAGGCTAGCTCGCCTACATTTGAAGGCCTTCCAACTTCATGACAGAAGCCTTCACACTTGGTGTAAAGCCGCTTCGATCCTTAGGAAAGCAGAAGGGAGTCGAAGGACCGCTCCTCCACAGCATTGTTCTTGAAGAACTAATTGCAGAGCTCGTTGCTTATGCTTCCTCCGATTTCCATACACACACCTCTATAGGGGACAACTTGTGAGTTGGTGGTAACATTCGACCCACATTTTTCTTTACAATTCAGCCTATGGCTTTTTCCTTACGCTTTCACGCAAAGAACTGAAAATGTTTCTAGCTTCCTGAAACAAGATCTGAGTAGGGAGAAACTTTCGACACAACTTCTTTCTCAAGCAGTGGTACCTGACACAGATTTGTGCCTTCACTGCGAACGTTGGAAATTGCTTCCATCTTCGTCCCTGTAGGTGGTAGTGGAAAGACTATTTCCCTGCAGCTTTGTTTCTTGAGAGGTGAGTATAAGAACCTTCCCTTAGAGAGCAACACATATATCTCCAAGGGCTTCTATCTTCAAGAACCAAGATGTTCGCACGAAAACCTGTTTGACGAGGCCTTCTTTCTCAGAGTTCAGTGTAAGGCTACTAGGCCTGAAGGGAGCCCACGTCCATTTGAAGCCCCATCCACCTGCATGACACAGGACTTAAAGGAGAGAAGCTCTCTGCACAACGTGTTCCCCGCTGTACAGGAATGCGCGTTCCACCTCTTTCCTTCCACACAAGGTTTAACAAGCTGCTTCCTTCCTTACTAAAAGAGATGGTAGTCGAAGGACGGCAACAAAATAGATTTGTTCTTAGAGTTAAACAAACGTATGCCATCTTCGTTAGGCTTGCTCACATCATCCATTTCCATACATTGTTCTTCATGTCATGACTGTAGGCACATTCGACACGGAGAGTTAAGTCTAGCCCATGTCCCTTGCGCCTTCACCCCCACTACGGAAAACATTTTCATCTCACTGAAACCATAGGACACCTGAGGGAAGCCTACTTCAGAAGAGGTTTCTCCAGCACCGTCACAGGGCCCATTCAAGATGCCTTCTCCGTTTCATGCTAAAGTTCTTCTCATTCTTACGTGTATGGCTTTCCTAATGGATTTCTTTCTCACAATGAAAACCTTGACACGTTCCATCTGCTCTCTCTCCTACTCTTGAAAACACTTCTCACAGAACAAGGTTCGAATGGGGACAGACATTCTACAGTAAGTATGTCTGTGGGACAGGCACGGGGCACATTCCTTGCGATTTCACACTTACATGGGTAACGTCTACCATGTTCAGGGAAGATGTTAGTAGAAACACGGTTTCTCTGCAGTGGTGTTTCTTCAGACTGCATAGTACTCCCTTTGTTTAGGATTCAACCCATACGTTTTGTGACTATGAATTCCTCGCGAACCCAGATGGGAGCTCGAAGTCGCGTTTGAGATGGACTTGCTTCGCAGAGATTCATGTATGCCTTTCCTTTGGCGAAGTCACATACATTTGAAAACCCTTCCCTCTTCGTGACCCATGGTGTTCGTTGAGAAAAGCCCTCCATAAGAAGTTGTTCGGCGACTAAGGTATGTCTCTCTTCCTTCCCCTCCGTACTCTTTCACACTTTGCTTCAAGCCGCTTCGTTCCTTAGCAAAGCAGATGGCAGTCGAAAGACCGCACCGCCACAGCGTTGTTTCTTCGACTTAAGTGTATCACACGTCCCTTATGCTTCCTCCTATTTCCAGACACACACCTCTCTAGGGGACTACTAGTGGGTTGGTTGTCACATTCGACCCACATTTTTCTTCACAATTCAGCGTGTGGCGTTTTCCTGGTGTTTTCAAACAAAGTACTGACAAGGCTTCTATCTTCCCGAAACAAGATCTGAGTTGGGAGAGGCTTTCGATACAAGTTCGTTCTCAAGCAGTGGTATATGGCACAGTATTTGTGCCTTCGCTTTTAACGTCGGGACTTTCCTCCATTTTCTTCCCTGTAGATGGTAGTGGAAAGGCGATTTCTCTACCGTTTTGTTCCTTGAGAGCTGAGTGTTAGACACTTACACCTATATCTCCAAAGGCTTCACGCTTCCCGAACCAAGAGGTTAGCAGGAAATCCTGTTGGACGTGGCCTTGTTTCTCTGAGTTCAGTGGAAGGCGCTGCTGAGGCGAGCTCGCGTACATTTGAAGGCCCTTCCAACTTCATGACACAAGACTTTCGTGCAGAGAAACCCTCCACACAACGTGTTCCTCACCGTAGTGTACCGCGCTTTCCGTCTCTTTCCTTTTGCACTACGTTGTAAAAAGGTGCTTCCATCCGTAGGGAAAGAGCTGGTCGTCGAAGGACGGCAAACCTCTAGATTTGTTCTTAGAGTTAACCATGGGTAGGCAATCCTCCTTATGCTTCCTCACATAATACATATCCATACTCATCCTTCCTCATGGAACGACCGCACTTCCACAGCGTTGTTTTGTAGAAATAAGTGTATAGCACTTTCCTTACGCTTCCTCCGATTTACAGACACACACCTCTATAGGGGACAACTTGTGACTTGGTGGTAACATTCGACCGACATTTTTCTTCACAATTCAGCCTATGGCATTTTCCTTGCCCTTTCACGCGAAGAACTGAAAACACTTCTAGCTTCCTGAAACAAGATCTGAGTAGGGAGAAACTTTCGACACAACTTCTTTCTCAAGCAGTGGTACATGACACAGTATTTGTGCCTTCACTGCGAACGTTGGAAATTGCTTCCATCTTCGTCCCTGTAGGTGGTAGTGGAAAGATCATTTCCCTGCAGCTTTGTTTCTTGAGAGGTGAGTATAAGAACCCTCCCTTAGAGAGCAGCACATATATCTCCAAGGGCTTCTATCTTCAAGAACCAAGATGTTCGCACGAAAACCTGTTTGACGAGGCCTTCTTTCTCAGAGTTCAGTGTAAGGCTACTAGGCCTGAAGGGAGCCCACGTCCATTTGAAGACCCATCCACCTGCATGACCCAGGACTTAAAGGAGAGAAACCCTCTGCACAACGTGTTCCCCGCTGTACAGGAAGGCACGTTCCACCTCTTTCCTTGCACACAAGGTTTAACAAGCTGCTTCCTACCTTACGAAAAGAGATGGTAGTCGAAGGACGGCAACAATATAGATTTGTTCTTAGAGTTAAACAAACGTATGCCATCTTCCTTAGGCTTGCTCACATCCTCCATTTCCATACATCGTTCTTCATGTCACGACTGTAGGCACATTCGACACGGAGAGTTAAGTCTACTCCATGTCCCTTACGCCTTCACACCCACTAGGGAAAACACTTTCATCTCACTGAAACCGTTGCACAGCTGAGGGAAGCCTACCTCAGAAGAGGTTTCTCCAGCACCGTCACAGGGCCCATTCAAGATGCCTTCACCGTTTCATGCTAAAGTGCTTCTCATCCTTACGTGTGTGGCTTTCCTGATGGATTTCCTTCTCACAATGCAAACCTTGACACGTTCCATCTGCTCTCTCTCCTACTCTTGAAAACACTTCCCACAGAACAAGATTCGAATGGGGACAGAGATTCTACAGTAAGTATGTCTGTGGGACAGGCACGGGGCACATTCCTTGCGATTTCACACTTTGCATTGGAAAAGTCCACCATGTCCAGGGTGAGATGCTAGTAGAAACCCGGTGTCTCTGCAGTGGTGTTTCTTCCGACTGAATAGTACTCCCTTTGTTTAGGATTCAACACATACGTTTTGTGACTGTGAATTCCTCGCGAACCCAGATGGGAGCTCGAAGTCGCGTTTGAGATAGACTTGGTTCGCAGAGATTCGTGTATGCCTTTCCTCTGCCTAACTCGCATACTTTGGAAGACGCTTCTATCTTCGTGACCCATGCATGGTGTTCTTTGAGAGAAGCCCTCCATAAGATGTTGTTCCGCGAGTAAGGTCGATCACGCTTCCCCTCTGCTTTCTTTCACACTTTGCATCAAGCCGCTTCGTTTCTTAGCAGAGGAGGTGGCAGTCGAAGGACCGCACCTCCACAGCGTTGATTTGTAGAACTAAGTGTATAGCACGTTCCTTACGCTTCCTCCCATTTCCAGACACACACCTCTATAGGGGACAACTTGTGACTTGGTGGTAACATTCGACCCACATTTTTCTTCACTCTTCAGCCTATGGCATTTTCCTTACGCTTTCAGGCGAAAAACTGAAAATGCTTCTAGCTTCCTGAAACAAGATCTGAGTAGGGAGAAACGTTCGACACAACTTCTTTCTCAAGCTGTGGTACATGACACAGTATTTGTGCCTTCACTGCGAACGTTGGAAATTGCTTCCATATTCTTCCCTGTAGGCGGTAGTGGAAAGACTATTTCCCTGCAGTTTTGTTTCTTGAGAGGTGAGTATAAGAACCTTCCCTTAGAGAGCAACACATATATCTCCAAGGGCTTCTATCTTCAAGATCCAAGATGTTCGCACGACAGCCTGTTTAACGTGGCCTTGTTTCTCAGAGTTCATTGTAAGGCTACTAGGCCTGAGGCGAGCCCACGTCCATTTGAAGACCCATCCACCCGCATGACACAGGACTTAAAGGAGAGAAACCCTCCGCACACCGTGTTACCCGCTGTACAGGATCGCGGGTTCCAACTATTTTCTTGCACACAAGGTTTAACAAGCTGCTTCCAAACTTACGAAAAGAGATGGTAGTCGAAGGACGGCAACAAAATAGATTTGTTCTTAGAGTTAAACAAACGTAGGCCATCTTCCTTAGGCTTGCTCACATCCTCCATTTCCATACATCGTTCTTCATGTCATGACTGTAGGCACATTCGACACGGAGAGTTAAGTCTAGCCCATGTCCGTTACGCCTTCACACCCACTACGGAAAACATTTTCATCTCACTAAAACCATAGGACACCTGAGGGAAGCCTACTTCAGAAGAGGTTTCTCCAGCACCGTCACAGGGCCCTTTCAAGATGCCTTCTCCTTTTCATGCTAAAGTTCTTCTCATTCTTAACGTGTATGGCTTTCCTAATGGATTTCTTTCTCACAACGAAAACCTTGACACGTTCCATCTGCTCTCTCTCCTACTCTTGAAAACACTTCTCACAGAACAAGGTTCGAATGGGGACAGACATTCTACACTAAGTATGTCTGTGGGACAGGCACGGGGCACATTCCTTGCGATTTCACACTTTACATTGGAAAAGTCTGCCATGTTCAGGGTGAGATGTTAGTAGAAACACGGTTTCTCTGCAGTGGTGTTTCTTCAGACTGATTAGTACTCCCTTGGTTTAGGATTCAACACATACGTTCTGTTAGTAAGAATTCCTCGCGAACCCAGGTGGGAGCTCGAAGTCGCGTTTGAGATAGACTTGGTTCTCACAGATTTGTGTATGCCTTTCCTCTGCCTAACTCGCATACTTTGGAAGACGCTTCTATCTTCGTGACCCATGCATGGTGTTCGTTGAGAAAAGCCCTCCGTAAGAAATTGTTCCGCGAGTAAGGTCGATCACGCTTCCCCTCTGCTTTCTTTCACACTTTGCCTCAAGCCGCTTCGTTTCTTAGCAGAGGAGGTGGCAGTCGAAAGACCGCACCTCCACAGCGCTGTTTTGTAGACCCAAGTGTATAGCACATTCCTTACGCTTCCTCTCATTTCCAGACATACACCTCTCTAGGAGACAACGAGTGTGTTGCTTATGCTTCTCTCTACCGAAACAAGATCTGAGTTGGGAGAAGCTTTCGACACCACTTCTTTCTCAAGCAGCGCTATATGGCCCAGTACCTGTGCCTTCGCTGTGACCGTTGGAACGTTCTTCCATCTTCTTCCCAGTAGATGGCAGTAGAAGGACTATCTCCCTCTACCGTGTTGTTCCTTGAGAGGTGAGTGTAAGGCACTGACACATATAGCTCAGAAGGCTTCATTCTTCCCGAACCAAGATGTGAGCTCGAAATCAGTTTTCACATGCCGTTGTTTCTCTGAGTTCAGCGTAAGGCTCTGCTGAGGCTAGCTCGCCTACATTTGAAGGCCTTCCAACTTCATGACAGAAGCCTTCACACTTGGTGTAAAGCCGCTTCGATCCTTAGGAAAGCAGAAGGGAGTCGAAGGACCCTTCCTCCACAGCATTGTTCTTGAAGAATTAATTGCAGAGCTCGTTGCTTATGCTTCCTCCGATTTCCATACACACACCTCTATAGGGGACAACTTGTGAGTTGGTGGTAACATTCGACCCACATTTTTCTTCACAATTCAGCCTATGGCATTTTCCTTGCGCTATCACGCGAAGAACTGAAAACACTTCTAGCTTCCTGAAACAAGATCTGAGTAGGGAGAAACTTTCGACACAACTTCTTTCTCAAGCAGTGGTACATGACACAGTATTTGTGCCTTCACTGCGAACGTTGGAAATTGCTTCCATCTTCGTCCCTGTAGGTGGTAGTGGAAAGACTATTTCCCTGCAGCTTTGTTTCTTGAGAGGTGAGTATAAGAACCTTCCCTTAGAGAGCAGCACATATATCTCCAAGGGCTTCTATCTTCAAGAACCAAGATGTTCGCACGAAAACCTGTTTGACGAGGCCTTCTTTCTCAGAGTTCAGTGTAAGGCTACTAGGCCTGAAGGGAGCCCACGTCCATTTGAAGACCCATCCACCTGCATGACACAGGACTTAAAGGAGAGAAACCCTCTGCACAACGTGTTCCCCGCTGTACAGGAAGGCACGTTCCACCTCTTTCTTTGCACACAATGTTTAACAAGCTGCTTCCAACCTTACGAAAAGAGATGGTAGTCGAAGGACGGCAACACTCTAGATTTGTTCTTAGAGTTAAAGAATCGAGTGCCATCTTCCTTAGGCTTGCTCACATCATCCATTTCCATACATCGTTCTTCATGTCACGACTGTAGGCACATTCGCCACGGAGAGTTAAGTCTAGACCATGTCCCTTACGCGTTCACACCCACTAGGGAAAACACTTTCATCGCACTGAAACCATAGGACAGCTGAGGGAAGCCTACTTCAGAAGAGGTTTCTCCAGCACCGTCACAGGGCCCATTCAAGATGCCTTCACCGTTTCATGCTAAAGTGCTTCTCATCCTTACGTGTATGGCTTTCCTGATGGATTTCCTTCTCACAATGAAAACCTTGACACGTTCCATCTGTCCTCTCTCCTACTCTTGAAAACACTTCCCACGGAACAAGATTCGAATGGGGACAGACATTCTACACTAAGTATGTCTGTGGGACAGGCACGGGGCACATTCCTTGCGATTTCACACTTTACATTGGAAAAGTCTACCATGTTCAGGGTGAGATGTTAGTAGAAACACGGTTTCTCTGCAGTGGTGTTTCTTCAGACTGATTAGTACTCCCTTGGTTTAGGATTCAACACATACGTTCTGTGAGTATGAATTCCTCGCGAACCCAGGTGGGAGCTCGAAGTCGCGTTTGAGATAGACTTGGTTCTCACAGATTTGTGTATGCCTTTCCTCTGCCTAACTCGCATACTTTGGAAGACGCTTCTATCTTCGTGACCCATGCATGGTGTTCGTTGAGAAAAGCCCTCCGTAAGAAGTTGTTCCGCGAGTAAGGTCGATCACGCTTCCCCTCTGCTTTCTTTCACACTTTGCCTCAAGCCGCTTCGTTTCTTAGCAGAGGAGGTGGCAGTCGAAAGACCGCACCTCCACAGCGCTGTTTTGTAGACCCAAGTGTATAGCACATTCCTTACGCTTCCTCTCATTTCCAGACATACACCTCTCTAGGAGACAACGAGTGTGTTGCTTATGCTTCTCTCTACCGAAACAAGATCTGAGTTGGGAGAAGCTTTCGACACCACTTCTTTCTCAAGCAGCGCTATATGGCCCAGTACCTGTGCCTTCGCTGTGACCGTTGGAACGTTCTTCCATCTTCTTCCCAGTAGATGGCAGTAGAAGGACTATCTCCCTCTACCGTGTTGTTCCTTGAGAGGTGAGTGTAAGGCACTGACACATATAGCTCAGAAGGCTTCATTCTTCCCGAACCAAGATGTGAGCTCGAAATCAGTTTTCACATGCCGTTGTTTCTCTGAGTTCAGCGTAAGGCTCTGCTGAGGCTAGCTCGCCTACATTTGAAGGCCTTCCAACTTCATGACAGAAGCCTTCACACTTGGTGTAAAGCCGCTTCGATCCTTAGGAAAGCAGAAGGGAGTCGAAGGACCGCTCCTCCACAGCATTGTTCTTGAAGAATTAATTGCAGAGCTCGTTGCTTATGCTTCCTCCGATTTCCATACACACACCTCTATAGGGGACAACTTGTGAGTTGGTGATAACATTCGACCCACATTTTTCTTGACAATTCAGCCTATGGCATTTTCCTTACGCTTTCACGCAAAGAACTGAAAATGTTTCTAGCTTCCTGAAACAAGATCTGAGTAGGGAGAAACTTTCGACACAACTTCTTTCTCAAGCAGTGGTACCTGACACAGATTTGTGCCTTCACTGCGAACGTTGGAAATTGCTTCCATCTTCGTCCCTGTAGGTGGTAGTGGAAAGACTATTTCCCTGCAGCTTTGTTTCTTGAGAGGTGAGTATAAGAACCTTCCCTTAGAGAGCAACACATATATCTCCAAGGGCTTCTATCTTCAAGAACCAAGATGTTCGCACGAAAACCTGTTTGACGAGGCCTTGTTTCTCAGAGTTCAGTGTAAGGCTACTAGGCCTGAAGGGAGCCCACGTCCATTTGAAGCCCCATCCACCTGCATGACACAGGACTTAAAGGAGAGAAGCTCTCTGCACAACGTGTTCCCCGCTGTACAGGAATGCGCGTTCCACCTCTTTCCTTGCACACAAGGTTTAACAAGCTGCTTCCTTCCTTACTAAAAGAGATGGTAGTCGAAGGACGGCAACACTCTAGATTTGTTCTTAGAGTTAAACAAACGTATGCCATCTTCCTTAGGCTTGCTCACATCCTCCATTTCCATACATCGTTCTTCATGTCACGACTGTAGGCACATTCGACACGGAGAGTTAAGTCTACTCCATGTCCCTTACGCCTTCACACCCACTAGGGAAAACACTTTCATCTCACTGAAACCGTTGCACAGCTGAGGGAAGCCTACCTCAAAAGAGGTTTCTCCAGCACCGTCACAGGGCCCATTCAAGATGCCTTCACCGTTTCATGCTAAAGTGCTTCTCATCCTTACGTTTGTGGCTTTCCTGATGGATTTCCTTCTCCCAATGCAAACCTTGACACGTTCCATCTGCTCTCTCACCTACTCTTGAAGACACTTCCCACAGAACAAGATTCGAATGGGGACAGAGATTCTACAGTAAGTATGTCTGTGGGACAGGCACGGGGCACATTCCTTGCGATTTCACACTTTGAATTGGAAAAGTCCACCATGTCCAGGGTGAGATGCTAGTAGAAACCCGGTGTCTCTGCAGTGGTGTTTCTTCCGACTGAATAGTACTCCCTTTGTTTAGGATTCAACACATACGTTTTGTGACTGTGAATTCCTCGCGAACCCAGATGGGAGCTCGAAGTCGCGTTTGAGATAGACTTGGTTCGCAGAGATTCGTGTATGCCTTTCCTATGCCTAACTCGCATACTTTCGGAAACGCTTCTATCTTCGTGACCCATGCATCGTGTTCTTTGAGAGAAGCCCTCCATAAGATGTTGTTCCGCGAGTAATGTAGATCACGCTTCCCCTCTGCTTTCTTTCACACTTTGCATCATCAAGCCGCTTCGTTTCTTAGCAGAGGAGGTGGCAGTCGAAGGACCGCACCTCCACAGCGTTGATTTGTAGAACTAAGTGTATAGCACGTTCCTTACGCTTCCTCCCATTTCCAGACACACACCTCTATAGGGGACAACTTGTGACTTGGTGGTAACATTCGACCCACATTTTTCTTCACTCTTCAGCCTATGGCATTTTCCTTACGCTTTCAGGCGAAAAACTGAAAATGCTTCTAGCTTCCTGAAACAAGATCTGAGTAGGGAGAAACGTTCGACACAACTTCTTTCTCAAGCTGTGGTACATGACACAGTATTTGTGCCTTCACTGCGAACGTTGGAAATTGCTTCCATATTCTTCCCTGTAGGCGGTAGTGGAAAGACTATTTCCCTGCAGTTTTGTTTCTTGAGAGGTGAGTATAAGAACCTTCCCTTAGAGAGCAACACATATATCTCCAAGGGCTTCTATCTTCAAGATCGAAGATGTTCGCACGACAGCCTGTTTGACGTGGCCTTGTTTCTCAGAGTTCAGTGTAAGGCTACTAGGCCTGAGGCGAGCCCACGTCCATTTGAAGACCCATCCACCCGCATGACACAGGACTTAAAGGAGAGAAACCCTCCGCACACCGTGTTACCCGCTGTACAGGATCGCGGGTTCCAACTATTTTCTTGCACACAAGGTTTAACAAGCTGCTTCCAAACTTACGAAAAGAGATGGTAGTCGAAGGACGGCAACACTATAGATTTGTTCTTAGAGTTAAACAAACGTATGCCATCTTCCTTAGGCTTGCTCACATCCTCCATTTCCATACATCGTTCTTCATGTCATGACTGTAGGCACATTCGACACGGAGAGTTAAGTCTAGCCCATGTCCGTTACGCCTTCACCCCCACTACGGGAAACATTGTCATCTCACTGAAACCATAGGACACCTGAGGGAAGCCTACTTCAGAAGAGGTTTCTCCAGCACCGTCACAGGGCCCTTTCAAGATGCCTTCTCCGTTTCATGCTAAAGTCCTTCTCATTCTTAACGTGTATGGCTTTCCTGATGGATTTCTTTCTCACAATGCAAACCTTGACACGTTCCATCTGCTCTCTCTCCTACTCTTGAAAACACTTCCCACAGAACAAGATTCGAATGGGGACAGAGATTCTACAGTAAGTATGTCTGTGGGACAGGCACGGGGCACATTCCTTGCGATTTCACACTTTGCATTGGAAAAGTCCACCATGTCCAGGGTGAGATGCTAGTAGAAACCCGGTGTCTCTGCAGTGGTGTTTCTTCCGACTGAATAGTACTCCCTTTGTTTAGGATTCAACACATACGTTTTGTGACTGTGAATTCCTCGCGAACCCAGATGGGAGCTCGAAGTCGCGTTTGAGATAGACTTGGTTCGCAGAGATTCGTGTATGCCTTTCCTCTGCCTAACTCGCATACTTTGGAAGACGCTTCTATCTTCGTGACCCATGCATGGTGTTCTTTGAGAGAAGCCCTCCATAAGATGTTGTTCCGCGAGTAAGGTAGATCACGCTTCCCCTCTGCTTTCTTTCACACTTTGCATCAAGCCGCTTCGTTTCTTAGCAGAGGAGGTGGCAGTCGAAGGACCGCACCTCCACAGCGTTGATTTGTAGAACTAAGTGTATAGCACGTTCCTTACGCTTCCTCCCATTTCCAGACACACACCTCTATAGGGGACAACTTGTGACTTGGTGGTAACATTCGACCCACATTTTTCTTCACTCTTCAGCCTATGGCATTTTCCTTACGCTTTCAGGCGAAAAACTGAAAATGCTTCTAGCTTCCTGAAACAAGATCTGAGTAGGGAGAAACGTTCGACACAACTTCTTTCTCAAGCTGTGGTACATGACACAGTATTTGTGCCTTCACTGCGAACGTTGGAAATTGCTTCCATCTTCATCCCTGTAGGTGGTAGTGGAAAGACTATTTCCCTGCAGCTTTTTTTCTTGAGAAGTGAGTATAAGAACCTTCCCTTAGAGAGCAACTCATATATCGCCAAGGGCTTCTATCTTCAAGAACCAAGATGTTCGCACGACAGCCTGTTTTACGTGGCCTTGATTCTCAGAGTTCAGTGTATGGCTACTAGGCCTGAGGCGAGCCCACGTCCATTTGAAGACCCATCCACCTGCATGACACAGGACTTAAAGGAGAGAAACCCTCTGCACAACGTGTTCCCCGCTGTACAGGATCACGCGTTCCATCTCTTTCCTTGCACACAACGTTTCACAAGCTGCTTCCTACCTTACGAAAAGAGATGGTAGTCAAAGGACGGCAACACTATAGATTTGTTCTTAGAGTTAAACAAACGTATGCCATCTTCCTTAGGCTTGCTCACAACATCCATTTCCATACATCGTTCTTCATATCACGAATGTAGGCACATTCGACACGGAGAGTTAAGTCTAGGCCATGTCCCTTACGCCTTCACACCCACTATGGAAAAAACTTTCATCTCAATGAAAGCATAGGACAGCTGAGGGAAGCCTACTTCAGAAGAGGTTTCTCCAGCACCGTCACAGTGCCCATTCAAGATGCCTTCACCATTTCATGCTAAAGTGCTTCTCATCCTTCCGTGTACTGCTTTCCTGATGGATTTCCTTCTCACACTGAAAACCTTGACACGTTCCATCTGTTCTCTCTCCTACTCTTGAAAACACTTCTCACAGAACAAGATTCGAATGAGGACAGACTTTCTACAGTAGGTACGTCTGTGGGACAGGCACGGGGCACATTCCTTGCGATTTCACACTTACGTTGGAAAAGTCTACCATGTTCAGGGAAGATGTTAGGTGAAACACGGTTTTCTGTAGGGGTGTTTCTTCAAAATGAATAGTACTCCCTTTGTTTAGGATTCAACACATATGTTTTGTGACTATGAATTCCTCGCGAACCCAGATGGGAGCTCGAAGTCGCGTTTGAGATAGACTTGGTTCGCACAGATTTGTGTATGCCTTTCCTCTGCCTAACTCGCATACTTTGGAAGACGCTTCTATCTTCGTGACCCATGCATGGTGTTCGTTGAGAAAAGCCCTCCGTAAGAAGTTGTTCCGCGAGTAAGGGAGAGCACGTTTCCCCTTTGCTTTCCTTCACACTTTGCCTCAAGCCGCTTCGTTTCTTAGCAGAGGAGATGGCAGACGAAGGACCGCACCTCCACAGCGTTGTTTTGTAGAACTACGTGTATACCACGTTCCTTACGCTTCCTCCGATTTCCAGACACACACCTCTATAGGGGACAAATTGTGACTTGGTGGTAACATTCGACCCACATTTTTCTTCACAATTCAGCCTATGGCATTTTCCTTGCGCTTTCACACGAAGAACTGAAAACACTTCTAGCTTCCTGAAACAACATCTGAGTTGGGAGAAAATTTCGACACAAGTTCTTTCTCAAGCAGTGGTACATGACACAGTATTTGTGCCTTCATGGCGAACGTTGGAAATTGCTTCCATCTTCGTCCCTGTAGGTGGTAGTGGAAAGACTATTTCCCTGCAGCTTTGTTTCTTGAGAGGTGACTATAAGAACCTTCCCTTATAGAACAACACATATATCTCCAAGTGCCTTTATCTTCAAGAACCAAGATGTTCGCACGAAAGCCTGTTTGACGTGGCCTTGTTTCTCAGAGTTCAGTGTAAGGCTACTAGGCCTGAGGCGAGCCCACGTCCATTTGAAGACCCATCCACCTGCATGACACAGGACTTAAAGGAGAGAAACCCTCCGCACAACGTGTTCCTCGCTGTAGAGCATCGCGCGTTCCATCTGTTTCCTTGCACACAATGTTTAACAAGCTGCTTCCAACCTTACGAAAAGAGATGGTAGTCGAAGGACGGCAACACTCTAGATTTGTTCTTAGAGTTAAAGAATCGAGTGCCATCTTCCTTAGGCTTGCTCACATCATCCATTTCCATACATCGTTCTTCATGTCACGACTGTAGGCACATTCGCCACGGAGAGTTAAGTCTAGACCATGTCCCTTACGCGTTCACACCCACTAGGGAAAACACTTTCATCGCACTGAAACCATAGGACAGCTGAGGGAAGCCTAGTTCAGAAGAGGTTTCTCCAGCACCGTCACAGGGCCCATTCAAGATGCCTTCACCGTTTCATGCTAAAGTGCTTCTCATCCTTATGTGTATGGCTTTCCTGATGGATTTCCTTCTCACAATGAAAACCTTGACACGTTCCATCTGCTCTCTCTCCTACTCTTGAAAACACTTCCCACGGAACAAGATTCGAATGGGGACAGACATTCTACACTAAGTATGTCTGTGGGACAGGCACGGGGCACATTCCTTGCGATTTCACACTTTACATTGGAAAAGTCTACCATGTTCAGGGTGAGATGTTAGTAGAAACACGGTTTCTCTGCAGTGGTGTTTCTTCAGACTGATTAGTACTCCCTTGGTTTAGGATTCAACACATACGTTCTGTGAGTATGAATTCCTCGCGAACCCAGGTGGGAGCTCGAAGTCGCGTTTGAGATAGACTTGGTTCTCACAGATTCGTGTATGCCTTTCCTCTGCCTAACTCGCATACTTTGGAAGACGCTTCTATCTTCGTGACCCATGCATGGTGTTCGTTGGGAAAAGCCCTCCGTAAGAAGTTGTTCCGCGAGTAAGGTCGATCACGCTTCCCCTCTGCTTTCTTTCACACTTTGCATCAAGCCGCTTCGTTTCTTAGCAGAGGAGGTGGCAGTCGAAGGACCGCACCTCTACAGCGCTGTTTTGTAGACCCAAGTGTATAGCACATTCCTTACGCTTCCTCTCATTTCCAGACATACACCTCACTAGGAGACACTGAGTGTGTTTCTTATGCTTCTCTCTAGCGAAACAAGATCTGAGTTGGGTGAAGCTTTCGACACGACTTCTTTCTCAAGCAGTGCTATATGGCCCAGTACCTGTGCCTTCGCTGTGACCGTTGGAACGTTCTTCCATCTTCTTCCCAGTAGATGGCAGTAGAAGGACTATCTCCCTCTACCGTGTTGTACCTTGAGAGGTGAGTGGAAGGCACTGACACATATAGCTCAGAAGGCTTCATTCTTCCCGAACCAAGATGTGAGCACGAAATCAGTTTTGACATGCCGTTGTTTCTCTGAGTTCAGCGTAAGGCTCTGCTGAGGCTAGCTCGCCTACATTTGAAGGCCTTCCAACTTCATGACAGAAGCCTTCACACTTGGTGTAAAGCCGCTTCGATCCTTAGGAAAGCAGAAGGGAGTCGAAGGACCGCTTCTCCACAGCATTGTTCTTGAAGAATTAATTACAGAGCTCGTTCCTTATGCTTCCTCCGATTTCCATACACACACCTCTATAGGGGACAACTTGTGAGTTGGTGGTAACATTCGACCCACATTTTTTTTTACAATTCAGCCTATGGCATTTTCCTTACGCTTTCACGCAAAGAAATGAAAATGTTTCTAGCTTCCTGAAACAAGATCTGAGTAGGGAGAAACTTTCAACACAACTTCTTTCTCAAGCAGTGGTACCTGACACAGTATTTGTGCCTTCACTGCGAACGTTGGAAATTGCTTCCATCTTCATCCCTGTAGGTGGTAGTGGAAAGACTATTTCCCTGCAGCTTTGTTTCTTGAGAGGTGAGTATAAGAACCTTCCCTCTCTGCTCTCTAGCAACACATATATCTCCAAGGGCTTCTATCTTCAAGAACCAAGATGTTCGCACGAAAACCTGTTTGACGAGGCCTTCTTTCTCAGAGTTCAGTGTAAGGCTACTAGGCCTGAAGGGAGCCCACGTCCATTTGAAGCCCCATCCACCTGCATGACACAGGACTTAAAGGAGAGAAGCTCTCTGCACAACGTGTTTCCCGATGTACAGGAATGCGCGTTCCACCTCTTTCCTTGCACACAAGGTTTAACAAGCTGCTTCCTTCCTTACTAAAAGAGATGGTAGTCGAAGGACGGCAACAAAATAGATTTGTTCTTAGAGTTAAACAAACGTATGCCATCTTCCTTAGGCTTGCTCACATCATCCATTTCCATACATTGTTCTTCATGTCATGACTGTAGGCACATTCGACACGGAGAGTTAAGTCTAGCCCATGTCCCTTGCGCCTTCACCCCCACTACGGAAAACATTTTCATCTCACTGAAACCATAGGACACCTGAGGGAAGCCTACTTCAGAAGAGGTTTCTCCAGCACCGTCACAGGGCCCTTTCAAGATGCCTTCTCCGTTTCATGCTAAAGTTCTTCTCATTCTTACGTGTATGGCTTTCCTAATGGATTTCTTTCTCACAATGAAAACCTTGACACGTTCCATCTGCTCTCTCTCCTACTCTTGAAAACACTTCTCACAGAACAAGGTTCGAATGGGGACAGACATTCTACAGTAAGTATGTCTGTGGGACAGGCACGGGGCACATTCCTTGCGATTTCACACTTACATGGGTAACGTCTACCATGTTCAGGGAAGATGTTAGTAGAAACACGGTTTCTCTGCAGTGGTGTTTCTTCAGACTGCATAGTACTCCCTTTGTTTAGGATTCAACCCATACGTTTTGTGACAATGAATTCCTCGCGAACACAGATGGGAGCTCGAAGTCGCGTTTGAGATGGACTTGCTTCGCAGAGATTCATGTATGCCTTTCCTTTGGCGAAGTCACATACATTTGAAAACCCTTCCCTCTTCGTGACCCATGGTGTTCGTTGAGAAAAGCCCTCCATAAGAAGTTGTTCGGCGACTAAGGTATGTCTCTCTTCCTTCCCCTCCGTACTCTTTCACACTTTGCTTCAAGCCGCTTCGTTCCTTAGCAAAGCAGATGGCAGTCGAAGGACCGCACCGCCACAGCATTGTTTCTTCGACTTAAGTGTGTCACACGTCCCTTATGCTTCCTCCTATTTCCAGACACACACCTCTCTAGGGGACTACTAGTGGGTTGGTTGTCACATTCGACCCACATTTTTCTTCACAATTCAGCGTGTGGCGTTTTCCTGGTGTTTTCAAACAAAGTACTGACAAGGCTTCTATCTTCCCGAAACAAGATCTGAGTTGGGAGAGGCTTTCGATACAAGTTCGTTCTCAAGCAGTGGTATATGGCACAGTATTTGTGCCTTCGCTTTTAACGTCGGGACTTTCCTCCATTTTCTTCCCTGTAGATGGTAGTGGAAAGGCGATTTCTCTACCGTTTTGTTCCTTGAGAGCTGAGTGTTAGACACTTACACCTATATCTCCAAAGGCTTCACGCTTCCCGAACCAAGAGGTTAGCAGGAAATCCTGTTGGACGTGGCCTTGTTTCTCTGAGTTCAGTGGAAGGCGCTGCTGAGGCGAGCTCGCGTACATTTGAAGGCCCTTCCAACTTCATGACACAAGACTTTCGTGCAGAGAAACCCTCCACACAACGTGTTCCTCACCGTAGTGTACCGCGCTTTCCGTCTCTTTCCTTTTACACTACGTTGTAAAAAGGTGCTTCCATCCGTAGGGAAAGAGCTGGTCGTCGAAGGACGGCAAACCTCTAGATTTGTTCTTAGAGTTAACCATGGGTAGGCAATCCTCCTTATGCTTCCTCACATAATACATATCCATACTCATCCTTCCTCATGGAACGGCCGCACTTCCACAGCGGTGTTTTGTAGAAATAAGTGTATAGCACTTTCCTTACGCTTCCTCCGATTTACAGACACACACCTCTATAGGGGACAACTTGTGACTTGGTGGTAACATTCGACCCACATTTTTCTTCACAATTCAGCCTATGGCATTTTCCTTGCGCTTTCACGCGAAGAACTGAAAACACTTCTAGCTTCCTGAAACAAGATCTGAGGAGGGAGAAACTTTCGACACAACTTCTTTCTCAAGCAGTGGTACATGACACAGTATTTGTGCCTTCACTGCGAACGTTGGAAATTGCTTCCATCTTCGTCCCTGTAGGTGGTAGTGGAAAGACTATTTCCCTGCAGCTTTGTTTCTTGAGAGGTGAGTATAAGAACCTTCCCTTAGAGAGCAGCACATATATCTCCAAGGGCTTCTATCTTCAAGAACCAAGATGTTCGCACGAAAACCTGTTTGACGAGGCCTTCTTTCTCAGAGTTCAGTGTAAGGCTACTAGGCCTGAAGGGAGCCCACGTCCATTTGAAGACCCATCCACCTGCATGACACAGGACTTAAAGGAGAGAAACCCTCTGCACAACGTGTTCCCCGCTGTACAGGAAGGCACGTTCCACCTCTTTCCTTGCACACAATGTTTAACAAGCTGCTTCCAACCTTACGAAAAGAGATGGTAGTCGAAGGACGGCAACACTCTAGATTTGTTCTTAGAGTTAAAGAAACGAGTGCCATCTTCCTTAGGCTTGCTCACATCATCCATTTCCATACATCGTTCTTCATGTCACGACTGTAGGCACATTCGCCACGGAGAGTTAAGTCTAGACCATGTCCCTTACGCGTTCACACCCGCTAGGGAAAACACTTTCATCGCACTGAAACCATAGGACAGCTGAGGGAAGCCTACTTCAGAAGAGGTTTCTCCAGCACCGTCACAGGGCCCATTCAAGATGCCTTCACCGTTTCATGCTAAAGTGCTTCTCATCCTTACGTGTATGGCTTTCCTGATGGATTTCCTTCTCACAATGAAAACCTTGACACGTTCCATCTGTTCTCTCTCCTACTCTTGAAAACACTTCCCACGGAACAAGATTCGAATGGGGACAGACATTCTACACTAAGTATGTCTGTGGGACAGGCACGGGGCACATTCCTTGCGATTTCACACTTTACATTGGAAAAGTCTACCATGTTCAGGGTGAGATGTTAGTAGAAACACGGTTTCTCTGCAGTGGTGTTTCTTCAGACTGATTAGTACTCCCTTGGTTTAGGATTCAACACATACGTTCTGTGAGTATGAATTCCTCGCGAACCCAGGTGGGAGCTCGAAGTCGCGTTTGAGATAGACTTGGTTCTCACAGATTTGTGTATGCCTTTCCTCTGCCTAACTCGCATACTTTGGAAGACGCTTCTATCTTCGTGACCCATGCATGGTGTTCGTTGAGAAAAGCCCTCCGTAAGAAGTTGTTCCGCGAGTAAGGTCGATCACGCTTCCCCTCTGCTTTCTTTCACACTTTGCCTCAAGCCGCTTCGTTTCTTAGCAGAGGAGGTGGCAGTCGAAAGACCGCACCTCCACAGCGCTGTTTTGTAGACCCAAGTGTATAGCACATTCCTTACGCTTCCTCTCATTTCCAGACATACACCTCTCTAGGAGACAACGAGTGTGTTGCTTATGCTTCTCTCTACCGAAACAAGATCTGAGTTGGGAGAAGCTTTCGACACGACTTCTTTCTCAAGCAGCGCTATATGGCCCAGTACCTGTGCCTTCGCTGTGACCGTTGGAACGTTCTTCCATCTTCTTCCCAGTAGATGGCAGTAGAAGGACTATCTCCCTCTACCGTGTTGTTCCTTGAGAGGTGAGTGTAAGGCACTGACACATATAGCTCAGAAGGCTTCATTCTTCCCGAACCAAGATGTGAGCTCGAAATCAGTTTTCACATGCCGTTGTTTCTCTGAGTTCAGCGTAAGGCTCTGCTGAGGCTAGCTCGCCTACATTTGAAGGCCTTCCAACTTCATGACAGAAGCCTTCACACTTGGTGTAAAGCCGCTTCGATCCTTAGGAAAGCAGAAGGGAGTCGAAGGACCGCTCCTCCACAGCATTGTTCTTGAAGAATTAATTGCAGAGCTCGTTGCTTATGCTTCCTCCGATTTCCATACACACACCTCTATAGGGGACAACTTGTGAGTTGGTGATAACATTCGACCCACATTTTTCTTTACAATTCAGCCTATGGCATTTTCCTTACGCTTTCACGCAAAGAACTGAAAATGTTTCTAGCTTCCTGAAACAAGATCTGAGTAGGGAGAAACTTTCGACACAACTTCTTTCTCAAGCAGTGGTACCTGACACAGATTTGTGCCTTCACTGCGAACGTTGGAAATTGCTTCCATCTTCATCCCTGTAGGTGGTAGTGGAAAGACTATTTCCCTGCAGCTTTGTTTCTTGAGAGGTGAGTATAAGAACCTTCCCTCTCTGCTCTCTAGCAACACATATATCTCCAAGAGCTTCTATCTTCAAGAACCAAGATGTTCGCACGAAAACCTGTTTGACGAGGCCTTCTTTCTCAGAGTTCAGTGTAAGGCTACTAGGCCTGAAGGGAGCCCACGTCCATTTGAAGCCCCATCCACCTGCATGACACAGGACTTAAAGGAGAGAAGCTCTCTGCACAACGTGTTTCCCGATGTACAGGAATGCGCGTTCCACCTCTTTCCTTGCACACAAGGTTTAACAAGCTGCTTCCTTCCTTACTAAAAGAGATGGTAGTCGAAGGACGGCAACAAAATAGATTTGTTCTTAGAGTTAAACAAACGTATGCCATCTTCCTTAGGCTTGCTCACATCATCCATTTCCATACATTGTTCTTCATGTCATGACTGTAGGCACATTCGACACGGAGAGTTAAGTCTAGCCCATGTCCCTTGCGCCTTCACCCCCACTACGGAAAACATTTTCATCTCACTGAAACCATAGGACACCTGAGGGAAGCCTACTTCAGAAGAGGTTTCTCCAGCACCGTCACAGGGCCCTTTCAAGATGCCTTCTCCGTTTCATGCTAAAGTTCTTCTCATTCTTACGTGTATGGCTTTCCTAATGGATTTCTTTCTCACAATGAAAACCTTGACACGTTCCATCTGCTCTCTCTCCTACTCTTGAAAACACTTCTCACAGAACAAGGTTCGAATGGGGACAGACATTCTACAGTAAGTATGTCTGTGGGACAGGCACGGGGCACATTCCTTGCGATTTCACACTTACATGGGTAACGTCTACCATGTTCAGGGAAGATGTTAGTAGAAACACGGTTTCTCTGCAGTGGTGTTTCTTCAGACTGCATAGTACTCCCTTTGTTTAGGATTCAACCCATACGTTTTGTGACAATGAATTCCTCGCGAACCCAGATGGGAGCTCGAAGTCGCGTTTGAGATGGACTTGCTTCGCAGAGATTCATGTATGCCTTTCCTTTGGCGAAGTCACATACATTTGAAAACCCTTCCCTCTTCGTGACCCATGGTGTTCGTTGAGAAAAGCCCTCCATAAGAAGTTGTTCGGCGACTAAGGTATGTCTCTCTTCCTTCCCCTCCGTACTCTTTCACACTTTGCTTCAAGCCGCTTCGTTCCTTAGCAAAGCAGATGGCAGTCGAAGGACCGCACCGCCACAGCGTTGTTTCTTCGACTTAAGTGTATCACACGTCCCTTATGCTTCCTCCTATTTCCAGACACACACCTCTCTAGGGGACTACTAGTGGGTTGGTTGTCACATTCGACCCACATTTTTCTTCACAATTCAGCGTGTGGCGTTTTCCTGGTGTTTTCAAACAAAGTACTGACAAGGCTTCTATCTTCCCGAAACAAGATCTGAGTTGGGAGAGGCTTTCGATACAAGTTCGTTCTCAAGCAGTGGTATATGGCACAGTATTTGTGCCTTCGCTTTTAACGTCGGGACTTTCCTCCATTTTCTTCCCTGTAGATGGTAGTGGAAAGGCGATTTCTCTACCGTTTTGTTCCTTGAGAGCTGAGTGTTAGACACTTACACCTATATCTCCAAAGGCTTCACGCTTCCCGAACCAAGAGGTTAGCAGGAAATCCTGTTGGACGTGGCCTTGTTTCTCTGAGTTCAGTGGAAGGCGCTGCTGAGGCGAGCTCGCGTACATTTGAAGGCCCTTCCAACTTCATGACACAAGACTTTCGTGCAGAGAAACCCTCCACACAACGTGTTCCTCACCGTAGTGTACCGCGCTTTCCGTCTCTTTCCTTTTACACTACGTTGTAAAAAGGTGCTTCCATCCGTAGGGAAAGAGCTGGTCGTCGAAGGACGGCAAACCTCTAGATTTGTTCTTAGAGTTAACCATGGGTAGGCAATCCTCCTTATGCTTCCTCACATAATACATATCCATACTCATCCTTCCTCATGGAACGGCCGCACTTCCACAGCGGTGTTTTGTAGAAATAAGTGTATAGCACTTTCCTTACGCTTCCTCCGATTTACAGACACACACCTCTATAGGGGACAACTTGTGACTTGGTGGTAACATTCGACCCACATTTTTCTTCACAATTCAGCCTATGGCATTTTCCTTGCGCTTTCACGCGAAGAACTGAAAACACTTCTAGCTTCCTGAAACAAGATCTGAGGAGGGAGAAACTTTCGACACAACTTCTTTCTCAAGCAGTGGTACATGACACAGTATTTGTGCCTTCACTGCGAACGTTGGAAATTGCTTCCATCTTCGTCCCTGTAGGTGGTAGTGGAAAGACTATTTCCCTGCAGCTTTGTTTCTTGAGAGGTGAGTATAAGAACCTTCCCTTAGAGAGCAGCACATATATCTCCAAGGGCTTCTATCTTCAAGAACCAAGATGTTCGCACGAAAACCTGTTTGACGAGGCCTTCTTTCTCAGAGTTCAGTGTAAGGCTACTAGGCCTGAAGGGAGCCCACGTCCATTTGAAGACCCATCCACCTGCATGACACAGGACTTAAAGGAGAGAAACCCTCTGCACAACGTGTTCCCCGCTGTACAGGAAGGCACGTTCCACCTCTTTCCTTGCACACAATGTTTAACAAGCTGCTTCCAACCTTACGAAAAGAGATGGTAGTCGAAGGACGGCAACACTCTAGATTTGTTCTTAGAGTTAAAGAAACGAGTGCCATCTTCCTTAGGCTTGCTCACATCATCCATTTCCATACATCGTTCTTCATGTCACGACTGTAGGCACATTCGCCACGGAGAGTTAAGTCTAGACCATGTCCCTTACGCGTTCACACCCGCTAGGGAAAACACTTTCATCGCACTGAAACCATAGGACAGCTGAGGGAAGCCTACTTCAGAAGAGGTTTCTCCAGCACCGTCACAGGGCCCATTCAAGATGCCTTCACCGTTTCATGCTAAAGTGCTTCTCATCCTTACGTGTATGGCTTTCCTGATGGATTTCCTTCTCACAATGAAAACCTTGACACGTTCCATCTGTTCTCTCTCCTACTCTTGAAAACACTTCCCACGGAACAAGATTCGAATGGGGACAGACATTCTACACTAAGTATGTCTGTGGGACAGGCACGGGGCACATTCCTTGCGATTTCACACTTTACATTGGAAAAGTCTACCATGTTCAGGGTGAGATGTTAGTAGAAACACGGTTTCTCTGCAGTGGTGTTTCTTCAGACTGATTAGTACTCCCTTGGTTTAGGATTCAACACATACGTTCTGTGAGTATGAATTCCTCGCGAACCCAGGTGGGAGCTCGAAGTCGCGTTTGAGATAGACTTGGTTCTCACAGATTTGTGTATGCCTTTCCTCTGCCTAACTCGCATACTTTGGAAGACGCTTCTATCTTCGTGACCCATGCATGGTGTTCGTTGAGAAAAGCCCTCCGTAAGAAGTTGTTCCGCGAGTAAGGTCGATCACGCTTCCCCTCTGCTTTCTTTCACACTTTGCCTCAAGCCGCTTCGTTTCTTAGCAGAGGAGGTGGCAGTCGAAAGACCGCACCTCCACAGCGCTGTTTTGTAGACCCAAGTGTATAGCACATTCCTTACGCTTCCTCTCATTTCCAGACATACACCTCTCTAGGAGACAACGAGTGTGTTGCTTATGCTTCTCTCTACCGAAACAAGATCTGAGTTGGGAGAAGCTTTCGACACGACTTCTTTCTCAAGCAGCGCTATATGGCCCAGTACCTGTGCCTTCGCTGTGACCGTTGGAACGTTCTTCCATCTTCTTCCCAGTAGATGGCAGTAGAAGGACTATCTCCCTCTACCGTGTTGTTCCTTGAGAGGTGAGTGTAAGGCACTGACACATATAGCTCAGAAGGCTTCATTCTTCCCGAACCAAGATGTGAGTTCGAAATCAGTTTTCACATGCCGTTGTTTCTCTGAGTTCAGCGTAAGGCTCTGCTGAGGCTAGCTCGCCTACATTTGAAGGCCTTCCAACTTCATGACAGAAGCCTTCACACTTGGTGTAAAGCCGCTTCGATCCTTAGGAAAGCAGAAGGGAGTCGAAGGACCGCTCCTCCACAGCATTGTTCTTGAAGAATTAATTGCAGAGCTCGTTGCTTATGCTTCCTCCGATTTCCATACACACACCTCTATAGGGGACAACTTGTGAGTTGGTGATAACATTCGACCCACATTTTTCTTTACAATTCAGCCTATGGCATTTTCCTTACGCTTTCACGCAAAGAACTGAAAATGTTTCTAGCTTCCTGAAACAAGATCTGAGTAGGGAGAAACTTTCGACACAACTTCTTTCTCAAGCAGTGGTACCTGACACAGATTTGTGCCTTCACTGCGAACGTTGGAAATTGCTTCCATCTTCATCCCTGTAGGTGGTAGTGGAAAGACTATTTCCCTGCAGCTTTGTTTCTTGAGAGGTGAGTATAAGAACCTTCCCTCTCTGCTCTCTAGCAACACATATATCTCCAAGGGCTTCTATCTTCAAGAACCAAGATGTTCGCACGAAAACCTGTTTGACGAGGCCTTCTTTCTCAGAGTTCAGTGTAAGGCTACTAGGCCTGAAGGGAGCCCACGTCCATTTGAAGCCCCATCCACCTGCATGACACAGGACTTAAAGGAGAGAAGCTCTCTGCACAACGTGTTTCCCGATGTACAGGAATGCGCGTTCCACCTCTTTCCTTGCACACAAGGTTTAACAAGCTGCTTCCTTCCTTACTAAAAGAGATGGTAGTCGAAGGACGGCAACAAAATAGATTTGTTCTTAGAGTTAAACAAACGTATGCCATCTTCCTTAGGCTTGCTCACATCATCCATTTCCATACATTGTTCTTCATGTCATGACTGTAGGCACATTCGACACGGAGAGTTAAGTCTAGCCCATGTCCCTTGCGCCTTCACCCCCACTACGGAAAACATTTTCATCTCACTGAAACCATAGGACACCTGAGGGAAGCCTACTTCAGAAGAGGTTTCTCCAGCACCGTCACAGGGCCCTTTCAAGATGCCTTCTCCGTTTCATGCTAAAGTTCTTCTCATTCTTACGTGTATGGCTTTCCTAATGGATTTCTTTCTCACAACGAAAACCTTGAGACGTTCCATCTGCTCTCTCTCCTACTCTTGAAAACACTTCTCACAGAACAAGGTTCGAATGGGGACAGACATTCTACAGTAAGTATGTCTGTGGGACAGGCACGGGGCACATTCCTTGCGATTTCACACTTACATGGGTAACGTCTACCATGTTCAGGGAAGATGTTAGTAGAAACACGGTTTCTCTGCAGTGGTGTTTCTTCAGACTGCATAGTACTCCCTTTGTTTAGGATTCAACCCATACGTTTTGTGACAATGAATTCCTCGCGAACACAGATGGGAGCTCGAAGTCGCGTTTGAGATGGACTTGCTTCGCAGAGATTCATGTATGCCTTTCCTTTGGCGAAGTCACATACATTTGAAAACCCTTCCCTCTTCGTGACCCATGGTGTTCGTTGAGAAAAGCCCTCCATAAGAAGTTGTTCGGCGACTAAGTTATGTCTCTCTTCCTTCCCCTCCGTACTCTTTCACACTTTGCTTCAAGCCGCTTCGTTCCTTAGCAAAGCAGATGGCAGTCGAAGGACCGCACTGCCACAGCGTTGTTTCTTCGACTTAAGTGTATCACACGTCCCTTATGCTTCCTCCTATTTCCAGACACACACCTCTCTAGGGGACTACTAGTGGGTTGGTTGTCACATTCGACCCACATTTTTCTTCACAATTCAGCGTGTGGCGTTTTCCTGGTGTTTTCAAACAAAGTACTGACAAGGCTTCTATCTTCCCGAAACAAGATCTGAGTTGGGAGAGGCTTTCGATACAAGTTCGTTCTCAAGCAGTGGTATATGGCACAGTATTTGTGCCTTCGCTTTTAACGTCGGGACTTTCCTCCATTTTCTTCCCTGTAGATGGTAGTGGAAAGGCGATTTCTCTACCGTTTTGTTCCTTGAGAGCTGAGTGTTAGACACTTACACCTATATCTCCAAAGGCTTCACGCTTCCCGAACCAAGAGGTTAGCAGGAAATCCTGTTGGACGTGGCCTTGTTTCTCTGAGTTCAGTGGAAGGCGCTGCTGAGGCGAGCTCGCGTACATTTGAAGGCCCTTCCAACTTCATGACACAAGACTTTCGTGCAGAGAAACCCTCCACACAACGTGTTCCTCACCGTAGTGTACCGCGCTTTCCGTCTCTTTCCTTTTACACTACGTTGTAAAAAGGTGCTTCCATCCGTAGGGAAAGAGCTGGTCGTCGAAGGACGGCAAACCTCTAGATTTGTTCTTAGAGTTAACCATGGGTAGGCAATCCTCCTTATGCTTCCTCACATAATACATATCCATACTCATCCTTCCTCATGGAACGGCCGCACTTCCACAGCGGTGTTTTGTAGAAATAAGTGTATAGCACTTTCCTTACGCTTCCTCCGATTTACAGACACACACCTCTATAGGGGACAACTTGTGACTTGGTGGTAACATTCGACCCACATTTTTCTTCACAATTCAGCCTATGGCATTTTCCTTGCGCTTTCACGCGAAGAACTGAAAACACTTCTAGCTTCCTGAAACAAGATCTGAGGAGGGAGAAACTTTCGACACAACTTCTTTCTCAAGCAGTGGTACATGACACAGTATTTGTGCCTTCACTGCGAACGTTGGAAATTGCTTCCATCTTCGTCCCTGTAGGTGGTAGTGGAAAGACTATTTCCCTGCAGCTTTGTTTCTTGAGAGGTGAGTATAAGAACCTTCCCTTAGAGAGCAGCACATATATCTCCAAGGGCTTCTATCTTCAAGAACCAAGATGTTCGCACGAAAACCTGTTTGACGAGGCCTTCTTTCTCAGAGTTCAGTGTAAGGCTACTAGGCCTGAAGGGAGCCCACGTCCATTTGAAGACCCATCCACCTGCATGACACAGGACTTAAAGGAGAGAAACCCTCTGCACAACGTGTTCCCCGCTGTACAGGAAGGCACCTTTCACCTCTTTCCTTGCACACAATGTTTAACAAGCTGCTTCCAACCTTACGAAAAGAGATGGTAGTCGAAGGACGGCAACACTCTAGATTTGTTCTTAGAGTTAAAGAAACGAGTGCCATCTTCCTTAGGCTTGCTCACATCATCCATTTCCATACATCGTTCTTCATGTCACGACTGTAGGCACATTCGCCACGGAGAGTTAAGTCTAGACCATGTCCCTTACGCGTTCACACCCGCTAGGGAAAACACTTTCATCGCACTGAAACCATAGGACAGCTGAGGGAAGCCTACTTCAGAAGAGGTTTCTCCAGCACCGTCACAGGGCCCATTCAAGATGCCTTCACCGTTTCATGCTAAAGTGCTTCTCATCCTTACGTGTATGGCTTTCCTGATGGATTTCCTTCTCACAATGAAAACCTTGACACGTTCCATCTGTTCTCTCTCCTACTCTTGAAAACACTTCCCACGGAACAAGATTCGAATGGGGACAGACATTCTACACTAAGTATGTCTGTGGGACAGGCACGGGGCACATTCCTTGCGATTTCACACTTTACATTGGAAAAGTCTACCATGTTCAGGGTGAGATGTTAGTAGAAACACGGTTTCTCTGCAGTGGTGTTTCTTCAGACTGATTAGTACTCCCTTGGTTTAGGATTCAACACATACGTTCTGTGAGTATGAATTCCTCGCGAACCCAGGTGGGAGCTCGAAGTCGCGTTTGAGATAGACTTGGTTCTCACAGATTTGTGTATGCCTTTCCTCTGCCTAACTCGCATACTTTGGAAGACGCTTCTATCTTCGTGACCCATGCATGGTGTTCGTTGAGAAAAGCCCTCCGTAAGAAGTTGTTCCACGAGTAAGGTCGATCACGCTTCCCCTCTGCTTTCTTTCACACTTTGCCTCAAGCCGCTTCGTTTCTTAGCAGAGGACGTGGCAGTCGAAAGACCGCACCTCCACAGCGCTGTTTTGTAGACCCAAGTGTATAGCACATTCCTTACGCTTCCTCTCATTTCCAGACATACACCTCTCTAGGAGACAACGAGTGTGTTGCTTATGCTTCTCTCTACCGAAACAAGATCTGAGTTGGGAGAAGCTTTCGACACGACTTCTTTCTCAAGCAGCGCTATATGGCCCAGTACCTGTGCCTTCGCTGTGACCGTTGGAACGTTCTTCCATCTTCTTCCCAGTAGATGGCAGTAGAAGGACTATCTCCCTCTACCGTGTTGTTCCTTGAGAGGTGAGTGTAAGGCACTGACACATATAGCTCAGAAGGCTTCATTCTTCCCGAACCAAGATGTGAGTTCGAAATCAGTTTTCACATGCCGTTGTTTCTCTGAGTTCAGCGTAAGGCTCTGCTGAGGCTAGCTCGCCTACATTTGAAGGCCTTCCAACTTCATGACAGAAGCCTTCACACTTGGTGTAAAGCCGCTTCGATCCTTAGGAAAGCAGAAGGGAGTCGAAGGACCGCTCCTCCACAGCATTGTTCTTGAAGAATTAATTGCAGAGCTCGTTGCTTATGCTTCCTCCGATTTCCATACACACACCTCTATAGGGGACAACTTGTGAGTTGGTGATAACATTCGACCCACATTTTTCTTTACAATTCAGCCTATGGCATTTTCCTTACGCTTTCACGCAAAGAACTGAAAATGTTTCTAGCTTCCTGAAACAAGATCTGAGTAGGGAGAAACTTTCGACACAACTTCTTTCTCAAGCAGTGGTACCTGACACAGATTTGTGCCTTCACTGCGAACGTTGGAAATTGCTTCCATCTTCATCCCTGTAGGTGGTAGTGGAAAGACTATTTCCCTGCAGCTTTGTTTCTTGAGAGGTGAGTATAAGAACCTTCCCTCTCTGCTCTCTAGCGACACATATATCTCCAAGGGCTTCTATCTTCAAGAACCAAGATGTTCGCACGAAAACCTGTTTGACGAGGCCTTCTTTCTCAGAGTTCAGTGTAAGGCTACTAGGCCTGAAGGGAGCCCACGTCCATTTGAAGCCCCATCCACCTGCATGACACAGGACTTAAAGGAGAGAAGCTCTCTGCACAACGTGTTTCCCGATGTACAGGAATGCGCGTTCCACCTCTTTCCTTGCACACAAGGTTTAACAAGCTGCTTCCTTCCTTACTAAAAGAGATGGTAGTCGAAGGACGGCAACAAAATAGATTTGTTCTTAGAGTTAAACAAACGTATGCCATCTTCCTTAGGCTTGCTCACATCATCCATTTCCATACATTGTTCTTCATGTCATGACTGTAGGCACATTCGACACGGAGAGTTAAGTCTAGCCCATGTCCCTTGCGCCTTCACCCCCACTAGGGAAAACATTTTCATCTCACTGAAACCATAGGACACCTGAGGGAAGCCTACTTCAGAAGAGGTTTCTCCAGCACCGTCACAGGGCCCTTTCAAGATGCCTTCTCCGTTTCATGCTAAAGTTCTTCTCATTCTTACGTGTATGGCTTTCCTAATGGATTTCTTTCTCACAACGAAAACCTTGACACGTTCCATCTGCTCTCTCTCCTACTCTTGAAAACACTTCTCACAGAACAAGGTTCGAATGGGGACAGACATTCTACAGTAAGTATGTCTGTGGGACAGGCACGGGGCACATTCCTTGCGATTTCACACTTACATGGGTAACGTCTACCATGTTCAGGGAAGATGTTAGTAGAAACACGGTTTCTCTGCAGTGGTGTTTCTTCAGACTGCATAGTACTCCCTTTGTTTAGGATTCAACCCATACGTTTTGTGACAATGAATTCCTCGCGAACCCAGATGGGAGCTCGAAGTCGCGTTTGAGATGGACTTGCTTCGCAGAGATTCATGTATGCCTTTCCTTTGGCGAAGTCACATACATTTGAAAACCCTTCCCTCTTCGTGACCCATGGTGTTCGTTGAGAAAAGCCCTCCATAAGAAGTTGTTCGGCGACTAAGGTATGTCTCTCTTCCTTCCCCTCCGTACTCTTTCACACTTTGCTTCAAGCCGCTTCGTTCCTTAGCAAAGCAGATGGCAGTCGAAGGACCGCACTGCCACAGCGTTGTTTCTTCGACTTAAGTGTATCACACGTCCCTTATGCTTCCTCCTATTTCCAGACACACACCTCTCTAGGGGACTACTAGTGGGTTGGTTGTCACATTCGACCCACATTTTTCTTCACAATTCAGCGTGTGGCGTTTTCCTGGTGTTTTCAAACAAAGTACTGACAAGGCTTCTATCTTCCCGAAACAAGATCTGAGTTGGGAGAGGCTTTCGATACAAGTTCGTTCTCAAGCAGTGGTATATGGCACAGTATTTGTGCCTTCGCTTTTAACGTCGGGACTTTCCTCCATTTTCTTCCCTGTAGATGGTAGTGGAAAGGCGATTTCTCTACCGTTTTGTTCCTTGAGAGCTGAGTGTTAGACACTTACACCTATATCTCCAAAGGCTTCACGCTTCCCGAACCAAGAGGTTAGCAGGAAATCCTGTTGGACGTGGCCTTGTTTCTCTGAGTTCAGTGGAAGGCGCTGCTGAGGCGAGCTCGCGTACATTTGAAGGCCCTTCCAACTTCATGACACAAGACTTTCGTGCAGAGAAACCCTCCACACAACGTGTTCCTCACCGTAGTGTACCGCGCTTTCCGTCTCTTTCCTTTTACACTACGTTGTAAAAAGGTGCTTCCATCCGTAGGGAAAGAGCTGGTCGTCGAAGGACGGCAAACCTCTAGATTTGTTCTTAGAGTTAACCATGGGTAGGCAATCCTCCTTATGCTTCCTCACATAATACATATCCATACTCATCCTTCCTCATGGAACGGCCGCACTTCCACAGCGGTGTTTTGTAGAAATAAGTGTATAGCACTTTCCTTACGCTTCCTCCGATTTACAGACACACACCTCTATAGGGGACAACTTGTGACTTGGTGGTAACATTCGACCCACATTTTTCTTCACAATTCAGCCTATGGCATTTTCCTTGCGCTTTCACGCGAAGAACTGAAAACACTTCTAGCTTCCTGAAACAAGATCTGAGGAGGGAGAAACTTTCGACACAACTTCTTTCTCAAGCAGTGGTACATGACACAGTATTTGTGCCTTCACTGCGAACGTTGGAAATTGCTTCCATCTTCGTCCCTGTAGGTGGTAGTGGAAAGACTATTTCCCTGCAGCTTTGTTTCTTGAGAGGTGAGTATAAGAACCTTCCCTTAGAGAGCAGCACATATATCTCCAAGGGCTTCTATCTTCAAGAACCAAGATGTTCGCACGAAAACCTGTTTGACGAGGCCTTCTTTCTCAGAGTTCAGTGTAAGGCTACTAGGCCTGAAGGGAGCCCACGTCCATTTGAAGACCCATCCACCTGCATGACACAGGACTTAAAGGAGAGAAACCCTCTGCACAACGTGTTCCCCGCTGTACAGGAAGGCACGTTCCACCTCTTTCCTTGCACACAATGTTTAACAAGCTGCTTCCAACCTTACGAAAAGAGATGGTAGTCGAAGGACGGCAACACTCTAGATTTGTTCTTAGAGTTAAAGAAACGAGTGCCATCTTCCTTAGGCTTGCTCACATCATCCATTTCCATACATCGTTCTTCATGTCACGACTGTAGGCACATTCGCCACGGAGAGTTAAGTCTAGACCATATCCCTTATGCGTTCACACCCACTAGGGAAAACACTTTCATCGCACTGAAACCATAGGACAGCTGAGGGAAGCCTACTTCAGAAGAGGTTTCTCCAGCACCGTCACAGGGCCCATTCAAGATGCCTTCACCGTTTCATGCTAAAGTGCTTCTCATCCTTACGTGTATGGCTTTCCTGATGGATTTCCTTCTCACAATGAAAACCTTGACACGTTCCATCTGTTCTCTCTCCTACTCTTGAAAACACTTCCCACGGAACAAGATTCGAATGGGGACAGACATTCTACACTAAGTATGTCTGTGGGACAGGCACGGGGCACATTCCTTGCGATTTCACACTTTACATTGGAAAAGTCTACCATGTTCAGGGTGAGATGTTAGTAGAAACACGGTTTCTCTGCAGTGGTGTTTCTTCAGACTGATTAGTACTCCCTTGGTTTAGGATTCAACACATACGTTCTGTGAGTATGAATTCCTCGCGAACCCAGGTGGGAGCTCGAAGTCGCGTTTGAGATAGACTTGGTTCTCACAGATTTGTGTATGCCTTTCCTCTGCCTAACTCGCATACTTTGGAAGACGCTTCTATCTTCGTGACCCATGCATGGTGTTCGTTGAGAAAAGCCCTCCGTAAGAAGTTGTTCCGCGAGTAAGGTCGATCACGCTTCCCCTCTGCTTTCTTTCACACTTTGCCTCAAGCCGCTTCGTTTCTTAGCAGAGGAGGTGGCAGTCGAAAGACCGCACCTCCACAGCGCTGTTTTGTAGACCCAAGTGTATAGCACATTCCTTACGCTTCCTCTCATTTCCAGACATACACCTCTCTAGGAGACAACGAGTGTGTTGCTTATGCTTCTCTCTACCGAAACAAGATCTGAGTTGGGAGAAGCTTTCGACACGACTTCTTTCTCAAGCAGCGGTATATGGCCCAGTACCTGTGCCTTCGCTGTGACCGTTGGAACGTTCTTCCATCTTCTTCCCAGTAGATGGCAGTAGAAGGACTATCTCCCTCTACCGTGTTGTTCCTTGAGAGGTGAGTGTAAGGCACTGACACATATAGCTCAGAAGGCTTCATTCTTCCCGAACCAAGATGTGAGCTCGAAATCAGTTTTCACATGCCGTTGTTTCTCTGAGTTCAGCGTAAGGCTCTGCTGAGGCTAGCTCGCCTACATTTGAAGGCCTTCCAACTTCATGACAGAAGCCTTCACACTTGGTGTAAAGCCGCTTCGATCCTTAGGAAAGCAGAAGGGAGTCGAAGGACCGCTCCTCCACAGCATTGTTCTTGAAGAATTAATTGCAGAGCTCGTTGCTTATGCTTCCTCCGATTTCCATACACACACCTCTATAGGGGACAACTTGTGAGTTGGTGATAACATTCGACCCACATTTTTCTTTACAATTCAGCCTATGGCATTTTCCTTACGCTTTCACGCAAAGAACTGAAAATGTTTCTAGCTTCCTGAAACAAGATCTGAGTAGGGAGAAACTTTCGACACAACTTCTTTCTCAAGCAGTGGTACCTGACACAGATTTGTGCCTTCACTGCGAACGTTGGAAATTGCTTCCATCTTCATCCCTGTAGGTGGTAGTGGAAAGACTATTTCCCTGCAGCTTTGTTTCTTGAGAGGTGAGTATAAGAACCTTCCCTTAGAGAGCAACACATATATCTCCAAGGGCTTCTATCTTCAAGAACCAAGATGTTCGCACGAAAACCTGTTTGACGAGGCCTTCTTTCTCAGAGTTCAGTGTAAGGCTACTAGGCCTGAAGGGAGCCCACGTCCATTTGAAGCCCCATCCACCTGCATGACACAGGACTTAAAGGAGAGAAGCTCTCTGCACAACGTGTTTCCCGATGTACAGGAATGCGCGTTCCACCTCTTTCCTTGCACACAAGGTTTAACAAGCTGCTTCCTTCCTTACTAAAAGAGATGGTAGTCGAAGGACGGCAACAAAATAGATTTGTTCTTAGAGTTAAACAAACGTATGCCATCTTCCTTAGGCTTGCTCACATCATCCATTTCCATACATTGTTCTTCATGTCATGACTGTAGGCACATTCGACACGGAGAGTTAAGTCTAGCCCATGTCCCTTGCGCCTTCACCCCCACTACGGAAAACATTTTCATCTCACTGAAACCATAGGACACCTGAGGGAAGCCTACTTCAGAAGAGGTTTCTCCAGCACCGTCACAGGGCCCTTTCAAGATGCCTTCTCCGTTTCATGCTAAAGTTCTTCTCATTCTTACGTGTATGGCTTTCCTAATGGATTTCTTTCTCACAATGAAAACCTTGACACGTTCCATCTGCTCTCTCTCCTACTCTTGAAAACACTTCTCACAGAACAAGGTTCGAATGGGGACAGACATTCTACAGTAAGTATGTCTGTGGGACAGGCACGGGGCACATTCCTTGCGATTTCACACTTACATGGGTAACGTCTACCATGTTCAGGGAAGATGTTAGTAGAAACACGGTTTCTCTGCAGTGGTGTTTCTTCAGACTGCATAGTACTCCCTTTGTTTAGGATTCAACCCATACGTTTTGTGACAATGAATTCCTCGCGAACCCAGATGGGAGCTCGAAGTCGCGTTTGAGATGGACTTGCTTCGCAGAGATTCATGTATGCCTTTCCTTTGGCGAAGTCACATACATTTGAAAACCCTTCCCTCTTCGTGACCCATGGTGTTCGTTGAGAAAAGCCCTCCATAAGAAGTTGTTCGGCGACTAAGGTATGTCTCTCTTCCTTCCCCTCCGTACTCTTTCACACTTTGCTTCAAGCCGCTTCGTTCCTTAGCAAAGCAGATGGCAGTCGAAGGACCGCACCGCCACAGCGTTGTTTCTTCGACTTAAGTGTATCACACGTCCCTTATGCTTCCTCCTATTTCCAGACACACACCTCTCTAGGGGACTACTAGTGGGTTGGTTGTCACATTCGACCCACATTTTTCTTCACAATTCAGCGTGTGGCGTTTTCCTGGTGTTTTCAAACAAAGTACTGACAAGGCTTCTATCTTCCCGAAACAAGATCTGAGTTGGGAGAGGCTTTCGATACAAGTTCGTTCTCAAGCAGTGGTATATGGCACAGTATTTGTGCCTTCGCTTTTAACGTCGGGACTTTCCTCCATTTTCTTCCCTGTAGATGGTAGTGGAAAGGCGATTTCTCTACCGTTTTGTTCCTTGAGAGCTGAGTGTTAGACACTTACACCTATATCTCCAAAGGCTTCACGCTTCCCGAACCAAGAGGTTAGCAGGAAATCCTGTTGGACGTGGCCTTGTTTCTCTGAGTTCAGTGGAAGGCGCTGCTGAGGCGAGCTCGCGTACATTTGAAGGCCCTTCCAACTTCATGACACAAGACTTTCGTGCAGAGAAACCCTCCACACAACGTGTTCCTCACCGTAGTGTACCGCGCTTTCCGTCTCTTTCCTTTTACACTACGTTGTAAAAAGGTGCTTCCATCCGTAGGGAAAGAGCTGGTCGTCGAAGGACGGCAAACCTCTAGATTTGTTCTTAGAGTTAACCATGGGTAGGCAATCCTCCTTATGCTTCCTCACATAATACATATCCATACTCATCCTTCCTCATGGAACGGCCGCACTTCCACAGCGGTGTTTTGTAGAAATAAGTGTATAGCACTTTCCTTACGCTTCCTCCGATTTACAGACACACACCTCTATAGGGGACAACTTGTGACTTGGTGGTAACATTCGACCCACATTTTTCTTCACAATTCAGCCTATGGCATTTTCCTTGCGCTTTCACGCGAAGAACTGAAAACACTTCTAGCTTCCTGAAACAAGATCTGAGGAGGGAGAAACTTTCGACACAACTTCTTTCTCAAGCAGTGGTACATGACACAGTATTTGTGCCTTCACTGCGAACGTTGGAAATTGCTTCCATCTTCGTCCCTGTAGGTGGTAGTGGAAAGACTATTTCCCTGCAGCTTTGTTTCTTGAGAGGTGAGTATAAGAACCTTCCCTTAGAGAGCAGCACATATATCTCCAAGGGCTTCTATCTTCAAGAACCAAGATGTTCGCACGAAAACCTGTTTGACGAGGCCTTCTTTCTCAGAGTTCAGTGTAAGGCTACTAGGCCTGAAGGGAGCCCACGTCCATTTGAAGACCCATCCACCTGCATGACACAGGACTTAAAGGAGAGAAACCCTCTGCACAACGTGTTCCCCGCTGTACAGGAAGGCACGTTCCACCTCTTTCCTTGCACACAATGTTTAACAAGCTGCTTCCAACCTTACGAAAAGAGATGGTAGTCGAAGGACGGCAACACTCTAGATTTGTTCTTAGAGTTAAAGAAACGAGTGCCATCTTCCTTAGGCTTGCTCACATCATCCATTTCCATACATCGTTCTTCATGTCACGACTGTAGGCACATTCGCCACGGAGAGTTAAGTCTAGACCATGTCCCTTACGCGTTCACACCCGCTAGGGAAAACACTTTCATCGCACTGAAACCATAGGACAGCTGAGGGAAGCCTACTTCAGAAGAGGTTTCTCCAGCACCGTCACAGGGCCCATTCAAGATGCCTTCACCGTTTCATGCTAAAGTGCTTCTCATCCTTACGTGTATGGCTTTCCTGATGGATTTCCTTCTCACAATGAAAACCTTGACACGTTCCATCTGTTCTCTCTCCTACTCTTGAAAACACTTCCCACGGAACAAGATTCGAATGGGGACAGACATTCTACACTAAGTATGTCTGTGGGACAGGCACGGGGCACATTCCTTGCGATTTCACACTTTACATTGGAAAAGTCTACCATGTTCAGGGTGAGATGTTAGTAGAAACACGGTTTCTCTGCAGTGGTGTTTCTTCAGACTGATTAGTACTCCCTTGGTTTAGGATTCAACACATACGTTCTGTGAGTATGAATTCCTCGCGAACCCAGGTGGGAGCTCGAAGTCGCGTTTGAGATAGACTTGGTTCTCACAGATTTGTGTATGCCTTTCCTCTGCCTAACTCGCATACTTTGGAAGACGCTTCTATCTTCGTGACCCATGCATGGTGTTCGTTGAGAAAAGCCCTCCGTAAGAAGTTGTTCCGCGAGTAAGGTCGATCACGCTTCCCCTCTGCTTTCTTTCACACTTTGCCTCAAGCCGCTTCGTTTCTTAGCAGAGGAGGTGGCAGTCGAAAGACCGCACCTCCACAGCGCTGTTTTGTAGACCCAAGTGTATAGCACATTCCTTACGCTTCCTCTCATTTCCAGACATACACCTCTCTAGGAGACAACGAGTGTTTTGCTTATGCTTCTCTCTACCGAAACAAGATCTGAGTTGGGAGAAGCTTTCGACACGACTTCTTTCTCAAGCAGCGCTATATGGCCCAGTACCTGTGCCTTCGCTGTGACCGTTGGAACGTTCTTCCATCTTCTTCCCAGTAGATGGCAGTAGAAGGACTATCTCCCTCTACCGTGTTGTTCCTTGAGAGGTGAGTGTAAGGCACTGACACATATAGCTCAGAAGGCTTCATTCTTCCCGAACCAAGATGTGAGCTCGAAATCAGTTTTCACATGCCGTTGTTTCTCTGAGTTCAGCGTAAGGCTCTGCTGAGGCTAGCTCGCCTACATTTGAAGGCCTTCCAACTTCATGACAGAAGCCTTCACACTTGGTGTAAAGCCGCTTCGATCCTTAGGAAAGCAGAAGGGAGTCGAAGGACCGCTCCTCCACAGCATTGTTCTTGAAGAATTAATTGCAGAGCTCGTTGCTTATGCTTCCTCCGATTTCCATACACACACTTCTATAGGGGACAACTTGTGAGTTGGTGGTAACATTCGACCCACATTTTTCTTTACAATTCAGCCTATGGCATTTTCCTTACGCTTTCACGCAAAGAACTGAAAATGTTTCTAGCTTCCTGAAACAAGATCTGAGTAGGGAGAAACTTTCGACACAACTTCTTTCTCAAGCAGTGGTACCTGACACAGATTTGTGCCTTCACTGCGAACGTTGGAAATTGCTTCCATCTTCATCCCTGTAGGTGGTAGTGGAAAGACTATTTCCCTGCAGCTTTGTTTCTTGAGAGGTGAGTATAAGAACCTTCCCTTAGAGAGCAACACATATATCTCCAAGGGCTTCTATCTTCAAGAACCAAGATGTTCGCACGAAAACCTGTTTGACGAGGCCTTCTTTCTCAGAGTTCAGTGTAAGGCTACTAGGCCTGAAGGGAGCCCACGTCCATTTGAAGCCCCATCCACCTGCATGACACAGGACTTAAAGGAGAGAAGCTCTCTGCACAACGTGTTTCCCGATGTACAGGAATGCGCGTTCCACCTCTTTCCTTGCACACAAGGTTTAACAAGCTGCTTCCTTCCTTACTAAAAGAGATGGTAGTCGAAGGACGGCAACAAAATAGATTTGTTCTTAGAGTTAAACAAACGTATGCCATCTTCCTTAGGCTTGCTCACATCATCCATTTCCATACATTGTTCTTCATGTCATGACTGTAGGCACATTCGACACGGAGAGTTAAGTCTAGCCCATGTCCCTTGCGCCTTCACCCCCACTACGGAAAACATTTTCATCTCACTGAAACCATAGGACACCTGAGGGAAGCCTACTTCAGAAGAGGTTTCTCCAGCACCGTCACAGGGCCCTTTCAAGATGCCTTCTCCGTTTCATGCTAAAGTTCTTCTCATTCTTACGTGTATGGCTTTCCTAATGGATTTCTTTCTCACAATGAAAACCTTGACACGTTCCATCTGCTCTCTCTCCTACTCTTGAAAACACTTCTCACAGAACAAGGTTCGAATGGGGACAGACATTCTACAGTAAGTATGTCTGTGGGACAGGCACGGGGCACATTCCTTGCGATTTCACACTTACATGGGTAACGTCTACCATGTTCAGGGAAGATGTTAGTAGAAACACGGTTTCTCTGCAGTGGTGTTTCTTCAGACTGCATAGTACTCCCTTTGTTTAGGATTCAACCCATACGTTTTGTGACAATGAATTCCTCGCGAACCCAGATGGGAGCTCGAAGTCGCGTTTGAGATGGACTTGCTTCGCAGAGATTCATGTATGCCTTTCCTTTGGCGAAGTCACATACATTTGAAAACCCTTCCCTCTTCGTGACCCATGGTGTTCGTTGAGAAAAGCCCTCCATAAGAAGTTGTTCGGCGACTAAGGTATGTCTCTCTTCCTTCCCCTCCGTACTCTTTCACACTTTGCTTCAAGCCGCTTCGTTCCTTAGCAAAGCAGATGGCAGTCGAAGGACCGCACCGCCACAGCGTTGTTTCTTCGACTTAAGTGTATCACACGTCCCTTATGCTTCCTCCTATTTCCAGACACACACCTCTCTAGGGGACTACTAGTGGGTTGGTTGTCACATTCGACCCACATTTTTCTTCACAATTCAGCGTGTGGCGTTTTCCTGGTGTTTTCAAACAAAGTACTGACAAGGCTTCTATCTTCCCGAAACAAGATCTGAGTTGGGAGAGGCTTTCGATACAAGTTCGTTCTCAAGCAGTGGTATATGGCACAGTATTTGTGCCTTCGCTTTTAACGTCGGGACTTTCCTCCATTTTCTTCCCTGTAGATGGTAGTGGAAAGGCGATTTCTCTACCGTTTTGTTCCTTGAGAGCTGAGTGTTAGACACTTACACCTATATCTCCAAAGGCTTCACGCTTCCCGAACCAAGAGGTTAGCAGGAAATCCTGTTGGACGTGGCCTTGTTTCTCTGAGTTCAGTGGAAGGTGCTGCTGAGGCGAGCTCGCGTACATTTGAAGGCCCTTCCAACTTCATGACACAAGACTTTCGTGCAGAGAAACCCTCCACACAACGTGTTCCTCACCGTAGTGTACCGCGCTTTCCGTCTCTTTCCTTTTACACTACGTTGTAAAAAGGTGCTTCCATCCGTAGGGAAAGAGCTGGTCGTCGAAGGACGGCAAACCTCTAGATTTGTTCTTAGAGTTAACCATGGGTAGGCAATCCTCCTTATGCTTCCTCACATAATACATATCCATACTCATCCTTCCTCATGGAACGGCCGCACTTCCACAGCGGTGTTTTGTAGAAATAAGTGTATAGCACTTTCCTTACGCTTCCTCCGATTTACAGACACACACCTCTATAGGGGACAACTTGTGACTTGGTGGTAACATTCGACCCACATTTTTCTTCACAATTCAGCCTATGGCATTTTCCTTGCGCTTTCACGCGAAGAACTGAAAACACTTCTAGCTTCCTGAAACAAGATCTGAGGAGGGAGAAACTTTCGACACAACTTCTTTCTCAAGCAGTGGTACATGACACAGTATTTGTGCCTTCACTGCAAACGTTGGAAATTGCTTCCATCTTCGTCCCTGTAGGTGGTAGTGGAAAGACTATTTCCCTGCAGCTTTGTTTCTTGAGAGGTGAGTATAAGAACCTTCCCTTAGAGAGCAGCACATATATCTCCAAGGGCTTCTATCTTCAAGAACCAAGATGTTCGCACGAAAACCTGTTTGACGAGGCCTTCTTTCTCAGAGTTCAGTGTAAGTCTACTAGGCCTGAAGGGAGCCCACGTCCATTTGAAGACCCATCCACCTGCATGACACAGGACTTAAAGGAGAGAAACCCTCTGCACAACGTGTTCCCCGCTGTACAGGAAGGCACGTTCCACCTCTTTCCTTGCACACAATGTTTAACAAGCTGCTTCCAACCTTACGAAAAGAGATGGTAGTCGAAGGACGGCAACACTCTAGATTTGTTCTTAGAGTTAAAGAAACGAGTGCCATCTTCCTTAGGCTTGCTCACATCATCCATTTCCATACATCGTTCTTCATGTCACGACTGTAGGCACATTCGCCACGGAGAGTTAAGTCTAGACCATGTCCCTTACGCGTTCACACCCGCTAGGGAAAACACTTTCATCGCACTGAAACCATAGGACAGCTGAGGGAAGCCTACTTCAGAAGAGGTTTCTCCAGCACCGTCACAGGGCCCATTCAAGATGCCTTCACCGTTTCATGCTAAAGTGCTTCTCATCCTTACGTGTATGGCTTTCCTGATGGATTTCCTTCTCACAATGAAAACCTTGACACGTTCCATCTGTTCTCTCTCCTACTCTTGAAAACACTTCCCACGGAACAAGATTCGAATGGGGACAGACATTCTACACTAAGTATGTCTGTGGGACAGGCACGGGGCACATTCCTTGCGATTTCACACTTTACATTGGAAAAGTCTACCATGTTCAGGGTGAGATGTTAGTAGAAACACGGTTTCTCTGCAGTGGTGTTTCTTCAGACTGATTAGTACTCCCTTGGTTTAGGATTCAACACATACGTTCTGTGAGTATGAATTCCTCGCGAACCCAGGTGGGAGCTCGAAGTCGCGTTTGAGATAGACTTGGTTCTCACAGATTTGTGTATGCCTTTCCTCTGCCTAACTCGCATACTTTGGAAGACGCTTCTATCTTCGTGACCCATGCATGGTGTTCGTTGAGAAAAGCCCTCCGTAAGAAGTTGTTCCGCGAGTAAGGTCGATCACGCTTCCCCTCTGCTTTCTTTCACACTTTGCCTCAAGCCGCTTCGTTTCTTAGCAGAGGAGGTGGCAGTCGAAAGACCGCACCTCCACAGCGCTGTTTTGTAGACCCAAGTGTATAGCACATTCCTTACGCTTCCTCTCATTTCCAGACATACACCTCTCTAGGAGACAACGAGTGTGTTGCTTATGCTTCTCTCTACCGAAACAAGATCTGAGTTGGGAGAAGCTTTCGACACGACTTCTTTCTCAAGCAGCGCTATATGGCCCAGTACCTGTGCCTTCGCTGTGACCGTTGGAACGTTCTTCCATCTTCTTCCCAGTAGATGGCAGTAGAAGGACTATCTCCCTCTACCGTGTTGTTCCTTGAGAGGTGAGTGTAAGGCACTGACACATATAGCTCAGAAGGCTTCATTCTTCCCGAACCAAGATGTGAGCTCGAAATCAGTTTTCACATGCCGTTGTTTCTCTGAGTTCAGCGTAAGGCTCTGCTGAGGCTAGCTCGCCTACATTTGAAGGCCTTCCAACTTCATGACAGAAGCCTTCACACTTGGTGTAAAGCCGCTTCGATCCTTAGGAAAGCAGAAGGGAGTCGAAGGACCGCTCCTCCACAGCATTGTTCTTGAAGAATTAATTGCAGAGCTCGTTGCTTATGCTTCCTCCGATTTCCATACACACACCTCTATAGGGGACAACTTGTGAGTTGGTGATAACATTCGACCCACATTTTTCTTTACAATTCAGCCTATGGCATTTTCCTTACGCTTTCACGCAAAGAACTGAAAATGTTTCTAGCTTCCTGAAACAAGATCTGAGTAGGGAGAAACTTTCGACACAACTTCTTTCTCAAGCAGTGGTACCTGACACAGATTTGTGCCTTCACTGCGAACGTTGGAAATTGCTTCCATCTTCATCCCTGTAGGTGGTAGTGGAAAGACTATTTCCCTGCAGCTTTGTTTCTTGAGAGGTGAGTATAAGAACCTTCCCTTAGAGAGCAACACATATATCTCCAAGGGCTTCTATCTTCAAGAACCAAGATGTTCGCACGAAAACCTGTTTGACGAGGCCTTCTTTCTCAGAGTTCAGTGTAAGGCTACTAGGCCTGAAGGGAGCCCACGTCCATTTGAAGCCCCATCCACCTGCATGACACAGGACTTAAAGGAGAGAAGCTCTCTGCACAACGTGTTTCCCGATGTACAGGAATGCGCGTTCCACCTCTTTCCTTGCACACAAGGTTTAACAAGCTGCTTCCTTCCTTACTAAAAGAGATGGTAGTCGAAGGACGGCAACAAAATAGATTTGTTCTTAGAGTTAAACAAACGTATGCCATCTTCCTTAGGCTTGCTCACATCATCCATTTCCATACATTGTTCTTCATGTCATGACTGTAGGCACATTCGACACGGAGAGTTAAGTCTAGCCCATGTCCCTTGCGCCTTCACCCCCACTACGGAAAACATTTTCATCTCACTGAAACCATAGGACACCTGAGGGAAGCCTACTTCAGAAGAGGTTTCTCCAGCACCGTCACAGGGCCCTTTCAAGATGCCTTCTCCGTTTCATGCTAAAGTTCTTCTCATTCTTACGTGTATGGCTTTCCTAATGGATTTCTTTCTCACAATGAAAACCTTGACACGTTCCATCTGCTCTCTCTCCTACTCTTGAAAACACTTCTCACAGAACAAGGTTCGAATGGGGACAGACATTCTACAGTAAGTATGTCTGTGGGACAGGCACGGGGCACATTCCTTGCGATTTCACACTTACATGGGTAACGTCTACCATGTTCAGGGAAGATGTTAGTAGAAACACGGTTTCTCTGCAGTGGTGTTTCTTCAGACTGCATAGTACTCCCTTTGTTTAGGATTCAACCCATACGTTTTGTGACAATGAATTCCTCGCGAACCCAGATGGGAGCTCGAAGTCGCGTTTGAGATGGACTTGCTTCGCAGAGATTCATGTATGCCTTTCCTTTGGCGAAGTCACATACATTTGAAAACCCTTCCCTCTTCGTGACCCATGGTGTTCGTTGAGAAAAGCCCTCCATAAGAAGTTGTTCGGCGACTAAGGTATGTCTCTCTTCCTTCCCCTCCGTACTCTTTCACACTTTGCTTCAAGCCGCTTCGTTCCTTAGCAAAGCAGATGGCAGTCGAAGGACCGCACCGCCACAGCGTTGTTTCTTCGACTTAAGTGTATCACACGTCCCTTATGCTTCCTCCTATTTCCAGACACACACCTCTCTAGGGGACTACTAGTGGGTTGGTTGTCACATTCGACCCACATTTTTCTTCACAATTCAGCGTGTGGCGTTTTCCTGGTGTTTTCAAACAAAGTACTGACAAGGCTTCTATCTTCCCGAAACAAGATCTGAGTTGGGAGAGGCTTTCGATACAAGTTCGTTCTCAAGCAGTGGTATATGGCACAGTATTTGTGCCTTCGCTTTTAACGTCGGGACTTTCCTCCATTTTCTTCCCTGTAGATGGTAGTGGAAAGGCGATTTCTCTACCGTTTTGTTCCTTGAGAGCTGAGTGTTAGACACTTACACCTATATCTCCAAAGGCTTCACGCTTCCCGAACCAAGAGGTTAGCAGGAAATCCTGTTGGACGTGGCCTTGTTTCTCTGAGTTCAGTGGAAGGCGCTGCTGAGGCGAGCTCGCGTACATTTGAAGGCCCTTCCAACTTCATGACACAAGACTTTCGTGCAGAGAAACCCTCCACACAACGTGTTCCTCACCGTAGTGTACCGCGCTTTCCGTCTCTTTCCTTTTACACTACGTTGTAAAAAGGTGCTTCCATCCGTAGGGAAAGAGCTGGTCGTCGAAGGACGGCAAACCTCTAGATTTGTTCTTAGAGTTAACCATGGGTAGGCAATCCTCCTTATGCTTCCTCACATAATACATATCCATACTCATCCTTCCTCATGGAACGGCCGCACTTCCACAGCGGTGTTTTGTAGAAATAAGTGTATAGCACTTTCCTTACGCTTCCTCCGATTTACAGACACACACCTCTATAGGGGACAACTTGTGACTTGGTGGTAACATTCGACCCACATTTTTCTTCACAATTCAGCCTATGGCATTTTCCTTGCGCTTTCACGCGAAGAACTGAAAACACTTCTAGCTTCCTGAAACAAGATCTGAGGAGGGAGAAACTTTCGACACAACTTCTTTCTCAAGCAGTGGTACATGACACAGTATTTGTGCCTTCACTGCGAACGTTGGAAATTGCTTCCATCTTCGTCCCTGTAGGTGGTAGTGGAAAGACTATTTCCCTGCAGCTTTGTTTCTTGAGAGGTGAGTATAAGAACCTTCCCTTAGAGAGCAGCACATATATCTCCAAGGGCTTCTATCTTCAAGAACCAAGATGTTCGCACGAAAACCTGTTTGACGAGGCCTTCTTTCTCAGAGTTCAGTGTAAGGCTACTAGGCCTGAAGGGAGCCCACGTCCATTTGAAGACCCATCCACCTGCATGACACAGGACTTAAAGGAGAGAAACCCTCTGCACAACGTGTTCCCCGCTGTACAGGAAGGCACGTTCCACCTCTTTCCTTGCACACAATGTTTAACAAGCTGCTTCCAACCTTACTAAAAGAGATGGTAGTCGAAGGACGGCAACACTCTAGATTTGTTCTTAGAGTTAAAGAAACGAGTGCCATCTTCCTTAGGCTTGCTCACATCATCCATTTCCATACATCGTTCTTCATGTCACGACTGTAGGCACATTCGCCACGGAGAGTTAAGTCTAGACCATGTCCCTTACGCGTTCACACCCGCTAGGGAAAACACTTTCATCGCACTGAAACCATAGGACAGCTGAGGGAAGCCTACTTCAGAAGAGGTTTCTCCAGCACCGTCACAGGGCCCATTCAAGATGCCTTCACCGTTTCATGCTAAAGTGCTTCTCATCCTTACGTGTATGGCTTTCCTGATGGATTTCCTTCTCACAATGAAAACCTTGACACGTTCCATCTGTTCTCTCTCCTACTCTTGAAAACACTTCCCACGGAACAAGATTCGAATGGGGACAGACATTCTACACTAAGTATGTCTGTGGGACAGGCACGGGGCACATTCCTTGCGATTTCACACTTTACATTGGAAAAGTCTACCATGTTCAGGGTGAGATGTTAGTAGAAACACGGTTTCTCTGCAGTGGTGTTTCTTCAGACTGATTAGTACTCCCTTGGTTTAGGATTCAACACATACGTTCTGTGAGTATGAATTCCTCGCGAACCCAGGTGGGAGCTCGAAGTCGCGTTTGAGATAGACTTGGTTCTCACAGATTTGTGTATGCCTTTCCTCTGCCTAACTCGCATACTTTGGAAGACGCTTCTATCTTCGTGACCCATGCATGGTGTTCGTTGAGAAAAGCCCTCCGTAAGAAGTTGTTCCGCGAGTAAGGTCGATCACGCTTCCCCTCTGCTTTCTTTCACACTTTGCCTCAAGCCGCTTCGTTTCTTAGCAGAGGAGGTGGCAGTCGAAAGACCGCACCTCCACAGCGCTGTTTTGTAGACCCAAGTGTATAGCACATTCTTTACGCTTCCTCTCATTTCCAGACATACACCTCTCTAGGAGACAACGAGTGTGTTGCTTATGCTTCTCTCTACCGAAACAAGATCTGAGTTGGGAGAAGCTTTCGACACGACTTCTTTCTCAAGCAGCGCTATATGGCCCAGTACCTGTGCCTTCGCTGTGACCGTTGGAACGTTCTTCCATCTTCTTCCCAGTAGATGGCAGTAGAAGGACTATCTCCCTCTACCGTGTTGTTCCTTGAGAGGTGAGTGTAAGGCACTGACACATATAGCTCAGAAGGCTTCATTCTTCCCGAACCAAGATGTGAGCTCGAAATCAGTTTTCACATGCCGTTGTTTCTCTGAGTTCAGCGTAAGGCTCTGCTGAGGCTAGCTCGCCTACATTTGAAGGCCTTCCAACTTCATGACAGAAGCCTTCACACTTGGTGTAAAGCCGCTTCGATCCTTAGGAAAGCAGAAGGGAGTCGAAGGACCGCTCCTCCACAGCATTGTTCTTGAAGAATTAATTGCAGAGCTCGTTGCTTATGCTTCCTCCGATTTCCATACACACATCTCTATAGGGGACAACTTGTGAGTTGGTGATAACATTCGACCCACATTTTTCTTTACAATTCAGCCTATGGCATTTTCCTTACGCTTTCACGCAAAGAACTGAAAATGTTTCTAGCTTCCTGAAACAAGATCTGAGTAGGGAGAAACTTTCGACACAACTTCTTTCTCAAGCAGTGGTACCTGACACAGATTTGTGCCTTCACTGCGAACGTTGGAAATTGCTTCCATCTTCATCCCTGTAGGTGGTAGTGGAAAGACTATTTCCCTGCAGCTTTGTTTCTTGAGAGGTGAGTATAAGAACCTTCCCTTAGAGAGCAACACATATATCTCCAAGGGCTTCTATCTTCAAGAACCAAGATGTTCGCACGAAAACCTGTTTGACGAGGCCTTCTTTCTCAGAGTTCAGTGTAAGGCTACTAGGCCTGAAGGGAGCCCACGTCCATTTGAAGCCCCATCCACCTGCATGACACAGGACTTAAAGGAGAGAAGCTCTCTGCACAACGTGTTTCCCGATGTACAGGAATGCGCGTTCCACCTCTTTCCTTGCACACAAGGTTTAACAAGCTGCTTCCTTCCTTACTAAAAGAAATGGTAGTCGAAGGACGGCAACAAAATAGATTTGTTCTTAGAGTTAAACAAACGTATGCCATCTTCCTTAGGCTTGCTCACATCATCCATTTCCATACATTGTTCTTCATGTCATGACTGTAGGCACATTCGACACGGAGAGTTAAGTCTAGCCCATGTCCCTTGCGCCTTCACCCCCACTACGGAAAACATTTTCATCTCACTGAAACCATAGGACACCTGAGGGAAGCCTACTTCAGAAGAGGTTTCTCCAGCACCGTCACAGGGCCCTTTCAAGATGCCTTCTCCGTTTCATGCTAAAGTTCTTCTCATTCTTACGTGTATGGCTTTCCTAATGGATTTCTTTCTCACAATGAAAACCTTGACACGTTCCATCTGCTCTCTCTCCTACTCTTGAAAACACTTCTCACAGAACAAGGTTCGAATGGGGACAGACATTCTACAGTAAGTATGTCTGTGGGACAGGCACGGGGCACATTCCTTGCGATTTCACACTTACATGGGTAACGTCTACCATGTTCAGGGAAGATGTTAGTAGAAACACGGTTTCTCTGCAGTGGTGTTTCTTCAGACTGCATAGTACTCCCTTTGTTTAGGATTCAGCCCATACGTTTTGTGACTATGAATTCCTCGCGAACCCAGATGGGAGCTCGAAGTCGCGTTTGAGATGGACTTGCTTCGCAGAGATTCATGTATGCCTTTCCTTTGGCGAAGTCACATACATTTGAAAACCCTTCCCTCTTCGTGACCCATGGTGTTCGTTGAGAAAAGCCCTCCATAAGAAGTTGTTCGGCGACTAAGGTATGTCTCTCTTCCTTCCCCTCCGTACTCTTTCACACTTTGCTTCAAGCCGCTTCGTTCCTTAGCAAAGCAGATGGCAGTCGAAGGACCGCACCGCCACAGCGTTGTTTCTTCGACTTAAGTGTATCACACGTCCCTTATGCTTCCTCCTATTTCCAGACACACACCTCTCTAGGGGACTACTAGTGGGTTGGTTGTCACATTCGACCCACATTTTTCTTCACAATTCAGCGTGTGGCGTTTTCCTGGTGTTTTCAAACAAAGTACTGACAAGGCTTCTATCTTCCCGAAACAAGATCTGAGTTGGGAGAGGCTTTCGATACAAGTTCGTTCTCAAGCAGTGGTATATGGCACAGTATTTGTGCCTTCGCTTTTAACGTCGGGACTTTCCTCCATTTTCTTCCCTGTAGATGGTAGTGGAAAGGCGATTTCTCTACCGTTTTGTTCCTTGAGAGCTGAGTGTTAGACACTTACACCTATATCTCCAAAGGCTTCACGCTTCCCGAACCAAGAGGTTAGCAGGAAATCCTGTTGGACGTGGCCTTGTTTCTCTGAGTTCAGTGGAAGGCGCTGCTGAGGCGAGCTCGCGTACATTTGAAGGCCCTTCCAACTTCATGACACAAGACTTTCGTGCAGAGAAACCCTCCACACAACGTGTTCCTCACCGTAGTGTACCGCGCTTTCCGTCTCTTTCCTTTTACACTACGTTGTAAAAAGGTGCTTCCATCTGTAGGGAAAGAGCTGGTCGTCGAAGGACGGCAAACCTCTAGATTTGTTCTTAGAGTTAACCATGGGTAGGCAATCCTCCTTATGCTTCCTCACATAATACATATCCATACTCATCCTTCCTCATGGAACGGCCGCACTTCCACAGCGGTGTTTTGTAGAAATAAGTGTATAGCACTTTCCTTACGCTTCCTCCGATTTACAGACACACACCTCTATAGGGGACAACTTGTGACTTGGTGGTAACATTCGACCCACATTTTTCTTCACAATTCAGCCTATGGCATTTTCCTTGCGCTTTCACGCGAAGAACTGAAAACACTTCTAGCTTCCTGAAACAAGATCTGAGGAGGGAGAAACTTTCGACACAACTTCTTTCTCAAGCAGTGGTACATGACACAGTATTTGTGCCTTCACTGCGAACGTTGGAAATTGCTTCCATCTTCGTCCCTGTAGGTGGTAGTGGAAAGACTATTTCCCTGCAGCTTTGTTTCTTGAGAGGTGAGTATAAGAACCTTCCCTTAGAGAGCAGCACATATATCTCCAAGGGCTTCTATCTTCAAGAACCAAGATGTTCGCACGAAAACCTGTTTGACGAGGCCTTCTTTCTCAGAGTTCAGTGTAAGGCTACTAGGCCTGAAGGGAGCCCACGTCCATTTGAAGACCCATCCACCTGCATGACACAGGACTTAAAGGAGAGAAACCCTCTGCACAACGTGTTCCCCGCTGTACAGGAAGGCACGTTCCACCTCTTTCCTTGCACACAATGTTTAACAAGCTGCTTCCAACCTTACGAAAAGAGATGGTAGTCGAAGGACGGCAACACTCTAGATTTGTTCTTAGAGTTAAAGAAACGAGTGCCATCTTCCTTAGGCTTGCTCACATCATCCATTTCCATACATCGTTCTTCATGTCACGACTGTAGGCACATTCGCCACGGAGAGTTAAGTCTAGACCATGTCCCTTACGCGTTCACACCCGCTAGGGAAAACACTTTCATCGCACTGAAACCATAGGACAGCTGAGGGAAGCCTACTTCAGAAGAGGTTTCTCCAGCACCGTCACAGGGCCCATTCAAGATGCCTTCACCGTTTCATGCTAAAGTGCTTCTCATCCTTACGTGTATGGCTTTCCTGATGGATTTCCTTCTCACAATGAAAACCTTGACACGTTCCATCTGTTCTCTCTCCTACTCTTGAAAACACTTCCCACGGAACAAGATTCGAATGGGGACAGACATTCTACACTAAGTATGTCTGTGGGACAGGCACGGGGCACATTCCTTGCGATTTCACACTTTACATTGGAAAAGTCTACCATGTTCAGGGTGAGATGTTAGTAGAAACACGGTTTCTCTGCAGTGGTGTTTCTTCAGACTGATTAGTACTCCCTTGGTTTAGGATTCAACACATACGTTCTGTGAGTATGAATTCCTCGCGAACCCAGGTGGGAGCTCGAAGTCGCGTTTGAGATAGACTTGGTTCTCACAGATTTGTGTATGCCTTTCCTCTGCCTAACTCGCATACTTTGGAAGACGCTTCTATCTTCGTGACCCATGCATGGTGTTCGTTGAGAAAAGCCCTCCGTAAGAAGTTGTTCCGCGAGTAAGGTCGATCACGCTTCCCCTCTGCTTTCTTTCACACTTTGCCTCAAGCCGCTTCGTTTCTTAGCAGAGGAGGTGGCAGTCGAAAGACCGCACCTCCACAGCGCTGTTTTGTAGACCCAAGTGTATAGCACATTCCTTACGCTTCCTCTCATTTCCAGACATACACCTCTCTAGGAGACAACGAGTGTGTTGCTTATGCTTCTCTCTACCGAAACAAGATCTGAGTTGGGAGAAGCTTTCGACACGACTTCTTTCTCAAGCAGCGCTATATGGCCCAGTACCTGTGCCTTCGCTGTGACCGTTGGAACGTTCTTCCATCTTCTTCCCAGTAGATGGCAGTAGAAGGACTATCTCCCTCTACCGTGTTGTTCCTTGAGAGGTGAGTGTAAGGCACTGACACATATAGCTCAGAAGGCTTCATTCTTCCCGAACCAAGATGTGAGCTCGAAATCAGTTTTCACATGCCGTTGTTTCTCTGAGTTCAGCGTAAGGCTCTGCTGAGGCTAGCTCGCCTACATTTGAAGGCCTTCCAACTTCATGACAGAAGCCTTCACACTTGGTGTAAAGCCGCTTCGATCCTTAGGAAAGCAGAAGGGAGTCGAAGGACCGCTCCTCCACAGCATTGTTCTTGAAGAATTAATTGCAGAGCTCGTTGCTTATGCTTCCTCCGATTTCCATACACACACTTCTATAGGGGACAACTTGTGAGTTGGTGGTAACATTCGACCCACATTTTTCTTTACAATTCAGCCTATGGCATTTTCCTTACGCTTTCACGCAAAGAACTGAAAATGTTTCTAGCTTCCTGAAACAAGATCTGAGTAGGGAGAAACTTTCGACACAACTTCTTTCTCAAGCAGTGGTACCTGACACAGATTTGTGCCTTCACTGCGAACGTTGGAAATTGCTTCCATCTTCATCCCTGTAGGTGGTAGTGGAAAGACTATTTCCCTGCAGCTTTGTTTCTTGAGAGGTGAGTATAAGAACCTTCCCTTAGAGAGCAACACATATATCTCCAAGGGCTTCTATCTTCAAGAACCAAGATGTTCGCACGAAAACCTGTTTGACGAGGCCTTCTTTCTCAGAGTTCAGTGTAAGGCTACTAGGCCTGAAGGGAGCCCACGTCCATTTGAAGCCCCATCCACCTGCATGACACAGGACTTAAAGGAGAGAAGCTCTCTGCACAACGTGTTTCCCGATGTACAGGAATGCGCGTTCCACCTCTTTCCTTGCACACAAGGTTTAACAAGCTGCTTCCTTCCTTACTAAAAGAGATGGTAGTCGAAGGACGGCAACAAAATAGATTTGTTCTTAGAGTTAAACAAACGTATGCCATCTTCCTTAGGCTTGCTCACATCATCCATTTCCATACATTGTTCTTCATGTCATGACTGTAGGCACATTCGACACGGAGAGTTAAGTCTAGCCCATGTCCCTTGCGCCTTCACCCCCACTACGGAAAACATTTTCATCTCACTGAAACCATAGGACACCTGAGGGAAGCCTACTTCAGAAGAGGTTTCTCCAGCACCGTCACAGGGCCCTTTCAAGATGCCTTCTCCGTTTCATGCTAAAGTTCTTCTCATTCTTACGTGTATGGCTTTCCTAATGGATTTCTTTCTCACAATGAAAACCTTGACACGTTCCATCTGCTCTCTCTCCTACTCTTGAAAACACTTCTCACAGAACAAGGTTCGAATGGGGACAGACATTCTACAGTAAGTATGTCTGTGGGACAGGCACGGGGCACATTCCTTGCGATTTCACACTTACATGGGTAACGTCTACCATGTTCAGGGAAGATGTTAGTAGAAACACGGTTTCTCTGCAGTCGTGTTTCTTCAGACTGCATAGTACTCCCTTTGTTTAGGATTCAACCCATACGTTTTGTGACTATGAATTCCTCGCGAACCCAGATGGGAGCTCGAAGTCGCGTTTGAGATGGACTTGCTTCGCAGAGATTCATGTATGCCTTTCCTTTGGCGAAGTCACATACATTTGAAAACCCTTCCCTCTTCGTGACCCATGGTGTTCGTTGAGAAAAGCCCTCCATAAGAAGTTGTTCGGCGACTAAGGTATGTCTCTCTTCCTTCCCCTCCGTACTCTTTCACACTTTGCTTCAAGCCGCTTCGTTCCTTAGCAAAGCAGATGGCAGTCGAAGAACCGCACCGCCACAGCGTTGTTTCTTCGACTTAAGTGTATCACACGTCCCTTATGCTTCCTCCTATTTCCAGACACACACCTCTCTAGGGGACTACTAGTGGGTTGGTTGTCACATTCGACCCACATTTTTCTTCACAATTCAGCGTGTGGCGTTTTCCTGGTGTTTTGAAACAAAGTACTGACAAGGCTTCTATCTTCCCGAAACAAGATCTGAGTTGGGAGAGGCTTTCGATACAAGTTCGTTCTCAAGCAGTGGTATATGGCACAGTATTTGTGCCTTCGCTTTTAACGTCGGGACTTTCCTCCATTTTCTTCCCTGTAGATGGTAGTGGAAAGGCGATTTCTCTACCGTTTTGTTCCTTGAGAGCTGAGTGTTAGACACTTACACCTATATCTCCAAAGGCTTCACGCTTCCCGAACCAAGAGGTTAGCAGGAAATCCTGTTGGACGTGGCCTTGTTTCTCTGAGTTCAGTGGAAGGCGCTGCTGAGGCGAGCTCGCGTACATTTGAAGGCCCTTCCAACTTCATGACACAAGACTTTCCTGCAGAGAAACCCTCCACACAACGTGTTCCTCACCGTAGTGTACCGCGCTTTCCGTCTCTTTCCTTTTACACTACGTTGTAAAAAGGTGCTTCCATCCGTAGGGAAAGAGCTGGTCGTCGAAGGACGGCAAACCTCTAGATTTGTTCTTAGAGTTAACCATGGGTAGGCAATCCTCCTTATGCTTCCTCACATAATACATATCCATACTCATCCTTCCTCATGGAACGGCCGCACTTCCACAGCGGTGTTTTGTAGAAATAAGTGTATAGCACTTTCCTTACGCTTCCTCCGATTTACAGACACACACCTCTATAGGGGACAACTTGTGACTTGGTGGTAACATTCGACCCACATTTTTCTTCACAATTCAGCCTATGGCATTTTCCTTGCGCTTTCACGCGAAGAACTGAAAACACTTCTAGCTTCCTGAAACAAGATCTGAGGAGGGAGAAACTTTCGACACAACTTCTTTCTCAAGCAGTGGTACATGACACAGTATTTGTGCCTTCACTGCGAACGTTGGAAATTGCTTCCATCTTCGTCCCTGTAGGTGGTAGTGGAAAGACTATTTCCCTGCAGCTTTGTTTCTTGAGAGGTGAGTATAAGAACCTTCCCTTAGAGAGCAGCACATATATCTCCAAGGGCTTCTATCTTCAAGAACCAAGATGTTCGCACGAAAACCTGTTTGACGAGGCCTTCTTTCTCAGAGTTCAGTGTAAGGCTACTAGGCCTGAAGGGAGCCCACGTCCATTTGAAGACCCATCCACCTGCATGACACAGGACTTAAAGGAGAGAAACCCTCTGCACAACGTGTTCCCCGCTGTACAGGAAGGCACGTTCCACCTCTTTCCTTGCACACAATGTTTAACAAGCTGCTTCCAACCTTACGAAAAGAGATGGTAGTCGAAGGACGGCAACACTCTAGATTTGTTCTTAGAGTTAAAGAAACGAGTGCCATCTTCCTTAGGCTTGCTCACATCATCCATTTCCATACATCGTTCTTCATGTCACGACTGTAGGCACATTCGCCACGGAGAGTTAAGTCTAGACCATGTCCCTTACGCGTTCACACCCGCTAGGGAAAACACTTTCATCGCACTGAAACCATAGGACAGCTGAGGGAAGCCTACTTCAGAAGAGGTTTCTCCAGCACCGTCACAGGGCCCATTCAAGATGCCTTCACCGTTTCATGCTAAAGTGCTTCTCATCCTTACGTGTATGGCTTTCCTGATGGATTTCCTTCTCACAATGAAAACCTTGACACGTTCCATCTGTTCTCTCTCCTACTCTTGAAAACACTTCCCACGGAACAAGATTCGAATGGGGACAGACATTCTACACTAAGTATGTCTGTGGGACAGGCACGGGGCACATTCCTTGCGATTTCACACTTTACATTGGAAAAGTCTACCATGTTCAGGGTGAGATGTTAGTAGAAACACGGTTTCTCTGCAGTGGTGTTTCTTCAGACTGATTAGTACTCCCTTGGTTTAGGATTCAACACATACGTTCTGTGAGTATGAATTCCTCGCGAACCCAGGTGGGAGCTCGAAGTCGCGTTTGAGATAGACTTGGTTCTCACAGATTTGTGTATGCCTTTCCTCTGCCTAACTCGCATACTTTGGAAGACGCTTCTATCTTCGTGACCCATGCATGGTGTTCGTTGAGAAAAGCCCTCCGTAAGAAGTTGTTCCGCGAGTAAGGTCGATCACGCTTCCCCTCTGCTTTCTTTCACACTTTGCCTCAAGCCGCTTCGTTTCTTAGCAGAGGAGGTGGCAGTCGAAAGACCGCACCTCCACAGCGCTGTTTTGTAGACCCAAGTGTATAGCACATTCCTTACGCTTCCTCTCATTTCCAGACATACACCTCTCTAGGAGACAACGAGTGTTTTGCTTATGCTTCTCTCTACCGAAACAAGATCTGAGTTGGGAGAAGCTTTCGACACGACTTCTTTCTCAAGCAGCGCTATATGGCCCAGTACCTGTGCCTTCGCTGTGACCGTTGGAACGTTCTTCCATCTTCTTCCCAGTAGATGGCAGTAGAAGGACTATCTCCCTCTACCGTGTTGTTCCTTGAGAGGTGAGTGTAAGGCACTGACACATATAGCTCAGAAGGCTTCATTCTTCCCGAACCAAGATGTGAGTTCGAAATCAGTTTTCACATGCCGTTGTTTCTCTGAGTTCAGCGTAAGGCTCTGCTGAGGCTAGCTCGCCTACATTTGAAGGCCTTCCAACTTCATGACAGAAGCCTTCACACTTGGTGTAAAGCCGCTTCGATCCTTAGGAAAGCAGAAGGGAGTCGAAGGACCGCTCCTCCACAGCATTGTTCTTGAAGAATTAATTGCAGAGCTCGTTGCTTATGCTTCCTCCGATTTCCATACACACACCTCTATAGGGGACAACTTGTGAGTTGGTGATAACATTCGACCCACATTTTTCTTTACAATTCAGCCTATGGCATTTTCCTTACGCTTTCACGCAAAGAACTGAAAATGTTTCTAGCTTCCTGAAACAAGATCTGAGTAGGGAGAAACTTTCGACACAACTTCTTTCTCAAGCAGTGGTACCTGACACAGATTTGTGCCTTCACTGCGAACGTTGGAAATTGCTTCCATCTTCATCCCTGTAGGTGGTAGTGGAAAGACTATTTCCCTGCAGCTTTGTTTCTTGAGAGGTGAGTATAAGAACCTTCCCTCTCTGCTCTCTAGCAACACATATATCTCCAAGGGCTTCTATCTTCAAGAACCAAGATGTTCGCACGAAAACCTGTTTGACGAGGCCTTCTTTCTCAGAGTTCAGTGTAAGGCTACTAGGCCTGAAGGGAGCCCACGTCCATTTGAAGCCCCATCCACCTGCATGACACAGGACTTAAAGGAGAGAAGCTCTCTGCACAACGTGTTTCCCGATGTACAGGAATGCGCGTTCCACCTCTTTCCTTGCACACAAGGTTTAACAAGCTGCTTCCTTCCTTACTAAAAGAGATGGTAGTCGAAGGACGGCAACAAAATAGATTTGTTCTTAGAGTTAAACAAACGTATGCCATCTTCCTTAGGCTTGCTCACATCATCCATTTCCATACATTGTTCTTCATGTCATGACTGTAGGCACATTCGACACGGAGAGTTAAGTCTAGCCCATGTCCCTTGCGCCTTCACCCCCACTACGGAAAACATTTTCATCTCACTGAAACCATAGGACACCTGAGGGAAGCCTACTTCAGAAGAGGTTTCTCCAGCACCGTCACAGGGCCCTTTCAAGATGCCTTCTCCGTTTCATGCTAAAGTTCTTCTCATTCTTACGTGTATGGCTTTCCTAATGGATTTCTTTCTCACAACGAAAACCTTGACACGTTCCATCTGCTCTCTCTCCTACTCTTGAAAACACTTCTCACAGAACAAGGTTCGAATGGGGACAGACATTCTACAGTAAGTATGTCTGTGGGACAGGCACGGGGCACATTCCTTGCGATTTCACACTTACATGGGTAACGTCTACCATGTTCAGGGAAGATGTTAGTAGAAACACGGTTTCTCTGCAGTGGTGTTTCTTCAGACTGCATAGTACTCCCTTTGTTTAGGATTCAACCCATACGTTTTGTGACAATGAATTCCTCGCGAACCCAGATGGGAGCTCGAAGTCGCGTTTGAGATGGACTTGCTTCGCAGAGATTCATGTATGCCTTTCCTTTGGCGAAGTCACATACATTTGAAAACCCTTCCCTCTTCGTGACCCATGGTGTTCGTTGAGAAAAGCCCTCCATAAGAAGTTGTTCGGCGACTAAGGTATGTCTCTCTTCCTTCCCCTCCGTACTCTTTCACACTTTGCTTCAAGCCGCTTCGTTCCTTAGCAAAGCAGATGGCAGTCGAAGGACCGCACCGCCACAGCGTTGTTTCTTCGACTTAAGTGTATCACACGTCCCTTATGCTTCCTCCTATTTCCAGACACACACCTCTCTAGGGGACTACTAGTGGGTTGGTTGTCACATTCGACCCACATTTTTCTTCACAATTCAGCGTGTGGCGTTTTCCTGGTGTTTTCAAACAAAGTACTGACAAGGCTTCTATCTTCCCGAAACAAGATCTGAGTTGGGAGAGGCTTTCGATACAAGTTCGTTCTCAAGCAGTGGTATATGGCACAGTATTTGTGCCTTCGCTTTTAACGTCGGGACTTTCCTCCATTTTCTTCCCTGTAGATGGTAGTGGAAAGGCGATTTCTCTACCGTTTTGTTCCTTGAGAGCTGAGTGTTAGACACTTACACCTATATCTCCAAAGGCTTCACGCTTCCCGAACCAAGAGGTTAGCAGGAAATCCTGTTGGACGTGGCCTTGTTTCTCTGAGTTCAGTGGAAGGCGCTGCTGAGGCGAGCTCGCGTACATTTGAAGGCCCTTCCAACTTCATGACACAAGACTTTCGTGCAGAGAAACCCTCCACACAACGTGTTCCTCACCGTAGTGTACCGCGCTTTCCGTCTCTTTCCTTTTACACTACGTTGTAAAAAGGTGCTTCCATCCGTAGGGAAAGAGCTGGTCGTCGAAGGACGGCAAACCTCTAGATTTGTTCTTAGAGTTAACCATGGGTAGGCAATCCTCCTTATGCTTCCTCACATAATACATATCCATACTCATCCTTCCTCATGGAACGGCCGCACTTCCACAGCGGTGTTTTGTAGAAATAAGTGTATAGCACTTTCCTTACGCTTCCTCCGATTTACAGACACACACCTCTATAGGGGACAACTTGTGACTTGGTGGTAACATTCGACCCACATTTTTCTTCACAATTCAGCCTATGGCATTTTCCTTGCGCTTTCACGCGAAGAACTGAAAACACTTCTAGCTTCCTGAAACAAGATCTGAGGAGGGAGAAACTTTCGACACAACTTCTTTCTCAAGCAGTGGTACATGACACAGTATTTGTGCCTTCACTGCGAACGTTGGAAATTGCTTCCATCTTCGTCCCTGTAGGTGGTAGTGGAAAGACTATTTCCCTGCAGCTTTGTTTCTTGAGAGGTGAGTATAAGAACCTTCCCTTAGAGAGCAGCACATATATCTCCAAGGGCTTCTATCTTCAAGAACCAAGATGTTCGCACGAAAACCTGTTTGACGAGGCCTTCTTTCTCAGAGTTCAGTGTAAGGCTACTAGGCCTGAAGGGAGCCCACGTCCATTTGAAGACCCATCCACCTGCATGACACAGGACTTAAAGGAGAGAAACCCTCTGCACAACGTGTTCCCCGCTGTACAGGAAGGCACGTTCCACCTCTTTCCTTGCACACAATGTTTAACAAGCTGCTTCCAACCTTACGAAAAGAGATGGTAGTCGAAGGACGGCAACACTCTAGATTTGTTCTTAGAGTTAAAGAAACGAGTGCCATCTTCCTTAGGCTTGCTCACATCATCCATTTCCATACATCGTTCTTCATGTCACGACTGTAGGCACATTCGCCACGGAGAGTTAAGTCTAGACCATGTCCCTTACGCGTTCACACCCGCTAGGGAAAACACTTTCATCGCACTGAAACCATAGGACAGCTGAGGGAAGCCTACTTCAGAAGAGGTTTCTCCAGCACCGTCACAGGGCCCATTCAAGATGCCTTCACCGTTTCATGCTAAAGTGCTTCTCATCCTTACGTGTATGGCTTTCCTGATGGATTTCCTTCTCACAATGAAAACCTTGACACGTTCCATCTGTTCTCTCTCCTACTCTTGAAAACACTTCCCACGGAACAAGATTCGAATGGGGACAGACATTCTACACTAAGTATGTCTGTGGGACAGGCACGGGGCACATTCCTTGCGATTTCACACTTTACATTGGAAAAGTCTACCATGTTCAGGGTGAGATGTTAGTAGAAACACGGTTTCTCTGCAGTGGTGTTTCTTCAGACTGATTAGTACTCCCTTGGTTTAGGATTCAACACATACGTTCTGTGAGTATGAATTCCTCGCGAACCCAGGTGGGAGCTCGAAGTCGCGTTTGAGATAGACTTGGTTCTCACAGATTTGTGTATGCCTTTCCTCTGCCTAACTCGCATACTTTGGAAGACGCTTCTATCTTCGTGACCCATGCATGGTGTTCGTTGAGAAAAGCCCTCCGTAAGAAGTTGTTCCGCGAGTAAGGTCGATCACGCTTCCCCTCTGCTTTCTTTCACACTTTGCCTCAAGCCGCTTCGTTTCTTAGCAGAGGAGGTGGCAGTCGAAAGACCGCACCTCCACAGCGCTGTTTTGTAGACCCAAGTGTATAGCACATTCCTTACGCTTCCTCTCATTTCCAGACATACACCTCTCTAGGAGACAACGAGTGTGTTGCTTATGCTTCTCTCTACCGAAACAAGATCTGAGTTGGGAGAAGCTTTCGACACGACTTCTTTCTCAAGCAGCGCTATATGGCCCAGTACCTGTGCCTTCGCTGTGACCGTTGGAACGTTCTTCCATCTTCTTCCCAGTAGATGGCAGTAGAAGGACTATCTCCCTCTACCGTGTTGTTCCTTGAGAGGTGAGTGTAAGGCACTGACACATATAGCTCAGAAGGCTTCATTCTTCCCGAACCAAGATGTGAGCTCGAAATCAGTTTTCACATGCCGTTGTTTCTCTGAGTTCAGCGTAAGGCTCTGCTGAGGCTAGCTCGCCTACATTTGAAGGCCTTCCAACTTCATGACAGAAGCCTTCACACTTGGTGTAAAGCCGCTTCGATCCTTAGGAAAGCAGAAGGGAGTCGAAGGACCGCTCCTCCACAGCATTGTTCTTGAAGAATTAATTGCAGAGCTCGTTGCTTATGCTTCCTCCGATTTCCATACACACACCTCTATAGGGGACAACTTGTGAGTTGGTGATAACATTCGACCCACATTTTTCTTTACAATTCAGCCTATGGCATTTTCCTTACGCTTTCACGCAAAGAACTGAAAATGTTTCTAGCTTCCTGAAACAAGATCTGAGTAGGGAGAAACTTTCGACACAACTTCTTTCTCAAGCAGTGGTACCTGACACAGATTTGTGCCTTCACTGCGAACGTTGGAAATTGCTTCCATCTTCATCCCTGTAGGTGGTAGTGGAAAGACTATTTCCCTGCAGCTTTGTTTCTTGAGAGGTGAGTATAAGAACCTTCCCTCTCTGCTCTCTAGCAACACATATATCTCCAAGGGCTTCTATCTTCAAGAACCAAGATGTTCGCACGAAAACCTGTTTGACGAGGCCTTCTTTCTCAGAGTTCAGTGTAAGGCTACTAGGCCTGAAGGGAGCCCACGTCCATTTGAAGCCCCATCCACCTGCATGACACAGGACTTAAAGGAGAGAAGCTCTCTGCACAACGTGTTTCCCGATGTACAGGAATGCGCGTTCCACCTCTTTCCTTGCACACAAGGTTTAACAAGCTGCTTCCTTCCTTACTAAAAGAGATGGTAGTCGAAGGACGGCAACAAAATAGATTTGTTCTTAGAGTTAAACAAACGTATGCCATCTTCCTTAGGCTTGCTCACATCATCCATTTCCATACATTGTTCTTCATGTCATGACTGTAGGCACATTCGACACGGAGAGTTAAGTCTAGCCCATGTCCCTTGCGCCTTCACCCCCACTAGGGAAAACATTTTCATCTCACTGAAACCATAGGACACCTGAGGGAAGCCTACTTCAGAAGAGGTTTCTCCAGCACCGTCACAGGGCCCTTTCAAGATGCCTTCTCCGTTTCATGCTAAAGTTCTTCTCATTCTTACGTGTATGGCTTTCCTAATGGATTTCTTTCTCACAACGAAAACCTTGACACGTTCCATCTGCTCTCTCTCCTACTCTTGAAAACACTTCTCACAGAACAAGGTTCGAATGGGGACAGACATTCTACAGTAAGTATGTCTGTGGGACAGGCACGGGGCACATTCCTTGCGATTTCACACTTACATGGGTAACGTCTACCATGTTCAGGGAAGATGTTAGTAGAAACACGGTTTCTCTGCAGTGGTGTTTCTTCAGACTGCATAGTACTCCCTTTGTTTAGGATTCAACCCATACGTTTTGTGACAATGAATTCCTCGCGAACCCAGATGGGAGCTCGAAGTCGCGTTTGAGATGGACTTGCTTCGCAGAGATTCATGTATGCCTTTCCTTTGGCGAAGTCACATACATTTGAAAACCCTTCCCTCTTCGTGACCCATGGTGTTCGTTGAGAAAAGCCCTCCATAAGAAGTTGTTCGGCGACTAAGGTATGTCTCTCTTCCTTCCCCTCCGTACTCTTTCACACTTTGCTTCAAGCCGCTTCGTTCCTTAGCAAAGCAGATGGCAGTCGAAGGACCGCACTGCCACAGCGTTGTTTCTTCGACTTAAGTGTATCACACGTCCCTTATGCTTCCTCCTATTTCCAGACACACACCTCTCTAGGGGACTACTAGTGGGTTGGTTGTCACATTCGACCCACATTTTTCTTCACAATTCAGCGTGTGGCGTTTTCCTGGTGTTTTCAAACAAAGTACTGACAAGGCTTCTATCTTCCCGAAACAAGATCTGAGTTGGGAGAGGCTTTCGATACAAGTTCGTTCTCAAGCAGTGGTATATGGCACAGTATTTGTGCCTTCGCTTTTAACGTCGGGACTTTCCTCCATTTTCTTCCCTGTAGATGGTAGTGGAACGGCGATTTCTCTACCGTTTTGTTCCTTGAGAGCTGAGTGTTAGACACTTACACCTATATCTCCAAAGGCTTCACGCTTCCCGAACCAAGAGGTTAGCAGGAAATCCTGTTGGACGTGGCCTTGTTTCTCTGAGTTCAGTGGAAGGCGCTGCTGAGGCGAGCTCGCGTACATTTGAAGGCCCTTCCAACTTCATGACACAAGACTTTCGTGCAGAGAAACCCTCCACACAACGTGTTCCTCACCGTAGTGTACCGCGCTTTCCGTCTCTTTCCTTTTACACTACGTTGTAAAAAGGTGCTTCCATCCGTAGGGAAAGAGCTGGTCGTCGAAGGACGGCAAACCTCTAGATTTGTTCTTAGAGTTAACCATGGGTAGGCAATCCTCCTTATGCTTCCTCACATAATACATATCCATACTCATCCTTCCTCATGGAACGGCCGCACTTCCACAGCGGTGTTTTGTAGAAATAAGTGTATAGCACTTTCCTTACGCTTCCTCCGATTTACAGACACACACCTCTATAGGGGACAACTTGTGACTTGGTGGTAACATTCGACCCACATTTTTCTTCACAATTCAGCCTATGGCATTTTCCTTGCGCTTTCACGCGAAGAACTGAAAACACTTCTAGCTTCCTGAAACAAGATCTGAGGAGGGAGAAACTTTCGACACAACTTCTTTCTCAAGCAGCGGTACATGACACAGTATTTGTGCCTTCACTGCGAACGTTGGAAATTGCTTCCATCTTCGTCCCTGTAGGTGGTAGTGGAAAGACTATTTCCCTGCAGCTTTGTTTCTTGAGAGGTGAGTATAAGAACCTTCCCTTAGAGAGCAGCACATATATCTCCAAGGGCTTCTATCTTCAAGAACCAAGATGTTCGCACGAAAACCTGTTTGACGAGGCCTTCTTTCTCAGAGTTCAGTGTAAGGCTACTAGGCCTGAAGGGAGCCCACGTCCATTTGAAGACCCATCCACCTGCATGACACAGGACTTAAAGGAGAGAAACCCTCTGCACAACGTGTTCCCCGCTGTACAGGAAGGCACGTTCCACCTCTTTCCTTGCACACAATGTTTAACAAGCTGCTTCCAACCTTACGAAAAGAGATGGTAGTCGAAGGACGGCAACACTCTAGATTTGTTCTTAGAGTTAAAGAAACGAGTGCCATCTTCCTTAGGCTTGCTCACATCATCCATTTCCATACATCGTTCTTCATGTCACGACTGTAGGCACATTCGCCACGGAGAGTTAAGTCTAGACCATGTCCCTTACGCGTTCACACCCGCTAGGGAAAACACTTTCATCGCACTGAAACCATAGGACAGCTGAGGGAAGCCTACTTCAGAAGAGGTTTCTCCAGCACCGTCACAGGGCCCATTCAAGATGCCTTCACCGTTTCATGCTAAAGTGCTTCTCATCCTTACGTGTATGGCTTTCCTGATGGATTTCCTTCTCACAATGAAAACCTTGACACGTTCCATCTGTTCTCTCTCCTACTCTTGAAAACACTTCCCACGGAACAAGATTCGAATGGGGACAGACATTCTACACTAAGTATGTCTGTGGGACAGGCACGGGGCACATTCCTTGCGATTTCACACTTTACATTGGAAAAGTCTACCATGTTCAGGGTGAGATGTTAGTAGAAACACGGTTTCTCTGCAGTGGTGTTTCTTCAGACTGATTAGTACTCCCTTGGTTTAGGATTCAACACATACGTTCTGTGAGTATGAATTCCTCGCGAACCCAGGTGGGAGCTCGAAGTCGCGTTTGAGATAGACTTGGTTCTCACAGATTTGTGTATGCCTTTCCTCTGCCTAACTCGCATACTTTGGAAGACGCTTCTATCTTCGTGACCCATGCATGGTGTTCGTTGAGAAAAGCCCTCCGTAAGAAGTTGTTCCGCGAGTAAGGTCGATCACGCTTCCCCTCTGCTTTCTTTCACACTTTGCCTCAAGCCGCTTCGTTTCTTAGCAGAGGAGGTGGCAGTCGAAAGACCGCACCTCCACAGCGCTGTTTTGTAGACCCAAGTGTATAGCACATTCCTTACGCTTCCTCTCATTTCCAGACATACACCTCTCTAGGAGACAACGAGTGTGTTGCTTATGCTTCTCTCTACCGAAACAAGATCTGAGTTGGGAGAAGCTTTCGACACGACTTCTTTCTCAAGCAGCGCTATATGGCCCAGTACCTGTGCCTTCGCTGTGACCGTTGGAACGTTCTTCCATCTTCTTCCCAGTAGATGGCAGTAGAAGGACTATCTCCCTCTACCGTGTTGTTCCTTGAGAGGTGAGTGTAAGGCACTGACACATATAGCTCAGAAGGCTTCATTCTTCCCGAACCAAGATGTGAGCTCGAAATCAGTTTTCACATGCCGTTGTTTCTCTGAGTTCAGCGTAAGGCTCTGCTGAGGCTAGCTCGCCTACATTTGAAGGCCTTCCAACTTCATGACAGAAGCCTTCACACTTGGTGTAAAGCCGCTTCGATCCTTAGGAAAGCAGAAGGGAGTCGAAGGACCGCTCCTCCACAGCATTGTTCTTGAAGAATTAATTGCAGAGCTCGTTGCTTATGCTTCCTCCGATTTCCATACACACACCTCTATAGGGGACAACTTGTGAGTTGGTGATAACATTCGACCCACATTTTTCTTTACAATTCAGCCTATGGCATTTTCCTTACGCTTTCACGCAAAGAACTGAAAATGTTTCTAGCTTCCTGAAACAAGATCTGAGTAGGGAGAAACTTTCGACACAACTTCTTTCTCAAGCAGTGGTACCTGACACAGATTTGTGCCTTCACTGCGAACGTTGGAAATTGCTTCCATCTTCATCCCTGTAGGTGGTAGTGGAAAGACTATTTCCCTGCAGCTTTGTTTCTTGAGAGGTGAGTATAAGAACCTTCCCTTAGAGAGCAACACATATATCTCCAAGGGCTTCTATCTTCAAGAACCAAGATGTTCGCACGAAAACCTGTTTGACGAGGCCTTCTTTCTCAGAGTTCAGTGTAAGGCTACTAGGCCTGAAGGGAGCCCACGTCCATTTGAAGCCCCATCCACCTGCATGACACAGGACTTAAAGGAGAGAAGCTCTCTGCACAACGTGTTTCCCGATGTACAGGAATGCGCGTTCCACCTCTTTCCTTGCACACAAGGTTTAACAAGCTGCTTCCTTCCTTACTAAAAGAGATGGTAGTCGAAGGACGGCAACAAAATAGATTTGTTCTTAGAGTTAAACAAACGTATGCCATCTTCCTTAGGCTTGCTCACATCATCCATTTCCATACATTGTTCTTCATGTCATGACTGTAGGCACATTCGACACGGAGAGTTAAGTCTAGCCCATGTCCCTTGCGCCTTCACCCCCACTACGGAAAACATTTTCATCTCACTGAAACCATAGGACACCTGAGGGAAGCCTACTTCAGAAGAGGTTTCTCCAGCACCGTCACAGGGCCCTTTCAAGATGCCTTCTCCGTTTCATGCTAAAGTTCTTCTCATTCTTACGTGTATGGCTTTCCTAATGGATTTCTTTCTCACAATGAAAACCTTGACACGTTCCATCTGCTCTCTCTCCTACTCTTGAAAACACTTCTCACAGAACAAGGTTCGAATGGGGACAGACATTCTACAGTAAGTATGTCTGTGGGACAGGCACGGGGCACATTCCTTGCGATTTCACACTTACATGGGTAACGTCTACCATGTTCAGGGAAGATGTTAGTAGAAACACGGTTTCTCTGCAGTGGTGTTTCTTCAGACTGCATAGTACTCCCTTTGTTTAGGATTCAACCCATACGTTTTGTGACAATGAATTCCTCGCGAACCCAGATGGGAGCTCGAAGTCGCGTTTGAGATGGACTTGCTTCGCAGAGATTCATGTATGCCTTTCCTTTGGCGAAGTCACATACATTTGAAAACCCTTCCCTCTTCGTGACCCATGGTGTTCGTTGAGAAAAGCCCTCCATAAGAAGTTGTTCGGCGACTAAGGTATGTCTCTCTTCCTTCCCCTCCGTACTCTTTCACACTTTGCTTCAAGCCGCTTCGTTCCTTAGCAAAGCAGATGGCAGTCGAAGGACCGCACCGCCACAGCGTTGTTTCTTCGACTTAAGTGTATCACACGTCCCTTATGCTTCCTCCTATTTCCAGACACACACCTCTCTAGGGGACTACTAGTGGGTTGGTTGTCACATTCGACCCACATTTTTCTTCACAATTCAGCGTGTGGCGTTTTCCTGGTGTTTTCAAACAAAGTACTGACAAGGCTTCTATCTTCCCGAAACAAGATCTGAGTTGGGAGAGGCTTTCGATACAAGTTCGTTCTCAAGCAGTGGTATATGGCACAGTATTTGTGCCTTCGCTTTTAACGTCGGGACTTTCCTCCATTTTCTTCCCTGTAGATGGTAGTGGAAAGGCGATTTCTCTACCGTTTTGTTCCTTGAGAGCTGAGTGTTAGACACTTACACCTATATCTCCAAAGGCTTCACGCTTCCCGAACCAAGAGGTTAGCAGGAAATCCTGTTGGACGTGGCCTTGTTTCTCTGAGTTCAGTGGAAGGCGCTGCTGAGGCGAGCTCGCATACATTTGAAGGCCCTTCCAACTTCATGACACAAGACTTTCGTGCAGAGAAACCCTCCACACAACGTGTTCCTCACCGTAGTGTACCGCGCTTTCCGTCTCTTTCCTTTTACACTACGTTGTAAAAAGGTGCTTCCATCCGTAGGGAAAGAGCTGGTCGTCGAAGGACGGCAAACCTCTAGATTTGTTCTTAGAGTTAACCATGGGTAGGCAATCCTCCTTATGCTTCCTCACATAATACATATCCATACTCATCCTTCCTCATGGAACGGCCGCACTTCCACAGCGGTGTTTTGTAGAAATAAGTGTATAGCACTTTCCTTACGCTTCCTCCGATTTACAGACACACACCTCTATAGGGGACAACTTGTGACTTGGTGGTAACATTCGACCCACATTTTTCTTCACAATTCAGCCTATGGCATTTTCCTTGCGCTTTCACGCGAAGAACTGAAAACACTTCTAGCTTCCTGAAACAAGATCTGAGGAGGGAGAAACTTTCGACACAACTTCTTTCTCAAGCAGTGGTACATGACACAGTATTTGTGCCTTCACTGCGAACGTTGGAAATTGCTTCCATCTTCGTCCCTGTAGGTGGTAGTGGAAAGACTATTTCCCTGCAGCTTTGTTTCTTGAGAGGTGAGTATAAGAACCTTCCCTTAGAGAGCAGCACATATATCTCCAAGGGCTTCTATCTTCAAGAACCAAGATGTTCGCACGAAAACCTGTTTGACGAGGCCTTCTTTCTCAGAGTTCAGTGTAAGGCTACTAGGCCTGAAGGGAGCCCACGTCCATTTGAAGACCCATCCACCTGCATGACACAGGACTTAAAGGAGAGAAACCCTCTGCACAACGTGTTCCCCGCTGTACAGGAAGGCACGTTCCACCTCTTTCCTTGCACACAATGTTTAACAAGCTGCTTCCAACCTTACGAAAAGAGATGGTAGTCGAAGGACGGCAACACTCTAGATTTGTTCTTAGAGTTAAAGAAACGAGTGCCATCTTCCTTAGGCTTGCTCACATCATCCATTTCCATACATCGTTCTTCATGTCACGACTGTAGGCACATTCGCCACGGAGAGTTAAGTCTAGACCATGTCCCTTACGCGTTCACACCCGCTAGGGAAAACACTTTCATCGCACTGAAACCATAGGACAGCTGAGGGAAGCCTACTTCAGAAGAGGTTTCTCCAGCACCGTCACAGGGCCCATTCAAGATGCCTTCACCGTTTCATGCTAAAGTGCTTCTCATCCTTACGTGTATGGCTTTCCTGATGGATTTCCTTCTCACAATGAAAACCTTGACACGTTCCATCTGTTCTCTCTCCTACTCTTGAAAACACTTCCCACGGAACAAGATTCGAATGGGGACAGACATTCTACACTAAGTATGTCTGTGGGACAGGCACGGGGCACATTCCTTGCGATTTCACACTTTACATTGGAAAAGTCTACCATGTTCAGGGTGAGATGTTAGTAGAAACACGGTTTCTCTGCAGTGGTGTTTCTTCAGACTGATTAGTACTCCCTTGGTTTAGGATTCAACACATACGTTCTGTGAGTATGAATTCCTCGCGAACCCAGGTGGGAGCTCGAAGTCGCGTTTGAGATAGACTTGGTTCTCACAGATTTGTGTATGCCTTTCCTCTGCCTAACTCGCATACTTTGGAAGACGCTTCTATCTTCGTGACCCATGCATGGTGTTCGTTGAGAAAAGCCCTCCGTAAGAAGTTGTTCCGCGAGTAAGGTCGATCACGCTTCCCCTCTGCTTTCTTTCACACTTTGCCTCAAGCCGCTTCGTTTCTTAGCAGAGGAGGTGGCAGTCGAAAGACCGCACCTCCACAGCGCTGTTTTGTAGACCCAAGTGTATAGCACATTCCTTACGCTTCCTCTCATTTCCAGACATACACCTCTCTAGGAGACAACGAGTGTTTTGCTTATGCTTCTCTCTATCGAAACAAGATCTGAGTTGGGAGAAGCTTTCGACACGACTTCTTTCTCAAGCAGCGCTATATGGCCCAGTACCTGTGCCTTCGCTGTGACCGTTGGAACGTTCTTCCATCTTCTTCCCAGTAGATGGCAGTAGAAGGACTATCTCCCTCTACCGTGTTGTTCCTTGAGAGGTGAGTGTAAGGCACTGACACATATAGCTCAGAAGGCTTCATTCTTCCCGAACCAAGATGTGAGCTCGAAATCAGTTTTCACATGCCGTTGTTTCTCTGAGTTCAGCGTAAGGCTCTGCTGAGGCTAGCTCGCCTACATTTGAAGGCCTTCCAACTTCATGACAGAAGCCTTCACACTTGGTGTAAAGCCGCTTCGATCCTTAGGAAAGCAGAAGGGAGTCGAAGGACCGCTCCTCCACAGCATTGTTCTTGAAGAATTAATTGCAGAGCTCGTTGCTTATGCTTCCTCCGATTTCCATACACACACCTCTATAGGGGACAACTTGTGAGTTGGTGATAACATTCGACCCACATTTTTCTTTACAATTCAGCCTATGGCATTTTCCTTACGCTTTCACGCAAAGAACTGAAAATGTTTCTAGCTTCCTGAAACAAGATCTGAGTAGGGAGAAACTTTCGACACAACTTCTTTCTCAAGCAGTGGTACCTGACACAGATTTGTGCCTTCACTGCGAACGTTGGAAATTGCTTCCATCTTCATCCCTGTAGGTGGTAGTGGAAAGACTATTTCCCTGCAGCTTTGTTTCTTGAGAGGTGAGTATAAGAACCTTCCCTTAGAGAGCAACACATATATCTCCAAGGGCTTCTATCTTCAAGAACCAAGATGTTCGCACGAAAACCTGTTTGACGAGGCCTTCTTTCTCAGAGTTCAGTGTAAGGCTACTAGGCCTGAAGGGAGCCCACGTCCATTTGAAGCCCCATCCACCTGCATGACACAGGACTTAAAGGAGAGAAGCTCTCTGCACAACGTGTTTCCCGATGTACAGGAATGCGCGTTCCACCTCTTTCCTTGCACACAAGGTTTAACAAGCTGCTTCCTTCCTTACTAAAAGAGATGGTAGTCGAAGGACGGCAACAAAATAGATTTGTTCTTAGAGTTAAACAAACGTATGCCATCTTCCTTAGGCTTGCTCACATCATCCATTTCCATACATTGTTCTTCATGTCATGACTGTAGGCACATTCGACACGGAGAGTTAAGTCTAGCCCATGTCCCTTGCGCCTTCACCCCCACTACGGAAAACATTTTCATCTCACTGAAACCATAGGACACCTGAGGGAAGCCTACTTCAGAAGAGGTTTCTCCAGCACCGTCACAGGGCCCTTTCAAGATGCCTTCTCCGTTTCATGCTAAAGTTCTTCTCATTCTTACGTGTATGGCTTTCCTAATGGATTTCTTTCTCACAATGAAAACCTTGACACGTTCCATCTGCTCTCTCTCCTACTCTTGAAAACACTTCTCACAGAACAAGGTTCGAATGGGGACAGACATTCTACAGTAAGTATGTCTGTGGGACAGGCACGGGGCACATTCCTTGCGATTTCACACTTACATGGGTAACGTCTACCATGTTCAGGGAAGATGTTAGTAGAAACACGGTTTCTCTGCAGTGGTGTTTCTTCAGACTGCATAGTACTCCCTTTGTTTAGGATTCAACCCATACGTTTTGTGACAATGAATTCCTCGCGAACCCAGATGGGAGCTCGAAGTCGCGTTTGAGATGGACTTGCTTCGCAGAGATTCATGTATGCCTTTCCTTTGGCGAAGTCACATACATTTGAAAACCCTTCCCTCTTCGTGACCCATGGTGTTCGTTGAGAAAAGCCCTCCATAAGAAGTTGTTCGGCGACTAAGGTATGTCTCTCTTCCTTCCCCTCCGTACTCTTTCACACTTTGCTTCAAGCCGCTTCGTTCCTTAGCAAAGCAGATGGCAGTCGAAGGACCGCACCGCCACAGCGTTGTTTCTTCGACTTAAGTGTATCACACGTCCCTTATGCTTCCTCCTATTTCCAGACACACACCTCTCTAGGGGACTACTAGTGGGTTGGTTGTCACATTCGACCCACATTTTTCTTCACAATTCAGCGTGTGGCGTTTTCCTGGTGTTTTCAAACAAAGTACTGACAAGGCTTCTATCTTCCCGAAACAAGATCTGAGTTGGGAGAGGCTTTCGATACAAGTTCGTTCTCAAGCAGTGGTATATGGCACAGTATTTGTGCCTTCGCTTTTAACGTCGGGACTTTCCTCCATTTTCTTCCCTGTAGATGGTAGTGGAAAGGCGATTTCTCTACCGTTTTGTTCCTTGAGAGCTGAGTGTTAGACACTTACACCTATATCTCCAAAGGCTTCACGCTTCCCGAACCAAGAGGTTAGCAGGAAATCCTGTTGGACGTGGCCTTGTTTCTCTGAGTTCAGTGGAAGGCGCTGCTGAGGCGAGCTCGCGTACATTTGAAGGCCCTTCCAACTTCATGACACAAGACTTTCGTGCAGAGAAACCCTCCACACAACGTGTTCCTCACCGTAGTGTACCGCGCTTTCCGTCTCTTTCCTTTTACACTACGTTGTAAAAAGGTGCTTCCATCCGTAGGGAAAGAGCTGGTCGTCGAAGGACGGCAAACCTCTAGATTTGTTCTTAGAGTTAACCATGGGTAGGCAATCCTCCTTATGCTTCCTCACATAATACATATCCATACTCATCCTTCCTCATGGAACGGCCGCACTTCCACAGCGGTGTTTTGTAGAAATAAGTGTATAGCACTTTCCTTACGCTTCCTCCGATTTACAGACACACACCTCTATAGGGGACAACTTGTGACTTGGTGGTAACATTCGACCCACATTTTTCTTCACAATTCAGCCTATGGCATTTTCCTTGCGCTTTCACGCGAAGAACTGAAAACACTTCTAGCTTCCTGAAACAAGATCTGAGGAGGGAGAAACTTTCGACACAACTTCTTTCTCAAGCAGTGGTACATGACACAGTATTTGTGCCTTCACTGCGAACGTTGGAAATTGCTTCCATCTTCGTCCCTGTAGGTGGTAGTGGAAAGACTATTTCCCTGCAGCTTTGTTTCTTGAGAGGTGAGTATAAGAACCTTCCCTTAGAGAGCAGCACATATATCTCCAAGGGCTTCTATCTTCAAGAACCAAGATGTTCGCACGAAAACCTGTTTGACGAGGCCTTCTTTCTCAGAGTTCAGTGTAAGGCTACTAGGCCTGAAGGGAGCCCACGTCCATTTGAAGACCCATCCACCTGCATGACACAGGACTTAAAGGAGAGAAACCCTCTGCACAACGTGTTCCCCGCTGTACAGGAAGGCACGTTCCACCTCTTTCCTTGCACACAATGTTTAACAAGCTGCTTCCAACCTTACGAAAAGAGATGGTAGTCGAAGGACGGCAACACTCTAGATTTGTTCTTAGAGTTAAAGAAACGAGTGCCATCTTCCTTAGGCTTGCTCACATCATCCATTTCCATACATCGTTCTTCATGTCACGACTGTAGGCACATTCGCCACGGAGAGTTAAGTCTAGACCATGTCCCTTACGCGTTCACACCCGCTAGGGAAAACACTTTCATCGCACTGAAACCATAGGACAGCTGAGGGAAGCCTACTTCAGAAGAGGTTTCTCCAGCACCGTCACAGGGCCCATTCAAGATGCCTTCACCGTTTCATGCTAAAGTGCTTCTCATCCTTACGTGTATGGCTTTCCTGATGGATTTCCTTCTCACAATGAAAACCTTGACACGTTCCATCTGTTCTCTCTCCTACTCTTGAAAACACTTCCCACGGAACAAGATTCGAATGGGGACAGACATTCTACACTAAGTATGTCTGTGGGACAGGCACGGGGCACATTCCTTGCGATTTCACACTTTACATTGGAAAAGTCTACCATGTTCAGGGTGAGATGTTAGTAGAAACACGGTTTCTCTGCAGTGGTGTTTCTTCAGACTGATTAGTACTCCCTTGGTTTAGGATTCAACACATACGTTCTGTGAGTATGAATTCCTCGCGAACCCAGGTGGGAGCTCGAAGTCGCGTTTGAGATAGACTTGGTTCTCACAGATTTGTGTATGCCTTTCCTCTGCCTAACTCGCATACTTTGGAAGACGCTTCTATCTTCGTGACCCATGCATGGTGTTCGTTGAGAAAAGCCCTCCGTAAGAAGTTGTTCCGCGAGTAAGGTCGATCACGCTTCCCCTCTGCTTTCTTTCACACTTTGCCTCAAGCCGCTTCGTTTCTTAGCAGAGGAGGTGGCAGTCGAAAGACCGCACCTCCACAGCGCTGTTTTGTAGACCCAAGTGTATAGCACATTCCTTACGCTTCCTCTCATTTCCAGACATACACCTCTCTAGGAGACAACGAGTGTGTTGCTTATGCTTCTCTCTACCGAAACAAGATCTGAGTTGGGAGAAGCTTTCGACACGACTTCTTTCTCAAGCAGCGCTATATGGCCCAGTACCTGTGCCTTCGCTGTGACCGTTGGAACGTTCTTCCATCTTCTTCCCAGTAGATGGCAGTAGAAGGACTATCTCCCTCTACCGTGTTGTTCCTTGAGAGGTGAGTGTAAGGCACTGACACATATAGCTCAGAAGGCTTCATTCTTCCCGAACCAAGATGTGAGCTCGAAATCAGTTTTCACATGCCGTTGTTTCTCTGAGTTCAGCGTAAGGCTCTGCTGAGGCTAGCTCGCCTACATTTGAAGGCCTTCCAACTTCATGACAGAAGCCTTCACACTTGGTGTAAAGCCGCTTCGATCCTTAGGAAAGCAGAAGGGAGTCGAAGGACCGCTCCTCCACAGCATTGTTCTTGAAGAATTAATTGCAGAGCTCGTTGCTTATGCTTCCTCCGATTTCCATACACACACCTCTATAGGGGACAACTTGTGAGTTGGTGATAACATTCGACCCACATTTTTCTTTACAATTCAGCCTATGGCATTTTCCTTACGCTTTCACGCAAAGAACTGAAAATGTTTCTAGCTTCCTGAAACAAGATCTGAGTAGGGAGAAACTTTCGACACAACTTCTTTCTCAAGCAGTGGTACCTGACACAGATTTGTGCCTTCACTGCGAACGTTGGAAATTGCTTCCATCTTCATCCCTGTAGGTGGTAGTGGAAAGACTATTTCCCTGCAGCTTTGTTTCTTGAGAGGTGAGTATAAGAACCTTCCCTTAGAGAGCAACACATATATCTCCAAGGGCTTCTATCTTCAAGAACCAAGATGTTCGCACGAAAACCTGTTTGACGAGGCCTTCTTTCTCAGAGTTCAGTGTAAGGCTACTAGGCCTGAAGGGAGCCCACGTCCATTTGAAGCCCCATCCACCTGCATGACACAGGACTTAAAGGAGAGAAGCTCTCTGCACAACGTGTTTCCCGATGTACAGGAATGCGCGTTCCACCTCTTTCCTTGCACACAAGGTTTAACAAGCTGCTTCCTTCCTTACTAAAAGAGATGGTAGTCGAAGGACGGCAACAAAATAGATTTGTTCTTAGAGTTAAACAAACGTATGCCATCTTCCTTAGGCTTGCTCACATCATCCATTTCCATACATTGTTCTTCATGTCATGACTGTAGGCACATTCGACACGGAGAGTTAAGTCTAGCCCATGTCCCTTGCGCCTTCACCCCCACTACGGAAAACATTTTCATCTCACTGAAACCATAGGACACCTGAGGGAAGCCTACTTCAGAAGAGGTTTCTCCAGCACCGTCACAGGGCCCTTTCAAGATGCCTTCTCCGTTTCATGCTAAAGTTCTTCTCATTCTTACGTGTATGGCTTTCCTAATGGATTTCTTTCTCACAATGAAAACCTTGACACGTTCCATCTGCTCTCTCTCCTACTCTTGAAAACACTTCTCACAGAACAAGGTTCGAATGGGGACAGACATTCTACAGTAAGTATGTCTGTGGGACAGGCACGGGGCACATTCCTTGCGATTTCACACTTACATGGGTAACGTCTACCATGTTCAGGGAAGATGTTAGTAGAAACACGGTTTCTCTGCAGTGGTGTTTCTTCAGACTGCATAGTACTCCCTTTGTTTAGGATTCAGCCCATACGTTTTGTGACTATGAATTCCTCGCGAACCCAGATGGGAGCTCGAAGTCGCGTTTGAGATGGACTTGCTTCGCAGAGATTCATGTATGCCTTTCCTTTGGCGAAGTCACATACATTTGAAAACCCTTCCCTCTTCGTGACCCATGGTGTTCGTTGAGAAAAGCCCTCCATAAGAAGTTGTTCGGCGACTAAGGTATGTCTCTCTTCCTTCCCCTCCGTACTCTTTCACACTTTGCTTGAAGCCGCTTCGTTCCTTAGCAAAGCAGATGGCAGTCGAAGGACCGCACCGCCACAGCGTTGTTTCTTCGACTTAAGTGTATCACACGTCCCTTATGCTTCCTCCTATTTCCAGACACACACCTCTCTAGGGGACTACTAGTGGGTTGGTTGTCACATTCGACCCACATTTTTCTTCACAATTCAGCGTGTGGCGTTTTCCTGGTGTTTTCAAACAAAGTACTGACAAGGCTTCTATCTTCCCGAAACAAGATCTGAGTTGGGAGAGGCTTTCGATACAAGTTCGTTCTCAAGCAGTGGTATATGGCACAGTATTTGTGCCTTCGCTTTTAACGTCGGGACTTTCCTCCATTTTCTTCCCTGTAGATGGTAGTGGAAAGGCGATTTCTCTACCGTTTTGTTCCTTGAGAGCTGAGTGTTAGACACTTACACCTATATCTCCAAAGGCTTCACGCTTCCCGAACCAAGAGGTTAGCAGGAAATCCTGTTGGACGTGGCCTTGTTTCTCTGAGTTCAGTGGAAGGCGCTGCTGAGGCGAGCTCGCGTACATTTGAAGGCCCTTCCAACTTCATGACACAAGACTTTCGTGCAGAGAAACCCTCCACACAACGTGTTCCTCACCGTAGTGTACCGCGCTTTCCGTCTCTTTCCTTTTACACTACGTTGTAAAAAGGTGCTTCCATCTGTAGGGAAAGAGCTGGTCGTCGAAGGACGGCAAACCTCTAGATTTGTTCTTAGAGTTAACCATGGGTAGGCAATCCTCCTTATGCTTCCTCACATAATACATATCCATACTCATCCTTCCTCATGGAACGGCCGCACTTCCACAGCGGTGTTTTGTAGAAATAAGTGTATAGCACTTTCCTTACGCTTCCTCCGATTTACAGACACACACCTCTATAGGGGACAACTTGTGACTTGGTGGTAACATTCGACCCACATTTTTCTTCACAATTCAGCCTATGGCATTTTCCTTGCGCTTTCACGCGAAGAACTGAAAACACTTCTAGCTTCCTGAAACAAGATCTGAGGAGGGAGAAACTTTCGACACAACTTCTTTCTCAAGCAGTGGTACATGACACAGTATTTGTGCCTTCACTGCGAACGTTGGAAATTGCTTCCATCTTCGTCCCTGTAGGTGGTAGTGGAAAGACTATTTCCCTGCAGCTTTGTTTCTTGAGAGGTGAGTATAAGAACCTTCCCTTAGAGAGCAGCACATATATCTCCAAGGGCTTCTATCTTCAAGAACCAAGATGTTCGCACGAAAACCTGTTTGACGAGGCCTTCTTTCTCAGAGTTCAGTGTAAGGCTACTAGGCCTGAAGGGAGCCCACGTCCATTTGAAGACCCATCCACCTGCATGACACAGGACTTAAAGGAGAGAAACCCTCTGCACAACGTGTTCCCCGCTGTACAGGAAGGCACGTTCCACCTCTTTCCTTGCACACAATGTTTAACAAGCTGCTTCCAACCTTACTAAAAGAGATGGTAGTCGAAGGACGGCAACACTCTAGATTTGTTCTTAGATTTAAAGAAACGAGTGCCATCTTCCTTAGGCTTGCTCACATCATCCATTTCCATACATCGTTCTTCATGTCACGACTGTAGGCACATTCGCCACGGAGAGTTAAGTCTAGACCATGTCCCTTACGCGTTCACACCCGCTAGGGAAAACACTTTCATCGCACTGAAACCATAGGACAGCTGAGGGAAGCCTACTTCAGAAGAGGTTTCTCCAGCACCGTCACAGGGCCCATTCAAGATGCCTTCACCGTTTCATGCTAAAGTGCTTCTCATCCTTACGTGTATGGCTTTCCTGATGGATTTCCTTCTCACAATGAAAACCTTGACACGTTCCATCTGTTCTCTCTCCTACTCTTGAAAACACTTCCCACGGAACAAGATTCGAATGGGGACAGACATTCTACACTAAGTATGTCTGTGGGACAGGCACGGGGCACATTCCTTGCGATTTCACACTTTACATTGGAAAAGTCTACCATGTTCAGGGTGAGATGTTAGTAGAAACACGGTTTCTCTGCAGTGGTGTTTCTTCAGACTGATTAGTACTCCCTTGGTTTAGGATTCAACACATACGTTCTGTGAGTATGAATTCCTCGCGAACCCAGGTGGGAGCTCGAAGTCGCGTTTGAGATAGACTTGGTTCTCACAGATTTGTGTATGCCTTTCCTCTGCCTAACTCGCATACTTTGGAAGACGCTTCTATCTTCGTGACCCATGCATGGTGTTCGTTGAGAAAAGCCCTCCGTAAGAAGTTGTTCCGCGAGTAAGGTCGATCACGCTTCCCCTCTGCTTTCTTTCACACTTTGCCTCAAGCCGCTTCGTTTCTTAGCAGAGGAGGTGGCAGTCGAAAGACCGCACCTCCACAGCGCTGTTTTGTAGACCCAAGTGTATAGCACATTCCTTACGCTTCCTCTCATTTCCAGACATACACCTCTCTAGGAGACAACGAGTGTGTTGCTTATGCTTCTCTCTACCGAAACAAGATCTGAGTTGGGAGAAGCTTTCGACACGACTTCTTTCTCAAGCAGCGCTATATGGCCCAGTACCTGTGCCTTCGCTGTGACCGTTGGAACGTTCTTCCATCTTCTTCCCAGTAGATGGCAGTAGAAGGACTATCTCCCTCTACCGTGTTGTTCCTTGAGAGGTGAGTGTAAGGCACTGACACATATAGCTCAGAAGGCTTCATTCTTCCCGAACCAAGATGTGAGCTCGAAATCAGTTTTCACATGCCGTTGTTTCTCTGAGTTCAGCGTAAGGCTCTGCTGAGGCTAGCTCGCCTACATTTGAAGGCCTTCCAACTTCATGACAGAAGCCTTCACACTTGGTGTAAAGCCGCTTCGATCCTTAGGAAAGCAGAAGGGAGTCGAAGGACCGCTCCTCCACAGCATTGTTCTTGAAGAATTAATTGCAGAGCTCGTTGCTTATGCTTCCTCCGATTTCCATACACACACTTCTATAGGGGACAACTTGTGAGTTGGTGGTAACATTCGACCCACATTTTTCTTTACAATTCAGCCTATGGCATTTTCCTTACGCTTTCACGCAAAGAACTGAAAATGTTTCTAGCTTCCTGAAACAAGATCTGAGTAGGGAGAAACTTTCGACACAACTTCTTTCTCAAGCAGTGGTACCTGACACAGATTTGTGCCTTCACTGCGAACGTTGGAAATTGCTTCCATCTTCATCCCTGTAGGTGGTAGTGGAAAGACTATTTCCCTGCAGCTTTGTTTCTTGAGAGGTGAGTATAAGAACCTTCCCTTAGAGAGCAACACATATATCTCCAAGGGCTTCTATCTTCAAGAACCAAGATGTTCGCACGAAAACCTGTTTGACGAGGCCTTCTTTCTCAGAGTTCAGTGTAAGGCTACTAGGCCTGAAGGGAGCCCACGTCCATTTGAAGCCCCATCCACCTGCATGACACAGGACTTAAAGGAGAGAAGCTCTCTGCACAACGTGTTTCCCGATGTACAGGAATGCGCGTTCCACCTCTTTCCTTGCACACAAGGTTTAACAAGCTGCTTCCTTCCTTACTAAAAGAGATGGTAGTCGAAGGACGGCAACAAAATAGATTTGTTCTTAGAGTTAAACAAACGTATGCCATCTTCCTTAGGCTTGCTCACATCATCCATTTCCATACATTGTTCTTCATGTCATGACTGTAGGCACATTCGACACGGAGAGTTAAGTCTAGCCCATGTCCCTTGCGCCTTCACCCCCACTAGGGAAAACATTTTCATCTCACTGAAACCATAGGACACCTGAGGGAAGCCTACTTCAGAAGAGGTTTCTCCAGCACCGTCACAGGGCCCTTTCAAGATGCCTTCTCCGTTTCATGCTAAAGTTCTTCTCATTCTTAACGTGTATGGCTTTCCTAATGGATTTCTTTCTCACAATGAAAACCTTGACACGTTCCATCTGCTCTCTCTCCTACTCTTGAAAACACTTCTCACAGAACAAGGTTCGAATGGGGACAGACATTCTACAGTAAGTATGTCTGTGGGACAGGCACGGGGCACATTCCTTGCGATTTCACACTTACATGGGTAACGTCTACCATGTTCAGGGAAGATGTTAGTAGAAACACGGTTTCTCTGCAGTGGTGTTTCTTCAGACTGCATAGTACTCCCTTTGTTTAGGATTCAACCCATACGTTTTGTGACTATGAATTCCTCGCGAACCCAGATGGGAGCTCGAAGTCGCGTTTGAGATGGACTTGCTTCGCAGAGATTCATGTATGCCTTTCCTTTGGCGAAGTCACATACATTTGAAAACCCTTCCCTCTTCGTGACCCATGGTGTTCGTTGAGAAAAGCCCTCCATAAGAAGTTGTTCGGGACTAAGGTATGTCTCTCTTCCTTCCCCTCCGTACTCTTTCACACTTTGCTTCAAGCCGCTTCGTTCCTTAGCAAAGCAGATGGCAGTCGAAGGACCGCACCGCCACAGCGTTGTTTCTTCGACTTAAGTGTATCACACGTCCCTTATGCTTCCTCCTATTTCCAGACACACACCTCTCTAGGGGACTACTAGTGGGTTGGTTGTCACATTCGACCCACATTTTTCTTCACAATTCAGCGTGTGGCGTTTTCCTGGTGTTTTGAAACAAAGTACTGACAAGGCTTCTATCTTCCCGAAACAAGATCTGAGTTGGGAGAGGCTTTCGATACAAGTTCGTTCTCAAGCAGTGGTATATGGCACAGTATTTGTGCCTTCGCTTTTAACGTCGGGACTTTCCTCCATTTTCTTCCCTGTAGATGGTAGTGGAAAGGCGATTTCTCTACCGTTTTGCTCCTTGAGAGCTGAGTGTTAGACACTTACACCTATATCTCCAAAGGCTTCACGCTTCCCGAACCAAGAGGTTAGCAGGAAATCCTGTTGGACGTGGCCTTGTTTCTCTGAGTTCAGTGGAAGGCGCTGCTGAGGCGAGCTCGCGTACATTTGAAGGCCCTTCCAACTTCATGACACAAGACTTTCGTGCAGAGAAACCCTCCACACAACGTGTTCCTCACCGTAGTGTACCGCGCTTTCCGTCTCTTTCCTTTTGCACTACGTTGTAAAAAGGTGCTTCCATCTGTAGGGAAAGAGCTGGTCGTCGAAGGACGGCAAACCTCTAGATTTGTTCTTAGAGTTAACCATGGGAAGGCAATCCTCCTTATGCTTCCTCACATAATACATATCCATACTCATCCTTCTTCATGGAACGACCGCACTTCCACAGCGTTGTTTTGTAGAAATAAGTGTATAGCACTTTCCTTACGCTTCCTCCGATTTACAGACACACACCTCTATAGGGGACAACTTGTGACTTGGTGGTAACATTCGACCCACATTTTTCTTCACAATTCAGCCTATGGCATTTTCCTTGCGCTTTCACGCCAAGAACTGAAAACACTTCTAGCTTCCTGAAACAAGATCTGAGTAGGGAGAAACTTTCGACACAACTTCTTTCTCAAGCAGTGGTACATGACACAGTATTTGTGCCTTCACTGCGAACGTTGGAAATTGCTTCCATCTTCGTCCCTGTAGGTGGTAGTGGAAAGATCATTTCCCTGCAGCTTTGTTTCTTGAGAGGTGAGTATAAGAACCTTCCCTTAGAGAGCAGCACATATATCTCCAAGGGCTTCTATCTTCAAGAACCAAGATGTTCGCACGAAAACCTGTTTGACGAGGCCTTCTTTCTCAGAGTTCAGTGTAAGGCTACTAGGCCTGAAGGGAGCCCACGTCCATTTGAAGACCCATCCACCTGCATGACACAGGACTTAAAGGAGAGAAACCCTCTGCACAACGTGTTCCCCGCTGTACAGGAAGGCACGTTCCACCTCTTTCCTTGCACACAAGGTTTAACAAGCTGCTTCCTACCTTACGAAAAGAGATGGTAGTCGAAGGACGGCAACAATATAGATTTGTTCTTAGAGTTAAACAAACGTATGCCATCTTCCTTAGGCTTGCTCACATCCTCCATTTCCATACATCGTTCTTCATGTCACGACAGTAGGCACATTCGACACGGAGAGTTAAGTCTACTCCATGTCCCTTACGCCTTCACACCCACTAGGGAAAACACTTTCATCTCACTGAAACCGTTGCAGAGCTGAGGGAAGCCTACCTCAGAAGAAGTTTCTCCAGCACCGTCACAGGGCCCATTCAAGATGCCTTCACTGTTTCATGCTAAAGTGGTTCTCATCCTTACATGTATGGCTTTCCTGATGGATTTCCTTCTCACAATGAAAACCTTGACACGTTCCATCTGCTCTCTCCCCTAGTCTTGAAAACACTTCCCACAGAACAAGATTCGAATGGGGACAGACATTCTACAGTAAGTACGTCTGTGGGACAGGCACGGGGCACATTCCTTGCGATTTCACACTTACGTTGGAAAAGTCTCCCATGTTCAGGGAAGATGTTAGTAGAAACACGGTGTCTCTGCAGTGGTGTTTCTTCAGACTGAATAGTACTCCCTTTGTTTAGGATTCAACACATACGTTTTGTGACTATGAATTCCTCGCGAACCCAGAGGGGTGCTCGAAGTCGCGTGTGAGATAGACTTGGTTCACAGAGATTCGTGTATGCCTTTCCTATGCCTAACTCGCATACTTTGGAAGACGCTTCTATCTTCGTGACCCATGCATCGTGTTCGTGGAGAGAAGCCCTCCGTAAGATGTTGTTCCGCGAGTAAGGTAGATCACGCTTCCCCTCTGCTTTCTTTCACACTTTGCATCAAGCCGCTTCGTTTCTTAGCAGAGGAGATGGCAGTCGAAGGACCGCACCTGCACAGCGTTGATTTGTAGAACTAAGTGTATAGCACGTTCCTTACGCTTCCTCACATTTCCAGACGCTAACCTCTAAAGGGGACAACTTGTGACTTGGTGGTAACATTCGACCCACATTTTTCTTCACTATTCAGCCTATGGCATTTTCCTTACGATTTCAGGCGAAGAACTGAAAACGCTTCTAGCTTCCTGAAACAAGAACTGAGTAGGGAGAAACGTTCGACACAACTTCTTTCTCAAGCAGTGGTACATGACACAGTATTTGCGCCTTCACGCGAACGTTGGAAATTGCTTCCATCTTCTTCCCTGTAGGTGGTAGTGGAAAGACTATTTCCCTGCAGCTTTGTTTCTTGAGAGATGAGTATAAGAACCTTCCCTTAGAGAACAACACACATATTTCCAAGGGCCTTTATCTTCAAGAACCAAGATGTTCGCACGAAAGCCTGTTTGACGTGGCCTTGTTTCTCAGAGTTCAGTGTAAGGCTACTCGGCCTGAGGCGAGCCCACGTCCATTTGAAGACCCATCCACCTGCGTGACACAGGACTTAAAGGAGAGAAACCCTCCGCAAAACGTGTTCCTCGCTGTACAGGATCGCACGTTCCATCTCTTTCCTTGCACACAAGGTTTAACAAGCTGCTTCCAACCTTACGAAAAGAGATGGTAGTCGAAGGACCGCAACACTCTAGATTTGTTCTTAGAGTTAAACAAACGAATGCCATCTTCCTTAGGCTTGCTCACATCCTCCATTTCCATACATCGTTCTTCATGTCATGACTGTAGGCACATTCGACATAGAGAGTTAAGTCTAGGCCATGTCCCTTACGCCTTCACACCCACTAGGGAAAACACTTTCATCTCACTGAAACCGTTGCACAGCTGAGGGAAGCCTACCTCAGAAGAGGTTTCTCCAGCACCGTCACAGGGCCCATTTAAGATGCCTTCACCGTTTCATGCTAAAGTGCTTCTCATCCTTACGTGTGTGGCTTTCCTGATGGATTTCCTTCTCACAATGAAAACCTTGACACGTTCCATCTGCTCTCTCTCCTACTCTTGAAAACACTTCCCACAGAACAAGATTCGAATGGGGACAGAGATTCTACAGTAAGTATGTCTGTGGGACAGGCACGGGGCACATTCCTTGCGATTTCACACTTTGCATTGGAAAAGTCCACCATGTCCAGGGTGAGATGCTAGTAGAAACCCGGTGTCTCTGCAGTGGTGTTTCTCCGACTGAATAGTACTCCCTTTGTTTAGGATTCAACACATACGTTTTGTGACTGTGAATTCCTCGCGAACCCAGATGGGAGCTCGAAGTCGCGTTTGAGATAGACTTGGTTCGCAGAGATTCGTGTATGCCTTTCCTCTGCCTAACTCGCATACTTTGGAAGACGCTTCTATCTTCGTGACCCATGCATGGTGTTCTTTGAGAGAAGCCCTCCGTAAGATGTTGTTCCGCGAGTAAGGTAGATCACGCTTCCCCTCTGCTTTCTTTCACACTTTGCATCAAGCCGCTTCGTTTCTTAGCAGAGGAGGTGGCAGTCGAAGGACCGCACCTCCACAGCGTTGATTTGTAGAACTAAGTGTATAGCACGTTCCTTACGCTTCCTCCCATTTCCAGACACACACCTCTATAGGGGACAACTTGTGACTTGGTGGTAACATTCGACCCACATTTTTCTTCACTCTTCAGCCTATGGCATTTTCCTTACGCTTTCAGGCGAAAAACTGAAAATGCTTCTAGCTTCCTGAAACAAGATCTGAGTAGGGAGAAACGTTCGACACAACTTCTTTCTCAAGCTGTGGTACATGACACAGTATTTGTGCCTTCACTGCGAACGTTGGAAATTGCTTCCATATTCTTCCCTGTAGGCGGTAGTGGAAAGACTATTTCCCTGCAGTTTTGTTTCTTGAGAGGTGAGTATAAGAACCTTCCCTTAGAGAGCAACACATATATCTCCAAGGGCTTCTATCTTCAAGATCCAAGATGTTCACACGACAGCCTGTTTGACGTGGCCTTGTTTCTCAGAGTTCAGTGTAAGGCTACTAGGCCTGAGGCGAGCCCACGTCCATTTGAAGACCCATCCACCCACATGGCACAGGACTTAAAGGAGAGAAACCCTCCGCACACCGTGTTACCCGCTGTACAGGATCGCGGGTTCCAACTATTTTCTTGCACACAAGGTTTAACAAGCTGCTTCCAAACTTACGAAAAGAGATGGTAGTCGAAGGACGGCAACAAAATAGATTTGTTCTTAGAGTTAAACAAACGTATGCCATCTTCCTTAGGCTTGCTCACATCCTCCATTTCCATACATCGTTCTTCATGTCATGACTGTAGGCACATTCGACATGGAGAGTTAAGTCTAGCCCATGTCCGTTACGCCTTCACACCCACTACGGAAAACATTTTCATCTCCCTGAAACCATAGGACACCTGAGGGAAGCCTACTTCAGAAGAGGTTTCTCCAGCACCGTCACAGGGCCCTTTCAAGATGCCTTCTCCGTTTCATACTAAAGTTCTTCTCATTCTTAACGTGTATGGCTTTCCTAATGGATTTCTTTCTCACAATGAAAACCTTGACACGTTCCATCTGCTCTCTCTCCTACTCTTGAAAACACTTCTCACAGAACAAGGTTCGAATGGGGACAGACATTCTACAGTAAGTATGTCTGTGGGACAGGCACGGGGCACATTCCTTGCGATTTCACACTTACATGGGTAACGTCTACCATGTTCAGGGAAGATGTTAGTAGAAACACGGTTTCTCTGCAGTGGTGTTTCTTCAGACTGCATAGTACTCCCTTTGTTTAGGATTCAACCCATACGTTTTGTGACTATGAATTCCTCGCGAACCCAGATGGGAGCTCGAAGTCGCGTTTGAGATGGACTTGCTTCGCAGAGATTCATGTATGCCTTTCCTTTGGCGAAGTCACATACATTTGAAAACCCTTCCCTCTTCGTGACCCATGGTGTTCGTTGAGAAAAGCCCTCCATAAGAAGTTGTTCGGCGACTAAGGTATGTCTCTCTTCCTTCCCCTCCGTACTCTTTCACACTTTGCTTCAAGCCGCTTCGTTCCTTAGCAAAGCAGATGGCAGTCGAAGGACCGCACCGCCACAGCGTTGTTTCTTCGACTTAAGTGTATCACACGTCCCTTATGCTTCCTCCTATTTCCAGACACACACCTCTCTAGGGGACTACTAGTGGGTTGGTTGTCACATTCGACCCACATTTTTCTTCACAATTCAGCGTGTGGCGTTTTCCTGGTGTTTTCAAACAAAGTACTGACAAGGCTTCTATCTTCCCGAAACAAGATCTGAGTTGGGAGAGGCTTTCGATACAAGTTCGTTCTCAAGCAGTGGTATATGGCACAGTATTTGTGCCTTCGCTTTTAACGTCGGGACTTTCCTCCATTTTCTTCCCTGTAGATGGTAGTGGAAAGGCGATTTCTCTACCGTTTTGCTCCTTGAGAGCTGAGTGTTAGACACTTACACCTATATCTCCAAAGGCTTCACGCTTCCCGAACCAAGAGGTTAGCAGGAAATCCTGTTGGACGTGGCCTTGTTTCTCTGAGTTCAGTGGAAGGCGCTGCTGAGGCGAGCTCGCGTACATTTGAAGGCCCTTCCAACTTCATGACACAAGACTTTCGTGCAGAGAAACCCTCCACACAACGTGTTCCTCACCGTAGTGTACCGCGCTTTCCGTCTCTTTCCTTTTGCACTACGTTGTAAAAAGGTGCTTCCATCTGTAGGGAAAGAGCTGGTCGTCGAAGGACGGCAAACCTCTAGATTTGTTCTTAGAGTTAACCATGGGAAGGCAATCCTCCTTATGCTTCCTCACATAATACATATCCATACTCATCCTTCTTCATGGAACGACCGCACTTCCACAGCGTTGTTTTGTAGAAATAAGTGTATAGCACTTTCCTTACGCTTCCTCCGATTTACAGACACACACCTCTATAGGGGACAACTTGTGACTTGGTGGTAACATTCGACCCACATTTTTCTTCACAATTCAGCCTATGGCATTTTCCTTGCGCTTTCACGCCAAGAACTGAAAACACTTCTAGCTTCCTGAAACAAGATCTGAGTAGGGAGAAACTTTCGACACAACTTCTTTCTCAAGCAGTGGTACATGACACAGTATTTGTGCCTTCACTGCGAACGTTGGAAATTGCTTCCATCTTCGTCCCTGTAGGTGGTAGTGGAAAGATCATTTCCCTGCAGCTTTGTTTCTTGAGAGGTGAGTATAAGAACCTTCCCTTAGAGAGCAGCACATATATCTCCAAGGGCTTCTATCTTCAAGAACCAAGATGTTCGCACGAAAACCTGTTTGACGAGGCCTTCTTTCTCAGAGTTCAGTGTAAGGCTACTAGGCCTGAAGGGAGCCCACGTCCATTTGAAGACCCATCCACCTGCATGACACAGGACTTAAAGGAGAGAAACCCTCTGCACAACGTGTTCCCCGCTGTACAGGAAGGCACGTTCCACCTCTTTCCTTGCACACAAGGTTTAACAAGCTGCTTCCTACCTTACGAAAAGAGATGGTAGTCGAAGGACGGCAACAATATAGATTTGTTCTTAGAGTTAAACAAACGTATGCCATCTTCCTTAGGCTTGCTCACATCCTCCATTTCCATACATCGTTCTTCATGTCACGACAGTAGGCACATTCGACACGGAGAGTTAAGTCTACTCCATGTCCCTTACGCCTTCACACCCACTAGGGAAAACACTTTCATCTCACTGAAACCGTTGCAGAGCTGAGGGAAGCCTACCTCAGAAGAAGTTTCTCCAGCACCGTCACAGGGCCCATTCAAGATGCCTTCACTGTTTCATGCTAAAGTGGTTCTCATCCTTACATGTATGGCTTTCCTGATGGATTTCCTTCTCACAATGAAAACCTTGACACGTTCCATCTGCTCTCTCCCCTAGTCTTGAAAACACTTCCCACAGAACAAGATTCGAATGGGGACAGACATTCTACAGTAAGTACGTCTGTGGGACAGGCACGGGGCACATTCCTTGCGATTTCACACTTACGTTGGAAAAGTCTCCCATGTTCAGGGAAGATGTTAGTAGAAACACGGTGTCTCTGCAGTGGTGTTTCTTCAGACTGAATAGTACTCCCTTTGTTTAGGATTCAACACATACGTTTTGTGACTATGAATTCCTCGCGAACCCAGAGGGGTGCTCGAAGTCGCGTGTGAGATAGACTTGGTTCACAGAGATTCGTGTATGCCTTTCCTATGCCTAACTCGCATACTTTGGAAGACGCTTCTATCTTCGTGACCCATGCATCGTGTTCGTGGAGAGAAGCCCTCCGTAAGATGTTGTTCCGCGAGTAAGGTAGATCACGCTTCCCCTCTGCTTTCTTTCACACTTTGCATCAAGCCGCTTCGTTTCTTAGCAGAGGAGATGGCAGTCGAAGGACCGCACCTGCACAGCGTTGATTTGTAGAACTAAGTGTATAGCACGTTCCTTACGCTTCCTCACATTTCCAGACGCTAACCTCTAAAGGGGACAACTTGTGACTTGGTGGTAACATTCGACCCACATTTTTCTTCACTATTCAGCCTATGGCATTTTCCTTACGATTTCAGGCGAAGAACTGAAAACGCTTCTAGCTTCCTGAAACAAGAACTGAGTAGGGAGAAACGTTCGACACAACTTCTTTCTCAAGCAGTGGTACATGACACAGTATTTGCGCCTTCACGCGAACGTTGGAAATTGCTTCCATCTTCTTCCCTGTAGGTGGTAGTGGAAAGACTATTTCCCTGCAGCTTTGTTTCTTGAGAGATGAGTATAAGAACCTTCCCTTAGAGAACAACACACATATTTCCAAGGGCCTTTATCTTCAAGAACCAAGATGTTCGCACGAAAGCCTGTTTGACGTGGCCTTGTTTCTCAGAGTTCAGTGTAAGGCTACTCGGCCTGAGGCGAGCCCACGTCCATTTGAAGACCCATCCACCTGCGTGACACAGGACTTAAAGGAGAGAAACCCTCCGCAAAACGTGTTCCTCGCTGTACAGGATCGCACGTTCCATCTCTTTCCTTGCACACAAGGTTTAACAAGCTGCTTCCAACCTTACGAAAAGAGATGGTAGTCGAAGGACCGCAACACTCTAGATTTGTTCTTAGAGTTAAACAAACGAATGCCATCTTCCTTAGGCTTGCTCACATCCTCCATTTCCATACATCGTTCTTCATGTCATGACTGTAGGCACATTCGACATAGAGAGTTAAGTCTAGGCCATGTCCCTTACGCCTTCACACCCACTAGGGAAAACACTTTCATCTCACTGAAACCGTTGCACAGCTGAGGGAAGCCTACCTCAGAAGAGGTTTCTCCAGCACCGTCACAGGGCCCATTTAAGATGCCTTCACCGTTTCATGCTAAAGTGCTTCTCATCCTTACGTGTGTGGCTTTCCTGATGGATTTCCTTCTCACAATGAAAACCTTGACACGTTCCATCTGCTCTCTCTCCTACTCTTGAAAACACTTCCCACAGAACAAGATTCGAATGGGGACAGAGATTCTACAGTAAGTATGTCTGTGGGACAGGCACGGGGCACATTCCTTGCGATTTCACACTTTGCATTGGAAAAGTCCACCATGTCCAGGGTGAGATGCTAGTAGAAACCCGGTGTCTCTGCAGTGGTGTTTCTCCGACTGAATAGTACTCCCTTTGTTTAGGATTCAACACATACGTTTTGTGACTGTGAATTCCTCGCGAACCCAGATGGGAGCTCGAAGTCGCGTTTGAGATAGACTTGGTTCGCAGAGATTCGTGTATGCCTTTCCTCTGCCTAACTCGCATACTTTGGAAGACGCTTCTATCTTCGTGACCCATGCATGGTGTTCTTTGAGAGAAGCCCTCCGTAAGATGTTGTTCCGCGAGTAAGGTAGATCACGCTTCCCCTCTGCTTTCTTTCACACTTTGCATCAAGCCGCTTCGTTTCTTAGCAGAGGAGGTGGCAGTCGAAGGACCGCACCTCCACAGCGTTGATTTGTAGAACTAAGTGTATAGCACGTTCCTTACGCTTCCTCCCATTTCCAGACACACACCTCTATAGGGGACAACTTGTGACTTGGTGGTAACATTCGACCCACATTTTTCTTCACTCTTCAGCCTATGGCATTTTCCTTACGCTTTCAGGCGAAAAACTGAAAATGCTTCTAGCTTCCTGAAACAAGATCTGAGTAGGGAGAAACGTTCGACACAACTTCTTTCTCAAGCTGTGGTACATGACACAGTATTTGTGCCTTCACTGCGAACGTTGGAAATTGCTTCCATATTCTTCCCTGTAGGCGGTAGTGGAAAGACTATTTCCCTGCAGTTTTGTTTCTTGAGAGGTGAGTATAAGAACCTTCCCTTAGAGAGCAACACATATATCTCCAAGGGCTTCTATCTTCAAGATCCAAGATGTTCACACGACAGCCTGTTTGACGTGGCCTTGTTTCTCAGAGTTCAGTGTAAGGCTACTAGGCCTGAGGCGAGCCCACGTCCATTTGAAGACCCATCCACCCACATGGCACAGGACTTAAAGGAGAGAAACCCTCCGCACACCGTGTTACCCGCTGTACAGGATCGCGGGTTCCAACTATTTTCTTGCACACAAGGTTTAACAAGCTGCTTCCAAACTTACGAAAAGAGATGGTAGTCGAAGGACGGCAACAAAATAGATTTGTTCTTAGAGTTAAACAAACGTATGCCATCTTCCTTAGGCTTGCTCACATCCTCCATTTCCATACATCGTTCTTCATGTCATGACTGTAGGCACATTCGACATGGAGAGTTAAGTCTAGCCCATGTCCGTTACGCCTTCACACCCACTACGGAAAACATTTTCATCTCCCTGAAACCATAGGACACCTGAGGGAAGCCTACTTCAGAAGAGGTTTCTCCAGCACCGTCACAGGGCCCTTTCAAGATGCCTTCTCCGTTTCATACTAAAGTTCTTCTCATTCTTAACGTGTATGGCTTTCCTAATGGATTTCTTTCTCACAATGAAAACCTTGACACGTTCCATCTGCTCTCTCTCCTACTCTTGAAAACACTTCTCACAGAACAAGGTTCGAATGGGGACAGACATTCTACAGTAAGTATGTCTGTGGGACAGGCACGGGGCACATTCCTTGCGATTTCACACTTACATGGGTAACGTCTACCATGTTCAGGGAAGATGTTAGTAGAAACACGGTTTCTCTGCAGTGGTGTTTCTTCAGACTGCATAGTACTCCCTTTGTTTAGGATTCAACCCATACGTTTTGTGACTATGAATTCCTCGCGAACCCAGATGGGAGCTCGAAGTCGCGTTTGAGATGGACTTGCTTCGCAGAGATTCATGTATGCCTTTCCTTTGGCGAAGTCACATACATTTGAAAACCCTTCCCTCTTCGTGACCCATGGTGTTCGTTGAGAAAAGCCCTCCATAAGAAGTTGTTCGGCGACTAAGGTATGTCTCTCTTCCTTCCCCTCCGTACTCTTTCACACTTTGCTTCAAGCCGCTTCGTTCCTTAGCAAAGCAGATGGCAGTCGAAGGACCGCACCGCCACAGCGTTGTTTCTTCGACTTAAGTGTATCACACGTCCCTTATGCTTCCTCCTATTTCCAGACACACACCTCTCTAGGGGACTACTAGTGGGTTGGTTGTCACATTCGACCCACATTTTTCTTCACAATTCAGCGTGTGGCGGTTTCCTGGTGTTTTCAAACAAAGTACTGACAAGGCTTCTATCTTCCCGAAACAAGATCTGAGTTGGGAGAGGCTTTCGATACAAGTTCGTTCTCAAGCAGTGGTATATGGCACAGTATTTGTGCCTTCGCTTTTAACGTCGGGACTTTCCTCCATTTTCTTCCCTGTAGATGGTAGTGGAAAGGCGATTTCTCTACCGTTTTGCTCCTTGAGAGCTGAGTGTTAGACACTTACACCTATATCTCCAAAGGCTTCACGCTTCCCGAACCAAGAGGTTAGCAGGAAATCCTGTTGGACGTGGCCTTGTTTCTCTGAGTTCAGTGGAAGGCGCTGCTGAGGCGAGCTCGCGTACATTTGAAGGCCCTTCCAACTTCATGACACAAGACTTTCGTGCAGAGAAACCCTCCACACAACGTGTTCCTCACCGTAGTGTACCGCGCTTTCCGTCTCTTTCCTTTTGCACTACGTTGTAAAAAGGTGCTTCCATCTGTAGGGAAAGAGCTGGTCGTCGAAGGACGGCAAACCTCTAGATTTGTTCTTAGAGTTAACCATGGGAAGGCAATCCTCCTTATGCTTCCTCACATAATACATATCCATACTCCTCCTTCTTCATGGAACGACCGCACTTCCACAGCGTTGTTTTGTAGAAATAAGTGTATAGCACTTTCCTTACGCTTCCTCCGATTTACAGACACACACCTCTATAGGGGACAACTTGTGACTTGGTGGTAACATTCGACCCACATTTTTCTTCACAATTCAGCCTATGGCATTTTCCTTGCGCTTTCATGCCAAGAACTGAAAACACTTCTAGCTTCCTGAAACAAGATCTGAGTAGGGAGAAACTTTCGACACAACTTCTTTCTCAAGCAGTGGTACATGACACAGTATTTGTGCCTTCACTGCGAACGTTGGAAATTGCTTCCATCTTCGTCCCTGTAGGTGGTAGTGGAAAGATCATTTCCCTGCAGCTTTGTTTCTTGAGAGGTGAGTATAAGAACCTTCCCTTAGAGAGCAGCACATATATCTCCAAGGGCTTCTATCTTCAAGAACCAAGATGTTCGCACGAAAACCTGTTTGACGAGGCCTTCTTTCTCAGAGTTCAGTGTAAGGCTACTAGGCCTGAAGGGAGCCCACGTCCATTTGAAGACCCATCCACCTGCATGACACAGGACTTAAAGGAGAGAAACCCTCTGCACAACGTGTTCCCCGCTGTACAGGAAGGCACGTTCCACCTCTTTCCTTGCACACAAGGTTTAACAAGCTGCTTCCTACCTTACGAAAAGAGATGGTAGTCGAAGGACGGCAACAATATAGATTTGTTCTTAGAGTTAAACAAACGTATGCCATCTTCCTTAGGCTTGCTCACATCCTCCATTTCCATACATCGTTCTTCATGTCACGACAGTAGGCACATTCGACACGGAGAGTTAAGTCTACTCCATGTCCCTTACGCCTTCACACCCACTAGGGAAAACACTTTCATCTCACTGAAACCGTTGCAGAGCTGAGGGAAGCCTACCTCAGAAGAAGTTTCTCCAGCACCGTCACAGGGCCCATTCAAGATGCCTTCACTGTTTCATGCTAAAGTGGTTCTCATCCTTACATGTATGGCTTTCCTGATGGATTTCCTTCTCACAATGAAAACCTTGACACGTTCCATCTGCTCTCTCCCCTAGTCTTGAAAACACTTCCCACAGAACAAGATTCGAATGGGGACAGACATTCTACAGTAAGTACGTCTGTGGGACAGGCACGGGGCACATTCCTTGCGATTTCACACTTACGTTGGAAAAGTCTCCCATGTTCAGGGAAGATGTTAGTAGAAACACGGTGTCTCTGCAGTGGTGTTTCTTCAGACTGAATAGTACTCCCTTTGTTTAGGATTCAACACATACGTTTTGTGACTATGAATTCCTCGCGAACCCAGAGGGGTGCTCGAAGTCGCGTTTGAGATAGACTTGGTTCACAGAGATTCGTGTATGCCTTTCCTATGCCTAACTCGCATACTTTGGAAGACGCTTCTATCTTCGTGACCCATGCATCGTGTTCGTGGAGAGAAGCCCTCCGTAAGATGTTGTTCCGCGAGTAAGGTAGATCACGCTTCCCCTCTGCTTTCTTTCACACTTTGCATCAAGCCGCTTCGTTTCTTAGCAGAGGAGATGGCAGTCGAAGGACCGCACCTGCACAGCGTTGATTTGTAGAACTAAGTGTATAGCACGTTCCTTACGCTTCCTCACATTTCCAGACGCTAACCTCTAAAGGGGACAACTTGTGACTTGGTGGTAACATTCGACCCACATTTTTCTTCACTATTCAGCCTATGGCATTTTCCTTACGATTTCAGGCGAAGAACTGAAAACGCTTCTAGCTTCCTGAAACAAGAACTGAGTAGGGAGAAACGTTCGACACAACTTCTTTCTCAAGCAGTGGTACATGACACAGTATTTGCGCCTTCACGCGAACGTTGGAAATTGCTTCCATCTTCTTCCCTGTAGGTGGTAGTGGAAAGACTATTTCCCTGCAGCTTTGTTTCTTGAGAGATGAGTATAAGAACCTTCCCTTAGAGAACAACACACATATTTCCAAGGGCCTTTATCTTCAAGAACCAAGATGTTCGCACGAAAGCCTGTTTGACGTGGCCTTGTTTCTCAGAGTTCAGTGTAAGGCTACTCGGCCTGAGGCGAGCCCACGTCCATTTGAAGACCCATCCACCTGCGTGACACAGGACTTAAAGGAGAGAAACCCTCCGCAAAACGTGTTCCTCGCTGTACAGGATCGCACGTTCCATCTCTTTCCTTGCACACAAGGTTTAACAAGCTGCTTCCAACCTTACGAAAAGAGATGGTAGTCGAAGGACCGCAACACTCTAGATTTGTTCTTAGAGTTAAACAAACGAATGCCATCTTCCTTAGGCTTGCTCACATCCTCCATTTCCATACATCGTTCTTCATGTCATGACTGTAGGCACATTCGACATAGAGAGTTAAGTCTAGGCCATGTCCCTTACGCCTTCACACCCACTAGGGAAAACACTTTCATCTCACTGAAACCGTTGCACAGCTGAGGGAAGCCTACCTCAGAAGAGGTTTCTCCAGCACCGTCACAGGGCCCATTTAAGATGCCTTCACCGTTTCATGCTAAAGTGCTTCTCATCCTTACGTGTGTGGCTTTCCTGATGGATTTCCTTCTCACAATGAAAACCTTGACACGTTCCATCTGCTCTCTCTCCTACTCTTGAAAACACTTCCCACAGAACAAGATTCGAATGGGGACAGAGATTCTACAGTAAGTATGTCTGTGGGACAGGCACGGGGCACATTCCTTGCGATTTCACACTTTGCATTGGAAAAGTCCACCATGTCCAGGGTGAGATGCTAGTAGAAACCCGGTGTCTCTGCAGTGGTGTTTCTCCGACTGAATAGTACTCCCTTTGTTTAGGATTCAACACATACGTTTTGTGACTGTGAATTCCTCGCGAACCCAGATGGGAGCTCGAAGTCGCGTTTGAGATAGACTTGGTTCGCAGAGATTCGTGTATGCCTTTCCTCTGCCTAACTCGCATACTTTGGAAGACGCTTCTATCTTCGTGACCCATGCATGGTGTTCTTTGAGAGAAGCCCTCCGTAAGATGTTGTTCCGCGAGTAAGGTAGATCACGCTTCCCCTCTGCTTTCTTTCACACTTTGCATCAAGCCGCTTCGTTTCTTAGCAGAGGAGGTGGCAGTCGAAGGACCGCACCTCCACAGCGTTGATTTGTAGAACTAAGTGTATAGCACGTTCCTTACGCTTCCTCCCATTTCCAGACACACACCTCTATAGGGGACAACTTGTGACTTGGTGGTAACATTCGACCCACATTTTTCTTCACTCTTCAGCCTATGGCATTTTCCTTACGCTTTCAGGCGAAAAACTGAAAATGCTTCTAGCTTCCTGAAACAAGATCTGAGTAGGGAGAAACGTTCGACACAACTTCTTTCTCAAGCTGTGGTACATGACACAGTATTTGTGCCTTCACTGCGAACGTTGGAAATTGCTTCCATATTCTTCCCTGTAGGCGGTAGTGGAAAGACTATTTCCCTGCAGTTTTGTTTCTTGAGAGGTGAGTATAAGAACCTTCCCTTAGAGAGCAACACATATATCTCCAAGGGCTTCTATCTTCAAGATCCAAGATGTTCACACGACAGCCTGTTTGACGTGGCCTTGTTTCTCAGAGTTCAGTGTAAGGCTACTAGGCCTGAGGCGAGCCCACGTCCATTTGAAGACCCATCCACCCACATGGCACAGGACTTAAAGGAGAGAAACCCTCCGCACACCGTGTTACCCGCTGTACAGGATCGCGTGTTCCAACTATTTTCTTGCACACAAGGTTTAACAAGCTGCTTCCAAACTTACGAAAAGAGATGGTAGTCGAAGGACGGCAACAAAATAGATTTGTTCTTAGAGTTAAACAAACGTATGCCATCTTCCTTAGGCTTGCTCACATCCTCCATTTCCATACATCGTTCTTCATGTCATGACTGTAGGCACATTCGACATGGAGAGTTAAGTCTAGCCCATGTCCGTTACGCCTTCACACCCACTACGGAAAACATTTTCATCTCCCTGAAACCATAGGACACCTGAGGGAAGCCTACTTCAGAAGAGGTTTCTCCAGCACCGTCACAGGGCCCTTTCAAGATGCCTTCTCCGTTTCATACTAAAGTTCTTCTCATTCTTAACGTGTATGGCTTTCCTAATGGATTTCTTTCTCACAATGAAAACCTTGACACGTTCCATCTGCTCTCTCTCCTACTCTTGAAAACACTTCTCACAGAACAAGGTTCGAATGGGGACAGACATTCTACAGTAAGTATGTCTGTGGGACAGGCACGGGGCACATTCCTTGCGATTTCACACTTACATGGGTAACGTCTACCATGTTCAGGGAAGATGTTAGTAGAAACACGGTTTCTCTGCAGTGGTGTTTCTTCAGACTGCATAGTACTCCCTTTGTTTAGGATTCAACCCATACGTTTTGTGACTATGAATTCCTCGCGAACCCAGATGGGAGCTCGAAGTCGCGTTTGAGATGGACTTGCTTCGCAGAGATTCATGTATGCCTTTCCTTTGGCGAAGTCACATACATTTGAAAACCCTTCCCTCTTCGTGACCCATGGTGTTCGTTGAGAAAAGCCCTCCATAAGAAGTTGTTCGGCGACTAAGGTATGTCTCTCTTCCTTCCCCTCCGTACTCTTTCACACTTTGCTTCAAGCCGCTTCGTTCCTTAGCAAAGCAGATGGCAGTCGAAGGACCGCACCGCCACAGCGTTGTTTCTTCGACTTAAGTGTATCACACGTCCCTTATGCTTCCTCCTATTTCCAGACACACACCTCTCTAGGGGACTACTAGTGGGTTGGTTGTCACATTCGACCCACATTTTTCTTCACAATTCAGCGTGTGGCGGTTTCCTGGTGTTTTCAAACAAAGTACTGACAAGGCTTCTATCTTCCCGAAACAAGATCTGAGTTGGGAGAGGCTTTCGATACAAGTTCGTTCTCAAGCAGTGGTATATGGCACAGTATTTGTGCCTTCGCTTTTAACGTCGGGACTTTCCTCCATTTTCTTCCCTGTAGATGGTAGTGGAAAGGCGATTTCTCTACCGTTTTGCTCCTTGAGAGCTGAGTGTTAGACACTTACACCTATATCTCCAAAGGCTTCACGCTTCCCGAACCAAGAGGTTAGCAGGAAATCCTGTTGGACGTGGCCTTGTTTCTCTGAGTTCAGTGGAAGGCGCTGCTGAGGCGAGCTCGCGTACATTTGAAGGCCCTTCCAACTTCATGACACAAGACTTTCGTGCAGAGAAACCCTCCACACAACGTGTTCCTCACCGTAGTGTACCGCGCTTTCCGTCTCTTTCCTTTTGCACTACGTTGTAAAAAGGTGCTTCCATCTGTAGGGAAAGAGCTGGTCGTCGAAGGACGGCAAACCTCTAGATTTGTTCTTAGAGTTAACCATGGGAAGGCAATCCTCCTTATGCTTCCTCACATAATACATATCCATACTCATCCTTCTTCATGGAACGACCGCACTTCCACAGCGTTGTTTTGTAGAAATAAGTGTATAGCACTTTCCTTACGCTTCCTCCGATTTACAGACACACACCTCTATAGGGGACAACTTGTGACTTGGTGGTAACATTCGACCCACATTTTTCTTCACAATTCAGCCTATGGCATTTTCCTTGCGCTTTCACGCCAAGAACTGAAAACACTTCTAGCTTCCTGAAACAAGATCTGAGTAGGGAGAAACTTTCGACACAACTTCTTTCTCAAGCAGTGGTACATGACACAGTATTTGTGCCTTCACTGCGAACGTTGGAAATTGCTTCCATCTTCGTCCCTGTAGGTGGTAGTGGAAAGATCATTTCCCTGCAGCTTTGTTTCTTGAGAGTTGAGTATAAGAACCTTCCCTTAGAGAGCAGCACATATATCTCCAAGGGCTTCTATCTTCAAGAACCAAGATGTTCGCACGAAAACCTGTTTGACGAGGCCTTCTTTCTCAGAGTTCAGTGTAAGGCTACTAGGCCTGAAGGGAGCCCACGTCCATTTGAAGACCCATCCACCTGCATGACACAGGACTTAAAGGAGAGAAACCCTCTGCACAACGTGTTCCCCGCTGTACAGGAAGGCACGTTCCACCTCTTTCCTTGCACACAAGGTTTAACAAGCTGCTTCCTACCTTACGAAAAGAGATGGTAGTCGAAGGACGGCAACAATATAGATTTGTTCTTAGAGTTAAACAAACGTATGCCATCTTCCTTAGGCTTGCTCACATCCTCCATTTCCATACATCGTTCTTCATGTCACGACAGTAGGCACATTCGACACGGAGAGTTAAGTCTACTCCATTTCCCTTATGCCTTCACACCCACTAGGGAAAACACTTTCATCTCACTGAAACCATTGCAGAGCTGAGGGAAGCCTACCTCAGAAGAAGTTTCTCCAGCACCGTCACAGGGCCCATTCAAGATGCCTTCACTGTTTCATGCTAAAGTGGTTCTCATCCTTACATGTATGGCTTTCCTGATGGATTTCCTTCTCACAATGAAAACCTTGACACGTTCCATCTGCTCTCTCCCCTAGTCTTGAAAACACTTCCCACAGAACAAGATTCGAATGGGGACAGACATTCTACAGTAAGTACGTCTGTGGGACAGGCACGGGGCACATTCCTTGCGATTTCACACTTACGTTGGAAAAGTCTCCCATGTTCAGGGAAGATGTTAGTAGAAACACGGTGTCTCTGCAGTGGTGTTTCTTCAGACTGAATAGTACTCCCTTTGTTTAGGATTCAACACATACGTTTTGTGACTATGAATTCCTCGCGAACCCAGAGGGGTGCTCGAAGTCGCGTTTGAGATAGACTTGGTTCACAGAGATTCGTGTATGCCTTTCCTATGCCTAACTCGCATACTTTGGAAGACGCTTCTATCTTCGTGACCCATGCATCGTGTTCGTGGAGAGAAGCCCTCCGTAAGATGTTGTTCCACGAGTAAGGTAGATCACGCTTCCCCTCTGCTTTCTTTCACACTTTGCATCAAGCCGCTTCGTTTCTTAGCAGAGGAGGTGGCAGTCGAAGGACCGCACCTCCACAGCGTTGATTTGTAGAACTAAGTGTATAGCACGTTCCTTACGCTTCCTCCCATTTCCAGACACACACCTCTATAGGGGACAACTTGTGACTTGGTGGTAACATTCGACCCACATTTTTCTTCACTCTTCAGCCTATGGCATTTTCCTTACGCTTTCAGGCGAAAAACTGAAAATGCTTCTAGCTTCCTGAAACAAGATCTGAGTAGGGAGAAACGTTCGACACAACTTCTTTCTCAAGCTGTGGTACATGACACAGTATTTGTGCCTTCACTGCGAACGTTGGAAATTGCTTCCATATTCTTCCCTGTAGGCGGTAGTGGAAAGACTATTTCCCTGCAGTTTTGTTTCTTGAGAGGTGAGTATAAGAACCTTCCCTTAGAGAGCAACACATATATCTCCAAGGGCTTCTATCTTCAAGATCCAAGATGTTCACACGACAGCCTGTTTGACGTGGCCTTGTTTCTCAGAGTTCAGTGTAAGGCTACTAGGCCTGAGGCGAGCCCACGTCCATTTGAAGACCCATCCACCCGCATGACACAGGACTTAAAGGAGAGAAACCCTCCGCACACCGTGTTACCCGCTGTACAGGATCGCGTGTTCCAACTATTTTCTTGCACACAAGGTTTAACAAGCTGCTTCCAAACTTACGAAAAGAGATGGTAGTCGAAGGACGGCAACAAAATAGATTTGTTCTTAGAGTTAAACAAACGTATGCCATCTTCCTTAGGCTTGCTCACATCATCCATTTCCATACACTGTTCTTCATGTCATGACTGTAGGCACATTAGACACGGAGAGTTAAGTCTAGCCCATGTCCCTTGCGCCTTCACCCCCACTACGGAAAACATTTTCATCTCCCTGAAACCATAGGACACCAGAGGGAAGCCTACTTCAGAAGAGGTTTCTCCAGCACCGTCACAGGGCCCTTTCAAGATGCCTTTTCCGTTTCATGCTAAAGTTCTTCTCATTCTTACGTGTATGGCTTTCCTAATGGATTTCTTTCTCACAATGAAAACCTTGACACGTTCCATCTGCTCTCTCTCCTACTCTTGAAAACACTTCTCACAGAACAAGGTTCGAATGGGGACAGACATTCTACAGTAAGTATGTCTGTGGGACAGGCACGGGGCACATTCCTTGCGATTTCACACTTACATGGGTAACGTCTACCATGTTCAGGGAAGATGTTAGTAGAAACACGGTTTCTCTGCAGTGGTGTTTCTTCAGACTGCATAGTACTCCCTTTGTTTAGGATTCAGCCCATACGTTTTGTGACTATGAATTCCTCGCGAACCCAGATGGGAGCTCGAAGTCGCGTTTGAGATGGACTTGCTTCGCAGAGATTCATGTATGCCTTTCCTTTGGCGAAGTCACATACATTTGAAAACCCTTCCCTCTTCGTGACCCATGGTGTTCGTTGAGAAAAGCCCTCCATAAGAAGTTGTTCGGCGACTAAGGTATGTCTCTCTTCCTTCCCCTCCGTACTCTTTCACACTTTGCTTCAAGCCGCTTCGTTCCTTAGCAAAGCAGATGGCAGTCGAAGGACCGCACTGCCACAGCGTTGTTTCTTCGACTTAAGTGTATCACACGTCCCTTATGCTTCCTCCTATTTCCAGACACACACCTCTCTAGGGGACTACTAGTGGGTTGGTTGTCACATTCGACCCACATTTTTCTTCACAATTCAGCGTGTGGCGTTTTCCTGGTGTTTTGAAACAAAGTACTGACAAGGCTTCTATCTTCCCGAAACAAGATCTGAGTTGGGAGAGGCTTTCGATACAAGTTCGTTCTCAAGCAGTGGTATATGGCACAGTATTTGTGCCTTCGCTTTTAACGTCGGGACTTTCCTCCATTTTCTTCCCTGTAGATGGTAGTGGAAAGGCGATTTCTCTACCGTTTTGTTCCTTGAGAGCTGAGTGTTAGACACTTACACCTATATCTCCAAAGGCTTCACGCTTCCCGAACCAAGAGGTTAGCAGGAAATCCTGTTGGACGTGGCCTTGTTTCTCTGAGTTCAGTGGAAGGCGCTGCTGAGGCGAGCTCGCGTACATTTGAAGGCCCTTCCAACTTCATGACACAAGACTTTCGTGCAGAGAAACCCTCCACACAACGTGTTCCTCACCGTAGTGTACCGCGCTTTCCGTCTCTTTCCTTTTACACTACGTTGTAAAAAGGTGCTTCCATCCGTAGGGAAAGAGCTGGTCGTCGAAGGACGGCAAACCTCTAGATTTGTTCTTAGAGTTAACCATGGGTAGGCAATCCTCCTTATGCTTCCTCACATAATACATATCCATACTCATCCTTCCTCATGGAACGGCCGCACTTCCACAGCGGTGTTTTGTAGAAATAAGTGTATAGCACTTTCCTTACGCTTCCTCCGATTTACAGACACACACCTCTATAGGGGACAACTTGTGACTTGGTGGTAACATTCGACCCACATTTTTCTTCACAATTCAGCCTATGGCATTTTCCTTGCGCTTTCACGCGAAGAACTGAAAACACTTCTAGCTTCCTGAAACAAGATCTGAGGAGGGAGAAACTTTCGACACAACTTCTTTCTCAAGCAGTGGTACATGACACAGTATTTGTGCCTTCACTGCGAACGTTGGAAATTGCTTCCATCTTCGTCCCTGTAGGTGGTAGTGGAAAGATCATTTCCCTGCAGCTTTGTTTCTTGAGAGGTGAGTATAAGAACCTTCCCTTAGAGAGCAGCACATATATCTCCAAGGGCTTCTATCTTCAAGAACCAAGATGTTCGCACGAAAACCTGTTTGACGAGGCCTTCTTTCTCAGAGTTCAGTGTAAGGCTACTAGGCCTGAAGGGAGCCCACGTCCATTTGAAGACCCATCCACCTGCATGACACAGGACTTAAAGGAGAGAAACCCTCTGCACAACGTGTTCCCCGCTGTACAGGAAGGCACGTTCCACCTCTTTCCTTGCACACAATGTTTAACAAGCTGCTTCCAACCTTACGAAAAGAGATGGTAGTCGAAGGACGGCAACACTCTAGATTTGTTCTTAGAGTTAAAGAAACGAGTGCCATCTTCCTTAGGCTTGCTCACATCATCCATTTCCATACATCGTTCTTCATGTCACGACTGTAGGCACATTCGCCACGGAGAGTTAAGTCTAGACCATGTCCCTTACGCGTTCACACCCGCTAGGGAAAACACTTTCATCGCACTGAAACCATAGGACAGCTGAGGGAAGCCTACTTCAGAAGAGGTTTCTCCAGCACCGTCACAGGGCCCATTCAAGATGCCTTCACCGTTTCATGCTAAAGTGCTTCTCATCCTTACGTGTATGGCTTTCCTGATGGATTTCCTTCTCACAATGAAAACCTTGACACGTTCCATCTGTTCTCTCTCCTACTCTTGAAAACACTTCCCACGGAACAAGATTCGAATGGGGACAGACATTCTACACTAAGTATGTCTGTGGGACAGGCACGGGGCACATTCCTTGCGATTTCACACTTTACATTGGAAAAGTCTACCATGTTCAGGGTGAGATGTTAGTAGAAACACGGTTTCTCTGCAGTGGTGTTTCTTCAGACTGATTAGTACTCCCTTGGTTTAGGATTCAACACATACGTTCTGTGAGTATGAATTCCTCGCGAACCCAGGTGGGAGCTCGAAGTCGCGTTTGAGATAGACTTGGTTCTCACAGATTTGTGTATGCCTTTCCTCTGCCTAACTCGCATACTTTGGAAGACGCTTCTATCTTCGTGACCCATGCATGGTGTTCGTTGAGAAAAGCCCTCCGTAAGAAGTTGTTCCGCGAGTAAGGTCGATCACGCTTCCCCTCTGCTTTCTTTCACACTTTGCCTCAAGCCGCTTCGTTTCTTAGCAGAGGAGGTGGCAGTCGACAGACCGCACCTCCACAGCGCTGTTTTGTAGACCCAAGTGTATAGCACATTCCTTACGCTTCCTCTCATTTCCAGACATACACCTCTCTAGGAGACAACGAGTGTTTTGCTTATGCTTCTCTCTACCGAAACAAGATCTGAGTTGGGAGAAGCTTTCGACACGACTTCTTTCTCAAGCAGCGCTATATGGCCCAGTACCTGTGCCTTCGCTGTGACCGTTGGAACGTTCTTCCATCTTCTTCCCAGTAGATGGCAGTAGAAGGACTATCTCCCTCTACCGTGTTGTTCCTTGAGAGGTGAGTGTAAGGCACTGACACATATAGCTCAGAAGGCTTCATTCTTCCCGAACCAAGATGTGAGCTCGAAATCAGTTTTCACATGCCGTTGTTTCTCTGAGTTCAGCGTAAGGCTCTGCTGAGGCTAGCTCGCCTACATTTGAAGGCCTTCCAACTTCATGACAGAAGCCTTCACACTTGGTGTAAAGCCGCTTCGATCCTTAGGAAAGCAGAAGGGAGTCGAAGGACCGCTCCTCCACAGCATTGTTCTTGAAGAATTAATTGCAGAGCTCGTTGCTTATGCTTCCTCCGATTTCCATACACACACCTCTATAGGGGACAACTTGTGAGTTGGTGATAACATTCGACCCACATTTTTCTTTACAATTCAGCCTATGGCATTTTCCTTACGCTTTCACGCAAAGAACTGAAAATGTTTCTAGCTTCCTGAAACAAGATCTGAGTAGGGAGAAACTTTCGACACAACTTCTTTCTCAAGCAGTGGTACCTGACACAGATTTGTGCCTTCACTGCGAACGTTGGAAATTGCTTCCATCTTCATCCCTGTAGGTGGTAGTGGAAAGACTATTTCCCTGCAGCTTTGTTTCTTGAGAGGTGAGTATAAGAACCTTCCCTCTCTGCTCTCTAGCAACACATATATCTCCAAGGGCTTCTATCTTCAAGAACCAAGATGTTCGCACGAAAACCTGTTTGACGAGGCCTTCTTTCTCAGAGTTCAGTGTAAGGCTACTAGGCCTGAAGGGAGCCCACGTCCATTTGAAGCCCCATCCACCTGCATGACACAGGACTTAAAGGAGAGAAGCTCTCTGCACAACGTGTTTCCCGATGTATAGGAATGCGCGTTCCACCTCTTTCCTTGCACACAAGGTTTAACAAGCTGCTTCCTTCCTTACTAAAAGAGATGGTAGTCGAAGGACGGCAAAAAAATAGATTTGTTCTTAGAGTTAAACAAACGTATGCCATCTTCCTTAGGCTTGCTCACATCATCCATTTCCATACATTGTTCTTCATGTCATGACTGTAGGCACATTCGACACGGAGAGTTAAGTCTAGCCCATGTCCCTTGCGCCTTCACCCCCACTACGGAAAACATTTTCATCTCACTGAAACCATAGGACACCTGAGGGAAGCCTACTTCAGAAGAGGTTTCTCCAGCACCGTCACAGGGCCCTTTCAAGATGCCTTCTCCGTTTCATGCTAAAGTTCTTCTCATTCTTACGTGTATGGCTTTCCTAATGGATTTCTTTCTCACAATGAAAACCTTGACACGTTCCATCTGCTCTCTCTCCTACTCTTGAAAACACTTCTCACAGAACAAGGTTCGAATGGGGACAGACATTCTACAGTAAGTATGTCTGTGGGACAGGCACGGGGCACATTCCTTGCGATTTCACACTTACATGGGTAACGTCTACCATGTTCAGGGAAGATGTTAGTAGAAACACGGTTTCTCTGCAGTGGTGTTTCTTCAGACTGCATAGTACTCCCTTTGTTTAGGATTCAGCCCATACGTTTTGTGACTATGAATTCCTCGCGAACCCAGATGGGAGCTCGAAGTCGCGTTTGAGATGGACTTGCTTCGCAGAGATTCATGTATGCCTTTCCTTTGGCGAAGTCACATACATTTGAAAACCCTTCCCTCTTCGTGACCCATGGTGTTCGTTGAGAAAAGCCCTCCATAAGAAGTTGTTCGGCGACTAAGGTATGTCTCTCTTCCTTCCCCTCCGTACTCTTTCACACTTTGCTTCAAGCCGCTTCGTTCCTTAGCAAAGCAGATGGCAGTCGAAGGACCGCACCGCCACAGCGTTGTTTCTTCGACTTAAGTGTATCACACGTCCCTTATGCTTCCTCCTATTTCCAGACACACACCTCTCTAGGGGACTACTAGTGGGTTGGTTGTCACATTCGACCCACATTTTTCTTCACAATTCAGCGTGTGGCGTTTTCCTGGTGTTTTGAAACAAAGTACTGACAAGGCTTCTATCTTCCCGAAACAAGATCTGAGTTGGGAGAGGCTTTCGATACAAGTTCGTTCTCAAGCAGTGGTATATGGCACAGTATTTGTGCCTTCGCTTTTAACGTCGGGACTTTCCTCCATTTTCTTCCCTGTAGATGGTAGTGGAAAGGCGATTTCTCTACCGTTTTGTTCCTTGAGAGCTGAGTGTTAGACACTTACACCTATATCTCCAAAGGCTTCACGCTTCCCGAACCAAGAGGTTAGCAGGAAATCCTGTTGGACGTGGCCTTGTTTCTCTGAGTTCAGTGGAAGGCGCTGCTGAGGCGAGCTCGCGTACATTTGAAGGCCCTTCCAACTTCATGACACAAGACTTTCGTGCAGAGAAACCCTCCACACAACGTGTTCCTCACCGTAGTGTACCGCGCTTTCCGTCTCTTTCCTTTTGCACTACGTTGTAAAAAGGTGCTTCCATCTGTAGGGAAAGAGCTGGTCGTCGAAGGACGGCAAACCTCTAGATTTGTTCTTAGAGTTAACCATGGGAAGGCAATCCTCCTTATGCTTCCTCACATAATACATATCCATACTCATCCTTCTTCATGGAACGACCGCACTTCCACAGCGTTGTTTTGTAGAAATAAGTGTATAGCACTTTCCTTACGCTTCCTCCGATTTACAGACACACACCTCTATAGGGGACAACTTGTGACTTGGTGGTAACATTCGACCCACATTTTTCTTCACAATTCAGCCTATGGCATTTTCCTTGCGCTTTCACGCGAAGAACTGAAAACACTTCTAGCTTCCTGAAACAAGATCTGAGTAGGGAGAAACTTTCGACACAACTTCTTTCTCAAGCAGTGGTACATGACACAGTATTTGTGCCTTCACTGCGAACGTTGGAAATTGCTTCCATCTTCGTCCCTGTAGGTGGTAGTGGAAAGATCATTTCCCTGCAGCTTTGTTTCTTGAGAGGTGAGTATAAGAACCTTCCCTTAGAGAGCAGCACATATATCTCCAAGGGCTTCTATCTTCAAGAACCAAGATGTTCGCACGAAAACCTGTTTGACGAGGCCTTCTTTCTCAGAGTTCAGTGTAAGGCTACTAGGCCTGAAGGGAGCCCACGTCCATTTGAAGACCCATCCACCTGCATGACACAGGACTTAAAGGAGAGAAACCCTCTGCACAACGTGTTCCCCGCTGTACAGGAAGGCACGTTCCACCTCTTTCCTTGCACACAAGGTTTAACAAGCTGCTTCCTACCTTATGAAAAGAGATGGTAGTCGAAGGACGGCAACAATATAGATTTGTTCTTAGAGTTAAACAAACGTATGCCATCTTCCTTAGGCTTGCTCACATCCTCCATTTCCATACATCGTTCTTCATGTCACGACAGTAGGCACATTCGACACGGAGAGTTAAGTCTACTCCATTTCCCTTATGCCTTCACACCCACTAGGGAAAACACTTTCATCTCACTGAAACCATTGCAGAGCTGAGGGAAGCCTACCTCAGAAGAAGTTTCTCCAGCACCGTCACAGGGCCCATTCAAGATGCCTTCACTGTTTCATGCTAAAGTGGTTCTCATCCTTACATGTATGTCTTTCCTGATGGATTTCCTTCTCACAATGAAAACCTTGACACGTTCCATCTGCTCTCTCCCCTAGTCTTGAAAACACTTCCCACAGAACAAGATTCGAATGGGGACAGACATTCTACAGTAAGTACGTCTGTGGGACAGGCACGGGGCACATTCCTTGCGATTTCACACTTACGTTGGAAAAGTCTCCCATGTTCAGGGAAGATGTTAGTAGAAACACGGTGTCTCTGCAGTGGTGTTTCTTCAGACTGAATAGTACACCCTTTGTTTAGGATTCAACACATACGTTTTGTGACTATGAATTCCTCGCGAACCCAGAGGGGTGCTCGAAGTCGCGTTTGAGATAGACTTGGTTCACAGAGATTCGTGTATGCCTTTCCTATGCCTAACTCGCATACTTTGGAAGACGCTTCTATCTTCGTGACCCATGCATCGTGTTCGTGGAGAGAAGCCCTCCGTAAGATGTTGTTCCGCGAGTAAGGTAGATCACGCTTCCCCTCTGCTTTCTTTCACACTTTGCATCAAGCCGCTTCGTTTCTTAGCAGAGGAGGTGGCAGTCGAAGGACCGCACCTCCACAGCGTTGATTTGTAGAACTAAGTGTATAGCACGTTCCTTACGCTTCCTCCCATTTCCAGACACACACCTCTATAGGGGACAACTTGTGACTTGGTGGTAACATTCGACCCACATTTTTCTTCACTCTTCAGCCTATGGCATTTTCCTTACGCTTTCAGGCGAAAAACTGAAAATGCTTCTAGCTTCCTGAAACAAGATCTGAGTAGGGAGAAACGTTCGACACAACTTCTTTCTCAAGCTGTGGTACATGACACAGTATTTGTGCCTTCACTGCGAACGTTGGAAATTGCTTCCATATTCTTCCCTGTAGGCGGTAGTGGAAAGACTATTTCCCTGCAGTTTTGTTTCTTGAGAGGTGAGTATAAGAACCTTCCCTTAGAGAGCAACACATATATCTCCAAGGGCTTCTATCTTCAAGATCCAAGATGTTCACACGACAGCCTGTTTGACGTGGCCTTGTTTCTCAGAGTTCAGTGTAAGGCTACTAGGCCTGAGGCGAGCCCACGTCCATTTGAAGACCCATCCACCCGCATGACACAGGACTTAAAGGAGAGAAACCCTCCGCACACCGTGTTACCCGCTGTACAGGATCGCGTGTTCCAACTATTTTCTTGCACACAAGGTTTAACAAGCTGCTTCCAAACTTACGAAAAGAGATGGTAGTCGAAGGACGGCAACAAAATAGATTTGTTCTTAGAGTTAAACAAACGTATGCCATCTTCCTTAGGCTTGCTCACATCCTCCATTTCCATACATCGTTCTTCATGTCATGACTGTAGGCACATTCGACAGGGAGAGTTAAGTCTAGCCCATGTCCGTTACGCCTTCACACCCACTACGGAAAACATTTTCATCTCACTGAAACCATAGGACACCTGAGGGAAGCCTACTTCAGAAGAGGTTTCTCCAGCACCGTCACAGGGCCCTTTCAAGATGCCTTCTCCGTTTCATGCTAAAGTTCTTCTCATTCTTAACGTGTATGGCTTTCCTAATGGATTTCTTTCTCACAATGAAAACCTTGACACGTTCCATCTGCTCTCTCTCCTACTCTTGAAAACACTTCTCACAGAACAAGGTTCGAATGGGGACAGATATTCTACAGTAAGTATGTCTGTGGGACAGGCACGGGGCACATTCCTTGCGATTTCACACTTACATGGGTAACGTCTACCATGTTCAGGGAAGATGTTAGTAGAAACACGGTTTCTCTGCAGTGGTGTTTCTTCAGACTGCATAGTACTCCCTTTGTTTAGGATTCAACCCATACGTTTTGTGACTATGAATTCCTCGCGAACCCAGATGGGAGCTCGAAGTCGCGTTTGAGATGGACTTGCTTCGCAGAGATTCATGTATGCCTTTCCTTTGGCGAAGTCACATACATTTGAAAACCCTTCCCTCTTCGTGACCCATGGTGTTCGTTGAGAAAAGCCCTCCATAAGAAGTTGTTCGGCGACTAAGGTATGTCTCTCTTCCTTCCCCTCCGTACTCTTTCACACTTTGCTTCAAGCCGCTTCGTTCCTTAGCAAAGCAGATGGCAGTCGAAGGACCGCACCGCCACAGCGTTGTTTCTTCGACTTAAGTGTATCACACGTCCCTTATGCTTCCTCCTATTTCCAGACACACACCTCTCTAGGGGACTACTAGTGGGTTGGTTGTCACATTCGACCCACATTTTTCTTCACAATTCAGCGTGTGGCGTTTTCCTGGTGTTTTGAAACAAAGTACTGACAAGGCTTCTATCTTCCCGAAACAAGATCTGAGTTGGGAGAGGCTTTCGATACAAGTTCGTTCTCAAGCAGTGGTATATGGCACAGTATTTGTGCCTTCGCTTTTAACGTCGGGACTTTCCTCCATTTTCTTCCCTGTAGATGGTAGTGGAAAGGCGATTTCTCTACCGTTTTGTTCCTTGAGAGCTGAGTGTTAGACACTTACACCTATATCTCCAAAGGCTTCACGCTTCCCGAACCAAGAGGTTAGCAGGAAATCCTGTTGGACGTGGCCTTGTTTCTCTGAGTTCAGTGGAAGGCGCTGCTGAGGCGAGCTCGCGTACATTTGAAGGCCCTTCCAACTTCATGACACAAGACTTTCGTGCAGAGAAACCCTCCACACAACGTGTTCCTCACCGTAGTGTACCGCGCTTTCCGTCTCTTTCCTTTTGCACTACGTTGTAAAAAGGTGCTTCCATCTGTAGGGAAAGAGCTGGTCGTCGAAGGACGGCAAACCTCTAGATTTGTTCTTAGAGTTAACCATGGGAAGGCAATCCTCCTTATGCTTCCTCACATAATACATATCCATACTCATCCTTCTTCATGGAACGACCGCACTTCCACAGCGTTGTTTTGTAGAAATAAGTGTATAGCACTTTCCTTACGCTTCCTCCGATTTACAGACACACACCTCTATAGGGGACAACTTGTGACTTGGTGGTAACATTCGACCCACATTTTTCTTCACAATTCAGCCTATGGCATTTTCCTTGCGCTTTCACGCGAAGAACTGAAAACACTTCTAGCTTCCTGAAACAAGATCTGAGTAGGGAGAAACTTTCGACACAACTTCTTTCTCAAGCAGTGGTACATGACACAGTATTTGTGCCTTCACTGCGAACGTTGGAAATTGCTTCCATCTTCGTCCCTGTAGGTGGTAGTGGAAAGATCATTTCCCTGCAGCTTTGTTTCTTGAGAGGTGAGTATAAGAACCTTCCCTTAGAGAGCAGCACATATATCTCCAAGGGCTTCTATCTTCAAGAACCAAGATGTTCGCACGAAAACCTGTTTGACGAGGCCTTCTTTCTCAGAGTTCAGTGTAAGGCTACTAGGCCTGAAGGGAGCCCACGTCCATTTGAAGACCCATCCACCTGCATGACACAGGACTTAAAGGAGAGAAACCCTCTGCACAACGTGTTCCCCGCTGTACAGGAAGGCACGTTCCACCTCTTTCCTTGCACACAAGGTTTAACAAGCTGCTTCCTACCTTACGAAAAGAGATGGTAGTCGAAGGACGGCAACAATATAGATTTGTTCTTAGAGTTAAACAAACGTATGCCATCTTCCTTAGGCTTGCTCACATCCTCCATTTCCATACATCGTTCTTCATGTCACGACAGTAGGCACATTCGACACGGAGAGTTAAGTCTACTCCATTTCCCTTATGCCTTCACACCCACTAGGGAAAACACTTTCATCTCACTGAAACCATTGCAGAGCTGAGGGAAGCCTACCTCAGAAGAAGTTTCTCCAGCACCGTCACAGGGCCCATTCAAGATGCCTTCACTGTTTCATGCTAAAGTGGTTCTCATCCTTACATGTATGGCTTTCCTGATGGATTTCCTTCTCACAATGAAAACCTTGACACGTTCCATCTGCTCTCTCCCCTAGTCTTGAAAACACTTCCCACAGAACAAGATTCGAATGGGGACAGACATTCTACAGTAAGTACGTCTGTGGGACAGGCACGGGGCACATTCCTTGCGATTTCACACTTACGTTGGAAAAGTCTCCCATGTTCAGGGAAGATGTTAGTAGAAACACGGTGTCTCTGCAGTGGTGTTTCTTCAGACTGAATAGTACACCCTTTGTTTAGGATTCAACACATACGTTTTGTGACTATGAATTCCTCGCGAACCCAGAGGGGTGCTCGAAGTCGCGTTTGAGATAGACTTGGTTCACAGAGATTCGTGTATGCCTTTCCTATGCCTAACTCGCATACTTTGGAAGACGCTTCTATCTTCGTGACCCATGCATCGTGTTCGTGGAGAGAAGCCCTCCGTAAGATGTTGTTCCGCGAGTAAGGTAGATCACGCTTCCCCTCTGCTTTCTTTCACACTTTGCATCAAGCCGCTTCGTTTCTTAGCAGAGGAGGTGGCAGTCGAAGGACCGCACCTCCACAGCGTTGATTTGTAGAACTAAGTGTATAGCACGTTCCTTACGCTTCCTCCCATTTCCAGACACACACCTCTATAGGGGACAACTTGTGACTTGGTGGTAACATTCGACCCACATTTTTCTTCACTCTTCAGCCTATGGCATTTTCCTTACGCTTTCAGGCGAAAAACTGAAAATGCTTCTAGCTTCCTGAAACAAGATCTGAGTAGGGAGAAACGTTCGACACAACTTCTTTCTCAAGCTGTGGTACATGACACAGTATTTGTGCCTTCACTGCGAACGTTGGAAATTGCTTCCATATTCTTCCCTGTAGGCGGTAGTGGAAAGACTATTTCCCTGCAGTTTTGTTTCTTGAGAGGTGAGTATAAGAACCTTCCCTTAGAGAGCAACACATATATCTCCAAGGGCTTCTATCTTCAAGATCCAAGATGTTCACACGACAGCCTGTTTGACGTGGCCTTGTTTCTCAGAGTTCAGTGTAAGGCTACTAGGCCTGAGGCGAGCCCACGTCCATTTGAAGACCCATCCACCCGCATGACACAGGACTTAAAGGAGAGAAACCCTCCGCACACCGTGTTACCCGCTGTACAGGATCGCGTGTTCCAACTATTTTCTTGCACACAAGGTTTAACAAGCTGCTTCCAAACTTACGAAAAGAGATGGTAGTCGAAGGACGGCAACAAAATAGATTTGTTCTTAGAGTTAAACAAACGTATGCCATCTTCCTTAGGCTTGCTCACATCCTCCATTTCCATACATCGTTCTTCATGTCATGACTGTAGGCACATTCGACAGGGAGAGTTAAGTCTAGCCCATGTCCGTTACGCCTTCACACCCACTACGGAAAACATTTTCATCTCACTGAAACCATAGGACACCTGAGGGAAGCCTACTTCAGAAGAGGTTTCTCCAGCACCGTCACAGGGCCCTTTCAAGATGCCTTCTCCGTTTCATGCTAAAGTTCTTCTCATTCTTAACGTGTATGGCTTTCCTAATGGATTTCTTTCTCACAATGAAAACCTTGACACGTTCCATCTGCTCTCTCTCCTACTCTTGAAAACACTTCTCACAGAACAAGGTTCGAATGGGGACAGATATTCTACAGTAAGTATGTCTGTGGGACAGGCACGGGGCACATTCCTTGCGATTTCACACTTACATGGGTAACGTCTACCATGTTCAGGGAAGATGTTAGTAGAAACACGGTTTCTCTGCAGTGGTGTTTCTTCAGACTGCATAGTACTCCCTTTGTTTAGGATTCAACCCATACGTTTTGTGACTATGAATTCCTCGCGAACCCAGATGGGAGCTCGAAGTCGCGTTTGAGATGGACTTGCTTCGCAGAGATTCATGTATGCCTTTCCTTTGGCGAAGTCACATACATTTGAAAACCCTTCCCTCTTCGTGACCCATGGTGTTCGTTGAGAAAAGCCCTCCATAAGAAGTTGTTCGGCGACTAAGGTATGTCTCTCTTCCTTCCCCTCCGTACTCTTTCACACTTTGCTTCAAGCCGCTTCGTTCCTTAGCAAAGCAGATGGCAGTCGAAGGACCGCACCGCCACAGCGTTGTTTCTTCGACTTAAGTGTATCACACGTCCCTTATGCTTCCTCCTATTTCCAGACACACACCTCTCTAGGGGACTACTAGTGGGTTGGTTGTCACATTCGACCCACATTTTTCTTCACAATTCAGCGTGTGGCGTTTTCCTGGTGTTTTGAAACAAAGTACTGACAAGGCTTCTATCTTCCCGAAACAAGATCTGAGTTGGGAGAGGCTTTCGATACAAGTTCGTTCTCAAGCAGTGGTATATGGCACAGTATTTGTGCCTTCGCTTTTAACGTCGGGACTTTCCTCCATTTTCTTCCCTGTAGATGGTAGTGGAAAGGCGATTTCTCTACCGTTTTGTTCCTTGAGAGCTGAGTGTTAGACACTTACACCTATATCTCCAAAGGCTTCACGCTTCCCGAACCAAGAGGTTAGCAGGAAATCCTGTTGGACGTGGCCTTGTTTCTCTGAGTTCAGTGGAAGGCGCTGCTGAGGCGAGCTCGCGTACATTTGAAGGCCCTTCCAACTTCATGACACAAGACTTTCGTGCAGAGAAACCCTCCACACAACGTGTTCCTCACCGTAGTGTACCGCGCTTTCCGTCTCTTTCCTTTTGCACTACGTTGTAAAAAGGTGCTTCCATCTGTAGGGAAAGAGCTGGTCGTCGAAGGACGGCAAACCTCTAGATTTGTTCTTAGAGTTAACCATGGGAAGGCAATCCTCCTTATGCTTCCTCACATAATACATATCCATACTCATCCTTCTTCATGGAACGACCGCACTTCCACAGCATTGTTTTGTAGAAATAAGTGTATAGCACTTTCCTTACGCTTCCTCCGATTTACAGACACACACCTCTATAGGGGACAACTTGTGACTTGGTGGTAACATTCGACCCACATTTTTCTTCACAATTCAGCCTATGGCATTTTCCTTGCGCTTTCACGCGAAGAACTGAAAACACTTCTAGCTTCCTGAAACAAGATCTGAGTAGGGAGAAACTTTCGACACAACTTCTTTCTCAAGCAGTGGTACATGACACAGTATTTGTGCCTTCACTGCGAACGTTGGAAATTGCTTCCATCTTCGTCCCTGTAGGTGGTAGTGGAAAGACTATTTCCCTGCAGCTTTGTTTCTTGAGAGGTGAGTATAAGAATCTTCCCTTAGAGAGCAGCACATATATCTCCAAGGGCTTCTATCTTCAAGAACCAAGATATTCGCACGAAAACCTGTTTGACGAGGCCTTCTTTCTCAGAGTTCAGTGTAAGGCTACTAGGCCTGAAGGGAGCCCACGTCCATTTGAAGACCCATCCACCTGCATGACACAGGACTTAAAGGAGAGAAACCCTCTGCACAACGTGTTCCCCGCTGTACAGGAAGGCACGTTCCACCTCTTTCCTTGCACACAAGGTTTAACGAGCAGCTTCCTACCTTACGAAAAGAGATGGTAGTCGAAGGACGGCAACAATATAGATTTGTTCTTAGAGTTAAACAAACGTATGCCATCTTCCTTAGGCTTGCTCACATCCTCCATTTCCATACATCGTTCTTCATGTCACGGCAGTAGGCACATTCGACACGGAGAGTTAAGTCTACTCCATGTCCCTTATGCCCTCACACCCACTAGGGAAAACACTTTCATCTCACTGAAACCATTGCAGAGCTGAGGGAAGCCTACCTCAGAAGAAGTTTCTCCAGCACCGTCACAGGGCCCATTCAAGATGCCTTCACTGTTTCATGCTAAAGTGGTTCTCATCCTTACATGTATGGCTTTCCTGATGGATTTCCTTCTCACAATGAAAACCTTGACACGTTCCATCTGCTCTCTCCCCTAGTCTTGAAAACACTTCCCACAGAACAAGATTCGAATGGGGACAGACATTCTACAGTAAGTACGTCTGTGGGACAGGCACGGGGCACATTCCTTGCGATTTCACACTTACGTTGGAAAAGTCTCCCATGTTCAGGGAAGATGTTAGTAGAAACACGGTGTCTCTGCAGTGGTGTTTCTTCAGACTGAATAGTACACCCTTTGTTTAGGATTCAACACATACGTTTTGTGACTATGAATTCCTCGCGAACCCAGAGGGGTGCTCGAAGTCGCGTTTGAGATAGACTTGGTTCACAGAGATTCGTGTATGCCTTTCCTATGCCTAACTCGCATACTTTGGAAGACGCTTCTATCTTCGTGACCCATGCATCGTGTTCGTGGAGAGAAGCCCTCCGTAAGATGTTGTTCCGCGAGTAAGGTAGATCACGCTTCCCCTCTGCTTTCTTTCACACTTTGCATCAAGCCGCTTCGTTTCTTAGCAGAGGAGGTGGCAGTCGAAGGACCGCACCTCCACAGCGTTGATTTGTAGAACTAAGTGTATAGCACGTTCCTTACGCTTCCTCCCATTTCCAGACACACACCTCTATAGGGGACAACTTGTGACTTGGTGGTAACATTCGACCCACATTTTTCTTCACTCTTCAGCCTATGGCATTTTCCTTACGCTTTCAGGCGAAAAACTGAAAATGCTTCTAGCTTCCTGAAACAAGATCTGAGTAGGGAGAAACGTTCGACACAACTTCTTTCTCAAGCTGTGGTACATGACACAGTATTTGTGCCTTCACTGCGAACGTTGGAAATTGCTTCCATATTCTTCCCTGTAGGCGGTAGTGGAAAGACTATTTCCCTGCAGTTTTGTTTCTTGAGAGGTGAGTATAAGAACCTTCCCTTAGAGAGCAACACATATATCTCCAAGGGCTTCTATCTTCAAGATCCAAGATGTTCACACGACAGCCTGTTTGACGTGGCCTTGTTTCTCAGAGTTCAGTGTAAGGCTACTAGGCCTGAGGCGAGCCCACGTCCATTTGAAGACCCATCCACCCGCATGACACAGGACTTAAAGGAGAGAAACCCTCCGCACACCGTGTTACCCGCTGTACAGGATCGCGTGTTCCAACTATTTTCTTGCACACAAGGTTTAACAAGCTGCTTCCAAACTTACGAAAAGAGATGGTAGTCGAAGGACGGCAACAAAATAGATTTGTTCTTAGAGTTAAACAAACGTATGCCATCTTCCTTAGGCTTGCTCACATCCTCCATTTCCATACATCGTTCTTCATGTCATGACTGTAGGCACATTCGACAGGGAGAGTTAAGTCTAGCCCATGTCCGTTACGCCTTCACACCCACTACGGAAAACATTTTCATCTCACTGAAACCATAGGACACCTGAGGGAAGCCTACTTCAGAAGAGGTTTCTCCAGCACCGTCACAGGGCCCTTTCAAGATGCCTTCTCCGTTTCATGCTAAAGTTCTTCTCATTCTTAACGTGTATGGCTTTCCTAATGGATTTCTTTCTCACAATGAAAACCTTGACACGTTCCATCTGCTCTCTCTCCTACTCTTGAAAACACTTCTCACAGAACAAGGTTCGAATGGGGACAGATATTCTACAGTAAGTATGTCTGTGGGACAGGCACGGGGCACATTCCTTGCGATTTCACACTTACATGGGTAACGTCTACCATGTTCAGGGAAGATGTTAGTAGAAACACGGTTTCTCTGCAGTGGTGTTTCTTCAGACTGCATAGTACTCCCTTTGTTTAGGATTCAACCCATACGTTTTGTGACTATGAATTCCTCGCGAACCCAGATGGGAGCTCGAAGTCGCGTTTGAGATGGACTTGCTTCGCAGAGATTCATGTATGCCTTTCCTTTGGCGAAGTCACATACATTTGAAAACCCTTCCCTCTTCGTGACCCATGGTGTTCGTTGAGAAAAGCCCTCCATAAGAAGTTGTTCGGCGACTAAGGTATGTCTCTCTTCCTTCCCCTCCGTACTCTTTCACACTTTGCTTCAAGCCGCTTCGTTCCTTAGCAAAGCAGATGGCAGTCGAAGGACCGCACCGCCACAGCGTTGTTTCTTCGACTTAAGTGTATCACACGTCCCTTATGCTTCCTCCTATTTCCAGACACACACCTCTCTAGGGGACTACTAGTGGGTTGGTTGTCACATTCGACCCACATTTTTCTTCACAATTCAGCGTGTGGCGTTTTCCTGGTGTTTTGAAACAAAGTACTGACAAGGCTTCTATCTTCCCGAAACAAGATCTGAGTTGGGAGAGGCTTTCGATACAAGTTCGTTCTCAAGCAGTGGTATATGGCACAGTATTTGTGCCTTCGCTTTTAACGTCGGGACTTTCCTCCATTTTCTTCCCTGTAGATGGTAGTGGAAAGGCGATTTCTCTACCGTTTTGTTCCTTGAGAGCTGAGTGTTAGACACTTACACCTATATCTCCAAAGGCTTCACGCTTCCCGAACCAAGAGGTTAGCAGGAAATCCTGTTGGACGTGGCCTTGTTTCTCTGAGTTCAGTGGAAGGCGCTGCTGAGGCGAGCTCGCGTACATTTGAAGGCCCTTCCAACTTCATGACACAAGACTTTCGTGCAGAGAAACCCTCCACACAACGTGTTCCTCACCGTAGTGTACCGCGCTTTCCGTCTCTTTCCTTTTGCACTACGTTGTAAAAAGGTGCTTCCATCTGTAGGGAAAGAGCTGGTCGTCGAAGGACGGCAAACCTCTAGATTTGTTCTTAGAGTTAACCATGGGAAGGCAATCCTCCTTATGCTTCCTCACATAATACATATCCATACTCATCCTTCTTCATGGAACGACCGCACTTCCACAGCATTGTTTTGTAGAAATAAGTGTATAGCACTTTCCTTACGCTTCCTCCGATTTACAGACACACACCTCTATAGGGGACAACTTGTGACTTGGTGGTAACATTCGACCCACATTTTTCTTCACAATTCAGCCTATGGCATTTTCCTTGCGCTTTCACGCGAAGAACTGAAAACACTTCTAGCTTCCTGAAACAAGATCTGAGTAGGGAGAAACTTTCGACACAACTTCTTTCTCAAGCAGTGGTACATGACACAGTATTTGTGCCTTCACTGCGAACGTTGGAAATTGCTTCCATCTTCGTCCCTGTAGGTGGTAGTGGAAAGACTATTTCCCTGCAGCTTTGTTTCTTGAGAGGTGAGTATAAGAATCTTCCCTTAGAGAGCAGCACATATATCTCCAAGGGCTTCTATCTTCAAGAACCAAGATATTCGCACGAAAACCTGTTTGACGAGGCCTTCTTTCTCAGAGTTCAGTGTAAGGCTACTAGGCCTGAAGGGAGCCCACGTCCATTTGAAGACCCATCCACCTGCATGACACAGGACTTAAAGGAGAGAAACCCTCTGCACAACGTGTTCCCCGCTGTACAGGAAGGCACGTTCCACCTCTTTCCTTGCACACAAGGTTTAACGAGCAGCTTCCTACCTTACGAAAAGAGATGGTAGTCGAAGGACGGCAACAATATAGATTTGTTCTTAGAGTTAAACAAACGTATGCCATCTTCCTTAGGCTTGCTCACATCCTCCATTTCCATACATCGTTCTTCATGTCACGGCAGTAGGCACATTCGACACGGAGAGTTAAGTCTACTCCATGTCCCTTATGCCCTCACACCCACTAGGGAAAACACTTTCATCTCACTGAAACCATTGCACAGCTGAGGGAAGCCTACCTCAGAAGAAGTTTCTCCAGCACCGTCACAGGGCCCATTCAAGATGCCTTCACTGTTTCATGCTAAAGTGGTTCTCATCCTTACATGTATGGCTTTCCTGATGGATTTCCTTCTCACAATGAAAACCTTGACACGTTCCATCTGCTCTCTCCCCTAGTCTTGAAAACACTTCCCACAGAACAAGATTCGAATGGGGACAGACATTCTACAGTAAGTACGTCTGTGGGACAGGCACGGGGCACATTCCTTGCGATTTCACACTTACGTTGGAAAAGTCTCCCATGTTCAGGGAAGATGTTAGTAGAAACACGGTGTCTCTGCAGTGGTGTTTCTTCAGACTGAATAGTACTCCCTTTGTTTAGGATTCAACACATACGTTTTGTGACTATGAATTCCTCGCGAACCCAGGGGGGTGCTCGAAGTCGCGTTTGAGATAGACTTGGTTCACAGAGATTCGTGTATGCCTTTCCTATGCCTAACTCGCATACTTTGGGAGACGCTTCTATCTTCGTGACCCATGCATCGTGTTCGTGGAGAGAAGCCCTCCGTAAGATGTTGTTCCGCGAGTAAGGTAGATCACGCTTCCCCTCTGCTTTCTTTCACACTTTGCATCAAGCCGCTTCGTTTCTTAGCAGAGGAGATGGCAGTCGAAGGACCGCACCTGCACAGCGTTGATTTGTAGAACTAAGTGTATAGCACGTTCCTTACGCTTCCTCACATTTCCAGACGCTAACCTCTATAGGGGACAACTTGTGACTTGGTGGTAACATTCGACCCACATTTTTCTTCACTATTTAGCCTATGGCATTTTCCTTACGATTTCAGGCGAAGAACTGAAAACGCTTCTAGCTTCCTGAAACAAGAACTGAGTAGGGAGAAACGTTCGACACAACTTCTTTCTCAAGCAGTGGTACATGACACAGTATTTGCGCCTTCACGCGAACGTTGGAAATTGCTTCCATCTTCTTCCCTGTAGGTGGTAGTGGAAAGACTATTTCCCTGCAGCTTTGTTTCTTGAGAGATGAGTATAAGAACCTTCCCTTAGAGAACAACACACATATTTCCAAGGGCCTTTATCTTCAAGAACCAAGATGTTCGCACGAAAGCCTGTTTGACGTGGCCTTGTTTCTCAGAGTTCATTGTAAGGCTACTCGACCTGAGGCGAGCCCACGTCCATTTGAAGACCCATCCACCTGCATGACACAGGACTTAAAGGAGAGAAACCCTCCGCAAAACGTGTTCCTCGCTGTACAGGATCGCACGTTCCATCTCTTTCCTTGCACACAAGGTTTAACAAGCTGCTTCCAACCTTACGAAAAGAGATGGTAGTCGAAGGACCGCAACACTCTAGATTTGTTCTTAGAGTTAAACAAACGAATGCCATCTTCCTTAGGCTTGCTCACATCATCCATTTCCATACATCGTTCTTCATGTCACGACTGTAGGCACATTCGACATAGAGAGTTAAGTCTAGGCCATGTCCCTTACGCCTTCACACCCACTAGGGAAAACACTTTCATCTCACTGAAGCCATAGGACAGCTGAGGGAAGCCTACCTCAGAAGAGGTTTCTCCAGCACCGTCACAGGGCCCATTCAAGATGCCTTCACCGTTTCATGCTAAAGTGCTTCTCATCCTTACGTGTGTGGCTTTCCTGATGGATTTCCTTCTCACAATGAAAACCTTGACACGTTCCATCTGCTCTCTCTCCTACTCTTGAAAACACTTCCCACAGAACAAGGTTCGAATGGGGACAGAGATTCTACAGTAAGTATGTCTGTGGGACAGGCACGGGGCACATTCCTTGCGATTTCACACTTACATGGGTTAAGTCTCCCATGTTCAGGGAAGATGTTCGTAGTAACACGGTTTCTCTGCAGTGGTGTTTCTTCAGACTGCATAGTACTCCCTTTGTTTAGGATTCAACACATACGTTTTTTGACTATGAATTCCTCGCGAACCCAGAGGGGAGCTCGAAGTCGCGTTTGAGATAGACTTGGTTCGCCGAGATTCCTGTATGCCTTTCCTCTGCCTAACTCGCATACTTTGGAAGACGCTTCTATATTCGTGATCCATGCATGGTGTTCGTTGAGAGAAGCCCTCCGTAAGATGTTGTTCCGCGAGTAAGGTAGATCACGCTTCCCCTCTGCTTTCTTTCACACTTTGCCTCAAGCCGCTTTGTTTCTTAGCAGAGGAGGTGGCAGTCGAAGGACCGCACCTCTACAGCGCTGTTTTGTAGACCCAAGTGTATAGCACATTCCTTACGCTTCCTCTCATTTCCAGACATACACCTCACTAGGAGACACTGAGTGTGTTGCTTATGCTTCTCTCTAGCGAAACAAGATCTGAGTTGGGTGAAGCTTTCGACACGACTTCTTTCTCAAGCAGTGCTATATGGCCCAGTACCTGTGCCTTCGCTGTGACCGTTGGAACGTTCTTCCATCTTCTTCCCAGTAGATGGCAGTAGAAGGACTATCTCCCTCTACCGTGTTGTACCTTGAGAGGTGAGTGTAAGGCACTGACACATATAGCTCAGAAGGCTTCATTCTTCCCGAACCAAGATGTGAGCACGAAATCAGTTTTGACATGCCGTTGTTTCTCTGAGTTCAGCGTAAGGCTCTGCTGAGGCTAGCTCGCCTACATTTGAAGGCCTTCCAACTTCATGACAGAAGCCTTCACACTTGGTGTAAAGCCGCTTCGATCCTTAGGAAAGCAGAAGGGAGTCGAAGGACCGCTTCTCCACAGCATTGTTCTTGAAGAATTAATTACAGAGCTCGTTCCTTATGCTTCCTCCGATTTCCATACACACACCTCTATAGGGGACAACTTGTGAGTTGGTGGTAACATTCGACCCACATTTTTCTTTACAATTCAGCCTATGGCATTTTCCTTACGCTTTCACGCAAAGAAATGAAAATGTTTCTAGCTTCCTGAAACAAGATCTGAGTAGGGAGAAACTTTCAACACAACTTCTTTCTCAAGCAGTGGTACCTGACACAGTATTTGTGCCTTCACTGCGAACGTTGGAAATTGCTTCCATCTTCATCCCTGTAGGTGGTAGTGGAAAGACTATTTCTCTGCTGTATTGTTTCTTGAGACATGATATAAGAACCTTCCCTTAGGGCGGGCGGAGCAAGATGGCGGAGGAGTAGGAGACCTAGATTTTGTCTGGTCTCAGGAATTCAGCTGAATAGGGATCAAACCATTCCGAACAGCCACGAACTCAACAGGAGATTGAACAGGAGATTAGGAACAACTCTCTGAACAGAGAAGCGACCACTTACTTGAAGGTAGGGCATGCGGAGAAGTGAATCCGAGGCGATATTCGGGAGGATAGTCGGCGGGGGAGGGGCCTCCGCCGGCCGCTTCTGGCAAGTGATAGAGCCGCGGAGCACTAAATCGGACCTTTTAGAAGTTGTCTCGGCGGAGGGACATCGCTACAGTGGCTAAGCGGCGGGTGGAATCCTCCCGGGACAGTGTGGTCTCAGGACCCTTGGGGTCACAGAGAGACCGGGGGTCCCTGAGTGCGCCAGAGCTCCCAGGTATCAGAGCAGGGAAGCCGGCTGCAGAGACGGAGCAGAGTCGCGGGCTCTCAGCTCGGGGTTGCCATAAACTGTGATCTGCGGCCCAGTCAGGGCACGGCTCCCCCAGCAGGGACCCAACAAGCAGCAGATCCGGGGAGACTCCCCTTCCTTCCCGGGGAGGAGCGGTGCGGGAACGCACTGCAAGGATCCGCTGGGTTTGGAGACTCCGCGCGGGGTCGGGTGCCAGAGATAGCAACGCTCGATCACAGGCCGGGTGAGCACGGAGTGCGGCCGGAGACCGGGGACAAGGGAGTGACTGCTTTTCTCTGGGGGCTCACTGAGGAGCGGGGCCCCGAGTTCTCAGCTCCTCCGAGTGGAGATTGGGAGGCCACCATTTCTGCCCTGGTCCTCCAAAGCTGTACCGAGAGCTTGCAGGGAACAAAAGCTCCTGAGAGCAAACCGGAGCAGCTTCCTTAGCCCGGACCGACAAGGGCGGGGCAATTCCGCCTCCGGCAAAGACATTTGGAAACCACAGCAACAGGCCCCTCCACCAGAAGATCAGCACAAACAGCCAGCAAGCCAAGACCAAGTTGATCGATCAAGGAGAATAGAACTCCAGCGCTAGGGGAATACTGCACATAGATTCATGGCTTTTTTTTTTTTTTTACCATGATTCATTATTTCATCACAGTTAATTTTTGTTGACTGTTTTTTTTTTTTATTTTTCTTTTTCCCTTTTTCAACCAACATCTTATAAATCCCTTTTTAAAAAAAAACATTTTTTATTTTTCATTTTTAGAGTCATATTTTATCCCTTCATAGTAGTTACCCTTAGTTTTGGCATATATATATAAGTTGTTCTCTCTTTAAAATTTTGAGGTACAGTTTCTTCTAACAGATCAAAATATACCCTAAATCACTAGTGTATGGCTTTGTTCTAGTCTCCTGCCTGATCACATTCTCTCCCTTTTTCCTTTTTTTTTTCTTAAATCTTCTTTCTTTTTTCAAACAACTTATCTTACCAAGTCCTTTTATAAAATCTTTTCTAATTTTCATCTTTACAGTCATCTTCCATCCCTTCATTGTATCAACCCTTATTTTGTACATATATGTCTTTCTACCTTTAAAATTTTAGGAGGCACTTTTTTCTAACAGACCAAAATACGCCCAAAATCTAGTGTGTGGCACTGATCTATGCACTAGCCTGATCATATTTGATCATATTCTGCCTTTTTTATATTGTTTTGTTTTTGTTTTTATCTTTTTTTATCTTTTTTTTCTTTTTCTCTTTCTTTTTTCTTTCTTTCCCTTTCTTTTCCCCTGGTTTCAGGTCTTTTCTGATTTATATACAGTTTATTTGCTGGGGACGTTGTAAACCTGTTAGCATTTTGTTCTCTCATTCATCTATTCTCCTCTGAACAAAATGACAAGACGAAAGAAATCACCTCAGCAAAAAGAACAAGAGGTAGTACCGTCAGCCAGGGACCTACTCAATACGGACATTAGTACGATGTCGGACCTAGAGTTCAGAATCATGACTTTAAAGATACTAGCTGGGCTTGAAAAAAGCGTGGAAGTTATTAGAGAAACCCTTTCTGGAGAAATAAAAGAACTAAAATCTAACCAAATCGAAATCAAAAAGGCTATTGATGAGGTGCAATAAAAAATGGGGGCACTAAATGCTAGGATAAATGAGGCAGAAGAGAGAATCAGCGATACAGAAGACCAAATGATGGAAAATAAAGAGGCTGAGAAAAAGAGAGAGAAACAACTACAGGATCACGAGGGCAGAATTCGAGAGATAACTGATACGATAAGACGAAACAACATTAGAATAATTGGGATTCCAGAAGAAGAAGAGAGAGAGAGAGGGGCAGAAGGTATATTGGAGCAAATTAAACCAGAGAACTTCCCTAATGTGAGGAAGGAAACAGGCATTAAAATCCAGGAGGCACAGAGAACCCCTCTCAAAATCAATAATAATAGGTCAACACCCCGACATCTAATAGTAAAACTTCCGAGTCTCAGAGACAAAGAGAAAATCCTGAAAGCAGCTCGGGAGAAGAGATATGTTAACCTACAATGGTAGAAACATTAGATTGGCAACAGACCTATCCACAGAGACCTGGCAGGCCAGAAAGGACTGGCACGATATCTTCAGAGCACTAAACGAGAAAAATAGGCAGCCAAGAATACTATATCCAGCTAGGCTATCATTGAAAATAGAAGGAGAGATAAAAAGCTTCCAGAACAAAAAAAACTAAAGGAATTTGCAAACACAAAACCACCCCTCCAAGAAATATTGAGAGGGGTCCTCTAAGCAAAGAGAGAACCTAAAAGCAGCAAAGAGCAGAAACGAACACAGACAACAGACAGTTAACAGTCACCTTACAGGTAATACAATGGCACTAAATTCATACCTTTCAATAGTTACCCTGAATGTAAATGGGCTAAATGCCCCAATCAAAAGACACAGGCTATCAGATTGGATTAAAAAACAAGACCCATCCATATGCTGTCTGCAAGAGACTCCTTTTAGACCGAAAGACACCCCCAGATTGAAAGTGAGGGGGTGGAAAACCACTTACCATGCTAATGGACACCAAAAGAAAGCTGGGGTGGCAATCCTTATATCAGACAAACTAGATTTTAAAACAAAGACTGTAACAAGAGATGAGGAAGGACACTATATCCTACTTAAAGGGTCTATCCAACAAGAAGATCTAACAATTGTAAATATCTATGCCCCGAACATGGGAGCAGCCAATTATATAAGGCAATTAATAACAAAAGCAAAGAAACACATGGACAACAATACAATAATAGTGGGGGACTTTAACACCCCCCTGACTGAAATGGACAGATCATCTAAGCAAAAGATCAACAAGGAAATAAAGACTTTAAATGACACACTGGACCAAATGGACTTCACAGACATATTCAGAGCATTCCATCCCAAAGCAACGGAATACACATTCTTCTCTAGTGCCCATGGAACATTCTCCAGAATTGATCACATCCCAGGTCACAAATCAGGTCTCAATCGGTACCAAAAGATTGGGATCATTCCCTGCATCTTTTCAGACCACAATGCTTTGAGACTAGAACTCAACCACAAGAGGAAAGTCGGAAGGAACTCAAATACATGGAGGCTAAAGAGCATCCTACTAAAGAATGAATGGGTCAACCAAGAAAGTAAAGAAGAATTAAAAAAATTCATGGAAACCAATGAAAATGGAAACACAACTGTTCAAAATCTTTGGGATACAGCAAAGGCAGTCCTGAGAGGAAAGTATATAGCAATACATGCCTTTCTCAAGAAACAAGAAAGGTCTCAAATACACAACCTAACCCTACACCTAAAGGAGCTGGAGAAAGAACAGCAAATAAAGCCTAAACCCAGCAGGAGAAGAGAAATCATAAAGATCAGAGCAGAAATCAATGAACTAGAAACCAAAAGAACAGTAGAACAGATCAACGAAACTAGGAGCTGGTTCTTTGAAAGAATTAACAAGATTGATAAACCCCTGGCCAGACTGATCAAAAAGAAAAGAGAAATGACCCAAATCAACAAAATCATGAATGAAAGAGGAGAGATCACAACCAACACCAAAGCAATACAAACAACTATAAGAACATATTATGAGCAACTCTATGCCAGCAAATGAGATAACCTGGAAGAAATGGGTGCATTCCTAGAGATGTATCAACTACCAAAATTGAGCCAGGAAGAAATAGAAAACCTGAACAGACCTATAACCACGAAGGAAATTGAAACAGTCATCAAAAATCTCCCAAGAAACAAAAGCCCAGGGCCAGATGGCTTCCCAGGGGAATTCTATCAGACATTTCAAGAGGAATTAATACCTATTCTCCTGAAAATGTTCCAAAAAATAGAAATGGAAGGGAAACTTCCAAACTCATTTTATGAGGCCAGCATTACCTTGATCCCAAAACCAGACAAAGACCCCATCCAAAAGGAGAATTACACACCAAGATCCTTGATGAACATGGATGCGAAAACTCTCACCAAAACCCTAGCCAATAGGATCCAACAGTACATTAAAAGGATTATTCACCAGGACCAAGAGGGATTTAGTCCTGGGCTGCAAGGCTGGTTCAACATCCGCAAATCAATCAACGTGATACCATACATTAACAAAAGAAAGAACAAGAATCATAGGATCCTCTCCATAGATGCAGAAAATGCATTTGACAAAGTACAACATCGTTTCTTGATCAAAACTCTTCAGAGTATAGGGATAGAGGGTACATACCTCAACATCATAAAAGCCATCTATGAAAAACCTACAGCGAATATCATTCTCAATGGGGAAAGGCTGAGAGCTTTTCCCCTAAGGTCAGGAACGCGGCACGGATGTCCACTCGCACCACTGCTATTCCACATAGTATTAGCAGTCGTAGCCACAGCAATCAGACAACAAAAAGAAATCAAAGGCATCCAAATCGGCAAAGAGGAAGTCAAACTCTCACTCTTGGCAGATGATATGATACTGTATGTGGAAAACCCAAAAGACTCCACCCCAAAGCTGCTAGAACTCATACAGGAATTCAGTCAAGTAGCAGGATATAAAATCAATGCACAGAAATCAGTGGCATTCCCCTACACCAACAACAAGACAGAAGAGAGACAAATCAAGGAGTCGATCCCATTTACAATTGCACCCAAAACCATTCGATACCTAGGAAGAAATCTAACCAAAGAGGCAAAGGATCTGTACTCAGAAAACGATAAAATACTCATGAAAGAAATTGAAGAAGACACAAAGAAAGGGAAAAACGTTCCATGCTCATGGATTGGGAGAATCAACATTGTGAAGATGTCAATGCTACCTAGAGCAATCGACACATTCAATGCAATCCCCATCAAAATACCATCCACTTTTTTCAAAGAAATGGAACAAAGAATCCTAAAATTTGTATGGAACCAGAAGAGACCCAGAATAGCCAGAGGAATACTGAAAAAGAAAAGCAAAGCTGGCGGCATCACAATTCCGGACTTCCAGCTCTATTACAAAGCTGTGATCATCAAGACACTATGGTACTGGCACAAAAACAGACACATCGGTCAATGGAACAGAATCGAGAGCCCAGAAATGGACCCTCAACTCTATGGTCAACTTATTGTTGACAAAGCAGGAAAGAATGTCCAAGGGCAAAAAGACAGTCTCTTCAACAAATGGTGTTGGGAAAATTGGACAGCCACATGCAGAAGAATGAAACTGGACCATTTCCTTACACCACACACAAAAATAGACTCCAAATGGTTGAAAGACCTAAACGGGAGACAGGAGTCCATCCAAATCCTAAAGGAGAACACAGGTAGCAACCTTTTCGACCTTAGCCGCAGCAACTTCTTCCTAGAAACATCGCCAAAGGCACGGGAAGCCAGGGCAAAAATGAACTGTTGGGATTTCATCAAGATAAAAAGCTTTTGCACAGCAAAAGAAACAGTCCACAAAACCAAAAGACAACCGACAGAATGGGAGAAAATATTTGCAAATGACCTATCAGACAAAGGGCTAGTATCCAAAATCTATAAAGAACTTATCAAACTCAACACCCAAAGAACAAATAATCCAATCAAGAAAGGGGCAGAAGACATGAACAGACATCTCTCCAAAGAAGACATCCAAATGGCCAAGAGGCACATGAAAAAGTGCTCAACATCGCTCGGCATCAGGGAAATCCAAATCAAAACCTCCATGAGATACCACCTCACACCCGTCAGAATGGCTAAAATTAACAAGTCAGGGAACGACAGATGTTGGCGGGGATGTGGAGAAAGGGGAACCCTCCTCCACTGTTGGTGGGAATGCAAGCTGGGGCAACCCCTCTGGAAAACAGTATGGAGGTTCCTCAAACAGTTGAAATTAGAGCTACCGTTCGATCCAGCAATTGCACTACTGGGTATTGACCACAAAGATAGAAATGTAGGGACCCGAAGGGGTACGTGTACCCCAATGATTATAGCAGCAATGTCCACCATAGCCAAACGGTGGAAAGAGCCAAGATGCCCATCGACAGATGAATGGCTAAAGAAGAGGTGGTATATATACACAATGGAATATTATGCAGCCATCAAAAGGAATGAGACCTTGCCATTTGCAACGACGTGGATGGAACTGGAGGGTGTTATGCTGAGTGAAATAAGTCAATCAGAGAAAGACACGTATCCCATGACCTCACTGATATGAGGAATTCTTAATCTCAGGAAAGAAGCTGAGTGTTACTGGAGTGGTTGGGGGTGGGAGGGATGGGGTGGCTGGGTGATAGACATTGGGGAGGGTATGTGCTACGGTGAGCGCTGTGAATGGTGCAAGACTGTTGAATCACAGATCTGTACTTCTGAAACAAATAACGCAACATATTTCAAGAAAAAAGACAAAGAAGAAGATAACAGGAGAGGAAGCAAAGGGGAGTATGTCAGAGGGGGAGACGAACCATGAGAGATGATGGACTCTGAAAAACAAACGGAGGGTTCTAGAGGGGAGGGGCGTAGGGGGATGGGTTAGCCTGGTGATGGGTATTGAGGAGGGCACGTTCTGCATGGAGCACTGGGTGTTATGAACAAACAATGAATCGTGGAACACTGCACCAAAAACTAATGATGTAATATATGGTGATTAAGATAACAATTAAAAAAAAAAAAGCCAAAACAACAACCACAACAAAAAACAAAAGACACAGGCTATCAGATTGGATTAAAAAACAAGACCCATCCATATGCTGTCTGCAAGAGACTCCTTTTAGACCGAAAGACACCCCCAGATTGAAAGTGAGGGGGTGGAAAACCACTTACCATGCTAATGGACACCAAAAGAAAGCTGGGGTGGCAATCCTTATATCAGACAAACTAGATTTTAAAACAAAGACTGTAACAAGAGATGAGGAAGGACACTATATCCTACTTAAAGGGTCTATCCAACAAGAAGATCTAACAATTGTAAATATCTATGCCCCGAACATGGGAGCAGCCAATTATATAAGGCAATTAATAACAAAAGCAAAGAAACACATGGACAACAATACAATAATAGTGGGGGACTTTAACACCCCCCTGACTGAAATGGACAGATCATCTAAGCAAAAGATCAACAAGGAAATAAAGACTTTAAATGACACACTGGGCCAAATGGACTTCACAGACATATTCAGAGCATTCCATCCCAAAGCAACGGAATACACATTCTTCTCTAGTGCCCATGGAACATTCTCCAGAATTGATCACATCCCAGGTCACAAATCAGGTCTCAATCGGTACCAAAAGATTGGGATCATTCCCTGCATCTTTTCAGACCACAATGCTTTGAGACTAGAACTCAACCACAAGAGGAAAGTCGGAAGGAACTCAAATACATGGAGGCTAAAGAGCATCCTACTAAAGAATGAATGGGTCAACCAAGAAATTAAAGAAGAATTAAAAAAATTCATGGAAACCAATGAAAATGGAAACACAACTGTTCAAAATCTTTGGGATACAGCAAAGGCAGTCCTGAGAGGAAAGTATATAGCAATACATGCCTTTCTCAAGAAACAAGAAAGGTCTCAAATACACAACCTAACCCTACACCTAAAGGAGCTGGAGAAAGAACAGCAAATAAAGCCTAAACCCAGCAGGAGAAGAGAAATCATAAAGATCAGAGCAGAAATCAATGAACTAGAAACCAAAAGAACAGTAGAACAGATCAACGAAACTAGGAGCTGGTTCTTTGAAAGAATTAACAAGATTGATAAACCCCTGGCCAGACTGATCAAAAAGAAAAGAGAAATGACCCAAATCAACAAAATCATGAATGAAAGAGGAGAGATCACAACCAACACCAAAGCAATACAAACAACTATAAGAACATATTATGAGCAACTCTATGCCAGCAAATGAGATAACCTGGAAGAAATGGGTGCATTCCTAGAGATGTATCAACTACCAAAATTGAGCCAGGAAGAAATAGAAAACCTGAACAGACCTATAACCACGAAGGAAATTGAAACAGTCATCAAAAATCTCCCAAGAAACAAAAGCCCAGGGCCAGATGGCTTCCCAGGGGAATTCTATCAGACATTTCAAGAGGAATTAATACCTATTCTCCTGAAAATGTTCCAAAAAATAGAAATGGAAGGGAAACTTCCAAACTCATTTTATGAGGCCAGCATTACCTTGATCCCAAAACCAGACAAAGACCCCATCCAAAAGGAGAATTACACACCAAGATCCTTGATGAACATGGATGCGAAAACTCTCACCAAAACCCTAGCCAATAGGATCCAACAGTACATTAAAAGGATTATTCACCAGGACCAAGAGGGATTTAGTCCTGGGCTGCAAGGCTGGTTCAACATCCGCAAATCAATCAACGTGATACCATACATTAACAAAAGAAAGAACAAGAATCATAGGATCCTCTCCATAGATGCAGAAAATGCATTTGACAAAGTACAACATCGTTTCTTGATCAAAACTCTTCAGAGTATAGGGATAGAGGGTACATACCTCAACATCATAAAAGCCATCTATGAAAAACCTACAGCGAATATCATTCTCAATGGGGAAAGGCTGAGAGCTTTTCCCCTAAGGTCAGGAACGCGGCACGGATGTCCACTCGCACCACTGCTATTCCACATAGCATTAGCAGTCGTAGCCACAGCAATCAGACAACAAAAAGAAATCAAAGGCATCCAAATCGGCAAAGAGGAAGTCAAACTCTCACTCTTGGCAGATGATATGATACTGTATGTGGAAAACCCAAAAGACTCCACCCCAAAGCTGCTAGAACTCATACAGGAATTCAGTCAAGTAGCAGGATATAAAATCAATGCACAGAAATCAGTGGCATTCCCCTACACCAACAACAAGACAGAAGAGAGACAAATCAAGGAGTCGATCCCATTTACAATTGCACCCAAAACCATTCGATACCTAGGAAGAAATCTAACCCAAGAGGCAAAGGATCTGTACTCAGAAAACGATAAAATACTCATGAAAGAAATTGAAGAAGACACAAAGAAAGGGAAAAACGTTCCATGCTCATGGATTGGGAGAAACAACATTGTGAAGATGTCAATGCTACCTAGAGCAATCGACACATTCAATGCAATCCCCATCAAAATACCATCCACTTTTTTCAAAGAAATGGAACAAAGAATCCTAAAATTTGTATGGAACCAGAAGAGACCCAGAATAGCCAGAGGAATACTGAAAAAGAAAAGCAAAGCTGGCGGCATCACAATTCCGGACTTCCAGCTCTATTACAAAGCTGTGATCATCAAGACACTATGGTACTGGCACAAAAACAGACACATCGGTCAATGGAACAGAATCGAGAGCCCAGAAATGGACCCTCAACTCTATGGTCAACTTATTGTTGACAAAGCAGGAAAGAATGTCCAAGGGCAAAAAGACAGTCTCTTCAACAAATGGTGTTGGGAAAATTGGACAGCCACATGCAGAAGAATGAAACTGGACCATTTCCTTACACCACACACAAAAATAGACTCCAAATGGTTGAAAGACCTAAACGGGAGACAGGAGTCCATCCAAATCCTAAAGGAGAACACAGGTAGCAACCTTTTCGACCTTAGCCGCAGCAACTTCTTCCTAGAAACATCGCCAAAGGCACGGGAAGCCAGGGCAAAAATGAACTGTTGGGATTTCATCAAGATAAAAAGCTTTTGCACAGCAAAAGAAACAGTCCACAAAACCAAAAGACAACCGACAGAATGGGAGAAAATATTTGCAAATGACCTATCAGACAAAGGGCTAGTATCCAAAATCTATAAAGAACTTATCAAACTCAACACCCAAAGAACAAATAATCCAATCAAGAAAGGGGCAGAAGACATGAACAGACATCTCTCCAAAGAAGACATCCAAATGGCCAAGAGGCACATGAAAAAGTGCTCAACATCGCTCGGCATCAGGGAAATCCAAATCAAAACCTCCATGAGATACCACCTCACACCCGTCAGAATGGCTAAAATTAACAAGTCAGGGAACGACAGATGTTGGCGGGGATGTGGAGAAAGGGGAACCCTCCTCCACTGTTGGTGGGAATGCAAGCTGGGGCAACCCCTCTGGAAAACAGTATGGAGGTTCCTCAAACAGTTGAAATTAGAGCTACCGTTCGATCCAGCAATTGCACTACTGGGTATTGACCACAAAGATAGAAATGTAGGGACCCGAAGGGGTACGTGTACCCCAATGATTATAGCAGCAATGTCCACCATAGCCAAACGGTGGAAAGAGCCAAGATGCCCATCGACAGATGAATGGCTAAAGAAGAGGTGGTATATATACACAATGGAATATTATGCAGCCATCAAAAGGAATGAGACCTTGCCATTTGCAACGACGTGGATGGAACTGGAGGGTGTTATGCTGAGTGAAATAAGTCAATCAGAGAAAGACACGTATCCCATGACCTCACTGATATGAGGAATTCTTAATCTCAGGAAAGAAGCTGAGTGTTACTGCAGTGGTTGGGGGTGGGAGGGATGGGGTGGCTGGGTGATAGACATTGGGGAGGGTATGTGCTACGGTGAGCGCTGTGAATGGTGCAAGACTGTTGAATCACAGATCTGTACTTCTGAAACAAATAACGCAACATATTTTAAGAAAAAAGACAAAGAAGAAGATAACAGGAGAGGAAGCAAAGGGGAGTATGTCAGAGGGGGAGACGAACCATGGGAGATGATGGACTCTGAAAAACAAACGGAGGGTTCTAGAGGGGAGGGGCGTAGGGGGATGGGTTAGCCTGGTGATGGGTATTGAGGAAGGCACGTTCTGCATGGAGCACTGGGTGTTATGAACAAACAATGAATCGTGGAACACTGCACCAAAAACTAATGATGTAATATATGGTGATTAAGATAACAATTAAAAAAAAAAAAAGCCAAAACAACAACCACAACAAAAAACAAAAGACACAGGCTATCAGATTGGATTAAAAAACAAGACCCATCCATATGCTGTCTGCAAGAGACTCCTTTTAGACCGAAAGACACCCCCAGATTGAAAGTGAGGGGGTGGAAAACCACTTACCATGCTAATGGACACCAAAAGAAAGCTGGGGTGGCAATCCTTATATCAGACAAACTAGATTTTAAAACAAAGACTGTAACAAGAGATGAGGAAGGACACTATATCCTACTTAAAGGGTCTATCCAACAAGAAGATCTAACAATTGTAAATATCTATGCCCCGAACATGGGAGCAGCCAATTATATAAGGCAATTAATAACAAAAGCAAAGAAACACATGGACAACAATACAATAATAGTGGGGGACTTTAACACCCCCCTGACTGAAATGGACAGATCATCTAAGCAAAAGATCAACAAGGAAATAAAGACTTTAAATGACACACTGGGCCAAATGGACTTCACAGACATATTCAGAGCATTCCATCCCAAAGCAACGGAATACACATTCTTCTCTAGTGCCCATGGAACATTCTCCAGAATTGATCACATCCCAGGTCACAAATCAGGTCTCAATCGGTACCAAAAGATTGGGATCATTCCCTGCATCTTTTCAGACCACAATGCTTTGAGACTAGAACTCAACCACAAGAGGAAAGTCGGAAGGAACTCAAATACATGGAGGCTAAAGAGCATCCTACTAAAGAATGAATGGGTCAACCAAGAAATTAAAGAAGAATTAAAAAAATTCATGGAAACCAATGAAAATGGAAACACAACTGTTCAAAATCTTTGGGATACAGCAAAGGCAGTCCTGAGAGGAAAGTATATAGCAATACATGCCTTTCTCAAGAAACAAGAAAGGTCTCAAATACACAACCTAACCCTACACCTAAAGGAGCTGGAGAAAGAACAGCAAATAAAGCCTAAACCCAGCAGGAGAAGAGAAATCATAAAGATCAGAGCAGAAATCAATGAACTAGAAACCAAAAGAACAGTAGAACAGATCAACGAAACTAGGAGCTGGTTCTTTGAAAGAATTAACAAGATTGATAAACCCCTGGCCAGACTGATCAAAAAGAAAAGAGAAATGACCCAAATCAACAAAATCATGAATGAAAGAGGAGAGATCACAACCAACACCAAAGCAATACAAACAACTATAAGAACATATTATGAGCAACTCTATGCCAGCAAATGAGATAACCTGGAAGAAATGGGTGCATTCCTAGAGATGTATCAACTACCAAAATTGAGCCAGGAAGAAATAGAAAACCTGAACAGACCTATAACCACGAAGGAAATTGAAACAGTCATCAAAAATCTCCCAAGAAACAAAAGCCCAGGGCCAGATGGCTTCCCAGGGGAATTCTATCAGACATTTCAAGAGGAATTAATACCTATTCTCCTGAAAATGTTCCAAAAAATAGAAATGGAAGGGAAACTTCCAAACTCATTTTATGAGGCCAGCATTACCTTGATCCCAAAACCAGACAAAGACCCCATCCAAAAGGAGAATTACACACCAAGATCCTTGATGAACATGGATGCGAAAATTCTCACCAAAACCCTAGCCAATAGGATCCAACAGTACATTAAAAGGATTATTCACCAGGACCAAGAGGGATTTAGTCCTGGGCTGCAAGGCTGGTTCAACATCCGCAAATCAATCAACGTGATACCATACATTAACAAAAGAAAGAACAAGAATCATAGGATCCTCTCCATAGATGCAGAAAATGCATTTGACAAAGTACAACATCGTTTCTTGATCAAAACTCTTCAGAGTATAGGGATAGAGGGTACATACCTCCACATCATAAAAGCCATCTATGAAAAACCTACAGCGAATATCATTCTCAATGGGGAAAGGCTGAGAGCTTTTCCCCTAAGGTCAGGAACGCGGCACGGATGTCCACTCGCACCACTGCTATTCCACATAGTATTAGCAGTCGTAGCCACAGCAATCAGACAACAAAAAGAAATCAAAGGCATCCAAATCGGCAAAGAGGAAGTCAAACTCTCACTCTTGGCAGATGATATGATACTGTATGTGGAAAACCCAAAAGACTCCACCCCAAAGCTGCTAGAACTCATACAGGAATTCAGTCAAGTAGCAGGATATAAAATCAATGCACAGAAATCAGTGGCATTCCCCTACACCAACAACAAGACAGAAGAGAGACAAATCAAGGAGTCGATCCCATTTACAATTGCACCCAAAACCATTCGATACCTAGGAAGAAATCTAACCAAAGAGGCAAAGGATCTGTACTCAGAAAACGATAAAATACTCATGAAAGAAATTGAAGAAGACACAAAGAAAGGGAAAAACGTTCCATGCTCATGGATTGGGAGAATCAACATTGTGAAGATGTCAATGCTACCTAGAGCAATCGACACATTCAATGCAATCCCCATCAAAATACCATCCACTTTTTTCAAAGAAATGGAACAAAGAATCCTAAAATTTGTATGGAACCAGAAGAGACCCAGAATAGCCAGAGGAATACTGAAAAAGAAAAGCAAAGCTGGCGGCATCACAATTCCGGACTTCCAGCTCTATTACAAAGCTGTGATCATCAAGACACTATGGTACTGGCACAAAAACAGACACATCGGTCAATGGAACAGAATCGAGAGCCCAGAAATGGACCCTCAACTCTATGGTCAACTTATTGTTGACAAAGCAGGAAAGAATGTCCAAGGGCAAAAAGACAGTCTCTTCAACAAATGGTGTTGGGAAAATTGGACAGCCACATGCAGAAGAATGAAACTGGACCATTTCCTTACACCACACACAAAAATAGACTCCAAATGGTTGAAAGACCTAAACGGGAGACAGGAGTCCATCCAAATCCTAAAGGAGAACACAGGTAGCAACCTTTTCGACCTTAGCCGCAGCAACTTCTTCCTAGAAACATCGCCAAAGGCACGGGAAGCCAGGGCAAAAATGAACTGTTGGGATTTCATCAAGATAAAAAGCTTTTGCACAGCAAAAGAAACAGTCCACAAAACCAAAAGACAACCGACAGAATGGGAGAAAATATTTGCAAATGACCTATCAGACAAAGGGCTAGTATCCAAAATCTATAAAGAACTTATCAAACTCAACACCCAAAGAACAAATAATCCAATCAAGAAAGGGGCAGAAGACATGAACAGACATCTCTCCAAAGAAGACATCCAAATGGCCAAGAGGCACATGAAAAAGTGCTCAACATCGCTCGGCATCAGGGAAATCCAAATCAAAACCTCCATGAGATACCACCTCACACCCGTCAGAATGGCTAAAATTAACAAGTCAGGGAACGACAGATGTTGGCGGGGATGTGGAGAAAGGGGAACCCTCCTCCACTGTTGGTGGGAATGCAAGCTGGGGCAACCCCTCTGGAAAACAGTATGGAGGTTCCTCAAACAGTTGAAATTAGAGCTACCGTTCGATCCAGCAATTGCACTACTGGGTATTGACCACAAAGATAGAAATGTAGGGACCCGAAGGGGTACGTGTACCCCAATGATTATAGCAGCAATGTCCACCATAGCCAAACGGTGGAAAGAGCCAAGATGCCCATCGACAGATGAATGGCTAAAGAAGAGGTGGTATATATACACAATGGAATATTATGCAGCCATCAAAAGGAATGAGACCTTGCCATTTGCAACGACGTGGATGGAACTGGAGGGTGTTATGCTGAGTGAAATAAGTCAATCAGAGAAAGACACGTATCCCATGACCTCACTGATATGAGGAATTCTTAATCTCAGGAAAGAAGCTGAGTGTTACTGGAGTGGTTGGGGGTGGGAGGGATGGGGTGGCTGGGTGATAGACATTGGGGAGGGTATGTGCTACGGTGAGCGCTGTGAATGGTGCAAGACTGTTGAATCACAGATCTGTACTTCTGAAACAAATAACGCAACATATTTGAAGAAAAAAGACAAAGAAGAAGATAACAGGAGAGGAAGCAAAGGGGAGTATGTCAGAGGGGGAGACGAACCATGAGAGATGATGGACTCTGAAAAACAAACGGAGGGTTCTAGAGGGGAGGGGCGTAGGGGGATGGGTTAGCCTGGTGATGGGTATTGAGGAGGGCACGTTCTGCATGGAGCACTGGGTGTTATGAACAAACAATGAATCGTGGAACACTGCACCAAAAACTAATGATGTAATATATGGTGATTAAGATAACAATTAAAAAAAAAAAAAGCCAAAACAACAACAACAACAAAAAACAAAAGACACAGGCTATCAGATTGGATTAAAAAACAAGACCCATCCATATGCTGTCTGCAAGAGACTCCTTTTAGACCGAAAGACACCCCCAGATTGAAAGTGAGGGGGTGGAAAACCACTTACCATGCTAATGGACACCAAAAGAAAGCTGGGGTGGCAATCCTTATATCAGACAAACTAGATTTTAAAACAAAGACTGTAACAAGAGATGAGGAAGGACACTATATCCTACTTAAAGGGTCTATCCAACAAGAAGATCTAACAATTGTAAATATCTATGCCCCGAACATGGGAGCAGCCAATTATATAAGGCAATTAATAACAAAAGCAAAGAAACACATGGACAACAATACAATAATAGTGGGGGACTTTAACACCCCCCTGACTGAAATGGACAGATCATCTAAGCAAAAGATCAACAAGGAAATAAAGACTTTAAATGACACACTGGACCAAATGGACTTCACAGACATATTCAGAGCATTCCATCCCAAAGCAACGGAATACACATTCTTCTCTAGTGCCCATGGAACATTCTCCAGAATTGATCACATCCCAGGTCACAAATCAGGTCTCAATCGGTACCAAAAGATTGGGATCATTCCCTGCATATTTTCAGACCACAATGCTTTGAGACTAGAACTCAACCACAAGAGGAAAGTCGGAAGGAACTCAAATACATGGAGGCTAAAGAGCATCCTACTAAAGAATGAATGGGTCAACCAAGAAATTAAAGAAGAATTAAAAAAATTCATGGAAACCAATGAAAATGGAAACACAACTGTTCAAAATCTTTGGGATACAGCAAAGGCAGTCCTGAGAGGAAAGTATATAGCAATACATGCCTTTCTCAAGAAACAAGAAAGGTCTCAAATACACAACCTAACCCTACACCTAAAGGAGCTGGAGAAAGAACAGCAAATAAAGCCTAAACCCAGCAGGAGAAGAGAAATCATAAAGATCAGAGCAGAAATCAATGAACTAGAAACCAAAAGAACAGTAGAACAGATCAACGAAACTAGGAGCTGGTTCTTTGAAAGAATTAACAAGATTGATAAACCCCTGGCCAGACTGATCAAAAAGAAAAGAGAAATGACCCAAATCAACAAAATCATGAATGAAAGAGGAGAGATCACAACCAACACCAAAGCAATACAAACAACTATAAGAACATATTATGAGCAACTCTATGCCAGCAAATGAGATAACCTGGAAGAAATGGGTGCATTCCTAGAGATGTATCAACTACCAAAATTGAGCCAGGAAGAAATAGAAAACCTGAACAGACCTATAACCACGGAGGAAATTGAAACAGTCATCAAAAATCTCCCAAGAAACAAAAGCCCAGGGCCAGATGGCTTCCCAGGGGAATTCTATCAGACATTTCAAGAGGAATTAATACCTATTCTCCTGAAAATGTTCCAAAAAATAGAAATGGAAGGGAAACTTCCAAACTCATTTTATGAGGCCAGCATTACCTTGATCCCAAAACCAGACAAAGACCCCATCCAAAAGGAGAATTACACACCAAGATCCTTGATGAACATGGATGCGAAAATTCTCACCAAAACCCTAGCCAATAGGATCCAACAGTACATTAAAAGGATTATTCACCAGGACCAAGAGGGATTTAGTCCTGGGCTGCAAGGCTGGTTCAACATCCGCAAATCAATCAACGTGATACCATACATTAACAAAAGAAAGAACAAGAATCATAGGATCCTCTCCATAGATGCAGAAAATGCATTTGACAAAGTACAACATCGTTTCTTGATCAAAACTCTTCAGAGTATAGGGATAGAGGGTACATACCTCAGCATCATAAAAGCCATCTATGAAAAACCTACAGCGAATATCATTCTCAATGGGGAAAGGCTGAGAGCTTTTCCCCTAAGGTCAGGAACGCGGCACGGATGTCCACTCGCACCACTGCTATTCCACATAGTATTAGCAGTCGTAGCCACAGCAATCAGACAACAAAAAGAAATCAAAGGCATCCAAATCGGCAAAGAGGAAGTCAAACTCTCACTCTTGGCAGATGATATGATACTGTATGTGGAAAACCCAAAAGACTCCACCCCAAAGCTGCTAGAACTCATACAGGAATTCAGTCAAGTAGCAGGATATAAAATCAATGCACAGAAATCAGTGGCATTCCCCTACACCAACAACAAGACAGAAGAGAGACAAATCAAGGAGTCGATCCCATTTACAATTGCACCCAAAACCATTCGATACCTAGGAAGAAATCTAACCAAAGAGGCAAAGGATCTGTACTCAGAAAACGATAAAATACTCATGAAAGAAATTGAAGAAGACACAAAGAAAGGGAAAAACGTTCCATGCTCATGGATTGGGAGAATCAACATTGTGAAGATGTCAATGCTACCTAGAGCAATCGACACATTCAATGCAATCCCCATCAAAATACCATCCACTTTTTTCAAAGAAATGGAACAAAGAATCCTAAAATTTGTATGGAACCAGAAGAGACCCAGAATAGCCAGAGGAATACTGAAAAAGAAAAGCAAAGCTGGCGGCATCACAATTCCGGACTTCCAGCTCTATTACAAAGCTGTGATCATCAAGACACTATGGTACTGGCACAAAAACAGACACATCGGTCAATGGAACAGAATCGAGAGCCCAGAAATGGACCCTCAACTCTATGGTCAACTTATTGTTGACAAAGCAGGAAAGAATGTCCAAGGGCAAAAAGACAGTCTCTTCAACAAATGGTGTTGGGAAAATTGGACAGCCACATGCAGAAGAATGAAACTGGACCATTTCCTTACACCACACACAAAAATAGACTCCAAATGGTTGAAAGACCTAAACGGGAGACAGGAGTCCATCCAAATCCTAAAGGAGAACACAGGTAGCAACCTTTTCGACCTTAGCCGCAGCAACTTCTTCCTAGAAACATCGCCAAAGGCACGGGAAGCCAGGGCAAAAATGAACTGTTGGGATTTCATCAAGATAAAAAGCTTTTGCACAGCAAAAGAAACAGTCCACAAAACCAAAAGACAACCGACAGAATGGGAGAAAATATTTGCAAATGACCTATCAGACAAAGGGCTAGTATCCAAAATCTATAAAGAACTTATCAAACTCAACACCCAAAGAACAAATAATCCAATCAAGAAAGGGGCAGAAGACATGAACAGACATCTCTCCAAAGAAGACATCCAAATGGCCAAGAGGCACATGAAAAAGTGCTCAACATCGCTCGGCATCAGGGAAATCCAAATCAAAACCTCCATGAGATACCACCTCACACCCGTCAGAATGGCTAAAATTAACAAGTCAGGGAACGACAGATGTTGGCGGGGATGTGGAGAAAGAGGAACCCTCCTCCACTGTTGGTGGGAATGCAAGCTGGGGCAACCCCTCTGGAAAACAGTATGGAGGTTCCTCAAACAGTTGAAATTAGAGCTACCGTTCGATCCAGCAATTGCACTACTGGGTATTGACCACAAAGATAGAAATGTAGGGACCCGAAGGGGTACGTGTACCCCAATGATTATAGCAGCAATGTCCACCATAGCCAAACGGTGGAAAGAGCCAAGATGCCCATCGACAGATGAATGGCTAAAGAAGAGGTGGTATATATACACAATGGAATATTATGCAGCCATCAAAAGGAATGAGACCTTGCCATTTGCAACGACGTGGATGGAACTGGAGGGTGTTATGCTGAGTGAAATAAGTCAATCAGAGAAAGACACGTATCCCATGACCTCACTGATATGAGGAATTCTTAATCTCAGGAAAGAAGCTGAGTGTTACTGGAGTGGTTGGGGGTGGGAGGGATGGGGTGGCTGGGTGATAGACATTGGGGAGGGTATGTGCTACGGTGAGCGCTGTGAATGGTGCAAGACTGTTGAATCACAGATCTGTACTTCTGAAACAAATAACGCAACGTATTTTAAGAAAAAAGACAAAGAAGAAGATAACAGGAGAGGAAGCAAAGGGGAGTATGTCAGAGGGGGAGACGAACCATGAGAGATGATGGACTCTGAAAAACAAACGGAGGGTTCTAGAGGGGAGGGGCGTAGGGGGATGGGTTAGCCTGGTGATGGGTATTGAGGAGGGCACGTTCTGCATGGAGCACTGGGTGTTATGAACAAACAATGAATCGTGGAACACTGCACCAAAAACTAATGATGTAATATATGGTGATTAAGATAACAATTAAAAAAAAAAAAAAGCCAAAACAACAACAACAACAAAAAACAAAAGACACAGGCTATCAGATTGGATTAAAAAACAAGACCCATCCATATGCTGTCTGCAAGAGACTCCTTTTAGACCGAAAGACACCCCCAGATTGAAAGTGAGGGGGTGGAAAACCACTTACCATGCTAATGGACACCAAAAGAAAGCTGGGGTGGCAATCCTTATATCAGACAAACTAGATTTTAAAACAAAGACTGTAACAAGAGATGAGGAAGGACACTATATCCTACTTAAAGGGTCTATCCAACAAGAAGATCTAACAATTGTAAATATCTATGCCCCGAACATGGGAGCAGCCAATTATATAAGGCAATTAATAACAAAAGCAAAGAAACACATGGACAACAATACAATAATAGTGGGGGACTTTAACACCCCCCTGACTGAAATGGACAGATCATCTAAGCAAAAGATCAACAAGGAAATAAAGACTTTAAATGACACACTGGACCAAATGGACTTCACAGACATATTCAGAGCATTCCATCCCAAAGCAACGGAATACACATTCTTCTCTAGTGCCCATGGAACATTCTCCAGAATTGATCACATCCCAGGTCACAAATCAGGTCTCAATCGGTACCAAAAGATTGGGATCATTCCCTGCATCTTTTCAGACCACAATGCTTTGAGACTAGAACTCAACCACAAGAGGAAAGTCGGAAGGAACTCAAATACATGGAGGCTAAAGAGCATCCTACTAAAGAATGAATGGGTCAACCAAGAAATTAAAGAAGAATTAAAAAAATTCATGGAAACCAATGAAAATGGAAACACAACTGTTCAAAATCTTTGGGATACAGCAAAGGCAGTCCTGAGAGGAAAGTATATAGCAATACATGCCTTTCTCAAGAAACAAGAAAGGTCTCAAATACACAACCTAACCCTACACCTAAAGGAGCTGGAGAAAGAACAGCAAATAAAGCCTAAACCCAGCAGGAGAAGAGAAATCATAAAGATCAGAGCAGAAATCAATGAACTAGAAACCAAAAGAACAGTAGAACAGATCAACGAAACTAGGAGCTGGTTCTTTGAAAGAATTAACAAGATTGATAAACCCCTGGCCAGACTGATCAAAAAGAAAAGAGAAATGACCCAAATCAACAAAATCATGAATGAAAGAGGAGAGATCACAACCAACACCAAAGCAATACAAACAACTATAAGAACATATTATGAGCAACTCTATGCCAGCAAATTAGATAACCTGGAAGAAATGGGTGCATTCCTAGAGATGTATCAACTACCAAAATTGAGCCAGGAAGAAATAGAAAACCTGAACAGACCTATAACCACGAAGGAAATTGAAACAGTCATCAAAAATCTCCCAAGAAACAAAAGCCCAGGGCCAGATGGCTTCCCAGGGGAATTCTATCAGACATTTCAAGAGGAATTAATACCTATTCCCCTGAAAATGTTCCAAAAAATAGAAATGGAAGGGAAACTTCCAAACTCATTTTATGAGGCCAGCATTACCTTGATCCCAAAACCAGACAAAGACCCCATCCAAAAGGAGAATTACACACCAAGATCCTTGATGAACATGGATGAGAAAATTCTCACCAAAACCCTAGCCAATAGGATCCAACAGTACATTAAAAGGATTATTCACCAGGACCAAGAGGGATTTAGTCCTGGGCTGCAAGGCTGGTTCAACATCCGCAAATCAATCAACGTGATACCATACATTAACAAAAGAAAGAACAAGAATCATAGGATCCTCTCCATAGATGCAGAAAATGCATTTGACAAAGTACAACATCGTTTCTTGATCAAAACTCTTCAGAGTATAGGGATAGAGGGTACATACCTCCACATCATAAAAGCCATCTATGAAAAACCTACAGCGAATATCATTCTCAATGGGGAAAGGCTGAGAGCTTTTCCCCTAAGGTCAGGAACGCGGCACGGATGTCCACTCGCACCACTGCTATTCCACATAGTATTAGCAGTCGTAGCCACAGCAATCAGACAACAAAAAGAAATCAAAGGCATCCAAATCGGCAAAGAGGAAGTCAAACTCTCACTCTTGGCAGATGATATGATACTGTATGTGGAAAACCCAAAAGACTCCACCCCAAAGCTGCTAGAACTCATACAGGAATTCAGTCAAGTAGCAGGATATAAAATCAATGCACAGAAATCAGTGGCATTCCCCTACACCAACAACAAGACAGAAGAGAGACAAATCAAGGAGTCGATCCCATTTACAATTGCACCCAAAACCATTCGATACCTAGGAAGAAATCTAACCAAAGAGGCAAAGGATCTGTACTCAGAAAACGATAAAATACTCATGAAAGAAATTGAAGAAGACACAAAGAAAGGGAAAAACGTTCCATGCTCATGGATTGGGAGAATCAACATTGTGAAGATGTCAATGCTACCTAGAGCAATCGACACATTCAATGCAATCCCCATCAAAATACCATCCACTTTTTTCAAAGAAATGGAACAAAGAATCCTAAAATTTGTATGGAACCAGAAGAGACCCAGAATAGCCAGAGGAATACTGAAAAAGAAAAGCAAAGCTGGCGGCATCACAATTCCGGACTTCCAGCTCTATTACAAAGCTGTGATCATCAAGACACTATGGTACTGGCACAAAAACAGACACATCGGTCAATGGAACAGAATCGAGAGCCCAGAAATGGACCCTCAACTCTATGGTCAACTTATTGTTGACAAAGCAGGAAAGAATGTCCAAGGGCAAAAAGACAGTCTCTTCAACAAATGGTGTTGGGAAAATTGGACAGCCACATGCAGAAGAATGAAACTGGACCATTTCCTTACACCACACACAAAAATAGACTCCAAATGGTTGAAAGACCTAAACGGGAGACAGGAGTCCATCCAAATCCTAAAGGAGAACACAGGTAGCAACCTTTTCGACCTTAGCCGCAGCAACTTCTTCCTAGAAACATCGCCAAAGGCACGGGAAGCCAGGGCAAAAATGAACTGTTGGGATTTCATCAAGATAAAAAGCTTTTGCACAGCAAAAGAAACAGTCCACAAAACCAAAAGACAACCGACAGAATGGGAGAAAATATTTGCAAATGACCTATCAGACAAAGGGCTAGTATCCAAAATCTATAAAGAACTTATCAAACTCAACACCCAAAGAACAAATAATCCAATCAAGAAAGGGGCAGAAGACATGAACAGACATCTCTCCAAAGAAGACATCCAAATGGCCAAGAGGCACATGAAAAAGTGCTCAACATCGCTCGGCATCAGGGAAATCCAAATCAAAACCTCCATGAGATACCACCTCACACCCGTCAGAATGGCTAAAATTAACAAGTCAGGGAACGACAGATGTTGGCGGGGATGTGGAGAAAGGGGAACCCTCCTCCACTGTTGGTGGGAATGCAAGCTGGGGCAACCCCTCTGGAAAACAGTATGGAGGTTCCTCAAACAGTTGAAATTAGAGCTACCGTTCGATCCAGCAATTGCACTACTGGGTATTGACCACAAAGATAGAAATGTAGGGACCCGAAGGGGTACGTGTACCCCAATGATTATAGCAGCAATGTCCACCATAGCCAAACGGTGGAAAGAGCCAAGATGCCCATCGACAGATGAATGGCTAAAGAAGAGGTGGTATATATACACAATGGAATATTATGCAGCCATCAAAAGGAATGAGACCTTGCCATTTGCAACGACGTGGATGGAACTGGAGGGTGTTATGCTGAGTGAAATAAGTCAATCAGAGAAAGACACGTATCCCATGACCTCACTGATATGAGGAATTCTTAATCTCAGGAAAGAAGCTGAGTGTTACTGGAGTGGTTGGGGGTGGGAGGGATGGGGTGGCTGGGTGATAGACATTGGGGAGGGTATGTGCTACGGTGAGCGCTGTGAATGGTGCAAGACTGTTGAATCACAGATCTGTACTTCTGAAACAAATAACGCAACATATTTCAAGAAAAAAGACAAAGAAGAAGATAACAGGAGAGGAAGCAAAGGGGAGTATGTCAGAGGGGGAGACGAACCATGAGAGATGATGGACTCTGAAAAACAAACGGAGGGTTCTAGAGGGGAGGGGCGTAGGGGGATGGGTTAGCCTGGTGATGGGTATTGAGGAGGGCACGTTCTGCATGGAGCACTGGGTGTTATGAACAAACAATGAATCGTGGAACACTGCACCAAAAACTAATGATGTAATATATGGTGATTAAGATAACAATTAAAAAAAAAAAAAAGCCAAAACAACAACAACAACAAAAAACAAAAGACACAGGCTATCAGATTGGATTAAAAAACAAGACCCATCCATATGCTGTCTGCAAGAGACTCCTTTTAGACCGAAAGACACCCCCAGATTGAAAGTGAGGGGGTGGAAAACCACTTACCATGCTAATGGACACCAAAAGAAAGCTGGGGTGGCAATCCTTATATCAGACAAACTAGATTTTAAAACAAAGACTGTAACAAGAGATGAGGAAGGACACTATATCCTACTTAAAGGGTCTATCCAACAAGAAGATCTAACAATTGTAAATATCTATGCCCCGAACATGGGAGCAGCCAATTATATAAGGCAATTAATAACAAAAGCAAAGAAACACATGGACAACAATACAATAATAGTGGGGGACTTTAACACCCCCCTGACTGAAATGGACAGATCATCTAAGCAAAAGATCAACAAGGAAATAAAGACTTTAAATGACACACTGGGCCAAATGGACTTCACAGACATATTCAGAGCATTCCATCCCAAAGCAACGGAATACACATTCTTCTCTAGTGCCCATGGAACATTCTCCAGAATTGATCACATCCCAGGTCACAAATCAGGTCTCAATCGGTACCAAAAGATTGGGATCATTCCCTGCATCTTTTCAGACCACAATGCTTTGAGACTAGAACTCAACCACAAGAGGAAAGTCGGAAGGAACTCAAATACATGGAGGCTAAAGAGCATCCTACTAAAGAATGAATGGGTCAACCAAGAAATTAAAGAAGAATTAAAAAAATTCATGGAAACCAATGAAAATGGAAACACAACTGTTCAAAATCTTTGGGATACAGCAAAGGCAGTCCTGAGAGGAAAGTATATAGCAATACATGCCTTTCTCAAGAAACAAGAAAGGTCTCAAATACACAACCTAACCCTACACCTAAAGGAGCTGGAGAAAGAACAGCAAATAAAGCCTAAACCCAGCAGGAGAAGAGAAATCATAAAGATCAGAGCAGAAATCAATGAACTAGAAACCAAAAGAACAGTAGAACAGATCAACGAAACTAGGAGCTGGTTCTTTGAAAGAATTAACAAGATTGATAAACCCCTGGCCAGACTGATCAAAAAGAAAAGAGAAATGACCCAAATCAACAAAATCATGAATGAAAGAGGAGAGATCACAACCAACACCAAAGCAATACAAACAACTATAAGAACATATTATGAGCAACTCTATGCCAGCAAATGAGATAACCTGGAAGAAATGGGTGCATTCCTAGAGATGTATCAACTACCAAAATTGAGCCAGGAAGAAATAGAAAACCTGAACAGACCTATAACCACGAAGGAAATTGAAACAGTCATCAAAAATCTCCCAAGAAACAAAAGCCCAGGGCCAGATGGCTTCCCAGGGGAATTCTATCAGACATTTCAAGAGGAATTAATACCTATTCTCCTGAAAATGTTCCAAAAAATAGAAATGGAAGGGAAACTTCCAAACTCATTTTATGAGGCCAGCATTACCTTGATCCCAAAACCAGACAAAGACCCCATCCAAAAGGAGAATTACACACCAAGATCCTTGATGAACATGGATGCGAAAACTCTCACCAAAACCCTAGCCAATAGGATCCAACAGTACATTAAAAGGATTATTCACCAGGACCAAGAGGGATTTAGTCCTGGGCTGCAAGGCTGGTTCAACATCCGCAAATCAATCAACGTGATACCATACATTAACAAAAGAAAGAACAAGAATCATAGGATCCTCTCCATAGATGCAGAAAATGCATTTGACAAAGTACAACATCGTTTCTTGATCAAAACTCTTCAGAGTATAGGGATAGAGGGTACATACCTCAACATCATAAAAGCCATCTATGAAAAACCTACAGCGAATATCATTCTCAATGGGGAAAGGCTGAGAGCTTTTCCCCTAAGGTCAGGAACGCGGCACGGATGTCCACTCGCACCACTGCTATTCCACATAGTATTAGCAGTCGTAGCCACAGCAATCAGAGAACAAAAAGAAATCAAAGGCATCCAAATCGGCAAAGAGGAAGTCAAACTCTCACTCTTGGCAGATGATATGATACTGTATGTGGAAAACCCAAAAGACTCCACCCCAAAGCTGCTAGAACTCATACAGGAATTCAGTCAAGTAGCAGGATATAAAATCAATGCACAGAAATCAGTGGCATTCCCCTACACCAACAACAAGACAGAAGAGAGACAAATCAAGGAGTCGATCCCATTTACAATTGCACCCAAAACCATTCGATACCTAGGAAGAAATCTAACCAAAGAGGCAAAGGATCTGTACTCAGAAAACGATAAAATACTCATGAAAGAAATTGAAGAAGACACAAAGAAAGGGAAAAACGTTCCATGCTCATGGATTGGGAGAATCAACATTGTGAAGATGTCAATGCTACCTAGAGCAATCGACACATTCAATGCAATCCCCATCAAAATACCATCCACTTTTTTCAAAGAAATGGAACAAAGAATCCTAAAATTTGTATGGAACCAGAAGAGACCCAGAATAGCCAGAGGAATACTGAAAAAGAAAAGCAAAGCTGGCGGCATCACAATTCCGGACTTCCAGCTCTATTACAAAGCTGTGATCATCAAGACACTATGGTACTGGCACAAAAACAGACACATCGGTCAATGGAACAGAATCGAGAGCCCAGAAATGGACCCTCAACTCTATGGTCAACTTATTGTTGACAAAGCAGGAAAGAATGTCCAAGGGCAAAAAGACAGTCTCTTCAACAAATGGTGTTGGGAAAATTGGACAGCCACATGCAGAAGAATGAAACTGGACCATTTCCTTACACCACACACAAAAATAGACTCCAAATGGTTGAAAGACCTAAACGGGAGACAGGAGTCCATCCAAATCCTAAAGGAGAACACAGGTAGCAACCTTTTCGACCTTAGCCGCAGCAACTTCTTCCTAGAAACATCGCCAAAGGCACGGGAAGCCAGGGCAAAAATGAACTGTTGGGATTTCATCAAGATAAAAAGCTTTTGCACAGCAAAAGAAACAGTCCACAAAACCAAAAGACAACCGACAGAATGGGAGAAAATATTTGCAAATGACCTATCAGACAAAGGGCTAGTATCCAAAATCTATAAAGTACTTATCAAACTCAACACCCAAAGAACAAATAATCCAATCAAGAAAGGGGCAGAAGACATGAACAGACATCTCTCCAAAGAAGACATCCAAATGGCCAAGAGGCACATGAAAAAGTGCTCAACATCGCTCGGCATCAGGGAAATCCAAATCAAAACCTCCATGAGATACCACCTCACACCCGTCAGAATGGCTAAAATTAACAAGTCAGGGAACGACAGATGTTGGCGGGGATGTGGAGAAAGAGGAACCCTCCTCCACTGTTGGTGGGAATGCAAGCTGGGGCAACCCCTCTGGAAAACAGTATGGAGGTTCCTCAAACAGTTGAAATTAGAGCTACCGTTCGATCCAGCAATTGCACTACTGGGTATTGACCACAAAGATAGAAATGTAGGGACCCGAAGGGGTACGTGTACCCCAATGATTATAGCAGCAATGTCCACCATAGCCAAACGGTGGAAAGAGCCAAGATGCCCATCGACAGATGAATGGCTAAAGAAGAGGTGGTATATATACACAATGGAATATTATGCAGCCATCAAAAGGAATGAGACCTTGCCATTTGCAACGACGTGGATGGAACTGGAGGGTGTTATGCTGAGTGAAATAAGTCAATCAGAGAAAGACACGTATCCCATGACCTCACTGATATGAGGAATTCTTAATCTCAGGAAAGAAGCTGAGTGTTACTGCAGTGGTTGGGGGTGGGAGGGATGGGGTGGCTGGGTGATAGACATTGGGGAGGGTATGTGCTACGGTGAGCGCTGTGAATGGTGCAAGACTGTTGAATCACAGATCTGTACTTCTGAAACAAATAACGCAACATATTTTAAGAAAAAAGACAAAGAAGAAGATAACAGGAGAGGAAGCAAAGGGGAGTATGTCAGAGGGGGAGACGAACCATGAGAGATGATGGACTCTGAAAAACAAACGGAGGGTTCTAGAGGGGAGGGGCGTAGGGGGATGGGTTAGCCTGGTGATGGGTATTGAGGAGGGCACGTTCTGCATGGAGCACTGGGTGTTATGAACAAACAATGAATCGTGGAACACTGCACCAAAAACTAATGATGTAATATATGGTGATTAAGATAACAATTAAAAAAAAAAAAAAGCCAAAACAACAACAACAACAAAAAACAAAAGACACAGGCTATCAGATTGGATTAAAAAACAAGACCCATCCATATGCTGTCTGCAAGAGACTCCTTTTAGACCGAAAGACACCCCCAGATTGAAAGTGAGGGGGTGGAAAACCACTTACCATGCTAATGGACACCAAAAGAAAGCTGGGGTGGCAATCCTTATATCAGACAAACTAGATTTTAAAACAAAGACTGTAACAAGAGATGAGGAAGGACACTATATCCTACTTAAAGGGTCTATCCAACAAGAAGATCTAACAATTGTAAATATCTATGCCCCGAACATGGGAGCAGCCAATTATATAAGGCAATTAATAACAAAAGCAAAGAAACACATGGACAACAATACAATAATAGTGGGGGACTTTAACACCCCCCTGACTGAAATGGACAGATCATCTAAGCAAAAGATCAACAAGGAAATAAAGACTTTAAATGACACACTGGACCAAATGGACTTCACAGACATATTCAGAGCATTCCATCCCAAAGCAACGGAATACACATTCTTCTCTAGTGCCCATGGAACATTCTCCAGAATTGATCACATCCCAGGTCACAAATCAGGTCTCAATCGGTACCAAAAGATTGGGATCATTCCCTGCATCTTTTCAGACCACAATGCTTTGAGACTAGAACTCAACCACAAGAGGAAAGTCGGAAGGAACTCAAATACATGGAGGCTAAAGAGCATCCTACTAAAGAATGAATGGGTCAACCAAGAAATTAAAGAAGAATTAAAAAAATTCATGGAAACCAATGAAAATGGAAACACAACTGTTCAAAATCTTTGGGATACAGCAAAGGCAGTCCTGAGAGGAAAGTATATAGCAATACATGCCTTTCTCAAGAAACAAGAAAGGTCTCAAATACACAACCTAACCCTACACCTAAAGGAGCTGGAGAAAGAACAGCAAATAAAGCCTAAACCCAGCAGGAGAAGAGAAATCATAAAGATCAGAGCAGAAATCAATGAACTAGAAACCAAAAGAACAGTAGAACAGATCAACGAAACTAGGAGCTGGTTCTTTGAAAGAATTAACAAGATTGATAAACCCCTGGCCAGACTGATCAAAAAGAAAAGAGAAATGACCCAAATCAACAAAATCATGAATGAAAGAGGAGAGATCACAACCAACACCAAAGCAATACAAACAACTATAAGAACATATTATGAGCAACTCTATGCCAGCAAATGAGATAACCTGGAAGAAATGGGTGCATTCCTAGAGATGTATCAACTACCAAAATTGAGCCAGGAAGAAATAGAAAACCTGAACAGACCTATAACCACGAAGGAAATTGAAACAGTCATCAAAAATCTCCCAAGAAACAAAAGCCCAGGGCCAGATGGCTTCCCAGGGGAATTCTATCAGACATTTCAAGAGGAATTAATACCTATTCTCCTGAAAATGTTCCAAAAAATAGAAATGGAAGGGAAACTTCCAAACTCATTTTATGAGGCCAGCATTACCTTGATCCCAAAACCAGACAAAGACCCCATCCAAAAGGAGAATTACACACCAAGATCCTTGATGAACATGGATGCGAAAATTCTCACCAAAACCCTAGCCAATAGGATCCAACAGTACATTAAAAGGATTATTCACCAGGACCAAGAGGGATTTAGTCCTGGGCTGCAAGGCTGGTTCAACATCCGCAAATCAATCAACGTGATACCATACATTAACAAAAGAAAGAACAAGAATCATAGGATCCTCTCCATAGATGCAGAAAATGCATTTGACAAAGTACAACATCGTTTCTTGATCAAAACTCTTCAGAGTATAGGGATAGAGGGTACATACCTCAACATCATAAAAGCCATCTATGAAAAACCTACAGCGAATATCATTCTCAATGGGGAAAGGCTGAGAGCTTTTCCCCTAAGGTCAGGAACGCGGCACGGATGTCCACTCGCACCACTGCTATTCCACATAGTATTAGCAGTCGTAGCCACAGCAATCAGACAACAAAAAGAAATCAAAGGCATCCAAATCGGCAAAGAGGAAGTCAAACTCTCACTCTTGGCAGATGATATGATACTGTATGTGGAAAACCCAAAAGACTCCACCCCAAAGCTGCTAGAACTCATACAGGAATTCAGTCAAGTAGCAGGATATAAAATCAATGCACAGAAATCAGTGGCATTCCCCTACACCAACAACAAGACAGAAGAGAGACAAATCAAGGAGTCGATCCCATTTACAATTGCACCCAAAACCATTCGATACCTAGGAAGAAATCTAACCCAAGAGGCAAAGGATCTGTACTCAGAAAACGATAAAATACTCATGAAAGAAATTGAAGAAGACACAAAGAAAGGGAAAAACGTTCCATGCTCATGGATTGGGAGAATCAACATTGTGAAGATGTCAATGCTACCTAGAGCAATCGACACATTCAATGCAATCCCCATCAAAATACCATCCACTTTTTTCAAAGAAATGGAACAAAGAATCCTAAAATTTGTATGGAACCAGAAGAGACCCAGAATAGCCAGAGGAATACTGAAAAAGAAAAGCAAAGCTGGCGGCATCACAATTCCGGACTTCCAGCTCTATTACAAAGCTGTGATCATCAAGACACTATGGTACTGGCACAAAAACAGACACATCGGTCAATGGAACAGAATCGAGAGCCCAGAAATGGACCCTCAACTCTATGGTCAACTTATTGTTGACAAAGCAGGAAAGAATGTCCAAGGGCAAAAAGACAGTCTCTTCAACAAATGGTGTTGGGAAAATTGGACAGCCACATGCAGAAGAATGAAACTGGACCATTTCCTTACACCACACACAAAAATAGACTCCAAATGGTTGAAAGACCTAAACGGGAGACAGGAGTCCATCCAAATCCTAAAGGAGAACACAGGTAGCAACCTTTTCGACCTTAGCCGCAGCAACTTCTTCCTAGAAACATCGCCAAAGGCACGGGAAGCCAGGGCAAAAATGAACTGTTGGGATTTCATCAAGATAAAAAGCTTTTGCACAGCAAAAGAAACAGTCCACAAAACCAAAAGACAACCGACAGAATGGGAGAAAATATTTGCAAATGACCTATCAGACAAAGGGCTAGTATCCAAAATCTATAAAGAACTTATCAAACTCAACACCCAAAGAACAAATAATCCAATCAAGAAAGGGGCAGAAGACATGAACAGACATCTCTCCAAAGAAGACATCCAAATGGCCAAGAGGCACATGAAAAAGTGCTCAACATCGCTCGGCATCAGGGAAATCCAAATCAAAACCTCCATGAGATACCACCTCACACCCGTCAGAATGGCTAAAATTAACAAGTCAGGGAACGACAGATGTTGGCGGGGATGTGGAGAAAGGGGAACCCTCCTCCACTGTTGGTGGGAATGCAAGCTGGGGCAACCCCTCTGGAAAACAGTATGGAGGTTCCTCAAACAGTTGAAATTAGAGCTACCGTTCGATCCAGCAATTGCACTACTGGGTATTGACCACAAAGATAGAAATGTAGGGACCCGAAGGGGTACGTGTACCCCAATGATTATAGCAGCAATGTCCACCATAGCCAAACGGTGGAAAGAGCCAAGATGCCCATCGACAGATGAATGGCTAAAGAAGAGGTGGTATATATACACAATGGAATATTATGCAGCCATCAAAAGGAATGAGACCTTGCCATTTGCAACGACGTGGATGGAACTGGAGGGTGTTATGCTGAGTGAAATAAGTCAATCAGAGAAAGACACGTATCCCATGACCTCACTGATATGAGGAATTCTTAATCTCAGGAAAGAAGCTGAGTGTTACTGGAGTGGTTGGGGGTGGGAGGGATGGGGTGGCTGGGTGATAGACATTGGGGAGGGTATGTGCTACGGTGAGCGCTGTGAATGGTGCAAGACTGTTGAATCACAGATCTGTACTTCTGAAACAAATAACGCAACGTATTTTAAGAAAAAAGACAAAGAAGAAGATAACAGGAGAGGAAGCAAAGGGGAGTATGTCAGAGGGGGAGACGAACCATGAGAGATGATGGACTCTGAAAAACAAACGGAGGGTTCTAGAGGGGAGGGGCGTAGGGGGATGGGTTAGCCTGGTGATGGGTATTGAGGAGGGCACGTTCTGCATGGAGCACTGGGTGTTATGAACAAACAATGAATCGTGGAACACTGCACCAAAAACTAATGATGTAATATATGGTGATTAAGATAACAATTAAAAAAAAAAAAAAAGCCAAAACAACAACAACAACAAAAAACAAAAGACACAGGCTATCAGATTGGATTAAAAAACAAGACCCATCCATATGCTGTCTGCAAGAGACTCCTTTTAGACCGAAAGACACCCCCAGATTGAAAGTGAGGGGGTGGAAAACCACTTACCATGCTAATGGACACCAAAAGAAAGCTGGGGTGGCAATCCTTATATCAGACAAACTAGATTTTAAAACAAAGACTGTAACAAGAGATGAGGAAGGACACTATATCCTACTTAAAGGGTCTATCCAACAAGAAGATCTAACAATTGTAAATATCTATGCCCCGAACATGGGAGCAGCCAATTATATAAGGCAATTAATAACAAAAGCAAAGAAACACATGGACAACAATACAATAATAGTGGGGGACTTTAACACCCCCCTGACTGAAATGGACAGATCATCTAAGCAAAAGATCAACAAGGAAATAAAGACTTTAAATGACACACTGGACCAAATGGACTTCACAGACATATTCAGAGCATTCCATCCCAAAGCAACGGAATACACATTCTTCTCTAGTGCCCATGGAACATTCTCCAGAATTGATCACATCCCAGGTCACAAATCAGGTCTCAATCGGTACCAAAAGATTGGGATCATTCCCTGCATCTTTTCAGACCACAATGCTTTGAGACTAGAACTCAACCACAAGAGGAAAGTCGGAAGGAACTCAAATACATGGAGGCTAAAGAGCATCCTACTAAAGAATGAATGGGTCAACCAAGAAATTAAAGAAGAATTAAAAAAATTCATGGAAACCAATGAAAATGGAAACACAACTGTTCAAAATCTTTGGGATACAGCAAAGGCAGTCCTGAGAGGAAAGTATATAGCAATACATGCCTTTCTCAAGAAACAAGAAAGGTCTCAAATACACAACCTAACCCTACACCTAAAGGAGCTGGAGAAAGAACAGCAAATAAAGCCTAAACCCAGCAGGAGAAGAGAAATCATAAAGATCAGAGCAGAAATCAATGAACTAGAAACCAAAAGAACAGTAGAACAGATCAACGAAACTAGGAGCTGGTTCTTTGAAAGAATTAACAAGATTGATAAACCCCTGGCCAGACTGATCAAAAAGAAAAGAGAAATGACCCAAATCAACAAAATCATGAATGAAAGAGGAGAGATCACAACCAACACCAAAGCAATACAAACAACTATAAGAACATATTATGAGCAACTCTATGCCAGCAAATGAGATAACCTGGAAGAAATGGGTGCATTCCTAGAGATGTATCAACTACCAAAATTGAGCCAGGAAGAAATAGAAAACCTGAACAGACCTATAACCACGAAGGAAATTGAAACAGTCATCAAAAATCTCCCAAGAAACAAAAGCCCAGGGCCAGATGGCTTCCCAGGGGAATTCTATCAGACATTTCAAGAGGAATTAATACCTATTCTCCTGAAAATGTTCCAAAAAATAGAAATGGAAGGGAAACTTCCAAACTCATTTTATGAGGCCAGCATTACCTTGATCCCAAAACCAGACAAAGACCCCATCCAAAAGGAGAATTACACACCAAGATCCTTGATGAACATGGATGCGAAAATTCTCACCAAAACCCTAGCCAATAGGATCCAACAGTACATTAAAAGGATTATTCACCAGGACCAAGAGGGATTTAGTCCTGGGCTGCAAGGCTGGTTCAACATCCGCAAATCAATCAACGTGATACCATACATTAACAAAAGAAAGAACAAGAATCATAGGATCCTCTCCATAGATGCAGAAAATGCATTTGACAAAGTACAACATCGTTTCTTGATCAAAACTCTTCAGAGTATAGGGATAGAGGGTACATACCTCAACATCATAAAAGCCATCTATGAAAAACCTACAGCGAATATCATTCTCAATGGGGAAAGGCTGAGAGCTTTTCCCCTAAGGTCAGGAACGCGGCACGGATGTCCACTCGCACCACTGCTATTCCACATAGTATTAGCAGTCGTAGCCACAGCAATCAGACAACAAAAAGAAATCAAAGGCATCCAAATCGGCAAAGAGGAAGTCAAACTCTCACTCTTGGCAGATGATATGATACTGTATGTGGAAAACCCAAAAGACTCCACCCCAAAGCTGCTAGAACTCATACAGGAATTCAGTCAAGTAGCAGGATATAAAATCAATGCACAGAAATCAGTGGCATTCCCCTACACCAACAACAAGACAGAAGAGAGACAAATCAAGGAGTCGATCCCATTTACAATTGCACCCAAAACCATTCGATACCTAGGAAGAAATCTAACCCAAGAGGCAAAGGATCTGTACTCAGAAAACGATAAAATACTCATGAAAGAAATTGAAGAAGACACAAAGAAAGGGAAAAACGTTCCATGCTCATGGATTGGGAGAATCAACATTGTGAAGATGTCAATGCTACCTAGAGCAATCGACACATTCAATGCAATCCCCATCAAAATACCATCCACTTTTTTCAAAGAAATGGAACAAAGAATCCTAAAATTTGTATGGAACCAGAAGAGACCCAGAATAGCCAGAGGAATACTGAAAAAGAAAAGCAAAGCTGGCGGCATCACAATTCCGGACTTCCAGCTCTATTACAAAGCTGTGATCATCAAGACACTATGGTACTGGCACAAAAACAGACACATCGGTCAATGGAACAGAATCGAGAGCCCAGAAATGGACCCTCAACTCTATGGTCAACTTATTGTTGACAAAGCAGGAAAGAATGTCCAAGGGCAAAAAGACAGTCTCTTCAACAAATGGTGTTGGGAAAATTGGACAGCCACATGCAGAAGAATGAAACTGGACCATTTCCTTACACCACACACAAAAATAGACTCCAAATGGTTGAAAGACCTAAACGGGAGACAGGAGTCCATCCAAATCCTAAAGGAGAACACAGGTAGCAACCTTTTCGACCTTAGCCGCAGCAACTTCTTCCTAGAAACATCGCCAAAGGCACGGGAAGCCAGGGCAAAAATGAACTGTTGGGATTTCATCAAGATAAAAAGCTTTTGCACAGCAAAAGAAACAGTCCACAAAACCAAAAGACAACCGACAGAATGGGAGAAAATATTTGCAAATGACCTATCAGACAAAGGGCTAGTATCCAAAATCTATAAAGAACTTATCAAACTCAACACCCAAAGAACAAATAATCCAATCAAGAAAGGGGCAGAAGACATGAACAGACATCTCTCCAAAGAAGACATCCAAATGGCCAAGAGGCACATGAAAAAGTGCTCAACATCGCTCGGCATCAGGGAAATCCAAATCAAAACCTCCATGAGATACCACCTCACACCCGTCAGAATGGCTAAAATTAACAAGTCAGGGAACGACAGATGTTGGCGGGGATGTGGAGAAAGGGGAACCCTCCTCCACTGTTGGTGGGAATGCAAGCTGGGGCAACCCCTCTGGAAAACAGTATGGAGGTTCCTCAAACAGTTGAAATTAGAGCTACCGTTCGATCCAGCAATTGCACTACTGGGTATTGACCACAAAGATAGAAATGTAGGGACCCGAAGGGGTACGTGTACCCCAATGATTATAGCAGCAATGTCCACCATAGCCAAACGGTGGAAAGAGCCAAGATGCCCATCGACAGATGAATGGCTAAAGAAGAGGTGGTATATATACACAATGGAATATTATGCAGCCATCAAAAGGAATGAGACCTTGCCATTTGCAACGACGTGGATGGAACTGGAGGGTGTTATGCTGAGTGAAATAAGTCAATCAGAGAAAGACACGTATCCCATGACCTCACTGATATGAGGAATTCTTAATCTCAGGAAAGAAGCTGAGTGTTACTGGAGTGGTTGGGGGTGGGAGGGATGGGGTGGCTGGGTGATAGACATTGGGGAGGGTATGTGCTACGGTGAGCGCTGTGAATGGTGCAAGACTGTTGAATCACAGATCTGTACTTCTGAAACAAATAACGCAACGTATTTTAAGAAAAAAGACAAAGAAGAAGATAACAGGAGAGGAAGCAAAGGGGAGTATGTCAGAGGGGGAGACGAACCATGAGAGATGATGGACTCTGAAAAACAAACGGAGGGTTCTAGAGGGGAGGGGCGTAGGGGGATGGGTTAGCCTGGTGATGGGTATTGAGGAGGGCACGTTCTGCATGGAGCACTGGGTGTTATGAACAAACAATGAATCGTGGAACACTGCACCAAAAACTAATGATGTAATATATGGTGATTAAGATAACAATTAAAAAAAAAAAAAAAGCCAAAACAACAACAACAACAAAAAACAAAAGACACAGGCTATCAGATTGGATTAAAAAACAAGACCCATCCATATGCTGTCTGCAAGAGACTCCTTTTAGACCGAAAGACACCCCCAGATTGAAAGTGAGGGGGTGGAAAACCACTTACCATGCTAATGGACACCAAAAGAAAGCTGGGGTGGCAATCCTTATATCAGACAAACTAGATTTTAAAACAAAGACTGTAACAAGAGATGAGGAAGGACACTATATCCTACTTAAAGGGTCTATCCAACAAGAAGATCTAACAATTGTAAATATCTATGCCCCGAACATGGGAGCAGCCAATTATATAAGGCAATTAATAACAAAAGCAAAGAAACACATGGACAACAATACAATAATAGTGGGGGACTTTAACACCCCCCTGACTGAAATGGACAGATCATCTAAGCAAAAGATCAACAAGGAAATAAAGACTTTAAATGACACACTGGACCAAATGGACTTCACAGACATATTCAGAGCATTCCATCCCAAAGCAACGGAATACACATTCTTCTCTAGTGCCCATGGAACATTCTCCAGAATTGATCACATCCCAGGTCACAAATCAGGTCTCAATCGGTACCAAAAGATTGGGATCATTCCCTGCATCTTTTCAGACCACAATGCTTTGAGACTAGAACTCAACCACAAGAGGAAAGTCGGAAGGAACTCAAATACATGGAGGCTAAAGAGCATCCTACTAAAGAATGAATGGGTCAACCAAGAAATTAAAGAAGAATTAAAAAAATTCATGGAAACCAATGAAAATGGAAACACAACTGTTCAAAATCTTTGGGATACAGCAAAGGCAGTCCTGAGAGGAAAGTATATAGCAATACATGCCTTTCTCAAGAAACAAGAAAGGTCTCAAATACACAACCTAACCCTACACCTAAAGGAGCTGGAGAAAGAACAGCAAATAAAGCCTAAACCCAGCAGGAGAAGAGAAATCATAAAGATCAGAGCAGAAATCAATGAACTAGAAACCAAAAGAACAGTAGAACAGATCAACGAAACTAGGAGCTGGTTCTTTGAAAGAATTAACAAGATTGATAAACCCCTGGCCAGACTGATCAAAAAGAAAAGAGAAATGACCCAAATCAACAAAATCATGAATGAAAGAGGAGAGATCACAACCAACACCAAAGCAATACAAACAACTATAAGAACATATTATGAGCAACTCTATGCCAGCAAATGAGATAACCTGGAAGAAATGGGTGCATTCCTAGAGATGTATCAACTACCAAAATTGAGCCAGGAAGAAATAGAAAACCTGAACAGACCTATAACCACGAAGGAAATTGAAACAGTCATCAAAAATCTCCCAAGAAACAAAAGCCCAGGGCCAGATGGCTTCCCAGGGGAATTCTATCAGACATTTCAAGAGGAATTAATACCTATTCTCCTGAAAATGTTCCAAAAAATAGAAATGGAAGGGAAACTTCCAAACTCATTTTATGAGGCCAGCATTACCTTGATCCCAAAACCAGACAAAGACCCCATCCAAAAGGAGAATTACACACCAAGATCCTTGATGAACATGGATGCGAAAATTCTCACCAAAACCCTAGCCAATAGGATCCAACAGTACATTAAAAGGATTATTCACCAGGACCAAGAGGGATTTAGTCCTGGGCTGCAAGGCTGGTTCAACATCCGCAAATCAATCAACGTGATACCATACATTAACAAAAGAAAGAACAAGAATCATAGGATCCTCTCCATAGATGCAGAAAATGCATTTGACAAAGTACAACATCGTTTCTTGATCAAAACTCTTCAGAGTATAGGGATAGAGGGTACATACCTCAACATCATAAAAGCCATCTATGAAAAACCTACAGCGAATATCATTCTCAATGGGGAAAGGCTGAGAGCTTTTCCCCTAAGGTCAGGAACGCGGCACGGATGTCCACTCGCACCACTGCTATTCCACATAGTATTAGCAGTCGTAGCCACAGCAATCAGACAACAAAAAGAAATCAAAGGCATCCAAATCGGCAAAGAGGAAGTCAAACTCTCACTCTTGGCAGATGATATGATACTGTATGTGGAAAACCCAAAAGACTCCACCCCAAAGCTGCTAGAACTCATACAGGAATTCAGTCAAGTAGCAGGATATAAAATCAATGCACAGAAATCAGTGGCATTCCCCTACACCAACAACAAGACAGAAGAGAGACAAATCAAGGAGTCGATCCCATTTACAATTGCACCCAAAACCATTCGATACCTAGGAAGAAATCTAACCCAAGAGGCAAAGGATCTGTACTCAGAAAACGATAAAATACTCATGAAAGAAATTGAAGAAGACACAAAGAAAGGGAAAAACGTTCCATGCTCATGGATTGGGAGAATCAACATTGTGAAGATGTCAATGCTACCTAGAGCAATCGACACATTCAATGCAATCCCCATCAAAATACCATCCACTTTTTTCAAAGAAATGGAACAAAGAATCCTAAAATTTGTATGGAACCAGAAGAGACCCAGAATAGCCAGAGGAATACTGAAAAAGAAAAGCAAAGCTGGCGGCATCACAATTCCGGACTTCCAGCTCTATTACAAAGCTGTGATCATCAAGACACTATGGTACTGGCACAAAAACAGACACATCGGTCAATGGAACAGAATCGAGAGCCCAGAAATGGACCCTCAACTCTATGGTCAACTTATTGTTGACAAAGCAGGAAAGAATGTCCAAGGGCAAAAAGACAGTCTCTTCAACAAATGGTGTTGGGAAAATTGGACAGCCACATGCAGAAGAATGAAACTGGACCATTTCCTTACACCACACACAAAAATAGACTCCAAATGGTTGAAAGACCTAAACGGGAGACAGGAGTCCATCCAAATCCTAAAGGAGAACACAGGTAGCAACCTTTTCGACCTTAGCCGCAGCAACTTCTTCCTAGAAACATCGCCAAAGGCACGGGAAGCCAGGGCAAAAATGAACTGTTGGGATTTCATCAAGATAAAAAGCTTTTGCACAGCAAAAGAAACAGTCCACAAAACCAAAAGACAACCGACAGAATGGGAGAAAATATTTGCAAATGACCTATCAGACAAAGGGCTAGTATCCAAAATCTATAAAGAACTTATCAAACTCAACACCCAAAGAACAAATAATCCAATCAAGAAAGGGGCAGAAGACATGAACAGACATCTCTCCAAAGAAGACATCCAAATGGCCAAGAGGCACATGAAAAAGTGCTCAACATCGCTCGGCATCAGGGAAATCCAAATCAAAACCTCCATGAGATACCACCTCACACCCGTCAGAATGGCTAAAATTAACAAGTCAGGGAACGACAGATGTTGGCGGGGATGTGGAGAAAGGGGAACCCTCCTCCACTGTTGGTGGGAATGCAAGCTGGGGCAACCCCTCTGGAAAACAGTATGGAGGTTCCTCAAACAGTTGAAATTAGAGCTACCGTTCGATCCAGCAATTGCACTACTGGGTATTGACCACAAAGATAGAAATGTAGGGACCCGAAGGGGTACGTGTACCCCAATGATTATAGCAGCAATGTCCACCATAGCCAAACGGTGGAAAGAGCCAAGATGCCCATCGACAGATGAATGGCTAAAGAAGAGGTGGTATATATACACAATGGAATATTATGCAGCCATCAAAAGGAATGAGACCTTGCCATTTGCAACGACGTGGATGGAACTGGAGGGTGTTATGCTGAGTGAAATAAGTCAATCAGAGAAAGACACGTATCCCATGACCTCACTGATATGAGGAATTCTTAATCTCAGGAAAGAAGCTGAGTGTTACTGGAGTGGTTGGGGGTGGGAGGGATGGGGTGGCTGGGTGATAGACATTGGGGAGGGTATGTGCTACGGTGAGCGCTGTGAATGGTGCAAGACTGTTGAATCACAGATCTGTACTTCTGAAACAAATAACGCAACGTATTTTAAGAAAAAAGACAAAGAAGAAGATAACAGGAGAGGAAGCAAAGGGGAGTATGTCAGAGGGGGAGACGAACCATGAGAGATGATGGACTCTGAAAAACAAACGGAGGGTTCTAGAGGGGAGGGGCGTAGGGGGATGGGTTAGCCTGGTGATGGGTATTGAGGAGGGCACGTTCTGCATGGAGCACTGGGTGTTATGAACAAACAATGAATCGTGGAACACTGCACCAAAAACTAATGATGTAATATATGGTGATTAAGATAACAATTAAAAAAAAAAAAAGCCAAAACAACAACAACAACAAAAAACAAAAGACACAGGCTATCAGATTGGATTAAAAAACAAGACCCATCCATATGCTGTCTGCAAGAGACTCCTTTTAGACCGAAAGACACCCCCAGATTGAAAGTGAGGGGGTGGAAAACCACTTACCATGCTAATGGACACCAAAAGAAAGCTGGGGTGGCAATCCTTATATCAGACAAACTAGATTTTAAAACAAAGACTGTAACAAGAGATGAGGAAGGACACTATATCCTACTTAAAGGGTCTATCCAACAAGAAGATCTAACAATTGTAAATATCTATGCCCCGAACATGGGAGCAGCCAATTATATAAGGCAATTAATAACAAAAGCAAAGAAACACATGGACAACAATACAATAATAGTGGGGGACTTTAACACCCCCCTGACTGAAATGGACAGATCATCTAAGCAAAAGATCAACAAGGAAATAAAGACTTTAAATGACACACTGGACCAAATGGACTTCACAGACATATTCAGAGCATTCCATCCCAAAGCAACGGAATACACATTCTTCTCTAGTGCCCATGGAACATTCTCCAGAATTGATCACATCCCAGGTCACAAATCAGGTCTCAATCGGTACCAAAAGATTGGGATCATTCCCTGCATCTTTTCAGACCACAATGCTTTGAGACTAGAACTCAACCACAAGAGGAAAGTCGGAAGGAACTCAAATACATGGAGGCTAAAGAGCATCCTACTAAAGAATGAATGGGTCAACCAAGAAATTAAAGAAGAATTAAAAAAATTCATGGAAACCAATGAAAATGGAAACACAACTGTTCAAAATCTTTGGGATACAGCAAAGGCAGTCCTGAGAGGAAAGTATATAGCAATACATGCCTTTCTCAAGAAACAAGAAAGGTCTCAAATACACAACCTAACCCTACACCTAAAGGAGCTGGAGAAAGAACAGCAAATAAAGCCTAAACCCAGCAGGAGAAGAGAAATCATAAAGATCAGAGCAGAAATCAATGAACTAGAAACCAAAAGAACAGTAGAACAGATCAACGAAACTAGGAGCTGGTTCTTTGAAAGAATTAACAAGATTGATAAACCCCTGGCCAGACTGATCAAAAAGAAAAGAGAAATGACCCAAATCAACAAAATCATGAATGAAAGAGGAGAGATCACAACCAACACCAAAGCAATACAAACAACTATAAGAACATATTATGAGCAACTCTATGCCAGCAAATTAGATAACCTGGAAGAAATGGGTGCATTCCTAGAGATGTATCAACTACCAAAATTGAGCCAGGAAGAAATAGAAAACCTGAACAGACCTATAACCACGAAGGAAATTGAAACAGTCATCAAAAATCTCCCAAGAAACAAAAGCCCAGGGCCAGATGGCTTCCCAGGGGAATTCTATCAGACATTTCAAGAGGAATTAATACCTATTCTCCTGAAAATGTTCCAAAAAATAGAAATGGAAGGGAAACTTCCAAACTCATTTTATGAGGCCAGCATTACCTTGATCCCAAAACCAGACAAAGACCCCATCCAAAAGGAGAATTACACACCAAGATCCTTGATGAACATGGATGCGAAAATTCTCACCAAAACCCTAGCCAATAGGATCCAACAGTACATTAAAAGGATTATTCACCAGGACCAAGAGGGATTTAGTCCTGGGCTGCAAGGCTGGTTCAACATCCGCAAATCAATCAACGTGATACCATACATTAACAAAAGAAAGAACAAGAATCATAGGATCCTCTCCATAGATGCAGAAAATGCATTTGACAAAGTACAACATCGTTTCTTGATCAAAACTCTTCAGAGTATAGGGATAGAGGGTACATACCTCAACATCATAAAAGCCATCTATGAAAAACCTACAGCGAATATCATTCTCAATGGGGAAAGGCTGAGAGCTTTTCCCCTAAGGTCAGGAACGCGGCACGGATGTCCACTCGCACCACTGCTATTCCACATAGTATTAGCAGTCGTAGCCACAGCAATCAGACAACAAAAAGAAATCAAAGGCATCCAAATCGGCAAAGAGGAAGTCAAACTCTCACTCTTGGCAGATGATATGATACTGTATGTGGAAAACCCAAAAGACTCCACCCCAAAGCTGCTAGAACTCATACAGGAATTCAGTCAAGTAGCAGGATATAAAATCAATGCACAGAAATCAGTGGCATTCCCCTACACCAACAACAAGACAGAAGAGAGACAAATCAAGGAGTCGATCCCATTTACAATTGCACCCAAAACCATTCGATACCTAGGAAGAAATCTAACCCAAGAGGCAAAGGATCTGTACTCAGAAAACGATAAAATACTCATGAAAGAAATTGAAGAAGACACAAAGAAAGGGAAAAACGTTCCATGCTCATGGATTGGGAGAATCAACATTGTGAAGATGTCAATGCTACCTAGAGCAATCGACACATTCAATGCAATCCCCATCAAAATACCATCCACTTTTTTCAAAGAAATGGAACAAAGAATCCTAAAATTTGTATGGAACCAGAAGAGACCCAGAATAGCCAGAGGAATACTGAAAAAGAAAAGCAAAGCTGGCGGCATCACAATTCCGGACTTCCAGCTCTATTACAAAGCTGTGATCATCAAGACACTATGGTACTGGCACAAAAACAGACACATCGGTCAATGGAACAGAATCGAGAGCCCAGAAATGGACCCTCAACTCTATGGTCAACTTATTGTTGACAAAGCAGGAAAGAATGTCCAAGGGCAAAAAGACAGTCTCTTCAACAAATGGTGTTGGGAAAATTGGACAGCCACATGCAGAAGAATGAAACTGGACCATTTCCTTACACCACACACAAAAATAGACTCCAAATGGTTGAAAGACCTAAACGGGAGACAGGAGTCCATCCAAATCCTAAAGGAGAACACAGGTAGCAACCTTTTCGACCTTAGCCGCAGCAACTTCTTCCTAGAAACATCGCCAAAGGCACGGGAAGCCAGGGCAAAAATGAACTGTTGGGATTTCATCAAGATAAAAAGCTTTTGCACAGCAAAAGAAACAGTCCACAAAACCAAAAGACAACCGACAGAATGGGAGAAAATATTTGCAAATGACCTATCAGACAAAGGGCTAGTATCCAAAATCTATAAAGAACTTATCAAACTCAACACCCAAAGAACAAATAATCCAATCAAGAAAGGGGCAGAAGACATGAACAGACATCTCTCCAAAGAAGACATCCAAATGGCCAAGAGGCACATGAAAAAGTGCTCAACATCGCTCGGCATCAGGGAAATCCAAATCAAAACCTCCATGAGATACCACCTCACACCCGTCAGAATGGCTAAAATTAACAAGTCAGGGAACGACAGATGTTGGCGGGGATGTGGAGAAAGGGGAACCCTCCTCCACTGTTGGTGGGAATGCAAGCTGGGGCAACCCCTCTGGAAAACAGTATGGAGGTTCCTCAAACAGTTGAAATTAGAGCTACCGTTCGATCCAGCAATTGCACTACTGGGTATTGACCACAAAGATAGAAATGTAGGGACCCGAAGGGGTACGTGTACCCCAATGATTATAGCAGCAATGTCCACCATAGCCAAACGGTGGAAAGAGCCAAGATGCCCATCGACAGATGAATGGCTAAAGAAGAGGTGGTATATATACACAATGGAATATTATGCAGCCATCAAAAGGAATGAGACCTTGCCATTTGCAACGACGTGGATGGAACTGGAGGGTGTTATGCTGAGTGAAATAAGTCAATCAGAGAAAGACACGTATCCCATGACCTCACTGATATGAGGAATTCTTAATCTCAGGAAAGAAGCTGAGTGTTACTGGAGTGGTTGGGGGTGGGAGGGATGGGGTGGCTGGGTGATAGACATTGGGGAGGGTATGTGCTACGGTGAGCGCTGTGAATGGTGCAAGACTGTTGAATCACAGATCTGTACTTCTGAAACAAATAACGCAACATATTTTAAGAAAAAAGACAAAGAAGAAGATAACAGGAGAGGAAGCAAAGGGGAGTATGTCAGAGGGGGAGACGAACCATGAGAGATGATGGACTCTGAAAAACAAACGGAGGGTTCTAGAGGGGAGGGGCGTAGGGGGATGGGTTAGCCTGGTGATGGGTATTGAGGAGGGCACGTTCTGCATGGAGCACTGGGTGTTATGAACAAACAATGAATCGTGGAACACTGCACCAAAAACTAATGATGTAATATATGGTGATTAAGATAACAATTAAAAAAAAAAAAAAGCCAAAACAACAACAACAACAAAAAACAAAAGACACAGGCTATCAGATTGGATTAAAAAACAAGACCCATCCATATGCTGTCTGCAAGAGACTCCTTTTAGACCGAAAGACACCCCCAGATTGAAAGTGAGGGGGTGGAAAACCACTTACCATGCTAATGGACACCAAAAGAAAGCTGGGGTGGCAATCCTTATATCAGACAAACTAGATTTTAAAACAAAGACTGTAACAAGAGATGAGGAAGGACACTATATCCTACTTAAAGGGTCTATCCAACAAGAAGATCTAACAATTGTAAATATCTATGCCCCGAACATGGGAGCAGCCAATTATATAAGGCAATTAATAACAAAAGCAAAGAAACACATGGACAACAATACAATAATAGTGGGGGACTTTAACACCCCCCTGACTGAAATGGACAGATCATCTAAGCAAAAGATCAACAAGGAAATAAAGACTTTAAATGACACACTGGACCAAATGGACTTCACAGACATATTCAGAGCATTCCATCCCAAAGCAACGGAATACACATTCTTCTCTAGTGCCCATGGAACATTCTCCAGAATTGATCACATCCCAGGTCACAAATCAGGTCTCAATCGGTACCAAAAGATTGGGATCATTCCCTGCATCTTTTCAGACCACAATGCTTTGAGACTAGAACTCAACCACAAGAGGAAAGTCGGAAGGAACTCAAATACATGGAGGCTAAAGAGCATCCTACTAAAGAATGAATGGGTCAACCAAGAAATTAAAGAAGAATTAAAAAAATTCATGGAAACCAATGAAAATGGAAACACAACTGTTCAAAATCTTTGGGATACAGCAAAGGCAGTCCTGAGAGGAAAGTATATAGCAATACATGCCTTTCTCAAGAAACAAGAAAGGTCTCAAATACACAACCTAACCCTACACCTAAAGGAGCTGGAGAAAGAACAGCAAATAAAGCCTAAACCCAGCAGGAGAAGAGAAATCATAAAGATCAGAGCAGAAATCAATGAACTAGAAACCAAAAGAACAGTAGAACAGATCAACGAAACTAGGAGCTGGTTCTTTGAAAGAATTAACAAGATTGATAAACCCCTGGCCAGACTGATCAAAAAGAAAAGAGAAATGACCCAAATCAACAAAATCATGAATGAAAGAGGAGAGATCACAACCAACACCAAAGCAATACAAACAACTATAAGAACATATTATGAGCAACTCTATGCCAGCAAATTAGATAACCTGGAAGAAAAGGGTGCATTCCTAGAGATGTATCAACTACCAAAATTGAGCCAGGAAGAAATAGAAAACCTGAACAGACCTATAACCACGAAGGAAATTGAAACAGTCATCAAAAATCTCCCAAGAAACAAAAGCCCAGGGCCAGATGGCTTCCCAGGGGAATTCTATCAGACATTTCAAGAGGAATTAATACCTATTCTCCTGAAAATGTTCCAAAAAATAGAAATGGAAGGGAAACTTCCAAACTCATTTTATGAGGCCAGCATTACCTTGATCCCAAAACCAGACAAAGACCCCATCCAAAAGGAGAATTACACACCAAGATCCTTGATGAACATGGATGCGAAAACTCTCACCAAAACCCTAGCCAATAGGATCCAACAGTACATTAAAAGGATTATTCACCAGGACCAAGAGGGATTTAGTCCTGGGCTGCAAGGCTGGTTCAACATCCGCAAATCAATCAACGTGATACCATACATTAACAAAAGAAAGAACAAGAATCATAGGATCCTCTCCATAGATGCAGAAAATGCATTTGACAAAGTACAACATCGTTTCTTGATCAAAACTCTTCAGAGTATAGGGATAGAGGGTACATACCTCAACATCATAAAAGCCATCTATGAAAAACCTACAGCGAATATCATTCTCAATGGGGAAAGGCTGAGAGCTTTTCCCCTAAGGTCAGGAACGCGGCACGGATGTCCACTCGCACCACTGCTATTCCACATAGTATTAGCAGTCGTAGCCACAGCAATCAGACAACAAAAAGAAATCAAAGGCATCCAAATCGGCAAAGAGGAAGTCAAACTCTCACTCTTGGCAGATGATATGATACTGTATGTGGAAAACCCAAAAGACTCCACCCCAAAGCTGCTAGAACTCATACAGGAATTCAGTCAAGTAGCACGATATAAAATCAATGCACAGAAATCAGTGGCATTCCCCTACACCAACAACAAGACAGAAGAGAGACAAATCAAGGAGTCGATCCCATTTACAATTGCACCCAAAACCATTCGATACCTAGGAAGAAATCTAACCCAAGAGGCAAAGGATCTGTACTCAGAAAACGATAAAATACTCATGAAAGAAATTGAAGAAGACACAAAGAAAGGGAAAAACGTTCCATGCTCATGGATTGGGAGAATCAACATTGTGAAGATGTCAATGCTACCTAGAGCAATCGACACATTCAATGCAATCCCCATCAAAATACCATCCACTTTTTTCAAAGAAATGGAACAAAGAATCCTAAAATTTGTATGGAACCAGAAGAGACCCAGAATAGCCAGAGGAATACTGAAAAAGAAAAGCAAAGCTGGCGGCATCACAATTCCGGACTTCCAGCTCTATTACAAAGCTGTGATCATCAAGACACTATGGTACTGGCACAAAAACAGACACATCGGTCAATGGAACAGAATCGAGAGCCCAGAAATGGACCCTCAACTCTATGGTCAACTTATTGTTGACAAAGCAGGAAAGAATGTCCAAGGGCAAAAAGACAGTCTCTTCAACAAATGGTGTTGGGAAAATTGGACAGCCACATGCAGAAGAATGAAACTGGACCATTTCCTTACACCACACACAAAAATAGACTCCAAATGGTTGAAAGACCTAAACGGGAGACAGGAGTCCATCCAAATCCTAAAGGAGAACACAGGTAGCAACCTTTTCGACCTTAGCCGCAGCCACTTCTTCCTAGAAACATCGCCAAAGGCACGGGAAGCCAGGGCAAAAATGAACTGTTGGGATTTCATCAAGATAAAAAGCTTTTGCACAGCAAAAGAAACAGTCCACAAAACCAAAAGACAACCGACAGAATGGGAGAAAATATTTGCAAATGACCTATCAGACAAAGGGCTAGTATCCAAAATCTATAAAGAACTTATCAAACTCAACACCCAAAGAACAAATAATCCAATCAAGAAAGGGGCAGAAGACATGAACAGACATCTCTCCAAAGAAGACATCCAAATGGCCAAGAGGCACATGAAAAAGTGCTCAACATCGCTCGGCATCAGGGAAATCCAAATCAAAACCTCCATGAGATACCACCTCACACCCGTCAGAATGGCTAAAATTAACAAGTCAGGGAACGACAGATGTTGGCGGGGATGTGGAGAAAGGGGAACCCTCCTCCACTGTTGGTGGGAATGCAAGCTGGGGCAACCCCTCTGGAAAACAGTATGGAGGTTCCTCAAACAGTTGAAATTAGAGCTACCGTTCGATCCAGCAATTGCACTACTGGGTATTGACCACAAAGATAGAAATGTAGGGACCCGAAGGGGTACGTGTACCCCAATGATTATAGCAGCAATGTCCACCATAGCCAAACGGTGGAAAGAGCCAAGATGCCCATCGACAGATGAATGGCTAAAGAAGAGGTGGTATATATACACAATGGAATATTATGCAGCCATCAAAAGGAATGAGACCTTGCCATTTGCAACGACGTGGATGGAACTGGAGGGTGTTATGCTGAGTGAAATAAGTCAATCAGAGAAAGACACGTATCCCATGACCTCACTGATATGAGGAATTCTTAATCTCAGGAAAGAAGCTGAGTGTTACTGGAGTGGTTGGGGGTGGGAGGGATGGGGTGGCTGGGTGATAGACATTGGGGAGGGTATGTGCTACGGTGAGCGCTGTGAATGGTGCAAGACTGTTGAATCACAGATCTGTACTTCTGAAACAAATAACGCAACGTATTTTAAGAAAAAAGACAAAGAAGAAGATAACAGGAGAGGAAGCAAAGGGGAGTATGTCAGAGGGGGAGACGAACCATGAGAGATGATGGACTCTGAAAAACAAACGGAGGGTTCTAGAGGGGAGGGGCGTAGGGGGATGGGTTAGCCTGGTGATGGGTATTGAGGAGGGCACGTTCTGCATGGAGCACTGGGTGTTATGAACAAACAATGAATCGTGGAACACTGCACCAAAAACTAATGATGTAATATATGGTGATTAAGATAACAATTAAAAAAAAAAAAGCCAAAACAACAACAACAACAAAAAACAAAAGACACAGGCTATCAGATTGGATTAAAAAACAAGACCCATCCATATGCTGTCTGCAAGAGACTCCTTTTAGACCGAAAGACACCCCCAGATTGAAAGTGAGGGGGTGGAAAACCACTTACCATGCTAATGGACACCAAAAGAAAGCTGGGGTGGCAATCCTTATATCAGACAAACTAGATTTTAAAACAAAGACTGTAACAAGAGATGAGGCAGGACACTATATCCTACTTAAAGGGTCTATCCAACAAGAAGATCTAACAATTGTAAATATCTATGCCCCGAACATGGGAGCAGCCAATTATATAAGGCAATTAATAACAAAAGCAAAGAAACACATTGACAACAATACAATAATAGTGGGGGACTTTAACACCCCCCTGACTGAAATGGACAGATCATCTAAGCAAAAGATCAACAAGGAAATAAAGACTTTAAATGACACACTGGACCAAATGGACTTCACAGACATATTCAGAGCATTCCATCCCAAAGCAACGGAATACACATTCTTCTCTAGTGCCCATGGAACATTCTCCAGAATTGATCACATCCCAGGTCACAAATCAGGTCTCAATCGGTACCAAAAGATTGGGATCATTCCCTGCATATTTTCAGACCACAATGCTTTGAGACTAGAACTCAACCACAAGAGGAAAGTCGGAAGGAACTCAAATACATGGAGGCTAAAGAGCATCCTACTAAAGAATGAATGGGTCAACCAAGAAATTAAAGAAGAATTAAAAAAATTCATGGAAACCAATGAAAATGGAAACACAACTGTTCAAAATCTTTGGGATACAGCAAAGGCAGTCCTGAGAGGAAAGTATATAGCAATACATGCCTTTCTCAAGAAACAAGAAAGGTCTCAAATACACAACCTAACCCTACACCTAAAGGAGCTGGAGAAAGAACAGCAAATAAAGCCTAAACCCAGCAGGAGAAGAGAAATCATAAAGATCAGAGCAGAAATCAATGAACTAGAAACCAAAAGAACAGTAGAACAGATCAACGAAACTAGGAGCTGGTTCTTTGAAAGAATTAACAAGATTGATAAACCCCTGGCCAGACTGATCAAAAAGAAAAGAGAAATGACCCAAATCAACAAAATCATGAATGAAAGAGGAGAGATCACAACCAACACCAAAGCAATACAAACAACTATAAGAACATATTATGAGCAACTCTATGCCAGCAAATTAGATAACCTGGAAGAAATGGGTGCATTCCTAGAGATGTATCAACTACCAAAATTGAGCCAGGAAGAAATAGAAAACCTGAACAGACCTATAACCACGAAGGAAATTGAAACAGTCATCAAAAATCTCCCAAGAAACAAAAGCCCAGGGCCAGATGGCTTCCCAGGGGAATTCTATCAGACATTTCAAGAGGAATTAATACCTATTCTCCTGAAAATGTTCCAAAAAATAGAAATGGAAGGGAAACTTCCAAACTCATTTTATGAGGCCAGCATTACCTTGATCCCAAAACCAGACAAAGACCCCATCCAAAAGGAGAATTACACACCAAGATCCTTGATGAACATGGATGCGAAAACTCTCACCAAAACCCTAGCCAATAGGATCCAACAGTACATTAAAAGGATTATTCACCAGGACCAAGAGGGATTTAGTCCTGGGCTGCAAGGCTGGTTCAACATCCGCAAATCAATCAACGTGATACCATACATTAACAAAAGAAAGAACAAGAATCATAGGATCCTCTCCATAGATGCAGAAAATGCATTTGACAAAGTACAACATCGTTTCTTGATCAAAACTCTTCAGAGTATAGGGATAGAGGGTACATACCTCAACATCATAAAAGCCATCTATGAAAAACCTACAGCGAATATCATTCTCAATGGGGAAAGGCTGAGAGCTTTTCCCCTAAGGTCAGGAACGCGGCACGGATGTCCACTCGCACCACTGCTATTCCACATAGTATTAGCAGTCGTAGCCACAGCAATCAGACAACAAAAAGAAATCAAAGGCATCCAAATCGGCAAAGAGGAAGTCAAACTCTCACTCTTGGCAGATGATATGATACTGTATGTGGAAAACCCAAAAGACTCCACCCCAAAGCTGCTAGAACTCATACAGGAATTCAGTCAAGTAGCAGGATATAAAATCAATGCACAGAAATCAGTGGCATTCCCCTACACCAACAACAAGACAGAAGAGAGACAAATCAAGGAGTCGATCCCATTTACAATTGCACCCAAAACCATTCGATACCTAGGAAGAAATCTAACCAAAGAGGCAAAGGATCTGTACTCAGAAAACGATAAAATACTCATGAAAGAAATTGAAGAAGACACAAAGAAAGGGAAAAACGTTCCATGCTCATGGATTGGGAGAATCAACATTGTGAAGATGTCAATGCTACCTAGAGCAATCGACACATTCAATGCAATCCCCATCAAAATACCATCCACTTTTTTCAAAGAAATGGAACAAAGAATCCTAAAATTTGTATGGAACCAGAAGAGACCCAGAATAGCCAGAGGAATACTGAAAAAGAAAAGCAAAGCTGGCGGCATCACAATTCCGGACTTCCAGCTCTATTACAAAGCTGTGATCATCAAGACACTATGGTACTGGCACAAAAACAGACACATCGGTCAATGGAACAGAATCGAGAGCCCAGAAATGGACCCTCAACTCTATGGTCAACTTATTGTTGACAAAGCAGGAAAGAATGTCCAAGGGCAAAAAGACAGTCTCTTCAACAAATGGTGTTGGGAAAATTGGACAGCCACATGCAGAAGAATGAAACTGGACCATTTCCTTACACCACACACAAAAATAGACTCCAAATGGTTGAAAGACCTAAACGGGAGACAGGAGTCCATCCAAATCCTAAAGGAGAACACAGGTAGCAACCTTTTCGACCTTAGCCGCAGCAACTTCTTCCTAGAAACATCGCCAAAGGCACGGGAAGCCAGGGCAAAAATGAACTGTTGGGATTTCATCAAGATAAAAAGCTTTTGCACAGCAAAAGAAACAGTCCACAAAACCAAAAGACAACCGACAGAATGGGAGAAAATATTTGCAAATGACCTATCAGACAAAGGGCTAGTATCCAAAATCTATAAAGAACTTATCAAACTCAACACCCAAAGAACAAATAATCCAATCAAGAAAGGGGCAGAAGACATGAACAGACATCTCTCCAAAGAAGACATCCAAATGGCCAAGAGGCACATGAAAAAGTGCTCAACATCGCTCGGCATCAGGGAAATCCAAATCAAAACCTCCATGAGATACCACCTCACACCCGTCAGAATGGCTAAAATTAACAAGTCAGGGAACGACAGATGTTGGCGGGGATGTGGAGAAAGGGGAACCCTCCTCCACTGTTGGTGGGAATGCAAGCTGGGGCAACCCCTCTGGAAAACAGTATGGAGGTTCCTCAAACAGTTGAAATTAGAGCTACCGTTCGATCCAGCAATTGCACTACTGGGTATTGACCACAAAGATAGAAATGTAGGGACCCGAAGGGGTACGTGTACCCCAATGATTATAGCAGCAATGTCCACCATAGCCAAACGGTGGAAAGAGCCAAGATGCCCATCGACAGATGAATGGCTAAAGAAGAGGTGGTATATATACACAATGGAATATTATGCAGCCATCAAAAGGAATGAGACCTTGCCATTTGCAACGACGTGGATGGAACTGGAGGGTGTTATGCTGAGTGAAATAAGTCAATCAGAGAAAGACACGTATCCCATGACCTCACTGATATGAGGAATTCTTAATCTCAGGAAAGAAGCTGAGTGTTACTAGAGTGGTTGGGGGTGGGAGGGATGGGGTGGCTGGGTGATAGACATTGGGGAGGGTATGTGCTACGATGAGCGCTGTGAATGGTGCAAGACTGTTGAATCACAGATCTGTACTTCTGAAACAAATAACGCAACGTATTTTAAGAAAAAAGACAAAGAAGAAGATAACAGGAGAGGAAGCAAAGGGGAGTATGTCAGAGGGGGAGACGAACCATGAGAGATGATGGACTCTGAAAAACAAACGGAGGGTTCTAGAGGGGAGGGGCGTAGGGGGATGGGTTAGCCTGGTGATGGGTATTGAGGAGGGCACGTTCTGCATGGAGCACTGGGTGTTATGAACAAACAATGAATCGTGGAACACTGCACCAAAAACTAATGATGTAATATATGGTGATTAAGATAACAATTAAAAAAAAAAAAAGCCAAAACAACAACCACAACAAAAAACAAAAGACACAGGCTATCAGATTGGATTAAAAAACAAGACCCATCCATATGCTGTCTGCAAGAGACTCCTTTTAGACCGAAAGACACCCCCAGATTGAAAGTGAGGGGGTGGAAAACCACTTACCATGCTAATGGACACCAAAAGAAAGCTGGGGTGGCAATCCTTATATCAGACAAACTAGATTTTAAAACAAAGACTGTAACAAGAGATGAGGAAGGACACTATATCCTACTTAAAGGGTCTATCCAACAAGAAGATCTAACAATTGTAAATATCTATGCCCCGAACATGGGAGCAGCCAATTATATAAGGCAATTAATAACAAAAGCAAAGAAACACATGGACAACAATACAATAATAGTGGGGGACTTTAACACCCCCCTGACTGAAATGGACAGATCATCTAAGCAAAAGATCAACAAGGAAATAAAGACTTTAAATGACACACTGGACCAAATGGACTTCACAGACATATTCAGAGCATTCCATCCCAAAGCAACGGAATACACATTCTTCTCTAGTGCCCATGGAACATTCTCCAGAATTGATCACATCCCAGGTCACAAATCAGGTCTCAATCGGTACCAAAAGATTGGGATCATTCCCTGCATCTTTTCAGACCACAATGCTTTGAGACTAGAACTCAACCACAAGAGGAAAGTCGGAAGGAACTCAAATACATGGAGGCTAAAGAGCATCCTACTAAAGAATGAATGGGTCAACCAAGAAATTAAAGAAGAATTAAAAAAATTCATGGAAACCAATGAAAATGGAAACACAACTGTTCAAAATCTTTGGGATACAGCAAAGGCAGTCCTGAGAGGAAAGTATATAGCAATACATGCCTTTCTCAAGAAACAAGAAAGGTCTCAAATACACAACCTAACCCTACACCTAAAGGAGCTGGAGAAAGAACAGCAAATAAAGCCTAAACCCAGCAGGAGAAGAGAAATCATAAAGATCAGAGCAGAAATCAATGAACTAGAAACCAAAAGAACAGTAGAACAGATCAACGAAACTAGGAGCTGGTTCTTTGAAAGAATTAACAAGATTGATAAACCCCTGGCCAGACTGATCAAAAAGAAAAGAGAAATGACCCAAATCAACAAAATCATGAATGAAAGAGGAGAGATCACAACCAACACCAAAGCAATACAAACAACTATAAGAACATATTATGAGCAACTCTATGCCAGCAAATTAGATAACCTGGAAGAAATGGGTGCATTCCTAGAGATGTATCAACTACCAAAATTGAGCCAGGAAGAAATAGAAAACCTGAACAGACCTATAACCACGAAGGAAATTGAAACAGTCATCAAAAATCTCCCAAGAAACAAAAGCCCAGGGCCAGATGGCTTCCCAGGGGAATTCTATCAGACATTTCAAGAGGAATTAATACCTATTCTCCTGAAAATGTTCCAAAAAATAGAAATGGAAGGGAAACTTCCAAACTCATTTTATGAGGGCAGCATTACCTTGATCCCAAAACCAGACAAAGACCCCATCCAAAAGGAGAATTACACACCAATATCCTTGATGAACATGGATGCGAAAATTCTCACCAAAACCCTAGCCAAAAGGATCCAACAGTACATTAAAAGGATTATTCACCAGGACCAAGAGGGATTTAGTCCTGGGCTGCAAGGCTGGTTCAACATCCGCAAATCAATCAACGTGATACAATACATTAACAAAAGAAAGAACAAGAATCATAGGATCCTCTCCATAGATGCAGAAAAAGCATTTGACAAAGTACAACATCCTTTCTTGATCAAAACTCTTCAGAGTATAGGGATAGAGGGTACATACCTCAACATCATAAAAGCCATCTATGAAAAACCTACAGCGAATATCATTCTCAATGGGGAAAGGCTGAGAGCTTTTCCCCTAAGGTCAGGAACGCGGCACGGATGTCCACTCGCACCACTGCTATTCCACATAGTATTAGAAGTCGTAGCCACAGCAATCAGACAACAAAAAGAAATCAAAGTCATCCAAATCGGCAAAGAGGAAGTCAAACTCTCACTCTTGGCAGATGATATGATACTGTATGTGGAAAACCCAAAAGACTCCACCCCAAAGCTGCTAGAACTCATACAGGAATTCAGTCAAGTAGCAGGATATAAAATCAATGCACAGAAATCAGTGGCATTCCTATACACCAACAACAAGACAGAAGAGAGACAAATCAAGGAGTCGATCCCATTTACAATTGCACCCAAAACCATTCGATACCTAGGAAGAAATCTAACCAAAGAGGCAAAGGATCTGTACTCAGAAAACGATAAAATACTCATGAAAGAAATTGAAGAAGACACAAAGAAAGGGAAAAACGTTCCATGCTCATGGATTGGGAGAATCAACATTGTGAAGATGTCAATGCTACCTAGAGCAATCGACACATTCAATGCAATCCCCATCAAAATACCATCCACTTTTTTCAAAGAAATGGAACAAAGAATCCTAAAATTTGTATGGAACCAGAAGAGACCCAGAATAGCCAGAGGAATACTGAAAAAGAAAAGCAAAGCTGGCGGCATCACAATTCCGGACTTCCAGCTCTATTACAAAGCTGTGATCATCAAGACACTATGGTACTGGCACAAAAACAGACACATCGGTCAATGGAACAGAATCGAGAGCCCAGAAATGGACCCTCAACTCTATGGTCAACTTATTGTTGACAAAGCAGGAAAGAATGTCCAAGGGCAAAAAGACAGTCTCTTCAACAAATGGTGTTGGGAAAATTGGACAGCCACATGCAGAAGAATGAAACTGGACCATTTCCTTACACCACACACAAAAATAGACTCCAAATGGTTGAAAGACCTAAACGGGAGACAGGAGTCCATCCAAATCCTAAAGGAGAACACAGGTAGCAACCTTTTCGACCTTAGCCGCAGCCACTTCTTCCTAGAAACATCGCCAAAGGCACGGGAAGCCAGGGCAAAAATGAACTGTTGGGATTTCATCAAGATAAAAAGCTTTTGCACAGCAAAAGAAACAGTCCACAAAACCAAAAGACAACCGACAGAATGGGAGAAAATATTTGCAAATGACCTATCAGACAAAGGGCTAGTATCCAAAATCTATAAAGAACTTATCAAACTCAACACCCAAAGAACAAATAATCCAATCAAGAAAGGGGCAGAAGACATGAACAGACATCTCTCCAAAGAAGACATCCAAATGGCCAAGAGGCACATGAAAAAGTGCTCAACATCGCTCGGCATCAGGGAAATCCAAATCAAAACCTCCATGAGATACCACCTCACACCCGTCAGAATGGCTAAAATTAACAAGTCAGGGAACGACAGATGTTGGCGGGGATGTGGAGAAAGGGGAACCCTCCTCCACTGTTGGTGGGAATGCAAGCTGGGGCAACCCCTCTGGAAAACAGTATGGAGGTTCCTCAAACAGTTGAAATTAGAGCTACCGTTCGATCCAGCAATTGCACTACTGGGTATTGACCACAAAGATAGAAATGTAGGGACCCGAAGGGGTACGTGTACCCCAATGATTATAGCAGCAATGTCCACCATAGCCAAACGGTGGAAAGAGCCAAGATGCCCATCGACAGATGAATGGCTAAAGAAGAGGTGGTATATATACACAATGGAATATTATGCAGCCATCAAAAGGAATGAGACCTTGCCATTTGCAACGACGTGGATGGAACTGGAGGGTGTTATGCTGAGTGAAATAAGTCAATCAGAGAAAGACACGTATCCCATGACCTCACTGATATGAGGAATTCTTAATCTCAGGAAAGAAGCTGAGTGTTACTGCAGTGGTTGGGGGTGGGAGGGATGGGGTGGCTGGGTGATAGACATTGGGGAGGGTATGTGCTACGGTGAGCGCTGTGAATGGTGCAAGACTGTTGAATCACAGATCTGTACTTCTGAAACAAATAACGCAACATATTTTAAGAAAAAAGACAAAGAAGAAGATAACAGGAGAGGAAGCAAAGGGGAGTATGTCAGAGGGGGAGACGAACCATGGGAGATGATGGACTCTGAAAAACAAACGGAGGGTTCTAGAGGGGAGGGGCGTAGGGGGATGGGTTAGCCTGGTGATGGGTATTGAGGAAGGCACGTTCTGCATGGAGCACTGGGTGTTATGAACAAACAATGAATCGTGGAACACTGCACCAAAAACTAATGATGTAATATATGGTGATTAAGATAACAATTAAAAAAAAAAAAAGCCAAAACAACAACCACAACAAAAAACAAAAGACACAGGCTATCAGATTGGATTAAAAAACAAGACCCATCCATATGCTGTCTGCAAGAGACTCCTTTTAGACCGAAAGACACCCCCAGATTGAAAGTGAGGGGGTGGAAAACCACTTACCATGCTAATGGACACCAAAAGAAAGCTGGGGTGGCAATCCTTATATCAGACAAACTAGATTTTAAAACAAAGACTGTAACAAGAGATGAGGAAGGACACTATATCCTACTTAAAGGGTCTATCCAACAAGAAGATCTAACAATTGTAAATATCTATGCCCCGAACATGGGAGCAGCCAGTTATATAAGGCAATTAATAACAAAAGCAAAGAAACACATGGACAACAATACAATAATAGTGGGGGACTTTAACACCCCCCTGACTGAAATGGACAGATCATCTAAGCAAAAGATCAACAAGGAAATAAAGACTTTAAATGACACACTGGACCAAATGGACTTCACAGACATATTCAGAGCATTCCATCCCAAAGCAACGGAATACACATTCTTCTCTAGTGCCCATGGAACATTCTCCAGAATTGATCACATCCCAGGTCACAAATCAGGTCTCAATCGGTACCAAAAGATTGGGATCATTCCCTGCATCTTTTCAGACCACAATGCTTTGAGACTAGAACTCAACCACAAGAGGAAAGTCGGAAGGAACTCAAATACATGGAGGCTAAAGAGCATCCTACTAAAGAATGAATGGGTCAACCAAGAAATTAAAGAAGAATTAAAAAAATTCATGGAAACCAATGAAAATGGAAACACAACTGTTCAAAATCTTTGGGATACAGCAAAGGCAGTCCTGAGAGGAAAGTATATAGCAATACATGCCTTTCTCAAGAAACAAGAAAGGTCTCAAATACACAACCTAACCCTACACCTAAAGGAGCTGGAGAAAGAACAGCAAATAAAGCCTAAACCCAGCAGGAGAAGAGAAATCATAAAGATCAGAGCAGAAATCAATGAACTAGAAACCAAAAGAACAGTAGAACAGATCAACGAAACTAGGAGCTGGTTCTTTGAAAGAATTAACAAGATTGATAAACCCCTGGCCAGACTGATCAAAAAGAAAAGAGAAATGACCCAAATCAACAAAATCATGAATGAAAGAGGAGAGATCACAACCAACACCAAAGCAATACAAACAACTATAAGAACATATTATGAGCAACTCTATGCCAGCAAATGAGATAACCTGGAAGAAATGGGTGCATTCCTAGAGATGTATCAACTACCAAAATTGAGCCAGGAAGAAATAGAAAACCTGAACAGACCTATAACCACGAAGGAAATTGAAACAGTCATCAAAAATCTCCCAAGAAACAAAAGCCCAGGGCCAGATGGCTTCCCAGGGGAATTCTATCAGACATTTCAAGAGGAATTAATACCTATTCTCCTGAAAATGTTCCAAAAAATAGAAATGGAAGGGAAACTTCCAAACTCATTTTATGAGGCCAGCATTACCTTGATCCCAAAACCAGACAAAGACCCCATCCAAAAGGAGAATTACACACCAAGATCCTTGATGAACATGGATGCGAAAATTCTCACCAAAACCCTAGCCAATAGGATCCAACAGTACATTAAAAGGATTATTCACCAGGACCAAGAGGGATTTAGTCCTGGGCTGCAAGGCTGGTTCAACATCCGCAAATCAATCAACGTGATACCATACATTAACAAAAGAAAGAACAAGAATCATAGGATCCTCTCCATAGATGCAGAAAATGCATTTGACAAAGTACAACATCGTTTCTTGATCAAAACTCTTCAGAGTATAGGGATAGAGGGTACATACCTCAGCATCATAAAAGCCATCTATGAAAAACCTACAGCGAATATCATTCTCAATGGGGAAAGGCTGAGAGCTTTTCCCCTAAGGTCAGGAACGCGGCACGGATGTCCACTCGCACCACTGCTATTCCACATAGTATTAGCAGTCGTAGCCACAGCAATCAGACAACAAAAAGAAATCAAAGGCATCCAAATCGGCGAAGAGGAAGTCAAACTCTCACTCTTGGCAGATGATATGATACTGTATGTGGAAAACCCAAAAGACTCCACCCCAAAGCTGCTAGAACTCATACAGGAATTCAGTCAAGTAGCAGGATATAAAATCAATGCACAGAAATCAGTGGCATTCCCCTACACCAACAACAAGACAGAAGAGAGACAAATCAAGGAGTCGATCCCATTTACAATTGCACCCAAAACCATTCGATACCTAGGAAGAAATCTAACCAAAGAGGCAAAGGATCTGTACTCAGAAAACGATAAAATACTCATGAAAGAAATTGAAGAAGACACAAAGAAAGGGAAAAACGTTCCATGCTCATGGATTGGGAGAATCAACATTGTGAAGATGTCAATGCTACCTAGAGCAATCGACACATTCAATGCAATCCCCATCAAAATACCATCCACTTTTTTCAAAGAAATGGAACAAAGAATCCTAAAATTTGTATGGAACCAGAAGAGACCCAGAATAGCCAGAGGAATACTGAAAAAGAAAAGCAAAGCTGGCGGCATCACAATTCCGGACTTCCAGCTCTATTACAAAGCTGTGATCATCAAGACACTATGGTACTGGCACAAAAACAGACACATCGGTCAATGGAACAGAATCGAGAGCCCAGAAATGGACCCTCAACTCTATGGTCAACTTATTGTTGACAAAGCAGGAAAGAATGTCCAAGGGCAAAAAGACAGTCTCTTCAACAAATGGTGTTGGGAAAATTGGACAGCCACATGCAGAAGAATGAAACTGGACCATTTCCTTACACCACACACAAAAATAGACTCCAAATGGTTGAAAGACCTAAACGGGAGACAGGAGTCCATCCAAATCCTAAAGGAGAACACAGGTAGCAACCTTTTCGACCTTAGCCGCAGCAACTTCTTCCTAGAAACATCGCCAAAGGCACGGGAAGCCAGGGCAAAAATGAACTGTTGGGATTTCATCAAGATAAAAAGCTTTTGCACAGCAAAAGAAACAGTCCACAAAACCAAAAGACAACCGACAGAATGGGAGAAAATATTTGCAAATGACCTATCAGACAAAGGGCTAGTATCCAAAATCTATAAAGAACTTATCAAACTCAACACCCAAAGAACAAATAATCCAATCAAGAAAGGGGCAGAAGACATGAACAGACATCTCTCCAAAGAAGACATCCAAATGGCCAAGAGGCACATGAAAAAGTGCTCAACATCGCTCGGCATCAGGGAAATCCAAATCAAAACCTCCATGAGATACCACCTCACACCCGTCAGAATGGCTAAAATTAACAAGTCAGGGAACGACAGATGTTGGCGGGGATGTGGAGAAAGGGGAACCCTCCTCCACTGTTGGTGGGAATGCAAGCTGGGGCAACCCCTCTGGAAAACAGTATGGAGGTTCCTCAAACAGTTGAAATTAGAGCTACCGTTCGATCCAGCAATTGCACTACTGGGTATTGACCACAAAGATAGAAATGTAGGGACCCGAAGGGGTACGTGTACCCCAATGATTATAGCAGCAATGTCCACCATAGCCAAACGGTGGAAAGAGCCAAGATGCCCATCGACAGATGAATGGCTAAAGAAGAGGTGGTATATATACACAATGGAATATTATGCAGCCATCAAAAGGAATGAGACCTTGCCATTTGCAACGACGTGGATGGAACTGGAGGGTGTTATGCTGAGTGAAATAAGTCAATCAGAGAAAGACACGTATCCCATGACCTCACTGATATGAGGAATTCTTAATCTCAGGAAAGAAGCTGAGTGTTACTGGAGTGGTTGGGGGTGGGAGGGATGGGGTGGCTGGGTGATAGACATTGGGGAGGGTATGTGCTACGGTGAGCGCTGTGAATGGTGCAAGACTGTTGAATCACAGATCTGTACTTCTGAAACAAATAACGCAACATATTTGAAGAAAAAAGACAAAGAAGAAGATAACAGGAGAGGAAGCAAAGGGGAGTATGTCAGAGGGGGAGACGAACCATGAGAGATGATGGACTCTGAAAAACAAACGGAGGGTTCTAGAGGGGAGGGGCGTAGGGGGATGGGTTAGCCTGGTGATGGGTATTGAGGAGGGCACGTTCTGCATGGAGCACTGGGTGTTATGAACAAACAATGAATCGTGGAACACTGCACCAAAAACTAATGATGTAATATATGGTGATTAAGATAACAATTAAAAAAAAAAAAAAGCCAAAACAACAACAACAACAAAAAACAAAAGACACAGGCTATCAGATTGGATTAAAAAACAAGACCCATCCATATGCTGTCTGCAAGAGACTCCTTTTAGACCGAAAGACACCCCCAGATTGAAAGTGAGGGGGTGGAAAACCACTTACCATGCTAATGGACACCAAAAGAAAGCTGGGGTGGCAATCCTTATATCAGACAAACTAGATTTTAAAACAAAGACTGTAACAAGAGATGAGGAAGGACACTATATCCTACTTAAAGGGTCTATCCAACAAGAAGATCTAACAATTGTAAATATCTATGCCCCGAACATGGGAGCAGCCAATTATATAAGGCAATTAATAACAAAAGCAAAGAAACACATGGACAACAATACAATAATAGTGGGGGACTTTAACACCCCCCTGACTGAAATGGACAGATCATCTAAGCAAAAGATCAACAAGGAAATAAAGACTTTAAATGACACACTGGACCAAATGGACTTCACAGACATATTCAGAGCATTCCATCCCAAAGCAACGGAATACACATTCTTCTCTAGTGCCCATGGAACATTCTCCAGAATTGATCACATCCCAGGTCACAAATCAGGTCTCAATCGGTACCAAAAGATTGGGATCATTCCCTGCATCTTTTCAGACCACAATGCTTTGAGACTAGAACTCAACCACAAGAGGAAAGTCGGAAGGACCTCAAATACATGGAGGCTAAAGAGCATCCTACTAAAGAATGAATGGGTCAACCAAGAAATTAAAGAAGAATTAAAAAAATTCATGGAAACCAATGAAAATGGAAACACAACTGTTCAAAATCTTTGGGATACAGCAAAGACAGTCCTGAGAGGAAAGTATATAGCAATACATGCCTTTCTCAAGAAACAAGAAAGGTCTCAAATACACAACCTAACCCTACACCTAAAGGAGCTGGAGAAAGAACAGCAAATAAAGCCTAAACCCAGCAGGAGAAGAGAAATCATAAAGATCAGAGCAGAAATCAATGAACTAGAAACCAAAAGAACAGTAGAACAGATCAACGAAACTAGGAGCTGGTTCTTTGAAAGAATTAACAAGATTGATAAACCCCTGGCCAGACTGATCAAAAAGAAAAGAGAAATGACCCAAATCAACAAAATCATGAATGAAAGAGGAGAGATCACAACCAACACCAAAGCAATACAAACAACTATAAGAACATATTATGAGCAACTCTATGCCAGCAAATGAGATAACCTGGAAGAAATGGGTGCATTCCTAGAGATGTATCAACTACCAAAATTGAGCCAGGAAGAAATAGAAAACCTGAACAGACCTATAACCACGAAGGAAATTGAAACAGTCATCAAAAATCTCCCAAGAAACAAAAGCCCAGGGCCAGATGGCTTCCCAGGGGAATTCTATCAGACATTTCAAGAGGAATTAATACCTATTCTCCTGAAAATGTTCCAAAAAATAGAAATGGAAGGGAAACTTCCAAACTCATTTTATGAGGCCAGCATTACCTTGATCCCAAAACCAGACAAAGACCCCATCCAAAAGGAGAATTACACACCAAGATCCTTGATGAACATGGATGCGAAAATTCTCACCAAAACCCTAGCCAATAGGATCCAACAGTACATTAAAAGGATTATTCACCAGGACCAAGAGGGATTTAGTCCTGGGCTGCAAGGCTGGTTCAACATCCGCAAATCAATCAACGTGATACCATACATTAACAAAAGAAAGAACAAGAATCATAGGATCCTCTCCATAGATGCAGAAAATGCATTTGACAAAGTACAACATCGTTTCTTGATCAAAACTCTTCAGAGTATAGGGATAGAGGGTACATACCTCAACATCATAAAAGCCATCTATGAAAAACCTACAGCGAATATCATTCTCAATGGGGAAAGGCTGAGAGCTTTTCCCCTAAGGTCAGGAACGCGGCACGGATGTCCACTCGCACCACTGCTATTCCACATAGTATTAGCAGTCGTAGCCACAGCAATCAGACAACAAAAAGAAATCAAAGGCATCCAAATCGGCAAAGAGGAAGTCAAACTCTCACTCTTGGCAGATGATATGATACTGTATGTGGAAAACCCAAAAGACTCCACCCCAAAGCTGCTAGAACTCATACAGGAATTCAGTCAAGTAGCAGGATATAAAATCAATGCACAGAAATCAGTGGCATTCCCCTACACCAACAACAAGACAGAAGAGAGACAAATCAAGGAGTCGATCCCATTTACAATTGCACCCAAAACCATTCGATACCTAGGAAGAAATCTAACCCAAGAGGCAAAGGATCTGTACTCAGAAAACGATAAAATACTCATGAAAGAAATTGAAGAAGACACAAAGAAAGGGAAAAACGTTCCATGCTCATGGATTGGGAGAATCAACATTGTGAAGATGTCAATGCTACCTAGAGCAATCGACACATTCAATGCAATCCCCATCAAAATACCATCCACTTTTTTCAAAGAAATGGAACAAAGAATCCTAAAATTTGTATGGAACCAGAAGAGACCCAGAATAGCCAGAGGAATACTGAAAAAGAAAAGCAAAGCTGGCGGCATCACAATTCCGGACTTCCAGCTCTATTACAAAGCTGTGATCATCAAGACACTATGGTACTGGCACAAAAACAGACACATCGGTCAATGGAACAGAATCGAGAGCCCAGAAATGGACCCTCAACTCTATGGTCAACTTATTGTTGACAAAGCAGGAAAGAATGTCCAAGGGCAAAAAGACAGTCTCTTCAACAAATGGTGTTGGGAAAATTGGACAGCCACATGCAGAAGAATGAAACTGGACCATTTCCTTACACCACACACAAAAATAGACTCCAAATGGTTGAAAGACCTAAACGGGAGACAGGAGTCCATCCAAATCCTAAAGGAGAACACAGGTAGCAACCTTTTCGACCTTAGCCGCAGCAACTTCTTCCTAGAAACATCGCCAAAGGCACGGGAAGCCAGGGCAAAAATGAACTGTTGGGATTTCATCAAGATAAAAAGCTTTTGCACAGCAAAAGAAACAGTCCACAAAACCAAAAGACAACCGACAGAATGGGAGAAAATATTTGCAAATGACCTATCAGACAAAGGGCTAGTATCCAAAATCTATAAAGAACTTATCAAACTCAACACCCAAAGAACAAATAATCCAATCAAGAAAGGGGCAGAAGACATGAACAGACATCTCTCCAAAGAAGACATCCAAATGGCCAAGAGGCACATGAAAAAGTGCTCAACATCGCTCGGCATCAGGGAAATCCAAATCAAAACCTCCATGAGATACCACCTCACACCCGTCAGAATGGCTAAAATTAACAAGTCAGGGAACGACAGATGTTGGCGGGGATGTGGAGAAAGGGGAACCCTCCTCCACTGTTGGTGGGAATGCAAGCTGGGGCAACCCCTCTGGAAAACAGTATGGAGGTTCCTCAAACAGTTGAAATTAGAGCTACCGTTCGATCCAGCAATTGCACTACTGGGTATTGACCACAAAGATAGAAATGTAGGGACCCGAAGGGGTACGTGTACCCCAATGATTATAGCAGCAATGTCCACCATAGCCAAACGGTGGAAAGAGCCAAGATGCCCATCGACAGATGAATGGCTAAAGAAGAGGTGGTATATATACACAATGGAATATTATGCAGCCATCAAAAGGAATGAGACCTTGCCATTTGCAACGACGTGGATGGAACTGGAGGGTGTTATGCTGAGTGAAATAAGTCAATCAGAGAAAGACACGTATCCCATGACCTCACTGATATGAGGAATTCTTAATCTCAGGAAAGAAGCTGAGTGTTACTGCAGTGGTTGGGGGTGGGAGGGATGGGGTGGCTGGGTGATAGACATTGGGGAGGGTATGTGCTACGGTGAGCGCTGTGAATGGTGCAAGACTGTTGAATCACAGATCTGTACTTCTGAAACAAATAACGCAACGTATTTTAAGAAAAAAGACAAAGAAGAAGATAACAGGAGAGGAAGCAAAGGGGAGTATGTCAGAGGGGGAGACGAACCATGAGAGATGATGGACTCTGAAAAACAAACGGAGGGTTCTAGAGGGGAGGGGCGTAGGGGGATGGGTTAGCCTGGTGATGGGTATTGAGGAGGGCACGTTCTGCATGGAGCACTGGGTGTTATGAACAAACAATGAATCGTGGAACACTGCACCAAAAACTAATGATGTAATATATGGTGATTAAGATAACAATTAAAAAAAAAAAAAAGCCAAAACAACAACAACAACAAAAAACAAAAGACACAGGCTATCAGATTGGATTAAAAAACAAGACCCATCCATATGCTGTCTGCAAGAGACTCCTTTTAGACCGAAAGTCACCCCCAGATTGAAAGTGAGGGGGTGGAAAACCACTTACCATGCTAATGGACACCAAAAGAAAGCTGGGGTGGCAATCCTTATATCAGACAAACTAGATTTTAAAACAAAGACTGTAACAAGAGATGAGGCAGGACACTATATCCTACTTAAAGGGTCTATCCAACAAGAAGATCTAACAATTGTAAATATCTATGCCCCGAACATGGGAGCAGCCAATTATATAAGGCAATTAATAACAAAAGCAAAGAAACACATGGACAACAATACAATAATAGTGGGGGACTTTAACACCCCCCTGACTGAAATGGACAGATCATCTAAGCAAAAGATCAACAAGGAAATAAAACTTTAAATGACACACTGGACCAAATGGACTTCACAGACATATTCAGAGCATTCCATCCCAAAGCAACGGAATACACATTCTTCTCTAGTGCCCATGGAACATTCTCCAGAATTGATCACATCCCAGGTCACAAATCAGGTCTCAATCGGTACCAAAAGATTGGGATCATTCCCTGCATATTTTCAGACCACAATGCTTTGAGACTAGAACTCAACCACAAGAGGAAAGTCGGAAGGAACTCAAATACATGGAGGCTAAAGAGCATCCTACTAAAGAATGAATGGGTCAACCAAGAAATTAAAGAAGAATTAAAAAAATTCATGGAAACCAATGAAAATGGAAACACAACTGTTCAAAATCTTTGGGATACAGCAAAGGCAGTCCTGAGAGGAAAGTATATAGCAATACATGCCTTTCTCAAGAAACAAGAAAGGTCTCAAATACACAACCTAACCCTACACCTAAAGGAGCTGGAGAAAGAACAGCAAATAAAGCCTAAACCCAGCAGGAGAAGAGAAATCATAAAGATCAGAGCAGAAATCAATGAACTAGAAACCAAAAGAACAGTAGAACAGATCAACGAAACTAGGAGCTGGTTCTTTGAAAGAATTAACAAGATTGATAAACCCCTGGCCAGACTGATCAAAAAGAAAAGAGAAATGACCCAAATCAACAAAATCATGAATGAAAGAGGAGAGATCACAACCAACACCAAAGCAATACAAACAACTATAAGAACATATTATGAGCAACTCTATGCCAGCAAATTAGATAACCTGGAAGAAATGGGTGCATTCCTAGAGATGTATCAACTACCAAAATTGAGCCAGGAAGAAATAGAAAACCTGAACAGACCTATAACCACGAAGGAAATTGAAACAGTCATCAAAAATCTCCCAAGAAACAAAAGCCCAGGGCCAGATGGCTTCCCAGGGGAATTCTATCAGACATTTCAAGAGGAATTAATACCTATTCTCCTGAAAATGTTCCAAAAAATAGAAATGGAAGGGAAACTTCCAAACTCATTTTATGAGGCCAGCATTACCTTGATCCCAAAACCAGACAAAGACCCCATCCAAAAGGAGAATTACACACCAAGATCCTTGATGAACATGGATGCGAAAACTCTCACCAAAACCCTAGCCAATAGGATCCAACAGTACATTAAAAGGATTATTCACCAGGACCAAGAGGGATTTAGTCCTGGGCTGCAAGGCTGGTTCAACATCCGCAAATCAATCAACGTGATACCATACATTAACAAAAGAAAGAACAAGAATCATAGGATCCTCTCCATAGATGCAGAAAATGCATTTGACAAAGTACAACATCGTTTCTTGATCAAAACTCTTCAGAGTATAGGGATAGAGGGTACATACCTCCACATCATAAAAGCCATCTATGAAAAACCTACAGCGAATATCATTCTCAATGGGGAAAGGCTGAGAGCTTTTCCCCTAAGGTCAGGAACGCGGCACGGATGTCCACTCGCACCACTGCTATTCCACATAGTATTAGCAGTCGTAGCCACAGCAATCAGACAACAAAAAGAAATCAAAGGCATCCAAATCGGCAAAGAGGAAGTCAAACTCTCACTCTTGGCAGATGATATGATACTGTATGTGGAAAACCCAAAAGACTCCACCCCAAAGCTGCTAGAACTCATACAGGAATTCAGTCAAGTAGCAGGATATAAAATCAATGCACAGAAATCAGTGGCATTCCCCTACACCAACAACAAGACAGAAGAGAGACAAATCAAGGAGTCGATCCCATTTACAATTGCACCCAAAACCATTCGATACCTAGGAAGAAATCTAACCCAAGAGGCAAAGGATCTGTACTCAGAAAACGATAAAATACTCATGAAAGAAATTGAAGAAGACACAAAGAAAGGGAAAAACGTTCCATGCTCATGGATTGGGAGAATCAACATTGTGAAGATGTCAATGCTACCTAGAGCAATCGACACATTCAATGCAATCCCCATCAAAATACCATCCACTTTTTTCAAAGAAATGGAACAAAGAATCCTAAAATTTGTATGGAACCAGAAGAGACCCAGAATAGCCAGAGGAATACTGAAAAAGAAAAGCAAAGCTGGCGGCATCACAATTCCGGACTTCCAGCTCTATTACAAAGCTGTGATCATCAAGACACTATGGTACTGGCACAAAAACAGACACATCGGTCAATGGAACAGAATCGAGAGCCCAGAAATGGACCCTCAACTCTATGGTCAACTTATTGTTGACAAAGCAGGAAAGAATGTCCAAGGGCAAAAAGACAGTCTCTTCAACAAATGGTGTTGGGAAAATTGGACAGCCACATGCAGAAGAATGAAACTGGACCATTTCCTTACACCACACACAAAAATAGACTCCAAATGGTTGAAAGACCTAAACGGGAGACAGGAGTCCATCCAAATCCTAAAGGAGAACACAGGTAGCAACCTTTTCGACCTTAGCCGCAGCAACTTCTTCCTAGAAACATCGCCAAAGGCACGGGAAGCCAGGGCAAAAATGAACTGTTGGGATTTCATCAAGATAAAAAGCTTTTGCACAGCAAAAGAAACAGTCCACAAAACCAAAAGACAACCGACAGAATGGGAGAAAATATTTGCAAATGACCTATCAGACAAAGGGCTAGTATCCAAAATCTATAAAGAACTTATCAAACTCAACACCCAAAGAACAAATAATCCAATCAAGAAAGGGGCAGAAGACATGAACAGACATCTCTCCAAAGAAGACATCCAAATGGCCAAGAGGCACATGAAAAAGTGCTCAACATCGCTCGGCATCAGGGAAATCCAAATCAAAACCTCCATGAGATACCACCTCACACCCGTCAGAATGGCTAAAATTAACAAGTCAGGGAACGACAGATGTTGGCGGGGATGTGGAGAAAGGGGAACCCTCCTCCACTGTTGGTGGGAATGCAAGCTGGGGCAACCCCTCTGGAAAACAGTATGGAGGTTCCTCAAACAGTTGAAATTAGAGCTACCGTTCGATCCAGCAATTGCACTACTGGGTATTGACCACAAAGATAGAAATGTAGGGACCCGAAGGGGTACGTGTACCCCAATGATTATAGCAGCAATGTCCACCATAGCCAAACGGTGGAAAGAGCCAAGATGCCCATCGACAGATGAATGGCTAAAGAAGAGGTGGTATATATACACAATGGAATATTATGCAGCCATCAAAAGGAATGAGACCTTGCCATTTGCAACGACGTGGATGGAACTGGAGGGTGTTATGCTGAGTGAAATAAGTCAATCAGAGAAAGACACGTATCCCATGACCTCACTGATATGAGGAATTCTTAATCTCAGGAAAGAAGCTGAGTGTTACTGCAGTGGTTGGGGGTGGGAGGGATGGGGTGGCTGGGTGATAGACATTGGGGAGGGTATGTGCTACGGTGAGCGCTGTGAATGGTGCAAGACTGTTGAATCACAGATCTGTACTTCTGAAACAAATAACGCAACGTATTTTAAGAAAAAAGACAAAGAAGAAGATAACAGGAGAGGAAGCAAAGGGGAGTATGTCAGAGGGGGAGACGAACCATGAGAGATGATGGACTCTGAAAAACAAACGGAGGGTTCTAGAGGGGAGGGGCGTAGGGGGATGGGTTAGCCTGGTGATGGGTATTGAGGAGGGCACGTTCTGCATGGAGCACTGGGTGTTATGAACAAACAATGAATCGTGGAACACTGCACCAAAAACTAATGATGTAATATATGGTGATTAAGATAACAATTAAAAAAAAAAAAAAGCCAAAACAACAACAACAACAAAAAACAAAAGACACAGGCTATCAGATTGGATTAAAAAACAAGACCCATCCATATGCTGTCTGCAAGAGACTCCTTTTAGACCGAAAGACACCCCCAGATTGAAAGTGAGGGGGTGGAAAACCACTTACCATGCTAATGGACACCAAAAGAAAGCTGGGGTGGCAATCCTTATATCAGACAAACTAGATTTTAAAACAAAGACTGTAACAAGAGATGAGGCAGGACACTATATCCTACTTAAAGGGTCTATCCAACAAGAAGATCTAACAATTGTAAATATCTATGCCCCGAACATGGGAGCAGCCAATTATATAAGGCAATTAATAACAAAAGCAAAGAAACACATGGACAACAATACAATAATAGTGGGGGACTTTAACACCCCCCTGACTGAAATGGACAGATCATCTAAGCAAAAGATCAACAAGGAAATAAAGACTTTAAATGACACACTGGACCAAATGGACTTCACAGACATATTCAGAGCATTCCATCCCAAAGCAACGGAATACACATTCTTCTCTAGTGCCCATGGAACATTCTCCAGAATTGATCACATCCCAGGTCACAAATCAGGTCTCAATCGGTACCAAAAGATTGGGATCATTCCCTGCATATTTTCAGACCACAATGCTTTGAGACTAGAACTCAACCACAAGAGGAAAGTCGGAAGGAACTCAAATACATGGAGGCTAAAGAGCATCCTACTAAAGAATGAATGGGTCAACCAAGAAATTAAAGAAGAATTAAAAAAATTCATGGAAACCAATGAAAATGGAAACACAACTGTTCAAAATCTTTGGGATACAGCAAAGGCAGTCCTGAGAGGAAAGTATATAGCAATACATGCCTTTCTCAAGAAACAAGAAAGGTCTCAAATACACAACCTAACCCTACACCTAAAGGAGCTGGAGAAAGAACAGCAAATAAAGCCTAAACCCAGCAGGAGAAGAGAAATCATAAAGATCAGAGCAGAAATCAATGAACTAGAAACCAAAAGAACAGTAGAACAGATCAACGAAACTAGGAGCTGGTTCTTTGAAAGAATTAACAAGATTGATAAACCCCTGGCCAGACTGATCAAAAAGAAAAGAGAAATGACCCAAATCAACAAAATCATGAATGAAAGAGGAGAGATCACAACCAACACCAAAGCAATACAAACAACTATAAGAACATATTATGAGCAACTCTATGCCAGCAAATTAGATAACCTGGAAGAAATGGGTGCATTCCTAGAGATGTATCAACTACCAAAATTGAGCCAGGAAGAAATAGAAAACCTGAACAGACCTATAACCACGAAGGAAATTGAAACAGTCATCAAAAATCTCCCAAGAAACAAAAGCCCAGGGCCAGATGGCTTCCCAGGGGAATTCTATCAGACATTTCAAGAGGAATTAATACCTATTCTCCTGAAAATGTTCCAAAAAATAGAAATGGAAGGGAAACTTCCAAACTCATTTTATGAGGCCAGCATTACCTTGATCCCAAAACCAGACAAAGACCCCATCCAAAAGGAGAATTACACACCAAGATCCTTGATGAACATGGATGCGAAAACTCTCACCAAAACCCTAGCCAATAGGATCCAACAGTACATTAAAAGGATTATTCACCAGGACCAAGAGGGATTTAGTCCTGGGCTGCAAGGCTGGTTCAACATCCGCAAATCAATCAACGTGATACCATACATTAACAAAAGAAAGAACAAGAATCATAGGATCCTCTCCATAGATGCAGAAAATGCATTTGACAAAGTACAACATCGTTTCTTGATCAAAACTCTTCAGAGTATAGGGATAGAGGGTACATACCTCCACATCATAAAAGCCATCTATGAAAAACCTACAGCGAATATCATTCTCAATGGGGAAAGGCTGAGAGCTTTTCCCCTAAGGTCAGGAACGCGGCACGGATGTCCACTCGCACCACTGCTATTCCACATAGTATTAGCAGTCGTAGCCACAGCAATCAGACAACAAAAAGAAATCAAAGGCATCCAAATCGGCAAAGAGGAAGTCAAACTCTCACTCTTGGCAGATGATATGATACTGTATGTGGAAAACCCAAAAGACTCCACCCCAAAGCTGCTAGAACTCATACAGGAATTCAGTCAAGTAGCAGGATATAAAATCAATGCACAGAAATCAGTGGCATTCCCCTACACCAACAACAAGACAGAAGAGAGACAAATCAAGGAGTCGATCCCATTTACAATTGCACCCAAAACCATTCGATACCTAGGAAGAAATCTAACCCAAGAGGCAAAGGATCTGTACTCAGAAAACGATAAAATACTCATGAAAGAAATTGAAGAAGACACAAAGAAAGGGAAAAACGTTCCATGCTCATGGATTGGGAGAATCAACATTGTGAAGATGTCAATGCTACCTAGAGCAATCGACACATTCAATGCAATCCCCATCAAAATACCATCCACTTTTTTCAAAGAAATGGAACAAAGAATCCTAAAATTTGTATGGAACCAGAAGAGACCCAGAATAGCCAGAGGAATACTGAAAAAGAAAAGCAAAGCTGGCGGCATCACAATTCCGGACTTCCAGCTCTATTACAAAGCTGTGATCATCAAGACACTATGGTACTGGCACAAAAACAGACACATCGGTCAATGGAACAGAATCGAGAGCCCAGAAATGGACCCTCAACTCTATGGTCAACTTATTGTTGACAAAGCAGGAAAGAATGTCCAAGGGCAAAAAGACAGTCTCTTCAACAAATGGTGTTGGGAAAATTGGACAGCCACATGCAGAAGAATGAAACTGGACCATTTCCTTACACCACACACAAAAATAGACTCCAAATGGTTGAAAGACCTAAACGGGAGACAGGAGTCCATCCAAATCCTAAAGGAGAACACAGGTAGCAACCTTTTCGACCTTAGCCGCAGCAACTTCTTCCTAGAAACATCGCCAAAGGCACGGGAAGCCAGGGCAAAAATGAACTGTTGGGATTTCATCAAGATAAAAAGCTTTTGCACAGCAAAAGAAACAGTCCACAAAACCAAAAGACAACCGACAGAATGGGAGAAAATATTTGCAAATGACCTATCAGACAAAGGGCTAGTATCCAAAATCTATAAAGAACTTATCAAACTCAACACCCAAAGAACAAATAATCCAATCAAGAAAGGGGCAGAAGACATGAACAGACATCTCTCCAAAGAAGACATCCAAATGGCCAAGAGGCACATGAAAAAGTGCTCAACATCGCTCGGCATCAGGGAAATCCAAATCAAAACCTCCATGAGATACCACCTCACACCCGTCAGAATGGCTAAAATTAACAAGTCAGGGAACGACAGATGTTGGCGGGGATGTGGAGAAAGGGGAACCCTCCTCCACTGTTGGTGGGAATGCAAGCTGGGGCAACCCCTCTGGAAAACAGTATGGAGGTTCCTCAAACAGTTGAAATTAGAGCTACCGTTCGATCCAGCAATTGCACTACTGGGTATTGACCACAAAGATAGAAATGTAGGGACCCGAAGGGGTACGTGTACCCCAATGATTATAGCAGCAATGTCCACCATAGCCAAACGGTGGAAAGAGCCAAGATGCCCATCGACAGATGAATGGCTAAAGAAGAGGTGGTATATATACACAATGGAATATTATGCAGCCATCAAAAGGAATGAGACCTTGCCATTTGCAACGACGTGGATGGAACTGGAGGGTGTTATGCTGAGTGAAATAAGTCAATCAGAGAAAGACACGTATCCCATGACCTCACTGATATGAGGAATTCTTAATCTCAGGAAAGAAGCTGAGTGTTACTGCAGTGGTTGGGGGTGGGAGGGATGGGGTGGCTGGGTGATAGACATTGGGGAGGGTATGTGCTACGGTGAGCGCTGTGAATGGTGCAAGACTGTTGAATCACAGATCTGTACTTCTGAAACAAATAACGCAACGTATTTTAAGAAAAAAGACAAAGAAGAAGATAACAGGAGAGGAAGCAAAGGGGAGTATGTCAGAGGGGGAGACGAACCATGAGAGATGATGGACTCTGAAAAACAAACGGAGGGTTCTAGAGGGGAGGGGCGTAGGGGGATGGGTTAGCCTGGTGATGGGTATTGAGGAGGGCACGTTCTGCATGGAGCACTGGGTGTTATGAACAAACAATGAATCGTGGAACACTGCACCAAAAACTAATGATGTAATATATGGTGATTAAGATAACAATTAAAAAAAAAAAAAGCCAAAACAACAACAACAACAAAAAACAAAAGACACAGGCTATCAGATTGGATTAAAAAACAAGACCCATCCATATGCTGTCTGCAAGAGACTCCTTTTAGACCGAAAGACACCCCCAGATTGAAAGTGAGGGGGTGGAAAACCACTTACCATGCTAATGGACACCAAAAGAAAGCTGGGGTGGCAATCCTTATATCAGACAAACTAGATTTTAAAACAAAGACTGTAACAAGAGATGAGGCAGGACACTATATCCTACTTAAAGGGTCTATCCAACAAGAAGATCTAACAATTGTAAATATCTATGCCCCGAACATGGGAGCAGCCAATTATATAAGGCAATTAATAACAAAAGCAAAGAAACACATGGACAACAATACAATAATAGTGGGGGACTTTAACACCCCCCTGACTGAAATGGACAGATCATCTAAGCAAAAGATCAACAAGGAAATAAAGACTTTAAATGACACACTGGACCAAATGGACTTCACAGACATATTCAGAGCATTCCATCCCAAAGCAACGGAATACACATTCTTCTCTAGTGCCCATGGAACATTCTCCAGAATTGATCACATCCCAGGTCACAAATCAGGTCTCAATCGGTACCAAAAGATTGGGATCATTCCCTGCATATTTTCAGACCACAATGCTTTGAGACTAGAACTCAACCACAAGAGGAAAGTCGGAAGGAACTCAAATACATGGAGGCTAAAGAGCATCCTACTAAAGAATGAATGGGTCAACCAAGAAATTAAAGAAGAATTAAAAAAATTCATGGAAACCAATGAAAATGGAAACACAACTGTTCAAAATCTTTGGGATACAGCAAAGGCAGTCCTGAGAGGAAAGTATATAGCAATACATGCCTTTCTCAAGAAACAAGAAAGGTCTCAAATACACAACCTAACCCTACACCTAAAGGAGCTGGAGAAAGAACAGCAAATAAAGCCTAAACCCAGCAGGAGAAGAGAAATCATAAAGATCAGAGCAGAAATCAATGAACTAGAAACCAAAAGAACAGTAGAACAGATCAACGAAACTAGGAGCTGGTTCTTTGAAAGAATTAACAAGATTGATAAACCCCTGGCCAGACTGATCAAAAAGAAAAGAGAAATGACCCAAATCAACAAAATCATGAATGAAAGAGGAGAGATCACAACCAACACCAAAGCAATACAAACAACTATAAGAACATATTATGAGCAACTCTATGCCAGCAAATTAGATAACCTGGAAGAAATGGGTGCATTCCTAGAGATGTATCAACTACCAAAATTGAGCCAGGAAGAAATAGAAAACCTGAACAGACCTATAACCACGAAGGAAATTGAAACAGTCATCAAAAATCTCCCAAGAAACAAAAGCCCAGGGCCAGATGGCTTCCCAGGGGAATTCTATCAGACATTTCAAGAGGAATTAATACCTATTCTCCTGAAAATGTTCCAAAAAATAGAAATGGAAGGGAAACTTCCAAACTCATTTTATGAGGCCAGCATTACCTTGATCCCAAAACCAGACAAAGACCCCATCCAAAAGGAGAATTACACACCAAGATCCTTGATGAACATGGATGCGAAAACTCTCACCAAAACCCTAGCCAATAGGATCCAACAGTACATTAAAAGGATTATTCACCAGGACCAAGAGGGATTTAGTCCTGGGCTGCAAGGCTGGTTCAACATCCGCAAATCAATCAACGTGATACCATACATTAACAAAAGAAAGAACAAGAATCATAGGATCCTCTCCATAGATGCAGAAAATGCATTTGACAAAGTACAACATCGTTTCTTGATCAAAACTCTTCAGAGTATAGGGATAGAGGGTACATACCTCCACATCATAAAAGCCATCTATGAAAAACCTACAGCGAATATCATTCTCAATGGGGAAAGGCTGAGAGCTTTTCCCCTAAGGTCAGGAACGCGGCACGGATGTCCACTCGCACCACTGCTATTCCACATAGTATTAGCAGTCGTAGCCACAGCAATCAGACAACAAAAAGAAATCAAAGGCATCCAAATCGGCAAAGAGGAAGTCAAACTCTCACTCTTGGCAGATGATATGATACTGTATGTGGAAAACCCAAAAGACTCCACCCCAAAGCTGCTAGAACTCATACAGGAATTCAGTCAAGTAGCAGGATATAAAATCAATGCACAGAAATCAGTGGCATTCCCCTACACCAACAACAAGACAGAAGAGAGACAAATCAAGGAGTCGATCCCATTTACAATTGCACCCAAAACCATTCGATACCTAGGAAGAAATCTAACCCAAGAGGCAAAGGATCTGTACTCAGAAAACGATAAAATACTCATGAAAGAAATTGAAGAAGACACAAAGAAAGGGAAAAACGTTCCATGCTCATGGATTGGGAGAATCAACATTGTGAAGATGTCAATGCTACCTAGAGCAATCGACACATTCAATGCAATCCCCATCAAAATACCATCCACTTTTTTCAAAGAAATGGAACAAAGAATCCTAAAATTTGTATGGAACCAGAAGAGACCCAGAATAGCCAGAGGAATACTGAAAAAGAAAAGCAAAGCTGGCGGCATCACAATTCCGGACTTCCAGCTCTATTACAAAGCTGTGATCATCAAGACACTATGGTACTGGCACAAAAACAGACACATCGGTCAATGGAACAGAATCGAGAGCCCAGAAATGGACCCTCAACTCTATGGTCAACTTATTGTTGACAAAGCAGGAAAGAATGTCCAAGGGCAAAAAGACAGTCTCTTCAACAAATGGTGTTGGGAAAATTGGACAGCCACATGCAGAAGAATGAAACTGGACCATTTCCTTACACCACACACAAAAATAGACTCCAAATGGTTGAAAGACCTAAACGGGAGACAGGAGTCCATCCAAATCCTAAAGGAGAACACAGGTAGCAACCTTTTCGACCTTAGCCGCAGCAACTTCTTCCTAGAAACATCGCCAAAGGCACGGGAAGCCAGGGCAAAAATGAACTGTTGGGATTTCATCAAGATAAAAAGCTTTTGCACAGCAAAAGAAACAGTCCACAAAACCAAAAGACAACCGACAGAATGGGAGAAAATATTTGCAAATGACCTATCAGACAAAGGGCTAGTATCCAAAATCTATAAAGAACTTATCAAACTCAACACCCAAAGAACAAATAATCCAATCAAGAAAGGGGCAGAAGACATGAACAGACATCTCTCCAAAGAAGACATCCAAATGGCCAAGAGGCACATGAAAAAGTGCTCAACATCGCTCGGCATCAGGGAAATCCAAATCAAAACCTCCATGAGATACCACCTCACACCCGTCAGAATGGCTAAAATTAACAAGTCAGGGAACGACAGATGTTGGCGGGGATGTGGAGAAAGAGGAACCCTCCTCCACTGTTGGTGGGAATGCAAGCTGGGGCAACCCCTCTGGAAAACAGTATGGAGGTTCCTCAAACAGTTGAAATTAGAGCTACCGTTCGATCCAGCAATTGCACTACTGGGTATTGACCACAAAGATAGAAATGTAGGGACCCGAAGGGGTACGTGTACCCCAATGATTATAGCAGCAATGTCCACCATAGCCAAACGGTGGAAAGAGCCAAGATGCCCATCGACAGATGAATGGCTAAAGAAGAGGTGGTATATATACACAATGGAATATTATGCAGCCATCAAAAGGAATGAGACCTTGCCATTTGCAACGACGTGGATGGAACTGGAGGGTGTTATGCTGAGTGAAATAAGTCAATCAGAGAAAGACACGTATCCCATGACCTCACTGATATGAGGAATTCTTAATCTCAGGAAAGAAGCTGAGTGTTACTGGAGTGGTTGGGGGTGGGAGGGATGGGGTGGCTGGGTGATAGACATTGGGGAGGGTATGTGCTACGGTGAGCACTGTGAATGGTGCAAGACTGTTGAATCACAGATCTGTACTTCTGAAACAAATAACGCAACGTATTTTAAGAAAAAAGACAAAGAAGAAGATAACAGGAGAGGAAGCAAAGGGGAGTATGTCAGAGGGGGAGACGAACCATGAGAGATGATGGACTCTGAAAAACAAACGGAGGGTTCTAGAGGGGAGGGGCGTAGGGGGATGGGTTAGCCTGGTGATGGGTATTGAGGAGGGCACGTTCTGCATGGAGCACTGGGTGTTATGAACAAACAATGAATCGTGGAACACTGCACCAAAAACTAATGATGTAATATATGGTGATTAAGATAACAATTAAAAAAAAAAAAGCCAAAACAACAACAACAACAAAAAACAAAAGACACAGGCTATCAGATTGGATTAAAAAACAAGACCCATCCATATGCTGTCTGCAAGAGACTCCTTTTAGACCGAAAGACACCCCCAGATTGAAAGTGAGGGGGTGGAAAACCACTTACCATGCTAATGGACACCAAAAGAAAGCTGGGGTGGCAATCCTTATATCAGACAAACTAGATTTTAAAACAAAGACTGTAACAAGAGATGAGGCAGGACACTATATCCTACTTAAAGTGTCTATCCAACAAGAAGATCTAACAATTGTAAATATCTATGCCCCGAACATGGGAGCAGCCAATTATATAAGGCAATTAATAACAAAAGCAAAGAAACACATGGACAACAATACAATAATAGTGGGGGACTTTAACACCCCCCTGACTGAAATGGACAGATCATCTAAGCAAAAGATCAACAAGGAAATAAAGACTTTAAATGACACACTGGACCAAATGGACTTCACAGACATATTCAGAGCATTCCATCCCAAAGCAACGGAATACACATTCTTCTCTAGTGCCCATGGAACATTCTCCAGAATTGATCACATCCCAGGTCACAAATCAGGTCTCAATCGGTACCAAAAGATTGGGATCATTCCCTGCATCTTTTCAGACCACAATGCTTTGAGACTAGAACTCAACCACAAGAGGAAAGTCGGAAGGAACTCAAATACATGGAGGCTAAAGAGCATCCTACTAAAGAATGAATGGGTCAACCAAGAAATTAAAGAAGAATTAAAAAAATTCATGGAAACCAATGAAAATGGAAACACAACTGTTCAAAATCTTTGGGATACAGCAAAGGCAGTCCTGAGAGGAAAGTATATAGCAATACATGCCTTTCTCAAGAAACAAGAAAGGTCTCAAATACACAACCTAACCCTACACCTAAAGGAGCTGGAGAAAGAACAGCAAATAAAGCCTAAACCCAGCAGGAGAAGAGAAATCATAAAGATCAGAGCAGAAATCAATGAACTAGAAACCAAAAGAACAGTAGAACAGATCAACGAAACTAGGAGCTGGTTCTTTGAAAGAATTAACAAGATTGATAAACCCCTGGCCAGACTGATCAAAAAGAAAAGAGAAATGACCCAAATCAACAAAATCATGAATGAAAGAGGAGAGATCACAACCAACACCAAAGCAATACAAACAACTATAAGAACATATTATGAGCAACTCTATGCCAGCAAATTAGATAACCTGGAAGAAATGGGTGCATTCCTAGAGATGTATCAACTACCAAAATTGAGCCAGGAAGAAATAGAAAACCTGAACAGACCTATAACCACGAAGGAAATTGAAACAGTCATCAAAAATCTCCCAAGAAACAAAAGCCCAGGGCCAGATGGCTTCCCAGGGGAATTCTATCAGACATTTCAAGAGGAATTAATACCTATTCTCCTGAAAATGTTCCAAAAAATAGAAATGGAAGGGAAACTTCCAAACTCATTTTATGAGGCCAGCATTACCTTGATCCCAAAACCAGACAAAGACCCCATCCAAAAGGAGAATTACACACCAAGATCCTTGATGAACATGGATGCGAAAACTCTCACCAAAACCCTAGCCAATAGGATCCAACAGTACATTAAAAGGATTATTCACCAGGACCAAGAGGGATTTAGTCCTGGGCTGCAAGGCTGGTTCAACATCCGCAAATCAATCAACGTGATACCATACATTAACAAAAGAAAGAACAAGAATCATAGGATCCTCTCCATAGATGCAGAAAATGCATTTGACAAAGTACAACATCGTTTCTTGATCAAAACTCTTCAGAGTATAGGGATAGAGGGTACATACCTCCACATCATAAAAGCCATCTATGAAAAACCTACAGCGAATATCATTCTCAATGGGGAAAGGCTGAGAGCTTTTCCCCTAAGGTCAGGAACGCGGCACGGATGTCCACTCGCACCACTGCTATTCCACATAGTATTAGCAGTCGTAGCCACAGCAATCAGACAACAAAAAGAAATCAAAGGCATCCAAATCGGCAAAGAGGAAGTCAAACTCTCACTCTTGGCAGATGATATGATACTGTATGTGGAAAACCCAAAAGACTCCACCCCAAAGCTGCTAGAACTCATACAGGAATTCAGTCAAGTAGCAGGATATAAAATCAATGCACAGAAATCAGTGGCATTCCCCTACACCAACAACAAGACAGAAGAGAGACAAATCAAGGAGTCGATCCCATTTACAATTGCACCCAAAACCATTCGATACCTAGGAAGAAATCTAACCCAAGAGGCAAAGGATCTGTACTCAGAAAACGATAAAATACTCATGAAAGAAATTGAAGAAGACACAAAGAAAGGGAAAAACGTTCCATGCTCATGGATTGGGAGAATCAACATTGTGAAGATGTCAATGCTACCTAGAGCAATCGACACATTCAATGCAATCCCCATCAAAATACCATCCACTTTTTTCAAAGAAATGGAACAAAGAATCCTAAAATTTGTATGGAACCAGAAGAGACCCAGAATAGCCAGAGGAATACTGAAAAAGAAAAGCAAAGCTGGCGGCATCACAATTCCGGACTTCCAGCTCTATTACAAAGCTGTGATCATCAAGACACTATGGTACTGGCACAAAAACAGACACATCGGTCAATGGAACAGAATCGAGAGCCCAGAAATGGACCCTCAACTCTATGGTCAACTTATTGTTGACAAAGCAGGAAAGAATGTCCAAGGGCAAAAAGACAGTCTCTTCAACAAATGGTGTTGGGAAAATTGGACAGCCACATGCAGAAGAATGAAACTGGACCATTTCCTTACACCACACACAAAAATAGACTCCAAATGGTTGAAAGACCTAAACGGGAGACAGGAGTCCATCCAAATCCTAAAGGAGAACACAGGTAGCAACCTTTTCGACCTTAGCCGCAGCAACTTCTTCCTAGAAACATCGCCAAAGGCACGGGAAGCCAGGGCAAAAATGAACTGTTGGGATTTCATCAAGATAAAAAGCTTTTGCACAGCAAAAGAAACAGTCCACAAAACCAAAAGACAACCGACAGAATGGGAGAAAATATTTGCAAATGACCTATCAGACAAAGGGCTAGTATCCAAAATCTATAAAGAACTTATCAAACTCAACACCCAAAGAACAAATAATCCAATCAAGAAAGGGGCAGAAGACATGAACAGACATCTCTCCAAAGAAGACATCCAAATGGCCAAGAGGCACATGAAAAAGTGCTCAACATCGCTCGGCATCAGGGAAATCCAAATCAAAACCTCCATGAGATACCACCTCACACCCGTCAGAATGGCTAAAATTAACAAGTCAGGGAACGACAGATGTTGGCGGGGATGTGGAGAAAGGGGAACCCTCCTCCACTGTTGGTGGGAATGCAAGCTGGGGCAACCCCTCTGGAAAACAGTATGGAGGTTCCTCAAACAGTTGAAATTAGAGCTACCGTTCGATCCAGCAATTGCACTACTGGGTATTGACCACAAAGATAGAAATGTAGGGACCCGAAGGGGTACGTGTACCCCAATGATTATAGCAGCAATGTCCACCATAGCCAAACGGTGGAAAGAGCCAAGATGCCCATCGACAGATGAATGGCTAAAGAAGAGGTGGTATATATACACAATGGAATATTATGCAGCCATCAAAAGGAATGAGACCTTGCCATTTGCAACGACGTGGATGGAACTGGAGGGTGTTATGCTGAGTGAAATAAGTCAATCAGAGAAAGACACGTATCCCATGACCTCACTGATATGAGGAATTCTTAATCTCAGGAAAGAAGCTGAGTGTTACTGGAGTGGTTGGGGGTGGGAGGGATGGGGTGGCTGGGTGATAGACATTGGGGAGGGTATGTGCTACGGTGAGCGCTGTGAATGGTGCAAGACTGTTGAATCACAGATCTGTACTTCTGAAACAAATAACGCAACGTATTTTAAGAAAAAAGACAAAGAAGAAGATAACAGGAGAGGAAGCAAAGGGGAGTATGTCAGAGGGGGAGACGAACCATGAGAGATGATGGACTCTGAAAAACAAACGGAGGGTTCTAGAGGGGAGGGGCGTAGGGGGATGGGTTAGCCTGGTGATGGGTATTGAGGAGGGCACGTTCTGCATGGAGCACTGGGTGTTATGAACAAACAATGAATCGTGGAACACTGCACCAAAAACTAATGATGTAATATATGGTGATTAAGATAACAATTAAAAAAAAAAAGCCAAAACAACAACCACAACAAAAAACAAAAGACACAGGCTATCAGATTGGATTAAAAAACAAGACCCATCCATATGCTGTCTGCAAGAGACTCCTTTTAGACCGAAAGACACCCCCAGATTGAAAGTGAGGGGGTGGAAAACCACTTACCATGCTAATGGACACCAAAAGAAAGCTGGGGTGGCAATCCTTATATCAGACAAACTAGATTTTAAAACAAAGACTGTAACAAGAGATGAGGCAGGACACTATATCCTACTTAAAGGGTCTATCCAACAAGAAGATCTAACAATTGTAAATATCTATGCCCCGAACATGGGAGCAGCCAATTATATAAGGCAATTAATAACAAAAGCAAAGAAACACATGGACAACAATACAATAATAGTGGGGGACTTTAACACCCCCCTGACTGAAATGGACAGATCATCTAAGCAAAAGATCAACAAGGAAATAAAGACTTTAAATGACACACTGGACCAAATGGACTTCACAGACATATTCAGAGCATTCCATCCCAAAGCAACGGAATACACATTCTTCTCTAGTGCCCATGGAACATTCTCCAGAATTGATCACATCCCAGGTCACAAATCAGGTCTCAATCGGTACCAAAAGATTGGGATCATTCCCTGCATCTTTTCAGACCACAATGCTTTGAGACTAGAACTCAACCACAAGAGGAAAGTCGGAAGGAACTCAAATACATGGAGGCTAAAGAGCATCCTACTAAAGAATGAATGGGTCAACCAAGAAATTAAAGAAGAATTAAAAAAATTCATGGAAACCAATGAAAATGGAAACACAACTGTTCAAAATCTTTGGGATACAGCAAAGGCAGTCCTGAGAGGAAAGTATATAGCAATACATGCCTTTCTCAAGAAACAAGAAAGGTCTCAAATACACAACCTAACCCTACACCTAAAGGAGCTGGAGAAAGAACAGCAAATAAAGCCTAAACCCAGCAGGAGAAGAGAAATCATAAAGATCAGAGCAGAAATCAATGAACTAGAAACCAAAAGAACAGTAGAACAGATCAACGAAACTAGGAGCTGGTTCTTTGAAAGAATTAACAAGATTGATAAACCCCTGGCCAGACTGATCAAAAAGAAAAGAGAAATGACCCAAATCAACAAAATCATGAATGAAAGAGGAGAGATCACAACCAACACCAAAGCAATACAAACAACTATAAGAACATATTATGAGCAACTCTATGCCAGCAAATTAGATAACCTGGAAGAAATGGGTGCATTCCTAGAGATGTATCAACTACCAAAATTGAGCCAGGAAGAAATAGAAAACCTGAACAGACCTATAACCACGAAGGAAATTGAAACAGTCATCAAAAATCTCCCAAGAAACAAAAGCCCAGGGCCAGATGGCTTCCCAGGGGAATTCTATCAGACATTTCAAGAGGAATTAATACCTATTCTCCTGAAAATGTTCCAAAAAATAGAAATGGAAGGGAAACTTCCAAACTCATTTTATGAGGCCAGCATTACCTTGATCCCAAAACCAGACAAAGACCCCATCCAAAAGGAGAATTACACACCAAGATCCTTGATGAACATGGATGCGAAAACTCTCACCAAAACCCTAGCCAATAGGATCCAACAGTACATTAAAAGGATTATTCACCAGGACCAAGAGGGATTTAGTCCTGGGCTGCAAGGCTGGTTCAACATCCGCAAATCAATCAACGTGATACCATACATTAACAAAAGAAAGAACAAGAATCATAGGATCCTCTCCATAGATGCAGAAAATGCATTTGACAAAGTACAACATCGTTTCTTGATCAAAACTCTTCAGAGTATAGGGATAGAGGGTACATACCTCCACATCATAAAAGCCATCTATGAAAAACCTACAGCGAATATCATTCTCAATGGGGAAAGGCTGAGAGCTTTTCCCCTAAGGTCAGGAACGCGGCACGGATGTCCACTCGCACCACTGCTATTCCACATAGTATTAGCAGTCGTAGCCACAGCAATCAGACAACAAAAAGAAATCAAAGGCATCCAAATCGGCAAAGAGGAAGTCAAACTCTCACTCTTGGCAGATGATATGATACTGTATGTGGAAAACCCAAAAGACTCCACCCCAAAGCTGCTAGAACTCATACAGGAATTCAGTCAAGTAGCAGGATATAAAATCAATGCACAGAAATCAGTGGCATTCCCCTACACCAACAACAAGACAGAAGAGAGACAAATCAAGGAGTCGATCCCATTTACAATTGCACCCAAAACCATTCGATACCTAGGAAGAAATCTAACCAAAGAGGCAAAGGATCTGTACTCAGAAAACGATAAAATACTCATGAAAGAAATTGAAGAAGACACAAAGAAAGGGAAAAACGTTCCATGCTCATGGATTGGGAGAATCAACATTGTGAAGATGTCAATGCTACCTAGAGCAATCGACACATTCAATGCAATCCCCATCAAAATACCATCCACTTTTTTCAAAGAAATGGAACAAAGAATCCTAAAATTTGTATGGAACCAGAAGAGACCCAGAATAGCCAGAGGAATACTGAAAAAGAAAAGCAAAGCTGGCGGCATCACAATTCCGGACTTCCAGCTCTATTACAAAGCTGTGATCATCAAGACACTATGGTACTGGCACAAAAACAGACACATCGGTCAATGGAACAGAATCGAGAGCCCAGAAATGGACCCTCAACTCTATGGTCAACTTATTGTTGACAAAGCAGGAAAGAATGTCCAAGGGCAAAAAGACAGTCTCTTCAACAAATGGTGTTGGGAAAATTGGACAGCCACATGCAGAAGAATGAAACTGGACCATTTCCTTACACCACACACAAAAATAGACTCCAAATGGTTGAAAGACCTAAACGGGAGACAGGAGTCCATCCAAATCCTAAAGGAGAACACAGGTAGCAACCTTTTCGACCTTAGCCGCAGCAACTTCTTCCTAGAAACATCGCCAAAGGCACGGGAAGCCAGGGCAAAAATGAACTGTTGGGATTTCATCAAGATAAAAAGCTTTTGCACAGCAAAAGAAACAGTCCACAAAACCAAAAGACAACCGACAGAATGGGAGAAAATATTTGCAAATGACCTATCAGACAAAGGGCTAGTATCCAAAATCTATAAAGAACTTATCAAACTCAACACCCAAAGAACAAATAATCCAATCAAGAAAGGGGCAGAAGACATGAACAGACATCTCTCCAAAGAAGACATCCAAATGGCCAAGAGGCACATGAAAAAGTGCTCAACATCGCTCGGCATCAGGGAAATCCAAATCAAAACCTCCATGAGATACCACCTCACACCCGTCAGAATGGCTAAAATTAACAAGTCAGGGAACGACAGATGTTGGCGGGGATGTGGAGAAAGGGGAACCCTCCTCCACTGTTGGTGGGAATGCAAGCTGGGGCAACCCCTCTGGAAAACAGTATGGAGGTTCCTCAAACAGTTGAAATTAGAGCTACCGTTCGATCCAGCAATTGCACTACTGGGTATTGACCACAAAGATAGAAATGTAGGGACCCGAAGGGGTACGTGTACCCCAATGATTATAGCAGCAATGTCCACCATAGCCAAACGGTGGAAAGAGCCAAGATGCCCATCGACAGATGAATGGCTAAAGAAGAGGTGGTATATATACACAATGGAATATTATGCAGCCATCAAAAGGAATGAGACCTTGCCATTTGCAACGACGTGGATGGAACTGGAGGGTGTTATGCTGAGTGAAATAAGTCAATCAGAGAAAGACACGTATCCCATGACCTCACTGATATGAGGAATTCTTAATCTCAGGAAAGAAGCTGAGTGTTACTGGAGTGGTTGGGGGTGGGAGGGATGGGGTGGCTGGGTGATAGACATTGGGGAGGGTATGTGCTACGGTGAGCGCTGTGAATGGTGCAAGACTGTTGAATCACAGATCTGTACTTCTGAAACAAATAACGCAACGTATTTTAAGAAAAAAGACAAAGAAGAAGATAACAGGAGAGGAAGCAAAGGGGAGTATGTCAGAGGGGGAGACGAACCATGAGAGATGATGGACTCTGAAAAACAAACGGAGGGTTCTAGAGGGGAGGGGCGTAGGGGGATGGGTTAGCCTGGTGATGGGTATTGAGGAGGGCACGTTCTGCATGGAGCACTGGGTGTTATGAACAAACAATGAATCGTGGAACACTGCACCAAAAACTAATGATGTAATATATGGTGATTAAGATAACAATTAAAAAAAAAAAAGCCAAAACAACAACAACAACAAAAAACAAAAGACACAGGCTATCAGATTGGATTAAAAAACAAGACCCATCCATATGCTGTCTGCAAGAGACTCCTTTTAGACCGAAAGACACCCCCAGATTGAAAGTGAGGGGGTGGAAAACCACTTACCATGCTAATGGACACCAAAAGAAAGCTGGGGTGGCAATCCTTATATCAGACAAACTAGATTTTAAAACAAAGACTGTAACAAGAGATGAGGCAGGACACTATATCCTACTTAAAGGGTCTATCCAACAAGAAGATCTAACAATTGTAAATATCTATGCCCCGAACATGGGAGCAGCCAATTATATAAGGCAATTAATAACAAAAGCAAAGAAACACATTGACAACAATACAATAATAGTGGGGGACTTTAACACCCCCCTGACTGAAATGGACAGATCATCTAAGCAAAAGATCAACAAGGAAATAAAGACTTTAAATGACACACTGGACCAAATGGACTTCACAGACATATTCAGAGCATTCCATCCCAAAGCAACGGAATACACATTCTTCTCTAGTGCCCATGGAACATTCTCCAGAATTGATCACATCCCAGGTCACAAATCAGGTCTCAATCGGTACCAAAAGATTGGGATCATTCCCTGCATCTTTTCAGACCACAATGCTTTGAGACTAGAACTCAACCACAAGAGGAAAGTCGGAAGGAACTCAAATACATGGAGGCTAAAGAGCATCCTACTAAAGAATGAATGGGTCAACCAAGAAATTAAAGAAGAATTAAAAAAATTCATGGAAACCAATGAAAATGGAAACACAACTGTTCAAAATCTTTGGGATACAGCAAAGGCAGTCCTGAGAGGAAAGTATATAGCAATACATGCCTTTCTCAAGAAACAAGAAAGGTCTCAAATACACAACCTAACCCTACACCTAAAGGAGCTGGAGAAAGAACAGCAAATAAAGCCTAAACCCAGCAGGAGAAGAGAAATCATAAAGATCAGAGCAGAAATCAATGAACTAGAAACCAAAAGAACAGTAGAACAGATCAACGAAACTAGGAGCTGGTTCTTTGAAAGAATTAACAAGATTGATAAACCCCTGGCCAGACTGATCAAAAAGAAAAGAGAAATGACCCAAATCAACAAAATCATGAATGAAAGAGGAGAGATCACAACCAACACCAAAGCAATACAAACAACTATAAGAACATATTATGAGCAACTCTATGCCAGCAAATTAGATAACCTGGAAGAAATGGGTGCATTCCTAGAGATGTATCAACTACCAAAATTGAGCCAGGAAGAAATAGAAAACCTGAACAGACCTATAACCACGAAGGAAATTGAAACAGTCATCAAAAATCTCCCAAGAAACAAAAGCCCAGGGCCAGATGGCTTCCCAGGGGAATTCTATCAGACATTTCAAGAGGAATTAATACCTATTCTCCTGAAAATGTTCCAAAAAATAGAAATGGAAGGGAAACTTCCAAACTCATTTTATGAGGCCAGCATTACCTTGATCCCAAAACCAGACAAAGACCCCATCCAAAAGGAGAATTACACACCAAGATCCTTGATGAACATGGATGCGAAAACTCTCACCAAAACCCTAGCCAATAGGATCCAACAGTACATTAAAAGGATTATTCACCAGGACCAAGAGGGATTTAGTCCTGGGCTGCAAGGCTGGTTCAACATCCGCAAATCAATCAACGTGATACCATACATTAACAAAAGAAAGAACAAGAATCATAGGATCCTCTCCATAGATGCAGAAAATGCATTTGACAAAGTACAACATCGTTTCTTGATCAAAACTCTTCAGAGTATAGGGATAGAGGGTACATACCTCAACATCATAAAAGCCATCTATGAAAAACCTACAGCGAATATCATTCTCAATGGGGAAAGGCTGAGAGCTTTTCCCCTAAGGTCAGGAAGCGGCACGGATGTCCACTCGCACCACTGCTATTCCACATAGTATTAGCAGTCGTAGCCACAGCAATCAGACAACAAAAAGAAATCAAAGGCATCCAAATCGGCAAAGAGGAAGTCAAACTCTCACTCTTGGCAGATGATATGATACTGTATGTGGAAAACCCAAAAGACTCCACCCCAAAGCTGCTAGAACTCATACAGGAATTCAGTCAAGTAGCAGGATATAAAATCAATGCACAGAAAATCAGTGGCCATTCCCCTACACCAACAACAAGACAGAAGAGGGACAAATCAAGGAGTCGATCCCATTTACAATTGCACCCAAAACCATTCGATACCTAGGAAGAAATCTAACCCAAGAGGCAAAGGATCTGTACTCAGAAAACGATAAAATACTCATGAAAGAAATTTGAAGAAGACACAAAGAAAGGGAAAAACGTTCCATGCTCATGGATTGGGAGAATCAACATTGTGAAGATGTCAATGCTACCTAGAGCAATCGACACATTCAATGCAATCCCCATCAAAATACCATCCACTTTTTTCAAAGAAATGGAACAAAGAATCCTAAAATTTGTATGGAAACCAGAAGAGACCCAGAATAGCCAGAGGAATACTGAAAAAGAAAAGCAAAGCTGGCGGCATCACAATTCCGGACTTCCAGCTCTATTACAAAGCTGTGATCATCAAGACACTATGGTACTGGCACAAAAACAGACACATCGGTCAATGGAACAGAATCGAGAGCCCAGAAATGGACCCTCAACTCTATGGTCAACTTATTGTTGACAAAGCAGGAAAGAATGTCCAAGGGCAAAAAGACAGTCTCTTCAACAAATGGTGTTGGGAAAATTGGACAGCCACATGCAGAAGAATGAAACTGGACCATTTCCTTACACCACACACAAAATAGACTCCAAATGGTTGAAAGACCTAAACGGGAGACAGGAGTCCATCCAAATCCTAAAGGAGAACACAGGTAGCAACCTTTTCGACCTTAGCCGCAGCAACTTCTTCCTAGAAACATCGCCAAAGGCACGGGAAGCCAGGGCAAAAATGAACTGTTGGGATTTCATCAAGATAAAAAGCTTTTGCACAGCAAAAGAAACAGTCCACAAAACCAAAAGACAACCGACAGAATGGGAGAAAATATTTGCAAATGACCTATCAGACAAAGGGCTAGTATCCAAAATCTATAAAGAACTTATCAAACTCAACACCCAAAGAACAAAATAATCCAATCAAGAAAGGGGCAGAAGACATGAACAGACATCTCTCCAAAGAAGACATCCAAATGGCCAAGAGGCACATGAAAAAGTGCTCAACATCGCTCGGCATCAGGGAAATCCAAATCAAAACCTCCATGAGATACCACCTCACACCCGTCAGAATGGCTAAAATTAACAAGTCAGGGAACGACAGATGTTGGCGGGGATGTGGAGAAAGGGGAACCCTCCTCCACTGTTGGTGGGAATGCAAGCTGGGGCAACCCCTCTGGAAAACAGTATGGAGGTTCCTCAAACAGTTGAAATTAGAGCTACCGTTCGATCCAGCAATTGCACTACTGGGTATTGACCACAAAGATAGAAATGTAGGGACCCGAAGGGGTACGTGTACCCCAATGATTATAGCAGCAATGTCCACCATAGCCAAACGGTGGAAAGAGCCAAGATGCCCATCGACAGATGAATGGCTAAAGAAGAGGTGGTATATATACACAATGGAATATTATGCAGCCATCAAAAGGAAATGAGACCTTGCCATTTGCAACGACGTGGATGGAACTGGAGGGTGTTATGCTGAGTGAAATAAGTCAATCAGAGAAAGACACGTATCCCATGACCTCACTGATATGAGGAATTCTTAATCTCAGGAAAGAAGCTGAGTGTTACTGGAGTGGTTGGGGGTGGGAGGGATGGGGTGGCTGGGTGATAGACATTGGGGAGGGTATGTGCTACGGTGAGCGCTGTGAATGGTGCAAGACTGTTGAATCACAGATCTGTACTTCTGAAACAAATAACGCAACGTATTTTAAGAAAAAAGACAAAGAAGAAGATAACAGGAGAGGAAGCAAAGGGGAGTATGTCAGAGGGGAGACGAACCATGAGAGATGATGGACTCTGAAAAACAAACGGAGGGTTCTAGAGGGGAGGGGCGTAGGGGGATGGGGTTAGCCTGGTGATGGGTATTGAGGAGGGCACGTTCTGCATGGAGCACTGGGTGTTATGAACAAACAATGAATCGTGGAACACTGCACCAAAAACTAATGATGTAATATATGGTGATTAAGATAACAATTAAAAAAAAAAAAGCCAAAACAACAACAACAACAAAAAACAAAAAGACACAGGCTATCAGATTGGATTAAAAAACAAGACCCATCCATATGCTGTCTGCAAGAGACTCCTTTTAGACCGAAAGACACCCCCAGATTGAAGTGAGGGGGTGGAAAACCACTTACCATGCTAATGGACACCAAAAGAAAGCTGGGGTGGCAATCCTTATATCAGACAAACTAGATTTAAAACAAAGACTGTAACAAGAGATGAGGCAGGACACTATATCCTACTTAAAGGGTCTATCCAACAAGAAGATCTAAACAATTGTAAATATCTATGCCCCGAACATGGGAGCAGCCAATTATATAAGGCAATTAATAACAAAAGCAAAAGAAACACATTTGACAACAATACAATAATAGTGGGGGACTTTAACACCCCCCTGACTGAAATGGACAGATCATCTAAGCAAAAGATCAAAAATAAAGACTTTAAATGACACACTGGACCAAATGGACTTCACAGACATATTCAGAGCATTCCATCCCAAAGCAACGGAATACACATTCTTCTCTAGTGCCCATGGAACATTCTCCAGAATTGATCACATCCCAGGTCACAAATCAGGTCTCAATCGGTACCAAAAGATTGGGATCATTCCCTGCATCTTTTCAGACCACAATGCTTTGAGACTAGAACTCAACCACAAGAGGAAAGTCGGAAGGAACTCAAATACATGGAGGCTAAAGAGCATCCTACTAAAGAATGAATGGGTCAACCAAGAAATTAAAGAAGAATTAAAAAAATTCATGGAAACCAATGAAAATGGAAACACAACTGTTCAAAATCTTTGGGATACAGCAAAGGCAGTCCTGAGAGGAAAGTATATAGCAATACATGCCTTTCTCAAGAAACAAGAAAGGTCTCAAATACACAACCTAACCCTACACCTAAAGGAGCTGGAGAAAGAACAGCAAATAAAGCCTAAACCCAGCAGGAGAAGAGAAATCATAAAGATCAGAGCAGAAATCAATGAACTAGAAACCAAAAGAACAGTAGAACAGATCAACGAAACTAGGAGCTGGTTCTTTGAAAGAATTAACAAGATTGATAAACCCCTGGCCAGACTGATCAAAAAGAAAAGAGAAATGACCCAAATCAACAAAATCATGAATGAAAGAGGAGAGATCACAACCAACACCAAAGCAATACAAACAACTATAAGAACATATTATGAGCAACTCTATGCCAGCAAATTAGATAACCTGGAAGAAATGGGT